>NC_068916.1:72212058-72837058 GCF_023091745.1 Budorcas taxicolor | reverse complement strand
TTGATATTGTGAGAAAAGATTTGAATTTAGGAGTCAATTCTCCTCAAACAAACAAAAAATCAATTCCGTCTGAAATGCATAGCAGAAATTAAAGACTTTTTCTTCTAGTAAGGGAAAATATTCTCTTTCAGCTCAAGATATTTCCTTGAACAAGTTGTTGTTTAACATTTCAGATCAAAATATATGTACAAATATCCAAAACTTGCTAACAAAAAACAGATTATAATTTTAGTCACCTACCACAGAAATTTTTCAGTATCCCTCTTTATAGTTGTAAGCATAAAAATAAAGAACCCATCTAGATTCTGTCCTAAAGGATTATAGCAATAAACTCTTTGCTTGAGACTCACTACCAGTGTAGCCCTCAGATTGGCAAGAGTGGAGAAGTAATTAGGAGCCGGTTCATAGATGACACTATAAACCATGGTGAAAGGACCACACTTCATATTTGGGTCACTGAACCATTGAAAGAATTTAACTAAGGTTTCCATGATCAAATTTGTGTTTTACAAAGATCAACATAGTTTCAATGTGAGGAATGGATAATAGAAGGCAAGACTGAGTCAAGTAGACCAACTTGGACATATTTGGAGCAATTCTAGACAGTGAAGTTTGAGAGGGGGATGGAGAGGTTTTAAGGCAGAGAGTTAACAAAACTTGTGATGAAACTGTGTGTTATAAGGCTCAGAGAATGAAAGCAGTAGGCCAAGAATGACTCCTATCCTCGAGCAACTGCCTGTATAGATAGAGGGGCAAATGGTGAATATAGCCTATTACAAAGCACCTCTTTGTATTAACATCCTTTATAGTATAATATAAATATCACTTATGTCAAATAAAGTTTATGCAAAAGAATATTTAAATACTTTAAAATACCTTGAAATTCTATTAGTAATTTTATGTAATGGAAAAAAAAAACTATTTTATCTTGCTATGAAATTCATATATTTTGCACATAAGAACTTGTCAAGTTCACAGTTGTCTTGATGCTAACAAATGTGTTCCCCATTCTCTCTTTGAGTGTCAGTTTGTATAGATTCAATACAAACTCTTCAAATTCTCTGTTCTTTTTTTTCCCAAAATGTCTAAACTGCTTTTGATGTCATCCAGTGAATTTTACAATTTCAATTCGGGATGTTTCAGTTACAAAAGTCCCATAGGTTCTACTTTATGACTTTACTCATATCTTCATTCTATTATTTTTTCTTTTAGATCTTTCAGTCGTATAGATTCCTTGATTGCTAGCTAATTCCACTATCTCAGTCACTTCTGGGTCTTTTTTACTAATTTTTCTCCTGGCTATTGCTTCTCTTTTCTCCACTTTTTCACTTAATAACTTTACAGGAGTTGCTGCAAAATTTGAACATTACATTGTTACAATTGTATTTTGGTGTTTTCTTTATAGATTAATGCACTTTTTTCCTGGTTGAAAGTAAGTTCCTTGAAGAACACCTGAATCCTTTTAAAACATAGTTTTCTGCTTTGCTAGAATAGATCTGTTTAGCAACTAAACAACAATTGTAGTGTTTACTGTAGGGCTAGTTAGACCCAAAGTCATGATATTCTGTGTTCTTTGCTTAATGGTATGAGTGTTCAATAAATACTTCTTACAGCTTCTTAGAACTTAAGTTCTCCTAGCCCTGAGTGAACTATGAGAATGTTTTAGTTTATAGCTCCCTAGTTATTTTTGTGCCCCTGTTATGCCCAAGTCGCGAAATCTCCCAATGACCACCAGGGAGCTGGTATCTGATGCAAAAGTAAGAGAGTTTTTATTACCAAGCTCGAGCTGGGGCTCCCACTGTTACCGACGCAGCGGCTAAGGAGAGGAGCCCCAAGTTTTGGGTTACACTGCTTATATAGGGAATAGTCAGGTGAAAGGGTAACAAAGGGGGTGTTCAGGCTGAAGGACTACTGATTGGTTACCCTCTTCTATAGGGTTGTGTGTGGGTTTCTGATTTTTTTTTTTTTTTACTTCCATGGTAAATCATTACTTCCAAGGTAAATCACAAAGGTAAATCATTACTTCCAAGGTAAATCACAAATTCTTGAACTTAGAGTCAGGAGGTTTAACCTAAGGGCTGATTGGCTCGTGCACAGTGGGGCAAGTTTAGGCAATATCCAAAGTCTAAGTCTGTTTGCCCGGTACCTTTGCAAAATGGAGTTCTTTTACAAGATGGAGTAGCCTAGGCTCTTCACCCCTATGGACAGTCACCTGCCAGGCTCCTCTGTCCATGGGATTCTCCAGGCAATAATACTGGAGTGGGCTGTCATGACCTCCTCCAGGGATCTTCCTGACCAAGGAAGATCGAACTGAAGTCTCCTGAGTCTACTGCAGTGCAGGCAGATTCTTTACTGCTGAGCCACTGGGGAGGACCAGTTATTTTGTGCCCAGTCTTTAACAGTTTCATTCAAGGAATGCATATTTTAGTTTTCAACAACAGACACATGGGGACCCCTTTGCAGATTTATGATAGATATACTGAGTAAGGGCATGTTGATGAGAAATCTTGCTGTTACCCTTCTTATTAATCCCACTGTATGTCTTGCTATTTTAAAATAAAAGTACAGTTGATTTACAACATTGTATTATTTTCAGATGTACAGCATTGTGATTCAGTATCATGCATATAGCATTATCACAGATACAGAAAACCAACTTGTGGTTACTAGAAGGGAAAAGAAAGGGAAGAGAGACAAATTAGGCATATGGGCTTAATAGATATAAACTATTATACATAAAACAGGTGAGCAACAAAGATATATTGTATAACACAGGGAATTATAGTCAAATATTATAATATGGCTTACTGTTTAGAATAAAGTAATAATAGGTGTTTTTGCCGACTAAGGTCCATCTAGTCAAGGCTATGGTTTTTCCTGTGGTCATGTATGGATGTGAGAGTTGGACTGTGAAGAAGGCTGAGCGCCGAAGAATTGAGACTTTTGAACTGTGGTGTTGGAGAAGACTCTTGAGAGTTCTTGGACTGCAAGGAGATCCAACCAGTGCATTCTGAAGGAGATCAGCCCTGGGATTTCTTTGGAAGGACTGATGCTAAAGCTGAAACTCCAGTACTTTGGCCACCTCATGTGAAGAGTTGACTCACTGGAAAAGACTCTGATGCTGGGAGGGATTGGGGGCAGGAAGAGAAGGGGACAACAGAGGATGAGATGGCTAGATGGTATCACTGACTCAATGGACGTGAGTCTGAGTGAACTCTGGGAGTTGGTGATGGACAGGGAGGCCTGGCATGCTGCGATTCATGGGGTCACAAAGAATCAGACATGACTGAGCGACTGAACTGAACAGAGGTGTTTTAAATAAAAAAAATGTGGTCCACTGGAGAAGGGAATGGCACACCACTTCAGTATTCTTGCCTTAAGAACCCCATGAACAGTATGAAAAGGCAAAAAGATAGGATACTGAAAGAGGAACTCCCCAGGTCGTTAGGTGCCCAATATGCTACTGGAGATCAGTGGAGAAATATCTTCAAAAAGAATGAAGAGACAGAGCCAAAGCAAAAACAACACCCAGTTATGAATGTGACTGGTAATGGAAGCAAGGCCCAGTGCTGTAAAGAGTAATACTGCATAGGAACATGGAATGTTAGGTGCATGAATCAAGGCAAACTGGAAGTGGTCAAACAGGAGATGGCAAGCATGAACATCAATATTTTAGGAATCAGTGAAATAAAATGATGTGGAATGGGTGAATTTAACTCAGATGACCATTATATCTACTACTGTGGGCAAAAATCCCTTAGAAGAAATGGAGTAGCCTTCATAATCAACAAAAGAGTCCAAAAGGCAGTACTTGGGTGCAATCTCAAAAACTTTAGAATGATCTCTGTTTGGTTCCAAGGCAAGCCATTCAATGTCATGGTAATCCAAGACCATGCCCTGAGCAGTAAGGCTGAAGAAGCTGCAATTGAACAGTTCTGTGAAGACTTACAAGACCTTCTAGAACTAACGCCCCAAAATTATGTCCTTTACATTATAGGGGACTGGAATGCAAAAGTAGGAAGTCAAGAAACACCTGGAGTAACAGGCAAATTTGGCCTTGGAGTACAGAATGAAGTAATGCAAAGGCTAATAGAGTTTTGCCAAGAGACTGCACTGGTCATAGCAAACATCCTCTTCCAACAACACAGAAGACTCTACACATGGACATCACCAGATGGTCAACACTGAAATCAGACTGATTATATTCTTTGCAGACAAAGATGGAGAAGCTCTATACAGTCAGCAAAAACAAGACTGAGAGGTGACTGTGCCTCAGATCATGAACTCTTTATTGCCAAATTCAGACTTAAATTGAAGAAAGTGGGGAAAACCACTAGACCATTCAGGTATGACCTAAATCAAATCCCTTATGATTATACAGTGGAAGTGAGAAATAGAAGAGACTAGATCTGATAGACAGCGTGCTTGATGAACTATGGACAGATGTTCAAGACATTGTACAGGAGACAGGGATCAAGACCATCCTCAAGAAAAAAGAATGAAAAAAAAACACAAAGTGGCTGTCTAAGGAGGCCTTACAAATAGCTGTGAAAAGAAGAGAAGCTAAAGGCAACAGAGAAAAGGAATGATATACCCATTTGAATGCAGAGTTCCAAAGAATAGATAAGGAGAGATAAGAAAGCCTTCCTCAGGGATCAGTACATAGAAATAGAGCAAAACAATAGAACAGGAAAGACTAGAGATCTCTTCAAGAAAATTAGAGATACCAAGGGAACATTTCATGCAAAGAGGGACTCAATAAAGGACAGAAATGGTATGGACCTAACAGAAGCAGAAGATATTAAGAAGTAGCAAGAATACAAAGAAGAACTGTACAAACAAGTTCACAACCCAGATAATAACAATGGTGTGATCACTCACCTAGAACCAGACATCCCGGAATGTGAAGTCAAGTGGGCCTTAGGAAGTATCACTAGGAACAAAGCTAGTGGAGGTGATAGGATTCCAATTGAGCTCTTTCAAATCCTAAAAGATGATGCTGTGAAAGTGCTGCACTCAATATGTCAGCAAATTTGGAAAACTCAGCAGTGGCCACAGGACTGGAAAAGGTCAGTTTTCATTCCAATCCCAAAGAAAGGCAATGCCAAAGAATGCTCAAACTACTGCACAATTGCACTCATCTCACATGCTGGTAAAGTAATGTTCAAAATTCTCCGAGACAGGATTCAACAATAACATGAACTGTGAACTTCCAGATGTTCAAGCTGGTTTTAGAAAACGCAGAGGAACCAGAGATCCAATTGCCAACATCTGCTGGATCATCAAAAGAGGAAGAGAGTTCCAGAAAAACATCTATTTCTGCTTTATTGACTATGCCAAGTCCTTTGACTGTGTGGATCACAATAAACTGTGGAAAACTGAAAGAGATGGGAATAATTGACCATCTGACCTGCCTCTTGAGAAATGTGCATGCAGGTCAGGAAGCAACAGTTAGAACTGGACATGGAACAACAGACTGGTTCCAAATAGGAAAAGGAGTACATCAAGGCTGTATATTGTCACCCTGCTTATTTAACATATATATCCATAGTACATCATGAATAATGCTGGGCTGGATGAAGCACGAAATAGAATCAAGATTGCTGAGAGAAATATCAATAACCTCAGGTATGCAGATGACACCACCCTTATGTCAGAAAGTGAAGAGGAACTAAAGAGCCTCTTGATGAAAGTGAAAGAGGAGAGTGGAAAAGTTGGCTTAAAGCTCAACATTCAGAAAACGAAGATCATGGCATCTGGCCCCATCATTTCATGGCAAATAGATGGGGAAAAAGTGAAAACAGCCACAGACTTTATTTTTGGGGGCTCCAGAATCACTGCAGATGGTGACTGCGGCCATGAAATTAAAAGGCGCTTACTCTTTGGAAGGAAAATTATGACCAATTGAGACATCATATTCAAAAGCAGAGACATTACTTTGCCAACAAAGGTCCATCTAGTCAAGACTATGGTTTTTCCAGTAGTCATGAATGGATGTGAGAGTTGGACTATAAAGAAAACTGAGTGCCAAAGAATTGATGCTTTTGAACTGTGGTGTTGGAGAAGACTCTTGAGAGTCCCTTGGACTGCAAGGAGATCCAACCAGTCCATCCTAAAGGAGATCAGTCCTGAGTGTTCATTGGAAGGACTGATGCTGAAGCTGAAACTCCAATAGTTTGGCCACCTGATGCAAAATGCTGAGTCATTTGAAAAGACCATGATGCTGGGAAAGATTAAAGGCAGGAGGAGAAGGGGATGACAGAGGATAAGATGGTTGGATGGCATCACCAACTCATAGGACATGAGTTTGGGTAAACTCCAGGGGTTGGTGTTTGACAGTGAGGCCTAGAGTGCTGCAGTCCGTTGGTTTGCAAACAGTCGGACATGACTGAGTACTGAACTGAACTAAATAAACATTGATGTGTGAGATAATAATTTGTATAGTATTTGCACAAAAATACATTTAATTATATATCACTGCTGCTGCTGCTAAGTCGCTTCAGTCATGTCCGACTCTGTGTGACCCCATAGACAGCCCACCAGGCTCCCCCGTCCCTGGGATTCTCCAGGCAAGAATACTGAAGTGGGTTGCCGTTTCCTCCTCCAATGCATGAAAGTTAAAAGTGAAAGTGAAGTCACTCAGTTTTGTCCAACTCGTAGAGACCCCATGGACTGCAGCCTACCAGGTTCCTCTGTCCATGGGATTTTCCAGGCATGTGTACTGGAGTGGGGTGCCATTGCCTTTTCCATATATATCAATATATATACTAATATATATATAAGTTTTAGGATCTTGAGGTATAACATTTCAGGTTGATTTTGAATGGAAAATTTAATTAAAAAATAGAAATTTATTAAACATGTGAGTTTTAAACACTAGCGCTAATAAGTTCGTCAAAACCACCCAGCCTTTTGCTATGGCTAGTGTCATTGGACACTGGGTTGTGAATGTCCTCTCAGATTTAATTTTGTGTAATCCATATGGCCAGGACAGCCATCTAGAACAAAAATGAGGATTCTGTTCTGACAAACTATTGAAAGTAACTATGAATCACCTCTGAAGGTCTGTGAGCAGAGAGGAATAATTATTTCTTCTTATAACTCCAAGCTTTCTCCTTGAGGTGTATTTTCTATTATTAGCAATTAAGGAGACTTAAGAATGTCACTAGAATTCTCCATCTCAGCACTGCACTTGGATGATTAAGCAGCCACAAGAGTTAGTAATGATCTGAATTTGCTTTTAATAGCAGCTGTGTTTAAGTCACATCAGGGTGAAGTGGGTGTTAAAGAAGGTGGCAGTTACCTTATACTGCAGATTAACAGGTTGCAAAACATGGTCTCCTGTGCAAGGTGCAAAGTGCTGTTGCACGTCATGATGTGTTTCCAAATTCTGTCTGACTCATTACAGTTCCCCCAACAAGCGAACATCTTGAACACGCTGTAAAAAGTCCAGCTGACAAAATCACCTACTGTTCATAATATGGTAAAAATCATGCATTTACTAGCCAGATTATCAAAATAACTAGTTACTAGTGATGTTTTTAATCTTGGCACTTTATTTATTGGTGGTGTTATATAGTTAGTTAAAAGCAAAAATTAAAAAATTGTCAGAAAAGTATTTGTTTATATCTTGGGAAAATCGGTTCATGTTAAACAGCTTGGATAGTAAGATTATATTCTTCATAGTTTAGGGGAAAAAATAAACACTTTTCTATTGAACTGAAAGAATAGTTTTCCAACTTTAGAGCTCCCTGGTAAAGAGTTGGAAAACTGTCATGTCTCTTAGCAGTCATGAATGGAAACATGGGAAAAGCAGTTCACAAACATAATTATTTTGGGATAATTGTATGCACTTTATTTTATAGGGTGCTTAGAATGTACACATAAGAATCATGATGCACTGAAGATAATGTGCTTTTACACTTACATAGAACATTTAAACATATATTTATGTAATACATGTATTTTTGTATATACATACAAAATATATGTATATTTGTATGCATACGTAATAGTAAAGCATTAAAGACTACCACAATGGATCTCAGTTTAAGGGCTCAATATAATTATCTAGTCTAACATGTTCTGCAGTTTTCCTGAGTATATCTGTCTACCTGACTGTCTGTCTCTAGAACCTGAGAAAATCAATGGCCTAGAAACTTGAAGGATATAGTCATGTCTCCCAGAATATGTTAGTCTTCTCCACCACAGAACTACATATCTTTGTTCTCAGCTTCAAGAAGCTTTCTATTTGATAAGATTTCATCATTCTTAAATAAAAATTTTATATCTTTCTACCACGTGCAGTCATTTTTCTAGGTGCTAAGAAGAAGGTGATAAAAAAAAAAAAAAATCAGGCAGAGTCCCTGCTCTCATGGAAATTGTAGGCAGTAAAAGAACATATTAGTTAAAAAATCTGGCTCAGCTGGTAAAGAACCCACCCGCACTGTGGAGATCTGGGTTCAATCCTTGGGTTGGGAAGATCCCCTGGAGAAGAAAAAGGCTACCCATTCCAGTTTTCTGGCCTGGAGAAGTCCATGGACTGTATAGTCCATGAGGTTGCAAAGAGTTGGACATGACTAAGTTACCTTGACTTCACTATGATAAGTACTCTGAAGGGCTGATAATTGGTCATGAGAGAATATAAAATAGGCAAATTTACCTGGTCAAAGGCAGTCAGAAAACACTTTTCTCAAAAATTAAGGATTGATTTGAAACCTACGTAAAATAATGAATTAGACAAAGGGTAGACAAAAACGTTTCCAAGTACCAGGAACATACATCTGCAGTTTATTTTACTGAATCTGAAATTAGTGTCCTTCACATGGATTGAAAACTTATCCTTACAAAGGCAACATCTCTGTTGATTTCATTTTAATACAGTTTGCTACTGGTGCTGCTAAGTTGCTTCAGTCGTGTCCAACTCTGTGAGACCCCATAGATGGCAGCCCACCAGGCTACACCGTGCCTGGGATTCTCCAAGCAAGAACACTGGAGTGGGTTGCCAATTCCTTCTCCAATGCATGAAAGTGAAAAGTGAAAGTGAAGCCGCTCAGTCGTGTCCGACCCTCAGGGACCCCATGGACTGCAGCCTTCCAGGCTCTTCCATCCCTGGGATTTTCCAAGCAAGAGTACTGGAGTGGGGTGCCATTGCTTTAATACAGTTTAAATAACTCTAAAAAGCAACACAAAATAAACTAAACCTCAATTTCATTCAAACGTGCATTTTTTCAAAAAAGCCAATGTTTTTGTTTTAAAGATGAAGTTAAATTTTGGAAATGATGTTTCATCTGGTGACTTGCATTTTATTTTTTATTTCTATTGATTTCAATTGCTTTTTTATGATAATACTGAAAACTCTAGTTCAGACAAGTAGCAAATTACATAAAAGCTGTTGGACATTGATACTTATGCATTGATGATTAACAGGATTCTAGAGGACTTCATGAGGGGATTAGATTTGAAGCATTTCATTTGTTCACAATACTGTCTTTGACAAATTTCAGGTCATCTATAATCTGAAATGTAGTAAAGAAAGAGAAATTCATAAATCAGCTTTAAAGTCATTTATCAATAATTAACCTTCAGAAAAATTTGACCCTGCTCCTGTGAGCCAGATTTTACCTACAGGGAAATCAACAGGATTTGGCACTAAGAAGCATTTCCTCCAGCACAAGAAAGCCCAATTATTTGTTGCCATCAATACTTCATTATACAATGGCAAATTCATTTAGTAGTAACCTTAGGGTAGCAATTTGAGGTGGCTGAATGGATAATATTGAATAATAAAATGAATTTTATTCATATGGCTTAAGCATTTTACTAATTAATCCAAGTAATTAATAAACTCTTTGTTGTCAAACTATTCTTCAAGTTGAACATTTTTCTTCTTAAGGTGGAACTTATGCCTGAATTTTATTCAAATATCATTAAGATTTTTTTAAGTATTAAGACATATATTATCTGTATATTAGAACATTCTTTTGACAAAACTTTAATTGGTGACTTTTGAGCCAGTGGACAGATATGCAGATGACACCACCCTTGTGGCAGAAAGTGAAGAGGAGCTAAAAGGCCTCTTGATGAAAGTGAAAGAGGAGAGCAAAAAAGTTGGCTTAAAGCTCAACATTCAGAAAACAAAGATCATGGCATCTGGTCCCATCACTTCGTGGCAAATAGATGGGGAAAGAGTGGAAACAGTGTCAGATTTTATTTTTCTGGGCTCCAAAATCGCTGCAGATGGTGACTGCAGCCATGAAATTAAAAGACGCTTACTCCTTGGAAGAAAAGTTATGACCAACCTAGATAGTATACTCAAAAGCAGAGACATTACTTTGCCAACAAAGGTCCGTCTAGTCAAGGCTATGGTTTTTCCTGTGGTAATGTATGGATGTGACAGTTGGACTGTGAAGGCTGAGTGCTGAAAAATGGATGCTTTTGAGCTGTGGTGTTGGAGAAGACTCGTGAGAGTCCCTTGGACTACAAGGAGATCAAACCAGTCCATTCTGAAGGAGATCAACCCTGGGATTTCTTTGGAAGGAATGATGCTAAAGCTGAAGCTCCAGTACTTTGGCCACCTCATGCGAAGAGTTGACTCATTGGAAAAAAACTCTGATGCTGGGAGGGATTGGGGGCAGGAGGAGAAGGGGACGACAGAGGATGAGATGGCTGGATGGCATCACGGACTCGATGGACGTGAGTCTGAGTGAACTCTGGGAGATGGTGATGGACAGGGAGGCCTGGTGTGCTGCGATTCATGGGGTCGCAAAGAGTCGGACACGACTGAGCGACTGAAATGAACTGAACTAAACTGAACTGAGCCAGTGGACAAGAATTATTTGAAGATTGCTGGCAGTATCCTTTATTTCACCTGATGCCCATGGGTTACAATGGCAGAAGAACTTGTTGCAAGAGTAGCAAACCAGATGTGTTGCCAAGATCCCAGATGGCCCATATTTTCTTTTTTTTTTTTAATTTTACAATATTCTATTGATTTTGCCATACATCAACATGAATCCACCACGGGGGTACACGTGTTCCCCATCCTGAAATCCCTGCCCACCTCCCTGCCCATACCATACTCTGGGTCATCCCAGTGCACCAGCCCCAAGCATCCTGTATCCTGCATCGAACCTGGACTGGCGATTCATTACATATATGGTATTATACATGTTTCAATGCCATTCTCCAAAATCATCCCACCCTCTTCCTCTCCTACAGAGTCCAAAAGACTGTTCTGTACATCTGTGTCTCTTTTGCTGTCTCACATACAGGGTTATCATTACCATCTTTCTAAATTCCATATATATGTGTTAGTATACTGTATTGGTGTTTTTCTTTCTGGCTTACTTCACTCTGTCATAGGCTCCAATTTCATCCACCTCATTAGAACTGATTCAAATGTATTCTTTTTAATGGCTGAGTAATACTCCATTGTGTATATGTACCACAGCTTTCTTATCCATTCATCTGCTGATGGACATCTAGGTTGTTTCCATGTCCTGGCTATTATAAACAGTGCTGCGATGAACATTGGGGTACACGTGTCTCTTTCAATTCTGGTTTCCTCGGTGTGTATGCCCAGTAGTGGGATTGCTGGGTCATAAGGCAGTTCTATTTCCAGTTTTTTAAGGAATCTCCATAGTGGCTGTACTAGTTTGCATTCCCACCAACAGTGTTAGAGGTTTCCCTTTTCTCCACACCCTCTTCAGCATTTATTGCTTGTAGACTTTTGGATCACAGCCATTCTGACTGGCATGAAATGGTACCTCATTGTGGTTTTGATTTGCATTTCTCTGTTAATGAGTGATGTTTAGCATCTTTACATGTATTTGTTAGCCATCTGTATGTCTTCTTTGGAGAAATGTCTGTTTAGTTCTTTGGCCCATTTTTTGATTGGGTTGTTTATTTTTCTGAAATTGAGCTGCAAGTGTTACTTGTATATTTTTGAGATTAGTTGTTTGTCAGTTGCTTCATTTGCTATTATTTTTTCCCATTCCGAAGGCTGTCTTTTCACCTTGCTTATAGTTTCCTTTGTTGTGCAGAAGCTTTTAATTTTAATTAGGTCCCATTTGTTTATTTTTGCTTTTATTTCCAGTATTCCGTGAGGTGGGTCATAGAGGTTCCTGCTTTGATTTATGTCTGAGAGTGTTTTGCCTATGTTCTCCTCTAGGAGTTTGATAGTTTCTGGTCTTACATTTAGATCTTTAATCCATTTTGAGTTTATTTTTGTGTATGGTGTTAGAAAGTGTTCTAGTTTCATTCTTTTACAAGTGGTTGGCCAGTTTTCCCAGCACCACTTGTTAAAGAGATTGTCTTTTCTCCATAGTATATTCTTGCCTCTTTTGTCAAAGATAAGGTGTCCATATGTGCGTGGATTTATCTCTGGGCTTTTTATTTTGTTCCATTTTGTGCCAGTACCATACTGTCTTGATGACTGTGGCTTTGTAGTAGAGCCTGAAGTCAGGGAGGTTGATTCCTCCAGTTCCATTCTTCTTTCTCAAGATTGCTTTGACTATCCAAGGCTTTTTGTATTTCCATACAAATTGTGAAATTATTTGTTCTAGCTCTGTGAAAAAATACCGTTGGTAGCTTGATAGGGATTGCATTGAATCTATAGATTGCTTTGGGTAGTATACTCATTTTCAGTACATTGATTCTTCCAATCCATGAACATGGTATATTTCTCCATCTATTAGTGTCCTCTTTGATTTCTTTCACCAGTGTTTTATAGTTTTCTACCTATAGATCTTTAGTTTCTTTAGGTAGATATATTCCTAAACATTTTATTCTTTTCGTTGCAATGGTGAATGGAATTGTTTCCTTAATTTCTATTTCTTTTCTCATTATTAGTGTGTAAGAATGCAAGGGATTTCTGTGTGTTGATTTTATATCCTGCAACTTTACTATATTCATTGATTAGCTCTAGTAATTTTCTGGTGAAGTCTTTAGGGTTTTCTGTGTAGAGGATCATGTCATCTGCAAACAGTGAGAGTTTTACTTCTTCTTTTCCAATTTGGATTCCTTTCATTTCTTTTTCTGCTCTGATTGCTGCGGCTATAACTTCCAAAACTATGTTGAATAGCGGTGGTGAAAGTGGGCACCCTTGCCTTGTTCCTGACTTCAGGGGAAATGCTTTCAATTTTTCACCATTGAGGATAATGTTTTCTTACATTTACAACTTTGCTTAGTCAAGAAACATTTTATCATATCAAAGATCTCAATTGCCTTTGCATTTCCAAAAGGAGTTTACAAAATTGGAGAATTTTTGATGTTATTAATATGGGTACAGTGCTGTGCGGTGCTCAATCACTCAGTCATGTCTGACTCTTTGTGACCCCATGAATTGTTGCCTGCCCGGCTCCTCTGTCCATGCAGATTCTCCCAGCAAGAATATTGGAATGGGTTGCTATGCCTCCCTCCAGGGGATCTTCCTGACCCAGGGATCGAACCAAGGTCTCCCACATTGCAGGCAGATTCTTTACCCTCTGTGCCACCAGGGAAGTCCAAGAATACAGGAGAGGGTAGCCTACCCCTTCTGCAGGGGAACTTCCCAGTCCAGGAATCGAATCAGGGTCTCCTACATTGCAGACGGATTCTTCACCAGCTGAACCACCAGGGAAGCCCTATGGATACAATAAATCAAAAGTTGGTTGCAGTAAAAGTAGTAGTTTCTTTGTTGAATGATGAAAGAAAATGGTGGCATTGTAATTCCACTATATCTTGTGTCAAATTCTTAGACACAATGGATGTAACCATAAGAGGTTTGTTTTCAATATTCTTTCTCTGCTCTAAGTCACTGTACCTTCAGGCACCCATGATGGCTGTTATCTTGCTCTCTGTACATCCCCTGCTCTACCAGACCTAGGTTCATCTACAACCCACTCACATAGCTGACATTCTTGTCCCCACCCCAGCTAGAGATTGTTGTGACCTTTAGGTCATCTCCACTGAGATAGCTTACAAAAGGGAAAGTGAGGTTTGTGCTCCTTTGCCAATTTCCCCTACAGACTTCAATTCCCTCTATGACTGGTTACCTACCTCTTCCTCCAGGAACAAAGCCTGCCTCCACATCCTGCCTGCCTTCTGCCACACACAGTGGCGTGTCACTAGGACCTTGCTTCAGACATGTAAATTCCTCCATCCAGTAAACCACCGATGTCTCTTTCCCTGACTCCAGGCTTTTTCTTTGGTCTAGAAGCTGTGCAAGTACAGGGCATGAAAGTCTGCAGAATGCAGCCTAGCAATTGGCAGAGCAGCCTGGAGACTGAGGAGACTCCTGTGAGAGCTAAGATGTTGAGAAGTAAGGACTGGAAATGAAAAGTTGCAGGGGCTATTTTCCTACATTCCATGTAGGGCCTGGAAGTTGCAAGGGTGGTCCTGGTGTGGCTCTCTGCTAGTCTGTGGGGCTGTGTGATGAATGGGAGCTGGCAAACATACAGAACTTATAGACATCCCTAAGGCTGCTGGGGAGATATTGGCCACTTTTCCAGTGAGGAAAAAAGAAATGGCTGCAGTTTGGGCTGGCCTTTTCCTTTGGTATTAAGAAAGGCCACAGAGGCTGAGTTAACAGCCTAGGTGAAGGTTAGCTTGAATGCTGATTCTGGTTCCTGTGGAAGTGAGACATGTGAATATGCATGAATGGTATGTATCATCTTTTACTGTTATTTGTTGAAACAAAAAAAAAAAAAAAAAAAATCCCTGAAAATGGCCATGATGGGAATTTTTTGACATTCTGAACCTAGTCTTTTTGCACTTTCAGTTAGAAGAAGTTAGCTTTCTAGAAGAAATTAGTATTTCTCTTTTGTGCTGTTGAGATGTAAATGATCTACCTGGGATCTCAGGAACTTTTATCTCTGATACCTGAGAGTGAAGAAGAGAAGAAAAAACAAGGCCTTTTAAAATGCTTTAAAATACTATATGTGTTTTGGGAATGTCTATCTATAATCAGTTCAGTTCAGTTGCTCAGTCATGTCCGACTCTTTGCGACCCCATGAGTCGCAGCATGCCAGCCTCCCTGTCGATCACCAACTCCCAGAGTTCACTCATACTCATGTCCATCGAGTTGGTGATGCCATTCAGCCATCTCATCCTCTGTTGTCCCCTTCTCCTCCTGCCCCCAATCCCTCCCAGAATCAGAGTCTTTTCCAATGAGTCAACTCTTCAGGTAAGATGGCCAAAGTTTTGGAGTTTCAGCTTTAGCATCAGTCCTTCCAAAGAACACCCAGGACTGATCTCCTTCAGAATGCACTGTTTGGATCTCCTTGCAGTCCAAGGAGATCCAAGAATTGCATCAATTCTTCGGTGCTCAGCTTGCTTCACAGTCCCAACTTTCACATCCATACATGACCACTGGAAAAACCATAGCCTTGACTAGATGGACCTTTGTTGGCAAAGTAATGTCTCTGCTTTTCAATATGCTATTTAGGTTGGTCATAACTTTTCTTCCAAGGAGTAAGCGTCTTTTAATTTCATGGCTGCAGTCACCATTTGCAGTGATTTTGCAGCCCAGAAAAATAAAGTCTGACATTTGTTCCACTGTTTCCCCATCTATTTGCCATGAAGTGATGGGACCAGATGCCATGATCTTTGTTTACTGAATGTTGAGCTTTAAGCCAACTTTTTCACTCTCCTCTTTCACTTTCATCATGAGGCTTTTTAGTTCCTCTTCAGTTTCTGCCATAAGGGTGGTGTCATCTGCATATCTGAGGTTATTGATATTTCTCCTGGCAATCTTGATTCCAGCTTGTGCTTCTTCTAGCCAAGCATTTCTCATGATGTACTCTGCATATAAGTTAAATAAGCAGAGTGACAGTATACAGCCTTGAGGTACTCCTTTTCCTATTTGGAACCAGTCTGTTGTTCCATGTCCAGTTCTAACTGTTGCTTCCTGACCTGCATATAGGTTTCTCAAGAGGCAGGTCAGGTGGTCTGGTATTCCCATCTCTTTCAGAATTTTCCACAGTTTATTGTGATCCACACAGTCAAAGGCTTTGGCATAGTCAATAAAGCAGAAATAGAATTTTGGTAACTTGCAGCTGTCAGGCGAGTATATTCTCCTCGGTTTTTTGTCTCATCATGACAAAGATTTGGAGTGACGGACATTAAAACCCCCTCGGTCTTACATTTAGATCTTTAATCCATTTTGAGTTTATTTTTGTGTGTGGTGTTAGAAAGTGATCTAGTTTCATTCTTTTACTAGTGGTTGACCAGTTTTCCCAGCACCACTTGTTAAAGAGATTGTCTTTACTCCATTGTATATTCTTGCCTCCTTTGTCAAAGATAAGGTGTCCATAGGTGTGTGGATTTATCTCTAGGCTTTCTATTTTGTTCTATTGATCTATAGTTCTGTCTTTGTGCCAGTACCATACTGTCTTGATGACTGTGGCTTTGTAGTAGAGCCTGAAGTCAGGCAAGTTGATTCCTCCAGTTCCATTCTTCTTTCTCAAGATTGCTTTGGCAATTCGAGGTTTTTTGTATTTCCATACAAATCTTGAAATTATTTGTTCTAGTTCTGTGAAAAAATATCGCTGGTAGCTTGATAGGGATTGCATTGAATGTATAGATTGCTTTGGGTAGTATACTCATTTGCACTATATTGAGTCTTCCGATCCATGAACATGGTATATTTCTCCATCTATTAGTGTCCTCTTTGATCTCTTTCACCAGTGTTTTATAGTTTACTATATATAGGTCTTTAGTTTCTTTAGGTAGATATATTCCTAAGTATTTTATTCTTTTCATTGCAATGGTGAATGGAATTGTTTCCTTAATTTTTTTTTCTACTTTCTCATTATTAGTGTATAGGAATGCAAGAGATTTCTGTGTGTTGATTTTATATCCTGCAACTTTAAATGTAAGACCAGAAACTATAAAACTCCTAGAGGAGAACATAGGCAAAACACTCTCTGACATACATCACAGCGGGATCCTCTATGATCCACCCCCCCCCCCCCCCCCCAGAATTCTGGAAATAAAAGCAAAAATAAACAAATGGGATCTAATTAAAATTAAAAGCTTCTGCACAATAAAGGAAAAAATAAACAAGGAGAAAAGACAGCCTTCTGAATGGGAGAAAACAATAGCAAATGAAGCAACTGACAAACAACTTATCTCAAAAATATACAAACAACTTATGCAGCTCAATTCCAGGAAAATAAACGACCCAATCAAGAAATGGGCCAAAGAACTAAATAGACATTTCACCAAAGAAGACATACGGATGGCTAACAAACACATGAAAAGATGCTCAACATCACTCATTATCAGAGAAATGCAAATCAAAACCACAATGAGGTACCACTTCACACCAGTCAGAATGTCTGTGATCCAAAAGTCTGCTAGCAATAAATGCTGGAGAGGGTGTGGAGAAAAGGGAACTCTCCTACACTGTCGGTGGGAATGCAAACTAGTACAGCCACTATGGAGAACAGTGTGGAGATTCCTTAAAAAAATTGCAAATAGAACTGCCTTATGACACAGCAATCCCACTGCTGGGCATACACACCGAGGAAACCAGAATTGAAAGAGACACATGTATCCCAATGTTCATCGCAGCACTGTTTATAATAGCCAGGACATGGAAACAACCTAGATGTCCATCAGCAGATGAATGGATAAGAAAGCTGTGGTACATATACACAATGGAGTATTACTCAGCCGTTAAAAAGAATACATTTGAATCCGTTCTAAGGAGGTGGATGAAACTGGAGCCGATTATACAGAGTGAAGTAAGCCAGAAAGAAAAACACCAATACAGTATACTAACACATATATATGGAATTTAGAAAGATGGCAATGATGACCCTGTATGCAAGACAGCAAAAGAGACACAGATGTGTAGAGCAGACTCTTGGACTCAGAGGGAGAGGGAGAGGGTGGGATGATTTGGGAGAATGGCATTGAAACATGTATACTATCATGTAAGAAACGAGTTGCCAGTCTACGTCCGATGCAGGATACAGCATGCTTGGGGCTGGTGCATAGGGATGACCCAGATGGATGTTATAGGGAGGGAGGTGGGAGGGGGGTTCATGTTTGGGAATGCATGTACACCCGTGGTGGATTCATGTCAATGTATGGCAAACCAATACGGTATTGTAAAGTAAAATAAAGTAAAAATTAAAATAAAAAAATAATAAAACTACAATGAAATACTATTACAAACCCACAAAAATGGCTAACAGACAATACTAAGTATTTGTGAGGATGTGGAGCAACTAAAACTCTCATGAACTTCTACTGAGAATATAAAGTGGAAAACTGGTAGATAAAACTAAACATATACTATTAAAAAAAAAAAAAAAACCCTCGGCATGTCACAGCTCTCAGGTCTTAGACAGAACATATTATAGCTCTCAGGTCTTGAGTGGACCGTGTTATATCTCTTAGACAAATCAGTGTTACAACTCAGTGTTACAGCTCTATTTTATTTAGAAGATAGCAGGAAAATCCATCTTCGAGGCATGAGGGCATGTCGATCCAAAGACGCAAAGAGTGCCCCAGCATGTGGGAGAGAGAGAGCCCTTTGGCTCCTCTTTTTATATGTTTTTTCCTTCCCGCTGGGCCTGCCCTATGCAAATTGGCTTAACCAGGAGTGCTGTTCTACCTGAAGTCCTCACTCTGGTCCTCAGACCTTCCTTTGACCTTCCTCTGTTCTATTTTCGCAGGCTTTTCCCTTCCTTGTCTTTTAGCCACTTTCATTTTGGACTCCTCTTCCCTATTCTAACTACCTAACACAACTAAAGAGAAGGCAATGGCACCCCACTCCAGTACTCTTGCCTGGAAAATCCTTTGGATGGAGGAGCCTGGAAGGCTGCAGTCCATTGGGTCGCTGAGGGTCAGATACGACTGAGCGACTTCACTTTCACTTTTCACTTTCATGCATTGGAGAAGGAAATGGCAGCCCGCTCCAATGGTCTTGCCTGGAGAATTTCAGGGACAGGGGAACCTGGTGGGCTGCCATCTATGGGGTCGCACAGAATCGGACACAACTGAAGCAAATTAGCAGCAGCAGCAACACAACTAAACTAAGTTAAGTGAAGAAGATTCATTGACTGTCTGGGTCATTTCGAAGAGGATAAAATATTGGAACATTAATATCTGGATGGTTAATGATTTTTATGGCTTTTGTCTAGAACATTTCTAGTTTTGATCAGTGTTTTTCTAGATACAGGGAAGCCCTTCCCTCAAGCTACTTATGACTTACAGCAATTTGGTAAACTATACCTATGAGTAGAATTGAAAATCTTTTCTTTTCTTTCTTCCTGGTCTCTCAGAAATTGAAGACTCTTGGATTCTGAGCAGCCTTATCATGGGGACCGGAAAGACCATCTCCTGGCATGTGTGGCAATCTCAATATTTTGGGGACCTCAAGAAGAGAGAAATCCTCCAAGGCAGAGCCTGATGGCAGGTCTTTGGCATGGCTCTCCTGTCCTTGAGTGGCCTTTGAGGAATTCAGTCTCAGATTTCCTCTGAAGAATTCTACCACAGCCAGTTTGGAGGAGCCTATATAGTCAACTGACCAGACTTATTTTCCAAACAAATTAGTCTTGAATTGACTATGTTTGGTGGAGATGAGGGTAATTTTAGAAAAGTCTATTTTAGCAGATATTAAATTATATTCTTTCTAACTGAGGTCTATATTTATGAAAGCTATTGTGTTAGCCTCTCTTTTGCCCTGATGTTCAGGAGGAAAAGAAAATTATCTAGTGAAGTTGTCACAGAGTAGAACTACTCATGATGTATAACTGCTTGCTTTAAGTATGCTGCTAAAAGCATATGCACGGTGGGTATGTAACAGTTCAGTATAAGGGATAAAATGAATAACCTCTAAAATGTTTCCCCATCAACATCAAAGCTTATTCGCACAATATCTGATCAGCTTTCCCCCAACGTAGATAACTAGGCAAATATGAAGGAGGCCTAGCACAGCAAGAAGGACACAATCTGGACCCAGGGCAGACAGGCAACTTTCACTGTGACTTCAAGGTTTATATACTTTAGCCTATGGAAAGGGGAAATGAAGGAAAAATCTTCACATGTGGAGGTATGGGGAAGTAATTACAGCTTCAGTTCAGTTCAGTTCAGTTCAGTTCAGTCACTCTGTCGTGTCCGACTCTAATTTAAACTTTATTGACCACAGTGGTCTGGTTTGTGGCCTATCGAGCATGCATTGTACATTTCTCTGGCCATTGTGGAGGGGTGTGCCTTCTCAGTCGCTAAGTCACGTCCCACTCTGCAGTTCTGTGGACTGTAGCCTGCCAGGCTCCTCTGTCCGTGGAATCTTCCAGGCAAGAATACTGGTGTGGGGTACCATTTCCTCCTCCAGGGGATCTTCCTGACCCAGGGATCAAACTAGCATCTCCTATGTCTCTAGCGTTGGCAGGTAGACTCTCTACCACTGAGCCCCCTGAGAAGCCATTGTGGAGGGGAGTACATCTCAGAGTGAAACTGGGGTAACCTGTGACTCAGACATCCAAGGTAAAACCAGGTGGCCTTTGGAGACATGATTTTCAATATGTTCCTGTTATTACTGAAAACTTGAGTTTCTGGACTGTATGGCATACCAGGACAAAAACTACAGGCAGTGTGATATCTCAAAATGCAAGTACTGCTTTTATTTAGTTTAATGGTTATGATCTCCCTGTGTTGAACCTGTTAGATGCCTTACATTTCACCCCTAGCCTGAGTGAAGAAAATCTCAAGGACTGGGAAGCAACCATGGCCTTATTGCAAAATGAGTCTAATTGTGGGGTCCACAGCGAGATGCCATTGTCATCCTCTGTACTTCCATTGAAATTGATTCAGCTAATGTGACTAGGTGGGGATGATGAAAAATGGAGGAAAAGACTCTCACCATCTTCCTGTCCCACAAGTATATTAGAAGGACCCCCTTCAATAAATGCCACTGTACAACTGACTGCCCATGAGCACCCCAGAGCTATGCTGTGTAGAATGGAATAGGCTGACTTCTGGACACACCAGTCCAACTAGTGGGCTTAACTGTTTTATTTGGAAAGACCTAAAGGGATTCACTCCTAATAGCACCCAATATAACCTGGGTGTCAGACTTATGGTGACAGCTAACTCCTTGCTAGACTACCAGAATGTTTCTTCTAGAGCTAGGGCCTTCCCCTTCCCATGGGTGGCTGGCTCTGGGTTTGTGAAAACCACAGTTTGTCAAGAAGCTCCTGCCACTGACTCCCTCTCTATTGACCTGCTGAGTGCTTGGCTCCCAAATTTGCCCACATCCTGGTGACTCACCGTTCTGGTCCTACTAGGTATCGTACTCTTGATATTATTTAGCTTCTGGTGTCTGTGTTGTATTTGGTGTATCTGATTGCAGTTCCCGTCTATGTACCTAATCCCAGGGATGTCTCAGAAGAGGGCCAGGCCAATATTGTAAGGGTCATGCAAGACACATAGGGGTGGAGCGTGTGATCAGGCTTCCCAAGATGGCTGTTCTCTTGCTCTCTATACATCCCCTGCTTGACTAGTCCCTACTTCACCTACACCTACTCACATGACTGACCTTCCTACGTATTGCCCCCTGCCCCATCCAGTGTTTTTCCTAACCTTTAAATTAGAAAATCTCCACCTGATGATAGCTTAACAAAGAGGGAGTGAGGGTTGTGCTCTTCTGCTCTTTTCCCTGGTAACGCATGAACCAACCTGCAATCAATTCCTCCTGTAACTAACTGGTAATCTCCCCCTCCCTCCTGGAGTAAGGACTGCAGCTAATCATGTCCTGCTCACTTCTGCTGCATGTTGTTGCCCAGGACTTTGCTTCAGACATGTAAGATCCTCCATCCCATCCATTAAACCATTGATGTCTGTTGCTGACTCTGAGCTCTTTCTTCAATCTTGAAGTTGGGCAAGTACAAGCCTTGTAGGCCTGTGTGCAGTCCAACAGCCACAAGCTAAATGAATCCGTATGTCCACTTAATGAATCCACTAAATGAATCCACCTTAGTCCACTGAAGTTCCACCTGTTAGAACTCCTACTTTGACAAAACAATAAGCAGTGCAGCATAATTAAAGTCAAAGCTTTTCAGCTGGGGCAAACCCAGATTTTAGTTAATTTCCAAAAATTTCAGATTATCTGTCTCTTCAGAAATAATTTATAAGCATGGGAAAATGTCAAGTGCTTCTTCAACTTTTATTCCTGCAGGTTCCTGTTGTCTAGAGATTTGCTACATCTTCCATATCTTATGTGGGTATCTTATGTATGTATCTTTCCTGTCTGATGTGTTTTTATTAGTCAAGTTTCTCTAAAGGAACAGACCCTAACATATAATTATATATATTACACATAATAATATATAATGCCTTATATTTATACTTGTGTATACTTACATAACAGAGAAGACAATGGCACCCCACTCCAGTACTCTTGCCTGGAAAAATCCCATGGACGGAGGAGCCTGGTAGGCTGCAGTCCATGGGTTGCGAAGAGTTGGACACGACTGAGCGACTTCACTTTCACTTCTCACTTTCATGCATTGGAGAAGGAAATGGAAACCCACTCCAGTGTTCTTGCCTGGAGAATCCCAGGGACGGGGGAGCCTGGTGGGCTGCCGTCTATGGGGTCGCACAGAGTCAGACACGACTGAAGCGACTTAGAAGCATATTTACATAAAGAGATTTATTATAATGAAGCAGCTCATGTGACTATGAATGCTGAGAAGTCTTATCTGTAGTTTCAAAGCTGGATATTCAGGAATGTCAGAGTTTGCAGATCTGAAAAGTTGACAGCCAGTGGTATAGACTCCTGTCTGGGTGTGAAAGCCTGAGAAGCAGGAGTGCAAGGGAAGAAGAAGGTTGATGCCTAGGCTCATGTGATCAGGCAGAAAGTGATTTCAACCTTCCTTCCTTCTTCTTGTTCTCTTCAGGCCTCAAGAAGCTTATATGATGCCCAACCACATTGAGGAGAGCAATCTACTTTACTTCGTCTACCAATTCAAAAACAAGTCTCTTTTGGAAACACTGTCGCAGCCAAACCTGAAAATAATATTTAACTAGATAGCTGGACATCCTGTGACACAATCAAGTTCATATATAAAACTATCAGTGTTCCTTTACATTCAGCAGGCAATTTTAAAACAGTGTATATATAATTTATCCATACTTGGTTTTCTGTCAGCATCTACCTTAAATAAGACTCAAACAAACAAAATCATAATCATAATGGTAAAGTGTCCTTTTTAGACTCTATGCAAGTGTAATGGTATGGGTGTTCATACCATGTAAGTAATGACTATTGTGCATTATGTCAGTTGCTCTGCACATATCTGGCAAGAAAGGAAGTCATAATGACATAAGTTTACATAATTATTAGTTGCTCACAAAGAAAACTCTCTGACAGAAAGGAAAGAAAGCAGGCAAAAATCACCCCTACCTAATTACACCCTAAAATCCATTTATGTTGACACAGTTGCAGATATATTGGTATCTAGGTCCCATTCTTTCAGAGAAACAGATATCATCAGCTTGAAATTAAAATAAGTCCCTAAAGATAATTTAATATAATCAATGGTATTTTCCGAATGTAGTAATTGTTTCCCTGTGGTATTTGTAACTGTCTCCTCTGGACATTCTGCTGACATATTTAGCCTTAATTGGCTAAGTAAACATATTTGTGAAATGTCTTATTATCAAATTAATTATTGTTGTTGTCAGTGACGTGCAAGCATTGTACTGATTGCTTTGTCAATCTCTCTCTCTCTCTCTCACTCTCTCGCTCTCTCGCTGTCTGTGTGTATATATATATATATATATGTATATATTCAAACTTCAAACATGAATTCCTTTCTATACTGGTTCCTTTACAAAAATTAGTCAGTGATTTTGTGACTGAATTAGGAAAATCTTTGTTAAAGTAACCCAAATAATTCAATTCACTAGAAAATTCACTTTTTAAAATTTTAACTGAGGATTTAATAATTTTTTACTAGACCAGAAAAACAACTTTAATTTTTAAATTTTTAAGCAGGTTTCCAAAACCTACTAGTAAATTGAAGTGTATCAGTTTAATCATAATTATCAATTATTATTTATCATATTCTAATTACTGTATATATAGATGTTATCTATTTAAAATATATATTTCATTTTATCTTATCAATGATAGTATAAGGTAGATATCTAGAATTACAGAGTCCTAAAGTTGGAGATGGTATTATACGTCCTCAGTCATCCTCTTCATGAAGGATCATGTCTTTTGATGTGTGTGCAACTCATTCAAATCATAACATCGTGTTATCCTTTTCTATACAAAAGAACTTATATTTGTAGATACAAACTGTCTCTTTTTAGCATTTGCTTCACTAAGATGAGTGCATTCAGGTCCTTTGGGGTTCTTAATAGAACATTTATTCTAGAGTTTTCACCATCTCATATGTACGTATCTGAATGTATTGCTATCTTTTTAATCATGGAGCCCCAAATATTCTGTGCATCACTTTCTCTGAAACTATTTGGTAGACTGGAATCAGAAAAAAAGTGAAACCATTACTTTAAAATTTATTCCACTCAGGGAATTCTTGTCTCGAACTAGTTAAACTGCATTTCCAGTCACTTACTTCTTCACCTAAAGAGTAAAATCCCTATTTTTAATTCTTTTCCACAAAGCTCCAGCTAAATATGCATCCTGTCATCTCCTCTGAACTCATCTTTCTTGATTATAACATTTTAGTATTCATCTCCAGTAAAAAGAAAAACAAGCCAACCCTGAAAGAGCCTCTCTTTTCTCTCATTTTTTCCATCCTTGGAGGTGGAATACGGCTTCAGTGGCTCATTAAAATGCATATACTTCTCCTGGCTGTTCAGGATTCCCTGATCATCCTGAGCCTGGTCATCACCTGCCAGGTACATTCTCTCTCTGTGTCCCTGGGAAACTCTCCATTATTTCCACAGGGTCAGGTTTTTCCTATCGTTCCCAATCATTCTTCCATTTTCTTGAAAAATAAGCTCTTCCCCTTGGCATTTTTTTGTGATCAAACCCATGTTTTGTCATCAGAGAAAACCGGGCAAAGTATCCTGTATTAATCTAAGATGTCTATAAAGGCTTAATATTAAAACAGGTTACATTGTTCAGGACAGGTGGAACACTTTGGAAAGTGTACCCTTTCTACATGCTCCCTTCACATGTTATAGTTGCCCAGATATATAAAATGAGCTACTGGCTTTTTGTGTCTATCATGAATTTTTTTTCATTAGTAGAACTCAATGTTTTCCAAACAGCAGATATGCCCCTATAACTGGTCATTATAGTAACTTAATGGATTCTAAGCAATTTTTTTAAATGAAATAGAAACAAAAGAACATTTGTGAATCAGCACACACAGTAAAAGTAACTGTATATGTATCTGCAAGTGTGCACTGGGTTGTGATATCAAATGGATTTTTTTATAGTTATCACAGGAAAAATGTTTCAAAGCCACCAATTTAGCTGATTTCTTTAGAACAGCCCTATTAATTGTGCTTCTCTCTCTTGCTTTTAAGTTTTATAGTTCTTATAAGGATCTTGATTATCCTCTGTGTTTCAAAGTTAGACAACTTGGGAAATAAAAGAGCAAGATGCTGAGATACCTTCTGTCGAGTATTCTGAAGTGTATGTGATTCCAGAAATTCTAAATTCCACATTCCTCCTTTTCTGCTCTTTTCTGAGGTGAAGCAGTTTCTGGAGATTCTTATAAACCTGTTTCAAAATGTACTCCTATGAGATAAGTAGAAGACAACACGTTGCTCACTTTGGTACAGAATTGGCTTCATAAGAATAATACATGCATCTAAGTTTCCAATGAAAGACTTGCTGTCATTTCTTCAAGCTCTCTGGTTTCTTCTGGAGACCACTACTCTAAGCAAGAGTCTATGAACACATGGTTTCATTTAAGAATGGGAATATTGAGTTCACTGGGAAACAAAACCACCTAATTACAGTCAGAGGCTACTCTTCTGCACTTTGAATTCACCCTTCTCTTTACACAGAATCTGTGCGTAAATTTATCACAAAGTGCTTTGTAATGTAATGACGTGATGAGAAAATGACATCCCCCCATATCAAGTGACCTGACAGAGTAGCTCTTTTCCTACTTTATATGCCTATAGGATTCTCATATCATCACATTTTAGCGTGTAACACTTTAGCATAACATTCAAAGCTAGAGTAGAATTTCTTCAAAAAGTGTCCTGTGGGGAACAAAGGACAAAACCATGACCTTTTCTTACTAAAAGCCTAAGTTCTGGATTTTCAGATGAAAATGGGTACTGATTGCGCTGTCTATTCGTGTTAGAATACATGATTAATTTCCCTACATAGTGTGTACTTAGCATAAAATGGATTCAAGGACTCTGGGGTCCTTGGTATTTATTAGTGATTTCTCTTGCAAAATCTGTTGTCCTGAAGAGACACACTCCATTTAGAAATTTGGATTCAGCAAAGTTAAATTCTCTGCTTTTCAGAGTATCACACATCTTATTTTTAGTAAGAGAGGCTAATCTGTGTGATTATCTCCTTCCTCCCCTTCTCCCTCCCACCCTCTCTCATCCTCAGTACCAACCTTGGAATTACTCTCTATCACTTCCCAGTGTGTTAAGATGCCTCTCACATTTGAAGAGCTGTTAGGAGCTGCAGAGAGGAAAGAAATAGGTGTAGACTGGGAGAGCGCAGTGTGAAGATTCTATAGAAAAGTTGTTGCTTGCAGGAAACTCGGAAATAATGAGTTTGATAAACTCTAGCCCAGATCTGGCTCCCTCTAAACAAAAATAAGTCAATATTGGGAAAAATCTCATAAAACAAACGTTCTTATACTATGAGCTTCTGATGGCTTACAGGCTAAAATTAGTCTCCCCCTGCTACTGCTAAGTCGCTTCAGTTGTGTCCGACTCTGTGCGACCCCATAGATGGCAGCCCACCAGGCTCCCCCGGAGAGGTCTTTGCGTGGTGCTCACTTCTCTTCAGGAATAGGTCATTTACTATGACCTCTGAGTTCTATCCCCCTGCTGCTGCTGCTGTGTGTTGACCCTTAGGAATGAACTGATCTGCAGCATTTAGTAAGCATTTCACTACTCCCCACCATGAGCTCAGTGGAGGAGATCCCTGTTTCCACTTTCCAACTCCATCCAAATGTAAAGAAATCTTTCTTTCCATGAACTTACTGTTGTAAGCCCAGAGTCTCCCTTCTCATGAAAGGTAGAGAAAGGTGCCTTTCATTTACTGAAAGGTAGAGATAAGTGACTGACAGATAGTGATAAGGAGATACTGGAGTGGGTTGCCATTCCCTTCTCCAAGGAATCTACCCTATTCAAGGATGGAATGCAGTCTCCTGTACTGCAGGCCTGTTTAACATCTGAGCCACCAGGGAAGACCAGAGATAGGGGAGGGACTTGCTCCCTGGACTTTCATTTTTCTGCTATAAGACTGACCTCAAGATATTTGCCCAGGAAACATTTCATTCCTTTTAAGAAAATCTCACTTCTGTCCATAATCATTCATGTAATTTTCTGACATTAGTACTTCAACTGAACTTATTATTTAATCAGGCTTAAATAAAATTGCCTATGGAACATCAAGTGTACAATTTATGTAGAACAAAATAAGCTAATCCCAATTCCTTTCCAACGTCTTTGTATCAAGCTTACAAATATTTGGAGGATCTTGATTTACTGTGGTTCACTCAGCAGGAGTCCACTATTATGGAATTTATGGGCATTGAAGAGTAGTTGGTTTGATATTTGCTTGTTTGTTTGTTCTCCAAACCATGAGAAACAGATGTTTGAATCCAAAAGTTAGAAATGCTCTGCAAGAGATATTAGTATGATAGATAGCTTTATCTGAGCCCTTTTGAAACAAACTCATACTTCCTTATATAAAATTTTCACCTACTTGTTTAGGCACATTTTCAACAATTGGTCTCTTGACAACATTTTTAAGTTTAGCTGAATTTTGCTTACTGAAAAATATCAAATTTTTAACATTTAATAATTTTAAGTGGAAATAATGTCCAGGCTATATTTTTAAAATGAATTACTCAGGATTCTCATTGTGATTTTTCTCAACCTAGGAAATCAATGAAATAACTCCTAGGATTTACAAGGAATTATGGATTCTTATCAACTATGAACTTCAAGTGTTGTGAAGAATTGAAGAAATAGCAGAGATTAATGGAACCCCCAGGAAATCCAACAAGTACATTTTAACCAATAAATTCATATGAACCCTTATGAAGTAGCTAGGATAATTGATTTAATATTGATTTTCATTTCCTTACTCTAAAAAAAAAGTATAGAAAATGCTTGAGAACATCCAAAAGGAAAAAGAAAAAGAGCAAAAAAACTGTCACTGACTATAAACATGCATTGTTTTCGCTAAGTCATGCTAAATCAGACCTACTCCTTGTGAGCCCATGAACTGCAGCATGCCGGGCTTGCCTATCCTTCACTATCTCCTGGAGTCTGCTCAAATTCATGTCCATTGAGTCGGAGATGACATCCAACCATCTCATCCTCTGTCACCCCCTTCTCCTTCTGCTCTCACTCTTTCCCATCATCAGGGTCTTTTCCAATGAGCCAGCTGTTCACATCAGTGGCCACATCAGTGTACTGGAGATTCAGCATCTGCCCTTCCAATGATTACTTAGGGTTAATTTCCTGTAGGGCTTCCCTTGTGGTTCAGCTTCTAAAAAATCCTCCTGCAATGCAGGAGACCTGGGTTCAATCCCTGGGTTGGGAAGATCCCCTGGAGAAGGGAAAGGCTAGCCACTCCAGTTTTCTGACCTAGAGAATTCCATGGACTGTATAGCCCATGGAGTTGCAAAGAGTTGGACATGACTGAGCGACTTTCACTTTCACATTTCCTGTAAGATTGACTGGTTTGATTTCCTTGCAGTCCAAGGGACTCTCAAGAGTCTTCTCCAGCACCACAAAAGTTCAAAAGTATTAATTTTTTAGTGCTCAACTTTCTTTATGGTAGAACTTTCACATCTGTGTAGGACTACAGGAAAAACCATAGCTTTGACTATATGGACCTTGTCGACAAAGTGATGTGAGGTCTCTACTTTTTAATATGCTATCTAGGTTTGTCATAGTTTTTCTCCAAGGATCAAGTGTCTTTTAACTTCATGGCTGCAGTCACCATCTGCAGTGATTTTGGAGCCTGACAAAATAAAATCTGTCACTGCATAAATACATAATATATATTTTTGTGGGAGAGGGTTCTTGTCTTTTATATTGGCTATTATATGTAAGTTAGTACAAACTCTCAGCAAAAAAATTGGCAGTTATTAAAATGTTAGCATATATCACACCTTTTCAACCAGCAGATGTATGTCTAAAATATATCCAAAAGAAACCGTCATGGTTATGTGTAAAACTCTAGCAACAAGAAGAATTTAGCATTTGTCATTTCCATGAGAGCAGAACATGTATCAGTTTTGTTTACCAGTGTATCTTCAGTGCCTTACATGGTACCTAACAAACACTTGGCTGACAGACAACCTATATTTCATCTATGTATAAATGGACAAATAAATTAATGCCTTCAAATAAATGATTTATTCAGGATTGATAGCATTAAATGTTGAGAATATTGGTGAATGAAAGTGTTAAAGTAAAGGAAATCATGGTTAAAATATAACAAACACTTTTTCAAACAAAAATGAGATATTGTAACATATATCTAATAGAAATTCTAAAAAGAGAGGACAGAGGTAATAAGATAAAAAACTAAAGCCAATATTTAAGGAGATAATAGTTATGATTATCCAAAATTGAAAAAACAAGAAAGGATTAATAAAAAATAATTCACACAAAGACATACATAGTAAATCTTTAGAAAAACAAAATCAAATAGCAAAATCATGAAAGCGTCAGAAAGATAAAAAATGCACACTTCCTTTAGAGTACTAAAAATACAACAGGAGAAAAGACATATATACAAAAAGAGTATATGATTTTACATGTAGTACATGTGAAAACCTAGACAACAAGTACTTAACATAGCTGATTACAGAAAGAAAAGAAAATCTGAATAAACTTCTAACCTTTCAACAATGTGAATCCAAAGCTAAAAATCTACCCTCGTTATTAATACCAGATCTAAATATATTTACAGGAAAATTCTTCCAAACTTTAAAGGAAAGGATAATTTAAATCTTAAATAAAATACCAGAGAGAATAGAAAAATGGGAACTATTCCCAAATAATTTTCTGAGGCAAATATAACATTGATGCTAAAGCAAGGCAAGAATAGTATGAAGCAGAAAGTTATAGCCCAATAGTATCTGTAAATGTCAACACAAAATTCCTAAAATTAAAATATTAGAAAGCCATATATTTATCTCAGTAGATGCAGAAAAAAAAATCATTTGATAAAATTCAAATCAGTCATCATAAGAATTTTCATTCAACTGATTTCTATATGTTGATTTTGTGTCCTGCAACTTTAGAATTAATTTATTTGCATATTCACTTGTTAATTATTTACTAATTAATATAAGTAAGGTTTTAGTAGAATCTTTATGGTTTTCTGTAAATAAGATCACAGACAGCTTTGTTGGTTAGAGTATTCTGGCTGAAAGTGTTTTTTCTTTAAGCACTTTGAATATATCATCACACTCTCTCCTAGCCTGCAAGGCTTCTGCTGAGAAATCAGATTATAGCCTTATTGGGATTCCCCTTAATATGCTCCCAGGTGACTCAGTGGTACAGAATCCACTTGCCTATACAAGAGACACAGGAGACATGATTTGATCCCTGGGTCAGAAAGATCCCCTGGAGGAGGAATTTGCAACCCACTCCAGTATTCTTGCCTGAAAAATTCCATGGACAGAGGAGCCTGGCAGGCTACAGTCCTTGGGATCACAAAGAGTTGTTCACAACTGAACACAAATTTTATATGATACATTTTTTTCCCTTGCTACTTTCACAATTCTCTTTGTCTTTGATTTTTGAGAGCTTAATTATGACTTGTCTCAGTGAAAATTTCTTTGGTTTATATCAGTTTGCACAGCTTTGAATATCATGTACCCGGCTGGCCATCTCTCTCCCAAGATTTGCCTTGATGTTTGTGTATTTGATGTTGTAGTCACCTCTTCCAGCATTTCTGGACCAGCTTCAGTGGGGAAAGACATTCATCTGAAGGTGACTGTAAGAATGCCAGCTGGACTGGATGTTATGCCTTTGGTTCATGGCAAGGCATGGTGGTGTAATCTTCATGCAGCTGTATCAGCTGAGGTCAACATCAGTGCAAACTGCAATGTGAGCGGCAGTGGTAGCCAGGGCTATTAGGCTCTATAGAGGCTATGACTGCTAGGCTTTTCCTGTCTTTGTTTTTGCATGTGGGAGTAAATTCTAGTTGAGGAGGTTTCTTTTGGCACCTGGTCTGGCGTGCTGGCACTTAGAGCAACAGCAGAGCTGGGCTCCTGGGATCAGGTGCATGCAAAATTACAGCAGCCCCTGGGTCCCGGGGAACGCATAGGTGCACTTACTGTGGCAGCGGTCCTGGTGTCTGAGGTGTGAATGTGTGCAGATCTCCCGTGAAGCTGGGGTCTGGGTCTTCAGGGGTGACTGCAGTGACTCTGGCCAGGATAGTGGGAAGCAGCGGTAGCAAGGGCCCTAGGAGGACAGATGTAGCACCAGTTTATTTCTCAAGTATTACTTTGTTTCAGAAATCCTCTAACATTTTTGTAATTGTTTTCCAAAGTATTTTAAGGAAAACCACCATTCTTTTGATCCTAGTGCTGCAATATGAATATTAAGCACTTACTTTCATTATGTAACCACAGTGCCAATGATCACATCTAACAACATGATTGTATGTCCTCTAGTATCATCAAACAACCGATCTATATTCAAATTACTTGATAGTCATAAAATCTTGCGAGATCTTCTTTTGAATCAAGATCCAAAAGTTCCTATGTTGCATTTGAGTGTTGTATCTCTTAAGTGTATTTTTAAATTAAATTTATTGTTTCAAGATAATTGTAGATTTGCGTTCACACTCATAATGCAGAGAGATTGTGGGTCATCTTTACTCTGTGTTCTTTACCAAGTTTTCTTCAAAGGGGGACATTTTGTAGATCTGTAGTAGAAAACCACAACCAGAATATTAAAACTGATGTAAACAAGATACAGACCATTTCCATCATCAAGAGAATCACTCATGTTGCTTTTCTTTGGCCATGCCCACTTCCCTTCTCCTTCCCTCCCTAACACCTGGCAACCAGTTTCCTGCTCTCCATTTCTCTAATTTTGCTCATTTACTGAAAATCATATCAATGGACCACAGAATATGTAACATTTTGGAAAATTTTCTTTTTTGTTTTTCCTACTCAACGTAATTCTCTGGAAATTATCCAGCTTCTGAGTTTATTATTAGTTCTTTTTATTTTATTGCCATGTGGTTATCCAAGATATATATGTATCACAGGTTGTTTAACAGTTTACTAGTTGAAGGACATCTGGGTTGCTTCAGTCTTGTGACTTCCACAAATAAATCTGCTATAAACATTTATGTGCAGGTTTTTGTGTGAAAAACATTTTCATTTCTCTGGGATAAATGTGTCTGGAATGCTCAAAATTTCAACAGTTTGAAAGAAATGTGCCAATTCTTTGAAAATCATAAACTATTAAGATAAATAAAGATAAATTAGAAAAGTAAATTTGTACTTTAAAAAACTCCCAAAAAAGAAATATTTGTGCCCAGATGGCTTCTCTGAAGAATTTTTCCAAACATGAAAAGAATTAACCATTTCTCAAACAACTTCTCTCAGAAAATAGAACAGGAGGGAAGACTCTCTACCTTATTGTGCAAAGCCAGCATTACATAGACATATAAACCAGATAAACACATTTAAAAAAATGTGAGAGAGGGCAAGCAAGTGAGCTACTACAGGCCAATAAAATAATAAATAAAAATCAAATCCAATTAAGTATAAAATAAAATAGGCTTTGTCCCAAAGGGGTTTATCTTAGGTTGTAAGGCTGATTCAATAATCAAAAATAAGTTATTATATTCTACTGCATCAGTAGATAGGATAGGAAAATCATTTCACAAAATTTAACACTCATTTGTGATTAAAAAAAAAACTTAATACACTAGTCAAGAAGGTAACTTCAACATGGTAAGGAACATCTTAAAAAGCTTACTATTAATGTGACTTAATGATGAAAGACCATGTTTTTCACATAAGATTTCGATGCTCAGTAAATTCTATACCCACTGAAATGACCCTTCTAAAGAGAATAATAAATGAAAACGTTCTCAAACAAACAAAATAGAGTGAATCATAGCCACCATACATGCTTTGAAAGAAACAAAGGAGTTATTTGCCAAAAACAAAGTTGCTAAAGGTCAGAAACTATGATCTACATAAAGAAAAAATAAAGTATCTGAGAAGAAATAAATGAAAGTAAAATCTTTTTTTTTTTTAGTTTTAAAATTCATCTGAAAGGCAATTGATTGTTTCAAAAAATAGATTAAAAATGGTGGAATGCCTATAGCATATTGATGAGTGAAATAAATGATAGCATTGCAACAAGGAAGGGTAAGGAGGAATTGGGAATTTTGTGTTCTATTATCTGTACTTCACATAAAACAGTATAGTATTATTTGAAGATCAACTTGGATAAATTGAAAATATGTATCATAAACTGAAAGTTAGACACTCAAAAATGTTTAAAAAGAAATATAGGTGACTTACTAACAGAAGAGACAAAATGGAATAATACAAAATGCTTAATTAAAATTAGACAAGACAAAATATAGTCATATATTATACTAGGTGACCACTAATGAAGAGAAAGATGTAATAGCTATATTAATTTAAGACAAAACAGATTTCAGAACAGGGGAAAATGTTAAGGATAAAGAAGGATACTAAATAATCATAAATTTTTCAGTCTCCAAGATGATATAACAATTAATGTGTATTCATCTAACAACAGAACATCAAACTACACAAGGCAAAGATAGATGGAACTGAAAATAGAAAAATCTACAATTATGTTTTGAGACTTCAATACTCATCTGTCAGTAACTGACAAATCAAAGAGGCAGAAATTCAGTAAAAACACAGATAAATTCAGTAGTGCTGTCAATCAACTTGTTCTAATGTGTATTTTAGAAGACTCCATCACACAATAGCAGAATACACTTTATTTTCAAGTTCAATGGAATGTTTAATAAACAGATCATGGCCTGGATTATAAAAGGCACATTAACAGTTGTTAACAATTGTTTTTAATTGGAATCTTACAGAGTATACTCTTAGACCAGTGAAATTATACTAGAAATCATAATAGAAAGATTGCTGGAAAATTCCAAAATATTTAGAGATTGAGTGTACAGCTCTAACTTTAACATGGGACAATGAAGAAGTCTCAAGGGAAATGAAAAATATTTAAAACTGAATAAAAATGAAAATGTAAGTTATCAGAATTTGTCATATGCAACAAAAGTAGCGCTTAAAGGGAAATTTATAGAATGAAATGCTTATAATAGAAGTATTTAGAATAAATAATCTAAACTTCCAGTTTAGGAAACTAGAGAAAGGAAAGAAATGTAAGTCTAAATCAAGCAGAAGAAAAGAAATAATACTAATTAAAGCATAAATCAATGAAATTGAAAACAGGAATGCACTAGAGAAAAATCAATGAAACAGATGTTGGTTCTTATAAAAGTCTGATGAAATTGATAAACATCTAGCCAGGCTAACTAGGGGGGCAAAAAAAGTAAACGTGCATGCGTGATAAGTTGTTTTAGTCGGCTCTTGACTCTTTGCAACCCTGAAGACGGTGGCCTGCCAGGCTCCTCTGTCCATGGGATTCTCCAGGCAAGAACACTGGAGAGGGGGAGTGGACAATCCCTGGTCCAAGAAGATTTCATATGCTGCGAAACAGCTGGGCCTGTGTGCCACAACCACTGAGCCCGTGCTCTGGAGCCCATGAGCCACAACTACCGAAGCCCACAGTAGCTGCTGCTGCTGAGTCTAGAGCCTCTGCTCTGCAACAAGAGAAGCAACTGCAGTGAGAAGCCCATGCACCACAAATAGAGAGGCGCTCCTGCTGGCGACAGCTAGAGAAAGGCCACGTGAAGCAACGAAGACCCAGCACAGCCAAAAAAAAATTTTTTTTAGGAATATCTATTTAAAAACATGCAGTTGACATCATATCTATCCATGAGGGATGGATGCTTTTCTATTAGGGAGAACAAGGAAAGAATGTCATTTCTCACCAATTCTATCCCATGTTATACTAGAGATTCTAGATAATACAATAAAACAAGAAAAAGACAGTTACACATGTTGGAAAGAAATAATAATGTTTTCATTTGCAGATAACTGTATTGTATATGTATAAAATCCCAAACCACCCCTCCTGACTCTCAAAAAACTCTCAGAAATAATACACAAGAATAGAAAAATCTTAGGATAAAAAGTCAATGTATAAACCAAATGCTTTACAACACTCCATTGATAAACTATTGAAATGAATGTTTTAAAAAATATATTTGTGATAGCACCAAAAATAATACTTGAGCATAAATGTGACAAAATATGGCTTTATTCTCCTTGTACAATATCCATCTCTCTATGCATTCCTTCCTTCATTCAAAAATATGTCTGAGTGTTTTAGAGTATTACAAGCATTCAGTTCAGCATATAGAAATGAACCAAAATATGTTATTCATAAATTTACAGGAAGACAAACCTGAAAATATCACACAAATTAAAAAAATCATATATGTTGATAAATTTAAGAGGGAAAACAAATGTAGAGACTGCACATTTCTGCATTCTTTCTCAGGCTCAATGACTGAACTTTGAGCTTCTCAGGCTCAGTGACTGAACTTGCCTTATAAATGCAGGTCAGTGGGATGAAAGCAGAACAGTCAATCTCCCAGGAGCTCTTGGATATTCAGTATACCTTACTGCACCCACCACCATATGCCCCAAACTCATTCTTCTTGCTAAAACTTTATTTCTGTTATATAGTCTAGAGTGGTTCAGCCTCTAATCTTTTTCCATTTCCTCAAAGCCTAATTTATGTCCAATCTTTACAAGAAAATCTTTCTGTATTATCCCAGTCTAGATAAATTGCTCTGGTTTCCTTACTCTCAAAATATATATTCTCCTAAATATCTCAGTATGTTGTTAAATGTTGCCTTCAATAGTTCTTAAATAAGTATCTTTTCATAATTTATACCTTGAAAGTGAAAGTTGCTCAGTTCAGTTCAGTTCAGTTCAGTCGCTCAGTCGTGTCCGACTCTTTGCGACCCCATGAATTGCAGCACACCAGGCCTCCCTGTCCATCACCAACTCCTGGAGTTCACTCAGATTCACGTCCATAGAGTCAGTGATGCCATCCAGCCGTCGCATCCTCTGTCATCCCCTTCTCCTCCTGCCCCCAATCCCTCCCAGCATCAGAATCTTTTCCAATGAGTCAACTCTTCACATGAGGTGGCCAAAGTGCTGGAGTTTCAGCTTTAGCATCATTCATTCCAAAGAAATCGCAGGGCTGATCTCCTTCAGAATGGACTGGTTGGATCTCCTTGCAGTCCAAGGGACTCTCAGGAGTCTTCTCCAACACCACAGTTCAAAAGCATCAATTCTTTGGCACTCAGCTTTCTTCACAGTACAACTCTCACATCCATACATGACCACAGGAAAAAATATAGCCTTGATTAGATGGACCTTTGTTGGCAAACTAATGTCTCTGCTTTTTAATATGCTATCTAGGTTGGTCATAACTTTCCTTCCAATGAGTAAGCGTCTTTTAATTTCATGGCCGCAATCACCATCTGCGGTGATTTTGGAGCCCCCCCAAAATAAAGTCTGACACTGTTTTCACTGTTTCCCCATCTATTGCCCATGAAGTGATGGGACCAGATGCCATGATCTTCATTTTCTGAATGTTGAGCTTTAAGCCAACTTTTTCACTCCCCTCTTTCACTTTCATCAAGAGGCTTTTGAGTTCCTCTTCACTTTCTGCCACAAGGGTGGTGTCATCTGCATATCTGAGGTTATTGATATTTCTCCTGGCAATCTTGATTCCAGCTTGTGCTTCTTCCAGCCCAGAAGCATGATGTACTCTGTGTATAAGTTAAATAAGCAGAGTGACAATATACAGCCTTGATGTACTCCTTTTTCTATTTGGAACCAGTCTGTTGTTCCATGTCCAGATCATGAACTCCTTATTACCAAATTCAGACTTAAAATGAAGAAAGTAGGGAAAACCACTAGAATATTGAGTGACTTCACTTTCACTTTTCACTTTCAGCCATTGGAGAAGGAAATGGCAACCCACTCCAGTGTTCTTGCCTGGAGAATCCCAAGGATGGGGGAGCCTGGTGGGCTGCCATCTATGGGGTCACACAGAGTCATACACCCCTGAAGCGACTTAGCAGCAGCAGCAGCAGCATTCAGGTATAACCTAAATCAAATCCCTTATGATTATACAGTGGAAGTGAGAAATAGATTTAAGGGACTATATCTGATAGATAGAGTGCCTGATGAACTATGGATGGAGGTTTGTGACATTGTACAGGAGACAGGAATCAAGACCATCCCCATGGAAAAGAAATGCAAAAAAGCAAAATGGCTCTCTGGGGAGGCCTTACAAATAGCTGTGAAAAGAAGAGAAGCGAGAAGCAAAGGAGAAAAGGAAAGATATAAGCATCTGAATGCAGAGTTCCAAAGAATAGCAAGAAAGTTGCTCAGTCATATCCAACTTTTTGTGACCCCATGGGCTATACAGTCATGGAATTCTCCATGACAGAATACTGGAGTGGGTAGCCTTTCCCTTCTTCAGCGGATCTTCACAACCCAGGGATGGAACCCAGGTCTTCTGCACTGCAGGTGGATTCTTTACCAGCTGAATCACAAGGGAAACCCAAGAGTACTGGGTTGGGTACCCTATCCCTTCTCCAGCGGATCTTCCCAACCCAGGAATCAAAGCGGGGTCTCCTGCATCACAGGTGGATTCTTTACCAACTGAGCTATCAGGAAAACCCCAATTTATGCTTTGTTAACCAGAATTCTGGGCTTCCTTGGTGACTCAGTGGTAAAGAATACTCCTGCAAACGCAGGAGACTCAGGTTCAATCCCTGGGTCAGGAAGATCCACTGGAAAAGGAAATGGCACCCCACTCCAGTATTCTTGCCTGGGAAATCCCATGGACAGAGGAGCCTGGCAGACTGAAGCCCATAGAATCTCAAAGAGTCGAACATGATTTAGCGACTAAACAACAAACCAGAATTCTAAATGTTTCAGGATTGAGATTATGCCTGTAAATTCCCTGTATGTCTCCCAGTGCACCACACATAGTAAATGTTTAATAAAAATATTTGCATGAGAAACATTTTTCATAACTAAGGAAGTGATAGTTAGATGGATACATAAAAGTATTATTGATGATGTATTTCAAAATGTTTGTTGTATCTTTATGTATTTTATGATATACTTTGGTTGGACTGTTTAAATTGAGCTGTGAGATAGATTTACTTTACTCCAACCAGCTCACAAGATAAGGAATATTATATCACTAGTCATTCAGACAGGGATATTCCCAATGAGGAATGACCTCTTGCCCATATTCTTAAAGATCTTCATTTAATTGCTTTAATCTCTCACTTGAATTACTGCATCAGCCTCTGCCCTGGAATCTGCCTGGTCTTGCTTCTCTTTAGTGCTCCACACTGCCATCAGAGGGGGTTCTTCTAATATATGCATGTGAAGAGTCACTGGTCTAGTTAAAATCCTTTCATGAAATCTCTTCACCATGAGGATAAAATTCACACTCCAGCATGAGACTCAAGGCCATTATGATCAGGTATCTCTCGACCTATTTCTCCTCAGTGGCCTGTTGCCAGTCATCCAGAGTTTTATTAGCCATTCTGCATTTTCTCTCGCCCACTCTATCCTGATTGAATCCTACTACTCACTTTTCAAGCCATCACTTGGGAAGCTTCTCCTATAGTTACCGAGAGAATGACTGATGTTATGAAGCCTTTAGTCACCAATGGTCATCTTGTGCTAAACCATGAACCTTCAGAAAAGAAACAGTGTCTTTGAACTCTTTATTAACAGTTCTTGACACTGAGCCTGACACTTAGAGGAGTCTCAGTTAGAATATGTTAACTAAATGAAAAAAAATTATCTATACCTCATGGAGAAACTTAAAAGAGTTCAGATTATTTTGGTGGCCAGAGGAGAGACTACTGCATCTTGTCAAAAAACAAAAAGGAAAAGAATTTTGGGTGGATTGAGTTAATATATTCCAAACAGAGAAGATTTAAATGATTTAAAAGCATCTTAATTAAAAACACCTGAAAATATCTAAAATCATTTTTTTAGATAAACAGTCCTTGAGTAACCTCAGTGACCATGCCATCTGTTAAAAATTTAGTAATATAACTTACAGTGAATTGGATTTTCTAAGTTTGGCCCATCACTCATCTGTTCTATGTGGTAAATGGCATGACATTTTTAGCATGTTCAAGTTGCAAGTAATTTAGTAGTTGTGAAAGTTCCTTGGTGAATTGAGCCATATTCAGACAGTAATTAAGATTTGTTTGAAAATGGACCATAATGTGTGATTATTATATCATATATATTGAAATGCATTTATTGATTTTCTAAGTTTTAAGTACAGTAATTACTCTGAAATGAAGCAAAGCAAATTTTACTTGTTTCTATCAGTTTCAAAATGTGCAAGTTAATGAGATTTATACACTGACAATTTTCATTGTTTTATTGCTCTGATTGTGGTAAATGATAGCATCCCAAATCAATATATAGTCCCTTTGATATATTGGCCACCAGAGGAACAGGTTAGGTTTTATTGTCTCATTTTTTTCCACTTAGGTGGTACTTTAGATCTTGAGGACAAATCAGAAAGGCAGGATTTTGCCTTCCTCAGAATATCTTCAGTAATTGCTCAGGAATAATGCCCTCCCCATGCCCATTACCCATTAGCAGTCTTGAAAGAAATGGGGCAACGAACCTAGGACATTCATATTCCTAATACCTTGTTAAAAATATAATGGGTACATCTTTAATTCACTCATTTGTTCTTTTATGCAGATATGTTTAATAATCACTTATTATACAGTAGGTACCATTATAGGCATGGGAGAATTATCAATAAAATTAAAGGGATGCTCTCTGCCCTCACAGAGCTTTTGATGTGGTCGGTGGGGGGAGTGGGGGGGCGGGAAGCAAATAAATAGACAAGGTAACATACGGATTTGCTGTGTGGATCACAACAAACTGTGGAAAATTCTGAAAGAGATGGGACTACCAGACCACCTAACCTGCCTCCTGAAAAATCTATATGCAGGTCAAGAAGCAACAGTTAGAACAAGACATGGAATAACAGACTGGTTCCAAATCAGGAAAGGAGTGTTTCAAGGCTGTATATTATCACCCTCCTTATTTAACTTATATGCAGAGTACATCATGCAAAATCCCAGGCTGGATGAAGCTCAAGCTGGAATCAAGATTGCCAGAAGAAATATCAATAACTTAATATAAGCAGATGACACCACCCTTACAGCAGAAAGCGAAGAAGAACTAAAGAGCCTCTTGAAAGTGAAAGAGGAGAGTAAAAAAGGTTGGCTTAAAACTCAACATTCAGAAAACTACAATCATGGCATCTGGTCCCATCACTTCATGGCAAATAGATGGGGAAACAATGGAAACAGTGGCAAACTTTATTTTCTTGGGGTCCAAAATCACTGCAGATGGTGACTTCAGCCATGAAATTAAAAGACAGTTACTCCTTGGAAGAAAAGCTGTGACAAACCTGGACAGCAAGCATATTAAAAAGCAGAGACATTACTTTGTAAACAAAGGTCCATCTAGTCAAAGCTACGGTTTTTCCAGTGGTCATGTACGGATGTGAGAGTTGGACTATAAAGACAGCTGAGCACTAAAGAATTGATGCTTTTGAACTGTGGTGTTGGAGAAGACTCTTGAGAGTCCATTGGACTGCAAGGAGATCCAACCAGTCCATCCTAAAGGAAATCAGTCCTGAATACTCACTGGAAGGACTGATGCTGAAGCTAAAACTCCAATACCTTGGCCACCTGATGCTAATAACTTGGCTCACTGGAAAAGACCCTGATGCTGGGAAAGATTGAAGGTGGGAGGAGAAGGGGACAACAGAGGATGAGATGGTTGGATGGCATCACTGACTCGATGGACATGAGTTTGAGCAAGCTCTGAGACTTGGTGATGGACAGAGAGGCCTGGCATGCAGCTGACCATGGGATCGCAAAGAGTTGGACACGGCTGAGTGACTGAACTGAACAGAACACACTGAAATGTGCTATCACCCAATGAACAAAGAATACTAAGTAAATGTATAGGAAAGATGAATGACCCAGTTGCGGGGACAGAAAAATCTTTCTGACTAGAATGACAACTCAAATGAGAGCTAAGGACATAGGAGGTACCCCCTCAGTCAAGCGATGCAATCAAAGATGGATATTTAGAGACTTGTGTATAAGATCAACTCTGAATCCTGACAGAAAAAGTGATATGGTCCACTTTTCCATGTGTACATGTGGTCCACAAAATACCAAAACACTCAGAATTGTCCCTAAACATCGCTACTTTCCACCTTCATGGAAATTGCTGTGTTCCTTGTTAAGTGAGTTAGCAGCAGGTCTCATCCTTGTATGTTTGCTCTCCTCTGAGAAAAATGCCCAAATTCTGTAAGCTTTTCTCTGTTTAATCATGTGTTGACTCTCAAGAGCTCCTTTTAGGACACTTTTTCTTTAAATGAGTCCCTTAGCAACTCTGGATGTTAAAATCACACATCCTCACCTGAATATACCTCAGAAGGACTGGTGCTATGCACGAGTCTTCATTAGGAAAATGACACAGTCTTGATTGTTATTTAATTTAGAGAAAACCATACCTCATGTCTGGGCATGCTAGTTTGTGGATTTAAAAATAAAAGTGACATCCAAGAGTCAGATGTACTTAGCTAGCTCAGGCTATGAAATTCTGAATAGGGAAAAGGATTCAGTGATTAGGACAAATTGGAACTATTTTTATTCATTCTTTAATTTTGCATTTTTAAGAGATTCTTATATTATTTGCAAGTTCACCATGAGGGTTGTTTAGTATATAAATGAGGCTTTTTCAAGACATATATATTTTTTCTACACTGAGTTAGAAGTACATATAATTGATGTATAATTAGAAGTCTGGAGATCTCAGGCAGCACATTCTTTTCTTTCAAAGGACTTCCAATTTGCCATCTCTGAAATGCAGAGGCTTATTTTGATAACATAAGAAAAACACTAGATAATATAACTTATACATTCTGTACCCATGGCAGGTACCACTATTTAAGGTCAGCTTCAGAATCATTCTTAGCATAGTGTTCTAGGTAACTGTGAATCAGGTAGAGCTAGAAGATAAAATGTATTTAGATTATTAAATTAGAACAGAAGATAAAATATATGTACAATCCCTTAGCTCTCTTTGGCCTCTTATGCCACTAACAGCCCTCCAAGAAGATAATTCAATAGTGGAATTACACTGTTGTACTGGTTTTAGTGTTTACTGTTACTTCTACGTATAGTGAGGATTACATCTACGCAAAGTCTTTCTTCTAGGAAAGCAGATACTGGTCTGACCATTTAAGGTTATTATGACAAATACCAAAATGTTTCTCTATGGGGAGGACCCTTATTTCTGATTTCAGACGCCATGTCCCCCTGACAAATCCTGGGCATGGAAGGCAACTTTGACTCATATATGATCAAAGAGATTATTGGTAGCCTTTGATGTGAGGTCAATCTTTATAACAGAAAAGAAATGTCTCAATCAGACTGGAGCATGTGACTTTTTGGCTTAAAAATCTTCTTTGGGCCACATTGTTCTTAGAATAAGATACAAACTCTGCAACATTGCATATGACATTATTTGTGACGTAGGTTCTGTTCAGTTCAGTCGCTCAGTCATGTCCAACTCTTTGCGACCCCATGAATTGCAGCACGCCAGGCCTCCCTGTCCATCACCAACTCCCAGAGTTCACTCAGACTCACATCCATCAAGTCAGTGATGCCATCCAGCCATCTCATCCTCTGTCGTCCCCTTCTCCTCCTGCCCCCAATCCCTCCCAGCATCAGAGCCTTTTCCAATGAGTCAACTCTTCGCACGAGATGGCCAAAGTACTGGAGTTACAGCTTTAGCATCAGTCCTTCCAAAGAACACCCAGGGCTGATCTCCCCTAGAATGGACTGGTTGGATCTCCTTGCAGTCCAAGGGGCTCTCAGGAGTCTTATCCAACACCACAGTTCAAAAGCATCAATTCTTTGGTTCTTAGCTTTCTTCACAGTCCAACTCCCACACCCATACATGACTACTGGAAAAACCATAACCTTGACTAGATGGACATTTGTTGGCAAAGTAATGTCTCTGCTTTTGAATATGCTATCTAGGTTGGTCATAACTTTCCTTCCAAGGAGTAAGTGTCTTTTAATTTCATGGCTGCAGTCACCATCTGCAGTGAGTTTGGAGCCCCCCAAAATAAAGTCTGACACTGTTTCCACTCTTTCTCCATCTATTTTCCACGAAGTGACGGGAACAGATGCCATGATCTTCGTTTTCTGAATGTTGAGCTTTAAGCCAACTTTTTCACTCTCCTCTTTCACTTTCATCAAGACGCTTTTTAGTTCCTCTTCACTTTCTGCCATGAGGGTGGTGTCATCTGCATATCTGAGGTTATTGATATTTCTCCTGGCAATCTTGATTCCAGCTTGTGCTTCTTCCAGCCCAGCATTCCTCATGGAATGCTGCATATAAGTTAAATAAGCAGGGTAACAATATACAGCCTTGATGTACTCCTTTTCCTATTTGAAACTAGTCTGTTCCATGTCCACTTCTAAGTGTTGCTTCTTGACCGGCATATAGGTTTCTCAAGAAGCAGGTCAGGTGGTCTGGTATTCTCATCTCTTTCAGAATTTTCCACAGTTTATTGTGATTCACACAGTCAACAGCTTTGGCATAGTCAGTAAAGCAGAAAGAGATGTTTTTCTGGAACTCTGTTGCTTTTTCCATGATCCAGCAGATGTTGGCCTTTTGATCTCTGGTTCCTCTGCCTTTTCTAAAACCAGCTTGAACATCTGGAAGTTCATGGTTCATGTATTGCTGAAGCCTGGCTTGGAGAATTTTGAGCATTACTTTACTAGTGTGTGAGATGAGTGCAATTGTGCCGTAGTTTGAGCATTCTTTGGCATTGCCTTTCTTTGGGATTGGAATGAAAACTGACCTTTTCCAGGTCTGTGGCCACTGCTGAGTTTTCCCAATTTGCTGGCATATTGAGTGCAGCACTTTCACAGCATCATCTTTCAGGAGTTGAAATAGCTCCACTGGCATTCCATCACCTCCACTAGCTTTGTTCATAGTAATGCTTCTTAAGGCCCACTTGACTTCACATTCCAGGATGTCTGGCTCTAGGTGAGTGGGAGGGATCACACCATCTTGATTATCTGGGTCATGAACATCTTTTTTGTACAGTTTTTCTGTGTATTCTTGCCACCTCTTCTTAATATCTTCTGCTTCTTTTAGGTCCATACAATTTCTGTCCTTTATCGAGCCCATCTTTGCATGAAATGTTCCCTTGGTATCTCTAATTTTCTTGAAGAGATCTCTAGTCTTTCCCATTCTGTTGTTTTCCTCTATGTCTTTGCAGTGATCACTGAGGAAGGCTTTCTTATCTCTCCTTGCTATTCTTTGGAACTCTGCATTCAAATGGGTATATCTTTCCTTTTCTCCTTTGCACAGCTATTTGTAAGGCCTCCTCAGACAGCCATTTTGCTTTTTTGCATTTCTTTTTCTTGGGGATGGTCTTGATCCCTGTCTCCTGTACAATGTCATGAACCTCCATCCATAGTTCATCAGGCACTCTGTCTATCAGATCTAGTCCCTTAAATCTATTTCTCACTTCCACTATATAGTCCTAAGGGATTTGATTTAGGTCATACCTGAATGGTCTAGTGGTTTTCCCCACTTTCTTCAATTTAAGTGTCAATTTGTCAATAAGGAGTTCATGATCTGAGCCACAGTCAGCTCCAGGTCTTGTTTTTGCTGGTTTTATAGAGCTTCTCCGTCTTTGGCTGCAAAAAATATAATCAACCTGATTTCAATGTTGACCATCTGGTGATGTCCATGTGTAGAGTCTTCTCTTGTGTTGTTGGAAGAGGGTGTTTGCTATGACCAGTGCATTCTCTTGGCAGAACTCTATTAGCCTTTGTCCTGCTTCATTCAGAGAAGGCAATGGCAACCCACTCCAGTAGTCTTGCCTGGAAATCCTGTGGATGGAGGAGCCTGGTAGGCTGCAGTCCATGGGGTCGCAGGAAGAGTCGGGTATGACTGAGCAACTTCACTTTCACTTTTCATTTTCATGCATTGGGGAAGGAAATGGGAACCCACTCCAGTGTTCTTGCCTGGGGAATCCCAGGGACAGTGGAGCCTGGTGGGCTGCAATCTCTGGGGTCGCACAGATCGGACATGACTGAAGCAAATTAGCAGCAGTAGCAGCTGCTTCATTCTGTACTTTAAGGCCAAATATGCCTGTTATTCCAGGTGTTTCTTGACTTCCTACTGTTTTTTGCATTCTATTCCCTATAGTTCTAGAAGGCCTTGTAGGTCTTCATAGAACTGTTCAACTTCAATTTCTTCAATGTTACTTGTCGGGGCATACACTTGGATTACCGTAATATTGAAAGGTTTGCCTTGGAAATGAACAGAGATCATTCTGTCATTTTTGAGACTGCATCCAAGTACTGCATTTGGACTCTTGTTGACTATAATGGCTACTCCATTTCTTCTAAGGGATTCCTGCCCTCAGTTCACCTATTTCAGTTCATCTTAGTTCGCTGATTCCTAGTATGTCGATGTTCACTCTTTCCATCTCCTGTTTGACCACTTCTAATTTGCCTTGATTCATGGGCCTAACATTCCTGATTCCTATGCAATATTGCTCTTTACAGCATAGAACCTTGCTTCTGTCATCAGTCCCATCCACAAGTGAGTGTTGTGTTTGCTTTGGCTCCATCCCTTCATTCTTCTGGAGTTATTTCTCCATTGATCTCCATAGCATATTGGGCACCTACCAACCTGGGAGTTCCTCTTTCAGTGTCCTATCTTTTTGCCTTTTCATACTGTTCATGGGGTTCTCAAGGCAAGAATACTGAAGTGGTTTGCCATTCCCTTCTCCAGTGGACCACATTCTGTTGGACCTCTCCATCATGACCTGTCCGTCTCGGTGGCCCCACATGGCATGGCTTAGTTTCATTGAATTAGACAAGGCTGTGTTCCATGTGATCAGATTGTCTAGTTGTCTGTGATTGTGGTTTCAGTCTGTCTGCCCTCCGCTGCCCTCTCTCAGTGCCTACTGTCCTACTTCGATTTCTCTTACCTTGAACGTGGGGTATCTCTTCATGGCTGCTCCAGTAAAGCACAGCCGCTGCTCCTTACCTTGGACGTGGGGTAGCTTTTATTTACAAGCTGCAACATAAAAATTCTGTTGCAGATTTTTGTGGAATATATGAGAAACTAATACTGAGTTCAGATTATACGTAATGACAGATACTTATTGTCTTTTTAAAAGACTGAGAAACTTAGAGGCAAGAGTTGTGTCAGTGGATGTCATCTAAAAGGGTATGTGTTTTGAAAGAATTCCCTGATATCCTTAAAATTCCTTGAAAGCCAAGAATCTTTTATGTTTCATTTCTGTATCAGAATAGAAATGTCAGAATAATTAGTCTGATATAGAAAAATGCATTATTTAAATTATAAATTTGGCAAGAAGACATGTTTAATGATTGAACACTTTTACAGGAAATTTCAATACATTTTTAAAAGATGGTAAGACCTATGAATAGTTTCACTAAGCCAAAATATCTAGGAATGCTCAACTTTCCTTCTATAACTAAAACCAGTATCATAAAGGACATGAAAAAAAAAGTCTAAAAGGCATGAAAAAAGAAGAATGGGAAAGAATGGAAAAATTGAGAACTGAAAGACAAGACAAGGATACAAAGAAACTTGCATCCAAATAGGCTCATTTAGTCCATTTATAACAATAATGGACTAAATTATTTTAAAATGAATCAAATAACTTATTCTAATATATAAATAATTTAAATAAATTATAATAAACTAATTTAATAAAGTTAAAAGTTAATAAAATAATAGTTAATTCTAATATAATTATAATTTATAACAAACTATAAATAATAAACTATATTCCCTTTCACTACCTTCCCTCTGACCTCACATATAGTGTTATTATATTTTTTTACAAGCCTATATGTTAAGTCAGAAGGAATGTAGTGAAAAGAAATACAGGGGGAAAATAACCTCTTACTAAATTTAAGAAATGAACATACTAGTTACTACTGTAGTTTTAAAAACATAATGCCACTTTAAAATGGGAAAATTTCAGGAAAATAAAGTATTCTGTTATGATATTTCTCTAACAATTGTGAGATTTACCTCGTAATTAATTTTCTAGGTTTCTCATATTGTAAAGCAGTATATAAACATACTTTCACAATATATATGTGTATAGGCTTTGTATATATTCAGTATATTAAATAGCATGTATCAAAAGATACTATTTAGTTTTCATATAACATGAATTCAGTGGTTAAGTCATTGAGGACGATACCCAGTCTTTCTCACATCCTAAAGGTGTGCTCCAGCAATTCTCCTCTCTCTCTCTCATTATCTTTCACCCTCTAGTGGGTCATCTCCACCAGCATATTGAAAGTTGTTATTATTCTCTTCGTTTTAAAAGACATAACTAAACTAAAATAACGGGCTTCCCTGGTGGCTCAAATGGTAAACAATCTGCTTGCAGTGCAGGAGACCCAGGTTTGATCACAGCGTGGGAAGATCTCTTGGAGAAGGGCATGGCAACCCATTCCAGGATTCACACCTGGAAAATTCCATGGACAGAGGAGCCTGGCGGGCTATAGTCCATGGGGTGGCAGAGTCGGACATGACTGAGCTAATAGCATTTTCACACTTTCAAACTCAAAAATAAGAAAAGACAGAACCTGATAAAATTTGAGCAAAGGATCTGAACAATGCCTCACCAAAGAAAATATACAAATTATTAATTTAAATAGGGAATTTTCTTTCTTTTCTCAGCTATATATAATTTTTCTGTTTTTCAGTTAATTTCTGGCTTGATTACACTTTGAACAATGAGTAATTTCTATTAAATGGCTACTTTTAGCACCTACAGAATTTTATTTTGAGGCCTAATATGTGATCAAATTTTGTAAATGCTACATAGTTCCTTAAAAGTAAAGTGTATCTCTATTCTTATATCCATTTGTTATGTTCACTTTGTTTTCTTGCTTCATTTTTTGTCAATTTAAAATATCTCGGACTGAAAGAAATGTTAGTTTTGCTACTGTTTTATTTCTCTAAAAGTTTCTTTGTTTTCCTATTGATTTTATACTCTGCATTTTGTTCATATAACCTTCTGTTCCATAAAGATTGAATACATAGAGATTTTAAATCTTTTAAAATTGTATTGAAAGTCATTAGTTATCTTGATTCCTTGAATGTAGTGTAAGAAAATCCTTATTTTATACCTAATTTCAGTATTGATATATACATGTAGATATGACCCTATAATATTTTCAGAAAAAAAGATTATGCTTTTTCTTATTATTTCTTTATAAATATATATATATAAATGTATGTATATATATGTACATATGCATTTTTGAGGAATTTAGAAGGAATTACCTTTGTCTGAAGGTAAAAAATTGATTTTTTCTGCAAAGATGTTATTTATACAATAATCATACATATTGATTTCAGAGCATGAAGTACTACTGATTTTTTATAGTAGTAGGAATAATTTTACCTTGAGGCAACCACATTCTTTTAATCAATTTGTTTTTATGAACACAAATAAAAAATTATAAGATAGCCATCAACAGTTAGAAGTTCAATCTGAAGTCTAAAGAAGAAGATGGATTAACCTGCAAGGAACTAATATTTACACTCTCCTTACAGAACTTCATTTACATGGCAAATTATAAGAATTTGCACTGTATTCCATAAATATTTGAATGTTGTATTGATAGTCTGTATTAAATATTTTTTTAAAAAGAAAACCAAGTTGTGGTAAGCACTTGCTAACCCTTGCTCCTAAATCTTTAAAATTCTTCTGATGCAGCACAAAGTTTTCTTTCCTCATGTATGTACAATCTATGTACAAAACAACCCAACGAGAGTCAAACACGTTCCTATTTATTGCACTGAAATGAGAAAATAAAATCCTTTAGATGATATCATTAAGCTTTTGTTACCAGTGTAGGGTTTCCCTGGTGGGTCAGATGGTAAAGAATTCACCTATGACACAGGAGACCAGGTCCCTGGGTCAAGAAGATCCTCTGGAGAAGAAAATGGCAACTCCCTCCAGTATTCTTGCCTGGAGAATCCCATGGACAGAGGAGCCTGGTGGGCTACAGTGCATGGAATCACAAGAGTAGGACACAACTGAGTGACTAACACTTTCACTTTCAGTTCTCCAGTGCAGAAGTTTATAACCACACGAAGGATAAATTTTGCCCTGACAAACTAACTAGACTTATTAATGAGCTTTATCCTATCTGCACATAATTTCCTATGTCAGAGATTTCACAGAGAAATCCAGAATGCATAATGAAGCACAACAGGTGATATTATGTATTTTAAGTTCAGGAGTAGAACTGTCAGTTCTCATTTATGTCTGTAAAACATAACTGCATTTCTGGACTGTTTTAACTTCAGCAGTTGCTGCAAGTATCATTCACACACAACTACATTTACACACATTCATTAAATCAGTGAATATATTGAGGAAAATGACGTTCTAGTGATTGTGGATACTTGTGACTATAGCAGTGATGAGAATTCTGCAGAGTTCATAATTCAAACTAGGAAAGATATTGTTTAGTCTTTAAGTCATGGTCGACTCTTTGTGACTCAATGGACTACAGCCTGCCGGGCTCCCCTGTCCACGGAATTTCTCAGGCAAAAATACTGGAGTGGGTTGCCATTGCCTTCTCCAGGAGGATCTCCCTAAGCCAGGGATTGAACCTACATCACCTGCGTTGCAGGCAGATTCTTTACCACTGAGCCAAAGGGAAAAGTCCTTTATGTTCCAGAGATCCTGCTCTATGCTTGAGAGTAAAGTCACAAATGTTATTGATCACTATATCTTGCGTATACTTTGTGTATGGTAGATGCTGGATTCATGCTTGTTGGATGAATCCATTGATGGATGTATAAGGCTGCTATACAAACAAGCTATTAAGAGGATATCACTTTATCTTGGATTATCCACTGGCTACTAATTTAACGAGTTATTCTTGGGGAACTATACACATGAAAATTAAAACTCTTTCTCTTGGATAATAATTTTGAATATACAGGGATAATACTTCTCTATTCTCTTTACCTCCCCACTACAAGCAGGTACTTCCTTGAATTGGAGGAGATGGATAATGTGATTTAATAAAAGTATATATACAGTTTGTGAAAAAAGAAAAAGTATATATACAAACTAAAAAAAAAAAAAGTGTTTGAGGGGTTGGTTGACAGCAAGAAAAATGCAAGTCAACCATGATGTATGGCCAGTATGCCATTTTAGGCTTAATTAACAGAATATGAAATGACATAATGAATCTTCATACTGGATTATAACCTTTTTGAGCATTTATTTTCAGTTCTGAGCCCACTCTTAAAAAAAGATGGCACCTACCTGCTGGAGCAAGACAGAGGGAGACTGCAAAGATGCTCATCCCCAGATAGAATTCTAGTTTCTAAAATGCTGTTATGCACCTGGTAAAAACTCTTGTGCATGCATGGTAAAAACTTGCATGCGTGGTTTTCTCTAAGTATCTTCAGTCGTGTCCAACTCTTGGCAACTCTATGGACTGTAAGTTACTAAATATTTAATTACACTAGCACCTATTGATAATTGTAATCCCGACAGAGATTTCATGCAGGATGGCTGTGTTGAAAATGTTCCATTGTCTTAATTCCTTATCAGTACCTTCAGATTTTTCAGTGATTGTATTTTAATCACATGAATTCAACATTTTGCTTTCTCTCTTTCTTTCTTTCTTTTTTTTTTTTTTTTTTTTTTTTTTTTTGCTGAGAGAAGAGAAAGAAGGAGTAGGGATGTGCAGAGAGACAGGAGGGAGAGAATAAGGGTAGAAGCTGGGAGAGAATGAGAGAGAGAAAAGGAAAAAAGGAGAAAAACATAATTTAAAAAGGATAAAATTTTTTTAAGCTTTATTTTTCTGGGCTCCAAAATCACTGCAGATGGTGATGGCAGCCATGAAATTAAAAGACATTTACTCCTTGGAAGGAAAGTTATGACCAACCTAGACAGCATATTAAAAAGCAGAGACATTACTTTGCCAACAAAGGTCCATCTAGTCAAGGCTATGGTTTTTCCAGTGGTCGTGTATGGATGTGAGAGTTGGACTATAAAGAAAGCTGAGTGCCAAAGAATTGATGCTTTTGAACTGTAGTGTTGGAGAAGACTCTTGAGAGTCACTTGGACTCCAAGGAAATCCAACCAGTCCATCCTAAAGGGGATCACTCCTGGGTGTTCTTTGGATGGACTGATGTTGAAGCTGAAACTCCAATACTTTGGCCACCTGATGCGAAGAGCTGACTCACTTGAAAAGACCCTGATGCTGGGAAAGATTGACGGCAGGAAGAGAAGGGGATGACAGAGGATGAGATGGTTGGATGGCATCACCAACTCAATGGACATGGGTTTGAGTGGACTCCAGGAGTTGATGATGGACAGGAAGGCCTGGCGTGCTGCAATTCATGGGGTTGCAAAGAGTCGGACACAACAGCGACTGAACTGAAGTGAAAAAGGATAAATTATGTTAGTGGCCATTTCTCACTTGAGTATATGGGCTGGAGTGATCTTGAAATGACAGATGTGAATTTTCCATTTTCCCATTCATTTTCTATTACCCAGAATGTATCTTGTGATCTGGGCTTCTAGTATTTACAGACATGTAATTTTCACCACATGATTCTTTTAGTATGTATTGAACAATACTGGGCATGCTATCTATTTTATTTTCTATGGGCATTTTCAAGAATTAAAACCTATTTTTGGTAGCATATAATTCTTACCTTACATAGTGGCTTTGAAAGCAAATCCCATATGCTATATTTCTCCATTGCATATATCCTAATTTCAGAAATGTTAAATGTGTAACATTTTATATCACAGATACAGGAAAGTTTTTTTTTTTTTAATTAAAGTAGCTGCACAGTAACAAAAGTTATTTTCAGAATTGGCACTTCTCAAAAGGATAAAAGCTAAGATATCTCTAGTTTTTTTGGACAAATAAATGTTGATCTTGAAAAAATAATATCTCTTTCTGTCCTGCCCACATTATGATGCCTCGCAGAAGTCTTTTTTAAAAATATGTTTATCCCTCCTTTGTTTGAAAAGAATGTGTGGAAAAGAACAGCGTCTTACTAGAATTGTATCAGAATGATAAGCAATAGTTGCTGGGGTTGCAATAGGGAAATCTATATACAAGTAAAAATGGAAAGTCAATTTTTTAAATATTTAATTAAATTATTAAGATACAGGCACTAACTGAGTTTCACATGTTTTTAACTTTAGTCATCATACATAAGGGATGCATACAGCAAACATCTACAAGTCTGACCAATATTTTTAAAGGTGTGTGGGGTATTGGGATTGAGCAATTTGATTTCATTTTTTCCTTTTTACACATAACTTAATCTATGGTTGAGAAAGGTGGTTTTTAATAGTTATGGATAATCATATTTAATAAAATGATGAAAACTAAGGTTATCAGCAGAAAAAACAACTTCGTGTCCTGAATTACAATTTTATTATATCTTCAAAGATGGAAATGAAATGTTCACATTATCTCCATGGTAGGACTAGATACTGTAATTTGTATGTGTGTGTGTCTGAGTATGTACTGCAATATATTTACAGATAAACATACCACTCTTTAGTATTAATAATAAAAAGAAAAAGACTACTAGAAACTAGAAACATGATGAAGGTAAAATCAACATTTCGGCTAAAAATTAAATTCAGCTCTTTTTGCTAAGATCTTACTGATTATGAAGCTTTCACTTTTATTTGTTTTTCAAGCCATCAAGAAAAGCATGTTCATGATATTATACTTACTGAATGCCATTACCTGGATGTTAATAAAGCTGCCTTTAAGAGATATGAAATGATAGAAATTCTGGGTGGATTGTTTTTTTACTGCCCTTTTGCATTTACTTAGAGATTTTGGTCAATAAAATGTTCAGTCAATTATTAAGGTCAATGCAAATATGAAATGTGGAAAGGTTTTCTCCTTCAGCTCTTCTAGGAAAAATTCTACCCACTGTGAAATCTTTACCCTAGGAATCTCATTATCTCTGAGACTAAAGAGTGGATTAATTTAAGTCATTATTTTGAAATAGTAGATAGCAGTTGAATAAGCAGTATTAGCAATTAGAATAGTTCTATCAAGTCCTTGAATATACAAGCTATATATAAGAAAGTAGGGAAAACAACTAGACCATTCAGGTATGACCTAAATCAAATCCCTTATGATTATATGGGGCTTCCCTGGTGGCTCAGAGGATAAAGTGTCTGCCTGAAATGCAGGAGACCCAGGTTCGATCCCTGGGTTGGGAAGATCCCCTGGAGAAGGAAATGGCAACCCACTCCAGTATTCTTGCCTGGAGAATTCCATGGACAGAATAGCCTGGTGGGCTACAGTCCACAGGGTCACAAAGAGTTGGAAATGACTGAGCTACTTCACTCACTCACTATGATTATACAGTGGAAGTGAGAAATAGATTTAAGGGTCTAGAACTGATAGATAGAGTGCCTGATGAACTATGGACTGAGGTTCATGACATTGCACAGGAGACAGAGATGAACACCATCCCGATGGAAAAGTAATGCAAAAAAGCAAAATGGCTGTCTGGGGAGGCCTTACCAATAGCTGTGAAAGAAGAGAAGCGAAAAGCAAAGGAGAAAAGGAAAGATATAAGCATCTGAATTCAGAGTTCCAAAGAATAGCAAGGAGAGATAAGAAAGCCTTCCTCAGTGATCACTGCAGAGAAATAGAGGAAAACAACAGAATGGGAAAGACTAAAGATCTCTTCAAGAAAATTAGAGATACCAAGGGAACATTTCATGCAAAGATGGGATCGATAAAGGACAGAAACAGTCTGGACCTAACAGAAGCAGAAGATATTAAGAAGACGTGGCAAGAATACACAGAAGAACTGTACAGAAAAGATCTTCAAGACCAAGATAATCATGATGGTGTGATCACTCACCTAGAGCCAGACATCTGGAATGTGAAGTCAAGTGGGCCTTAGAAAGCATCACTATAAACAAAGCTAGTGGAGGGTGATGGAATGCCAGTGGAGCTATTTCAACTCCTGAAAGATGATGCTGTGAAAGTGCTGCACTCAATATGTCAGCAAATTTGGAAAACTCAGCAGTGGCCACAGGACTGGAAAAGGTCGGTTTTCATTCCAATCCCAAAGAAAGGCAATGCCAAAGAATGCTCAAACTACCGCACAATTGCACTCATCTCACATGCTAGTAAAGTAATGCTCAAAATTCTCCAAGCCAGGCTTCAGCAATACGTGAACCGTGAACTTCCAGATGTTCAAGCTGGTTTTAGAAAAGGCAGAGGAACCAGAGATCAAATGGCCAACATCTGCTGGATCATGGAAAAAGCAAGAGAGTTCCAGAAAAACATCTCTTTCTGCTTTATTGACTATGCCAAAGCCTTTGACTGTGTGGATCACAATAAACTGTGGAAAATTCTTCAGGAGATGAGAATACCAGACCACCTGACCTGCCTCTTGAGAAACCAAATGCAGGTCAAGAAGCAACAGTTAGAACTGGACATGGAACAACAGACTGGTTCCAAATAGGAAAAGGAGTACATCAAGGCTGTATATTGTCACCCTGCTTATTTAACTTCTATGCAGAGTACATCATGAGAAACGCTGGGCTGGAAGAAGCACAAGCTGGAATCAAGATTTCCGGGATAAATATCAATAACCTCAGATATGCAGATGACACCACACTTATGGCAGAAAGTGAAGAGGAAGTAAAAGGCTTCTTGATGAAAGTGAAAGAGGAGAGTGAAAAAGTTGCTTAAAGCTCAACATTCAGAAAACGAAGATCGTGGCATCTGGTCCCATCACTTCACGGAAAATAGATGGGGAAACAGCAGAAACAGTGTCAGATTTTATTATTTTGGGCTCCAAAATCACTGCAGATGGTGACTGCAGCCGTGAAATTAAAAGACGCTTACTCCTTAGAAGAAAGGTTATGACCAACCTAGATAGTATATTCAAAAGCAGAGACATTACTTTGCCAACAAAGGTTCGTCTAGTCAAGGCTATGGTTTTTCCTGTGGTCATGTATGGATGTGAGAGTTGGATTGTGAAGAAAGCTGAGCGCCAAAGAATTGATGCTTTTGAACTGTGGTGTTGGAGAAGACTCTTGAGAGTCCCTTGGACTGCAAGGAGATCCAACCAGTCCACTCTGAAGGAGATCAGCCCTGGGATTTCTTTGGAAGGAATGATGCTGAAGCTGAAACTCCAGTACTTTGGCCACCTTATGCGAAGAGTTGACTCATTGGGAAAGACTTTGATGCTGGGAGGGATTGGGGGCAGGAGGAGAAGGGGACAACCGAGGATGAGATGGCTGGATGGCATCACTGACTCGATGGACGTGAGTCTGAGTGAACTCCGGGAGTTGGTGATGGACAGGGAGGCCTGGTGTGCTGCGATTCACGGGACGTGGAGTCAGACACAACTGACTGACTGATCTGAACTGAACGGATCCACATAATGCCTCTCAAGAAAATAAAATAACAAACTTTAAGATGCCTGCAATATAAATAGAAAAGGAAGATTGGAACATCATATCTGTAGATAACCTAACAGATTTTTTCTCAAATGTCCCTTGTTTTAAACTATAGTTTAAACTACTTCATCATTTCTTTCTGTATTTTCGGCAATTTTAAGATTTTATCCAACCTCACAGTGTATAATCTCGAAAATACATGAATAAATAAAAGCGGCATAAACTGTTTTAGAGCTTTTTTCTTCCCTCCCCAGTTTTCTACTATGGCCCAAGAAACACATCAAAAAAGCTTTGAACAATAGCTCTAAATCTGTCTCATACTGCCATAAATGGAGTTTCACATAAATTATTACCTCGGTTTAGGTTTACAGAAGACATAGAGTAACTATCACACTATAAATTTATCTATGAAGAAATACCCCATAAGAGTTTTTAAAATGTAAAGGAAGCATGAGATAATATGTGTTCCCTTTCTTTCTTAAAAGAAACCTTAAAATGTTTCCAGTATTTGGGAGATAAGAAAAATCTTGTATAAAGGGAAATCTCTGAAGTTTTGCCTTTCTAGCATGTTCATGTTGTTGTCAGTAAAATGGAGATTTGAGAATTTTCCTTCTATTCAAATAAAACCAATTCCCAGACTAGAGCTTATTGAACCTTAAAAAGTAATACTCCCTCCCCGTGTATGTTTAACAAAAGATCTGGGAAATACTGCCATAAGTTATTATAGTTTGAGACATATTATCATATTTTATATATTTGCTATTCAGTTATAATGTCATCAATTAGAATGCTATAAAGTTAACCAAACTCTGAGAGACACAAAGTTCAGTTCTACACAAATCCCTACTGACTCCCTATGGAAACTTCAGAAAATCACTTGACCACTTGTGCCCTCGATTTTCTTATCCATAAAATGAGAATAATGCTACTGTGAATTTCACTGAGGTTCTAAGAGGATCAACTCAAAAAATCAATTTCAAGTGCTTTGAAATGTTTAAAACATGAGGACAGTGATAAAATATTATCAATAAAATGAGGAGGAGAGTGAAATAACATGCAATGAATAAACCCACAAGTAGAGGTCTAAGTTATTTCACCTTCATCATTAAACTTAGGAAAATTTCCCATTTTTTCTTACATTTCATTGACATCGGATACATGTACATTGAAATATATCAAAAAGAGATCTTTAAATTTGTTTAAATATGAACATTTTAACAGACACCACACTTAGAGCAGAAAGCAAAGAAGAACTAAAAAGCCTCTTGATGAAAGTGAAAGAGGAGAGTGAAAAAGTTGGCTTAAAACTCAACATTCACAAAACTAAGATCATGGCATCTGGTCCCATCACTTCATGGCAAACAAATGGGGAAACAATGGAAACAGTGACAGACCTTGTTTTGGGGGCTGCAAAACCACTGCAGATGGTGACTGCAACCATGAAATTAAAAGATGCTTGTTCCTTAGAAGAAAAGTTATGCTCAACCTAGACAGCATATTCAAAAGCAGAGACATTGCTTTGCCAACAAAGGTCCGTCAAGTCAAAGCTTTGGTTTTTCCAGCAGTCACATATGGATGTGAGAGTTGGACTATAAAGAAAGCTGAGTGCTGAAGCATTGATGCTTTTGAACTGTGGTGTTGGAGAAGAATCTTTAGAGTCCCTTGGACAGCAAGGAGATCCAACCAGTCAATCCTAAAGGAAATCAGTCCTGAATATTCATTGGAAGGACTGATGCTGAAGCTGAAACTCCAATACTTTGGCCACCTTGTGCGAAGAATTGACTCATTTGAAAAGACCCTGATGCTCAGAATGATTGAAGGTGGTAGGAGAAGGGGATGACAGAGGATGAGATGGTTGGATGGCACTACCGACTCAATGGACATGATTTTGAGTAAGCTCTGGGAGTTGGTGATGGACAGGGAAGCCTGGCATACTGCAATCCATGGGTTTGCAAAGAATTGGACACGACTGAGTTACTGAACTGAACAGTATTATCTTCCAATCCATGGGCATGGATGTCTTTCCATTTGTGTGTTTTCTTTAATTTATTTAATCAATATATTATAGTTTTCAGGATATAGATCTGTCACCTCTTTGGTTAAGTTTATTTCTAAGTATTTTTTCCTTTTTATACTATTGTAAATGGAATTATTTTCTTAATTTCCTTTTCAGATATATCATTGTTAGTATATAGAAATGCAACTGATTTTTGGTAGGTTGATTTTGTGTTCTGCAACTTTGCAACATAAATGTCTATTAATAAATGGATAAAGAATATGGTATGTACATACACTATAATATTATTTGGCCTTAAGAACAACATGTATGGACTGGAAGATATGGTGCAATAAGTGTGAAAGGTCAGTCACAGAAGGGCAAATAGCTGCATAATTCTGTATATATGAGTTAAAAGAAATATTCAAACTTCAGAAGCAGATAATAGAATAGTGGTTGCCAGGAGATGGGAGGAGAGGGAAATAAGGTGTTCAATGGGTATAAAGTTATAGTTATAAAAGGTAAATACATTCTAGAGATCTGCTGCACAACAGAGTGCCTAGAGGTGACAGTTCGGTACTGTGCACTTAAGAATTGTTAACAGGGGAGGTCTCATGTTAAATGTTCTTATCCAACAAAGAATAAATAAAGAAAAGGGACACTAGAAAACTTTTGGAGGCAATGGATATGTTTATAAAGTTGACTATAGTGATGGTGGGCTGGAGGCTCAATCAGTAAAGAATTCGCCAGCAGTGCAGGAGACCTGGATTCAATCCCTGGGTTGGGAAGATCCCCTGTAGTAGAGCATGGCGACCCACTCCAGTATTCTTGCCTGGAGAATTCCATGGACAGAGGGCCCTGGTGAGCTGTAGCCCATGGGGTCGCAAAGAGTAGGACACACCAAGTGACTAAGCACACGGTGATATGGTGATGATATCACTGTTGTATGCATGTATCTAAACTCACCAAGTTGTATATATTAAATATGTGCAGTATTTTGGCATACAGATTACACCTAAAAGATGCAAAAAGCATTTTAAGTGAAACTAAAGTACATGCACAGACACAGAGAAATATACACACACAAATATACTAAAGGATAAACTGTGGATCTGTTGAATGATGCAAACATAAATCAACCACTATTGCAAATTATTGATGTTAAATTCCAAACCTCCTTCCAAATAATCTGAGAATATCATTTATTTTCAAAAAGGAAGAAGAGTAAAATAAATTAAAAGGAGCTTTTAACGAAACTTGTAGGAAAAGTCATTTCATTGTTCATTCCTTTTCCTACAGAAGCAAATAATTTGAATTGGGTAGATATGAGCTTATAGCCATGATTGTTTGAAAGCAATAGTCTGCACAGCATTATTTAGGCTTGTTTGCTGACTTTGTTAGTTTAAAATTAGTCCTTTTTAAATTATTTGAACTTTATGGGCTTACCTTGTGATAAATAGACTCCATAGATAAATCTTTGATTGATTTAAAAACGAGATTAGATAGGCACAATTACAATGTTTCACAGGAATCTAGGATTTATACAAAACAAAAAGGAAATAAAGTTGCCACTTAAAAAATGGAGATACATTTTCATTCATTGATTGACCCTCCTAAAAGCAGTTTAAACATTTATCTTCTAAAGGTGACATCATTGTAAATATGAAATATGGACTTTAATTTCTTTCATTATTTAAAGGAGAGATAATTGATATCACTGATGTTCTGAGCTCCAAGCAGTGAGTTAGCTACATCAGTTATAACCTGAGGACTTTTCCTTTTCCCAAGGAACTATATTCTCTATTTTTCTACCAGAGTCCGGAGTGGTTTTTACATTGCTGAGGGTAGAATCACGATTGGCAACCTCTTGTTGTAATTCTAATTATGAACTGTTCTGATAAGGAGCTATCAGCTGAGCAATCTCCATGCTGTAGATAAGCAGTCAAGTCAGTTAGCTGTCACACATATCTCACCACTAATCTAAATGGTATTTGTTTTTGGATGTTGGAAACAGTATCTGATCCAGAAAAAAAATTCTCCTTATGTATTGTAAGGGAGACATAACCTGATGCCTCTATGTGTGTCCGTACCCAAAATGCCCACAGACAGAAGAGAGAAACATTGAACAATAGAATAGAAAGAGATTGTATTCAAGTCAGGAGTGTATTAAGCAATAGCATTAGATGGGGCAAATCACTTTCCTATTCCTGCTTTCAATTGTTGTTGTTGTTGTTGTTTTAAATATAAAATGGAGATGTCAGACTAATTGCTCTCTGTCCTTCCCTCCTGCATGATCATTCCATAATGGGTCTAAAACTCCACTGAATCCTTTGAGATGCAGCTGCCAAACAGCAGAAATTTGATTTCTTACAGGGTTGTTTTGAAGCATCAAGTTGCACAAAGTATTAACTAGTCTGCCTCTTCTTATCCTTTACATAACCTCTTAAAAGAGTGTGCCTCTGGCATTGGGTGATTTTTATGCTTTCAATTTTCCAATAAAATTGAAATTTAAGTCAAGAAAGGGTAGAAATTGGATATAACTGTGGTGAAATCAGATTAATAATTTTGAGTACTAAGGTTTTTATTTTATTTTATTTTTTCAAAAACTACTCTAGTCATGATCCAGTTAATTGTCACAGTATCTTCTTGAGGGACTTAAGCAGATGAATAAAGATGCCCCTTTTTACTTTAAGAATTGCCTTCCCCAGGTTTTTAACACTAATTACATCTTTACTTAGAGAATGATGAAGTACTCCGTTAACACATATGTTCTTTTCATGTGGCCAAAAATATATTCTTACAGATTTATTTTATGGGTTTGATGACTCTGTGCGATCCCACAGACGGCAGCCTACCAGGCTCCCCCGTCCCTGGGATTCTCCAGGCAAGAACACTGGAGTGGGTTGCCATTTCTCTCTCCAATGCAGGAAAGTGGAAAGTCAAAGTGAAGTCACTCAGTTGTGTCCGACTCTTAGCAGCCCCCTGGACTGCAGCCTACCAGGCTCCTCTGTCCATGGGAGTTTCCAGGCAAGAGTACTGGAGTGGGATGCCATGCAGTGGTTGCCATTTCCTCCTCTAGGAGATCTGCCCAACCTAAGGATCAAACCCAAGTCTCCTGTGTCTCCTACATTGGCAGGCAGATTCCTTACTACTAGCACCACTTGGGAAACCCAAATTCATAGATAATTGTACGCATACACAACACTGTAGCTCAGATGGTAAAGCATCTGTCTACAATGCGGGAGACCTGGGTTCAATCCCTGTGTTGGGAAGATCCCCTGGAGAAGGAAATGGCAATCCACTCCAGGATTATTGCCTGGAAAATCCCATGGACAGAGGAGCCTGGTAGGCTACAGTCCACGGGGTCACAAAGAGTCAGACACGACTGAGCGACTTCACTTCACTTCACACATACGTTAGTGTTTCTTTCTCCAAGTGACTTTAAGATGACCTGCTAATTAATTTCACAATGGCCTGACTTAAATATGTTTTTGCTAGTAACAGTGAGAAAAGAGCCAAAAGTTGGAGAATTACTAGAAAGACAAAAGGATAGGAATAATGCACAGACTGGATAATTGACCCACTTGACATGTCTGTGGGACAGTGTCAAGAACACTCCACCCTCATTTATCCTAAATGTTGATTATCAATCTCTAAGGTACACTTGTAGCAGGTAAAGAGAGTCCATAGTTCACAGAGGAGAATGCTCAGTTAAGAGAACTGCTACAAACTGGATGGAATATGCAAATGCATTATAAGAGCATAAGACCTTTCTCATAACCTAGCTCATGAGAGACAAACAACAAGCATCCTGGTTCAGACACAAGACACACCTGAATTCAAATTCTGGCTTTGCTTTTTTTGCTAACTAAACAAGTTATGGGAGCTCTTTCCTTGTCTATAGAATATGGAGAAAAAATCATAATACCTTCCATAGAAGATTTTATAAAAATAAACTATGTAGCATGCTCCATGACCCATAGTAATCCTTTCAGGTAGGCAAAGCTGATTTTTGGCCCATTAGAGATGAAAATTGATTCATGGACCTAACATTCCAGGTTCCTATGCGATATTGCTCTTTACAGCATAAGACTTTACACACCTGGATGTTGTTTTTGCTTTGGCTCTGTCTCTTCATTCTTTCTGCAGCTATTTCTCCACTGATCTCCAGTAGCATACTGGGCACCTACTGACCTGGGAAGTTCATGTTTCAGTGTCCTATCTTTTTGCCTTTTCATACTGTTCATGGGGTTCTCAAGGCAAGAATACTGAAGTGGCCATTCCCTTCTCCAGTGGACCACATTCTGTCAGAACTCTCCACCATGATCCATCCATCTTGTGTGGCCCTACATGGCACAGTTCATAGTTTCATTGAGTTACACAGAGCTGTGGTCCATGTGATTAGACCGGTTAGTTTTCTGTGATTGTTGATTTCAGTCTCTCTGCCATCTGATGAAGAAGGATAAGAGGCTTATTATGGAAGCTTCCTGATGGGAGAGACTGACTGAGTGATAAAGGGAGTCTTGTTCTGATGGGCAGGGCCATGCTCAGTTTAGTTCAGTTCAGTCGCTCAGTCGTGTCCAACTCTTTGCGACCCCATGAATCGCAGCACGCCAGGCCTCCCTGTCCATCACCATCTCCCGGAGTTCACTGAAACTTATGTCCATCGAGTCCGTGATGCCATCCAGCCATCTCATCCTCTGTCGTCCCCTTCTCCTCCTGCCCCCAATCCCTCCCAGAATCAGAGTCTTTTTCAATGAGTCAACACTTTGCATGAGGTGGCCAAAGTACTGGAGCTTCAGCTTTAGCATCATTCCCTCCAAAGAAATCCCAGGGTTGATCTCCTTCAGAATGGACTGGTTGGATCTCCTTGCAGTCCAAGCGACTCTCAAGAGTCTTCTCCAACACCACAGTTCAAAAGCATCAATTCTTTGGCGCTCAGCCTTCTTCACAGTCCAACTCTCACATCCATACATGACCCCTGGAAAAACCATAGCTTTGACTACACGGACCTTAGTCAGCAAAGTAATGTCCCTGCTTTTGAATATGCTATCTAGGTTGGTCATAACTTTTCTTCCAAGGAGTAAGCGTCTTTTAATTTCATGGCTGCAGTCACCATCTGCAGTGATTTTGGAGCCCCCCAAAAATAAAGTCTGATGCTGTTTCCACTGTTTCCCCATCTATTTCCCATGAAGTGATGAGACCAGGTGCCATGATCTTCATTTTCTGAATGTTGAGCTTTAAGCCAACTTTTTCACTCTCCTCTTTCACTTTCATCAAGAGGCTTTTTAGCTCCTCTTCACTTTCTGCCATAAGGGTGGTGTCATCTGCATATCTAAGGTTATTGATATTTCTCCCGGCAATCTTTATTCCAGCTTGTGTTTCTTCCAACCCAGCGTTTCTCATGATGTACTCTCCTTAGGAGTTAAATAAGCAGGGTGACAATATACAGCCTTGATGTACTCCTTTTCCTATTTGGAACCAGTCTGTTGTTTCATGTCCGGTTCTAACTGTTGCTTCCTGACCTGCATACAGATTTCTCAAGAGGCAGGTTAGGTGGTCTGGTATTCCCATCTCTTTCAGAATTTTCCACAGTTTATTGTGATCCACACAGTCAAAAGCTTTGGCATAGTCAATAAAGCAGAAATAGATATTTTTCTGGAAATGCAGTACTTGGATGCATCTAAAAAAGAACAGAATGATCTCTGTACGTCTCCAAGGCAAACCATCCAATATCACAGTAATCCAAGTCTATGCCTCAACCAGTAATGCTGAAGAAGCTGAAGTTGAACGGTTTTATGAAGACCTACAAGACCTTTTAGAACTAACACCCAAAAAACATGTCTTTTTCATTATAGGAGACTGGAATGCAAAAGTAGGAAGTCAAGAAACACCTGGAGTAACAGGCAAATTTGGCCTTGGAATATGGAATGAAGCAGGGCAAAGGCTAATAGAGTTTTGCCAAGAAAACGCACTGGTCATAGCAAACACCCTCTTCCAACAACACAAGAGAAGACTCTACACATGGACATCACCAGATGGTCAACACCGAAATCAGATTGATTATATTCTCTGCAGCCAAAGATGGAGAAGCTGTATGCAGTCAACAAAAACAAGACCGGGAGCTAACTGTGGCCCAGATCATGAACTCCTTATTACCAAATTCAGACTTAAATTGAAGGAAGTAGGGAAAACCGCTAGACCATTCAGGCATGACCTAAATCAAATCCCTTATGATTATACAGTGGAAGTGAGAAATAGATTTAAGGGCCTAGATTTGATAGATGGAGTGCCTAATGAACTATGGAATGGGGTTCGTGACATTGTACAGGAGACAGGAATCAAGACCATCCCCATGGAAAAGAAATGCAAAAAAGCAAAATGGCTGTCTGGGGAGGCCTTACAAATAGCTGTGAAAAGGAGAGAGGCAAAAAGCAAAGGAGAAAAGGAAAGATATAAGCATCTGAATGCAGAGTTCCAAAGAATAGCAAGAGATAAGAAAGCCTTCTTCAGCAATCAATGCAAAGAAATAGAGGAAAACAACAGAATGGGAAAGACTAGCGATCTCTTCAAGAAAATGAGAGATACCAACGGAATATTTCATGCAAAGATGGGCTCAATAAAGGACAGAAATGGTATGGACCTAACAGAAGCAGAAGATATTAAGAAGAGGTGGCAAGAATACACGGAAGAACTGTACAAAAAAGATCTTCATGACCCAGATAATCATGATGATGTGATCATTAATCTAGAGCCAGACATCTTGGAAAGTGAAGTCAAGTGGGCCTTAGAAAGCATCACTATGAACAAAGCTAGGGGAGGAGATGGAATTCCAGTTGAGCTATTTCAAATCCTGAAAGATGATGCTGTGAAAGTGCTGCACTCAATATGCCAACAAATTTGGAAAACTCAGCAGTGGCCACAGGACTGGAAAAGATCCGTTTTCATTCCAATCCCAAAGAAAGGCAATGCCAAAGAATGCTCAAACTACCGCACAATTGCACTCATCTCACATGCTAGTAAAGTAATGCTCAAAATTCTCCAAGCCAGGCTTCAGCAATATGGGCCATGCTCAGTAAACTTTAATCCAATTTTCTGTTGAAGGGTGAGGCTGTGCTCCCTCCCAGTTATTTGACTTGAGGCCAAACTATGGTGGAGGTAATAAAGATAATGGAAATCTCTTTCAAAAGGTCCCCTGCAGCACTGCTGCACTCAGTGTCCCCAACTCTGAAGCAGGCCACTGCCGACCCACGCCTCCAGCATAGATTCCTGGACACTCACAGGCAAGTCTGGGTCAGTCTCTTGTGGGGTCATTGCTCCTTTCTCTTGGATCGTGGTGCATACAACGTTATGTGCAGCAAATTAAAATGGACTGGAATGGGTGAATTTAACTCAGATGACCGTTATATCCACTACTGTGGGCAAGAATCCCTTAAAAGAAATGGAGTAGCCATCACAGTCAACAAGAGTCCAAAATGCAGTACTTGGATGCAATCTCACAAATTACAGAATGATCTCTGTTCATTTCCAAGGCAAACCATTCAATATCTCAGTAATCCAAATCTATGCTCCGACCAACAATGCTGAAGAAGCTGAGGTTGAACAGTTCTATGAAGACCTACAAGACTTTCTAGAACTAACACCCAAAAATGATGTCCTTTTCATTATAGGGGACTGAAATTCAAACAGGCAAAATTGGCCTTGGAGTACCAAATGAAGCAGGGCAAAGTTTAACAGAGTTTTGCCAAGAGAACACACTGGTCATAGCAAACACCCTCTTCCAACAACACAAGAGAAGACTCTACACATGGACATCACCAGATGGTCAACACCGAAATCAGATTGATTAGAAGCTCTATACAGTCAGCTAAAACAAGACCTGTGGGAGCTGACTGGCTCATATCATGAACTCCTTATTGCCAAATTCAGACTTAAATTGAAGAAAGTAGGGGAAACCACTAGACCATTCAGGCATGACCTAAATCAAATCCCCATACAATGGAAGTGACAAGTAGATTCGAGGGATTAGATCTGATAGACAGGATGCCTAAAGAACTATGGATGGAGTTTTGGGACATTGTACAGGAGACAGGGATCAAGACCATCCTCAAGGAAAAGAAATCCCAAAAGGCAAAATGATTGTCTGAGAAGGCCTTACAAACATCTGAGAAAAGATGAGAAGTGAAAGGCAAAGGAGAAAAGCAAAGATACACCCATTTGAATGCAGAGTTCCAAAGAATAGCAAGGAGAGATAAAGCCTTTCTCAGTGATCAATGCAAAGAAATAGAGGAAAACAATAGAATGGGAAAAACTAGAGAGCTCTTCAACAAAAGTAGAGATAGCAAGGGAACATTTCATGCAAAGAGGGGCACAATAAAGGACAGAAATTGTATGGACCTAACAGAAGCAGAAGATATTAAGAAGAGGTGGCAAGAATACACAGAAGAACTATACAAAAAAGATCTTCACAACCCAGATAATCACGATGTTGTGATCACTCACCTAGAGCCAGACATCTGGAATGTGAAGTCAAGTGGGCCTTAGGAAGCATCATTACAAACAAAGCTAGTGGAGGTGATGGAATTCCAATTGAGCTCTCTCAAGTCCTGAAAGATGATGCTGTGAAAGTGCTGCACTCAATATGCCAGCAAATTTAGATAACTCAGCAGTGGCCACAGGACTGGAAAAGGTCAGTTTTCATTCCAATCCCAATACTGAACAATTGCACTCGTCTCACATGCTAGTAAAGTAATGCTCAAAATTCTCCAATCCAGGCTTCAACAGTCCATGAACCATAAAATTCCAGATGTTCAAGCTGGATTTAGAAAAGGCAGAGGAACCAGAGATCAAATTGCCTACATCTGTTGGATCATCAAAAAAGCAAGGGAGTTCCAGAAATTCATCTACTTCTGCTTTATTGACTGTGCCAATGCCTTTGACTGTGCGGATCACAATAAACTGTGGAAAATTCTTCAAGAGATGGAAATACCAGATTACCCCACCTGCCTCCTGAGAAATTTGTATTCAGGTCAAGAAGCACCAGTTAGAACTGGACATGGAAAAACAGACTGGTTCCAAATCGGGAAAGGAGTATGTCAAAGATGTATATTGTCACCCTGCTTATTAACTTATATGCAGATTGCATCATGAGAAATGATGGGCTGGATGAAGCACAAGCTTGAATCAAGATTGCCAGGGGAAATATCAATAACCTCAGATATGTAGATGACATCACCCTTATGACAGAAACCTTATGGCAAAAGAACTAAAGAGCCTCTTGATGAAAGTGAAAGGAGAACGTGAAAAAGTTGTCTTAAAGCTCAACATTCAGAAAACTCAGATCATGGCATCCAGTCCCATCACTTCATGGCAAATAGATGGAGAAACAGTGGAAACAGTGGCTGACGTTATTTTGGGGGGCTCCAAAATCACTGCAGATGGTGACTGCAGCCATGAAATTAAAAGATGCTTGCTCCTTGGAAGAAAAGCTATGACCAATCTAGACAACTTATTAAAAAGCAGAGACATTACTTTGCCAACAAAGGTCTGTCTAGTCAAAGCTATGGTTTTTCAAGGAGTCATATATGGATGTGAGAGTTGGACTATGAAGAAAGCTGAGCACCGAAGAATTGATGCTTTTGAACTGTGGTGTTGGAGAAGACCTCAAGAGTCCCTTGGACTGCAAGGAGATCAAACCAATCAATCTTAAAGAAATCAGTCCTGAATGTTTACTGAAAGGACTGATGCTAAAGCTGAAACTTCAGTAATTGGCCACCTAATGCAACTCATTTGAAAAGACCCTAATGTTGGGAAAGATTAAAGGCAGGAGGAGAAGGGGATGACAGAGGATGAGATGGTTGGATGGCATCACGACTCAATGGACATGAGTTTGGGTAAACTCCGGAGTTGGTGATGGACAGGAGACCTGGCAAGCTGCAGTCCGTGGGTTCACAGAGTCGGACACGACTTGAGTGACTGAAATGAACTGAACTGAGAGATGAAAAAAATTTCAACCTAGAGAATCATGGAAAAAGCAAGAGAGTACCAGAAAAACATCTATTTCTGCTTTATTGACTATGCCAAAGCCTTTGACTGTGTGGATCACAATAAACTATGAAAAATTCTTCAAGAGATAGAAATACCAGACCACCTAACCTGCCTCTTGAGAAATCTGTATGCAGGTCAGGAAGCAACAGTTAGAACTGGACATGAACAACAGACTGGTTCCAAACAGGAAAAGGAGTACATCAAGGCTGTATATTGTCACCCTGCTTGTTTAACTTCTATGCAGAGTACATCATGAGAAACGCTGGGTTGGAAGAAACACAAGCTGGAATAAAGATTGCCGGGAGAAATATCAATAACCTCAGATATGCAGATGACACCACCCTTATGGCAGAAAGTGAAGAGGAGCTAAAAAGCCTCTTGATGAAAGTGAAAGAGGAGAGTGAAAAAGTTGGCTTAAAGCCCAACATTCAGAAAACGAAGATCATGGCACCTGGTCCCATCACTTCATGGGAAATAGATGGGGAAACGGTAGAAACAGTGTCAGATTTTATTTATTTGGGCTCCAAAATACTTCAGATGGTGACTGCAGCCATGAAATTAAAAGACGCTTACTCCTTGGAAGAAAAGTTATGACCAACCTAGATAGTATATTCAAAAGCAGAGACATTACTTTGCCGACTAAGGTCCGTCTAGTCAAGGCTATGGTTTTTCCAGGGGTCACGTATGGATGTGAGAGTTGGACTGTGAAGAAAGCTGAGCGCCAAAGAATTGATGCTTTTGAACTGTGGTGTTGGAGAAGACTCTTGAGAGTCCCTTGGACTGCAAGGAGATCCAACCAGTCCATTCTGAAGGAGATCAGCCCCGGGATTTCTTTGGAAGGAATGATGCCAAAGTTGAAACTCCAGTACTTTGGCCACCTCATGCGAAGAGTTGTACTCATTTGAAAAGACTCTGATTCTGGGAGGGGATTGGGGGCAGGAGGAGAAGGGGACGACAGAGGATGAGATGGCTGGATGGCATCACTGACTCAATGGACGTGAGTTTCAGTGAACTCCGGGAGATGGTGATGGACAGGGAGGCCTGGCGTGCTGCGATTCATGGGGTCACAAAGAGTTGGACATGACTGAGCAACTGAGCTGAACTGACTGAACTGACGAGAAATAAATGACAATGGATTCAAAAATTTATGGAGCCTCTAAAAGGAATACTTTATTCTCCTTTGATTAATGGAGCACTAAGAGGGGCTTCCTGGGTGGCCTAGTGGTAAATAACCCGCCTGCCAATGCAGGAGACCATAAGAAGTACGGATTCAGTCTCTGGGTCTGGAACATCCTTTGGCGTAGGAAATGGCAACCCAACTCCACTATTCTTGACTGGAGAGTTCCATGGACAGAGGAGCCTGGAGGGCTTCATACAGTGCATGGTGTTGTAAAGAGTCTGATACAACCTATCATCTGAGCATGCGTGCACTGCACTAGGTACTGGGGAATTGAAATAGAGCCTCAATATAGCCTTCAGGTGTTTCCAATTATCAGTAGGCTTGTTAAGTAATGGTTCTCAGGCAGCTAATAGTATCTCATGTGTTTTTTACAGATGCTGTTTTACATACATAATCTTTTGATCTTCACAGCAACCTTTTAAACTAAGAACTATTATTATCACCAGTTTTAGATGAGAAAGTTAAGTGTATGATCAGGTCACCCAAGATGGCTGTTCTCTTTCTCTCTTACATTCCCTGCTTGACCAGTGTCTGCTTCAGCTCCACCCTACTCACATGACCTACCCCACCTACGTGTTCACCCCCTCCCAGGCAGAGATCATTCTAACTTTTAGATCAGACATCTCACCAAAGGGGTGGGTGAGGGGCCTGCACCTCTCCTGGTCTCCCTGGTAACAGATGAGTCCATGTGATATCAATTACCCTTGTTACTTCTAACCTCCTCCCCCTGGAACCAAAGACTGATGCAAGACCTACCCATGTTTGCTACACTTGGTGGGGTATCACTTTAGGACCTTGCTTCAGAACAGTAAGTCCCCCCTATCCTTTAAACAACTGATGTTTCTGTCGCTAATTCTGGGCCAGACACTTTCTTCCATCTGGAAGCTGGGCAGGCCTTGCAGGCCTGTGTGGTGCAGCCCAACCATTGGCAGAGCAGCCAGGAGATGGAGGAGACTCTCTCTGGCACTGAGATGTCTGGAAATAAGGACAGTGGATAGAAAGTTTTGAAGCTTCAAATACATGGGGCCCTAAATTTGCAGGGTGATTCTTATGTGGCTGAACTCATATGTGGGCCCTTTTTTGACTGCCCCAAATAAATAGGAGCCACCCAGGGAATATGAGGAACTGAGACAACCCTAAGGCTGTAGGGGAAATAATTGGCTGTCTTTCCAGTGGGGAAAAAAGAAGGCCGCAGTTTTGGGCTGTCTGTTGCTTTTTGTATTGAGAAAGGCCATAAGGGCTGAGCTGACAACTCAGGTGAAGGTTAGCTTGAATGCTGATTGTGGTTCCTCTGGAAGTGAGACCTGTGAATATGAGTGAATGACTTATAGCCTGTTGCTGTTATTTGTGTAAACTGTATTGGCAATTTGGAAACTGGAAAAAAAAAAAAAATCCCTGACATTCTAAAACTGGGTTTTGCTTATGCCCTCAGAGGAAGTTAGCTTTCTATATAGCTGCTAAGTCACTTCAGTCATATCCGACTCTGTGCGACCCCATGGACTGCAGCCTACCAGGCTCCTCCGTCCATGGGATTTTCCAGGCAAGAGTACTGGAGTGGGGTGCCATTGCCTTTTCCTTTCTATATAGAAGGAACTGGTATTTCTTTTTTCATACCTTTCAGATGTAAATGAGATAAGAGATTGTGGGTAAACTATATAGGAATAACTATGTTTGGGGAATATCCATCTAAAATAGTCTTTCCAGCTTTTGGTAACCTTGCAAACAAACTGAGTTAAATCAAGAGAATTCATTGACTGTCTCAGTTCAGATCAGTTCAGTCACTCAGTCGTGTCCGACTCTTTGCCACCCCAAGAATTGCAGCACGCCATGCCTCCCTGTCCATCACCATCTCCTGGAGTTCACTCAGACTCACGTCCATCAAGTCAGTGATGCCATCCAGCCATCTCATCCTCTGTCAGCCCCTTCTCCTCCTGCCCCCAATCCCTCCCAGCATCAGAGTCTTTTCCAATGATTCAACTCTTCTCATGAGGTGGCCAAAGTACTGGAGTTTCAGCTTTAGCATCATTCCTTCCAAAGAAATCCCAGGGTTGATCTCCTTCAGAATGGACTGGTTGGATCTCCTTGCAGTCCAAGGGACTCTCAGGAGTCTTCTCCAACACCACAGTTCAAAAGCATCAATTCTTCAGCGCTCAGCCTTCTTCACAGTCCAACTCTCACATCCATACATGACCCCTGGAAAGACCATAGCCTTGACTAGACGGACCTTAGTCATTTCAAATACAGTAAAATACTGGAACATTAATTACTGAGTGGGTCTAAGTTTACCTACTTTTGCCTTGTTTGGAGAAGAAGACTAAGCATAAGATTTCCAATCAGGAAATGCTGATATGACAAACATTTATAATTACTTGTTGCTTGGTTTTTACCAGAGATTAGGATTTTAAGAGTTAAAATTATAATCAGTCATAATTCTGGCTATTGTAACCAAGTTTCTTTGTCAATTACATTTAAGTGTTTAACCGTGACTTTTTAAAAGTCTTTGTTTTTTATAAACAGTTGTTGTACCTGATGCTTTTGTAAAAGTGCTTCATCTTTAAGAAGGTACATAGAAAGGAACTTTTGGCAAGTTTAAGTATAATAAGTTTCATATTGTGTCATTCAACTGTGTAAGAAATTAAAGAATCCTGGTGGGAAACCTAATGGCTTCATAAAAGGCTTAAAAAAGAGAATTGTTTAGAGTAAACTGGTGAATATGGTTATAATTTTTAAGGTCTTATCTGGATTATTACTGGTTTTGATCTGTGTTTTCCAAATAGGAAAGCTGTTCCACTTTCGTTAGTTTTGACTTATAGCAATTTGGTAAATTACACTTGTGAGTAGATTTGAAAAATTTCATTCTCTCTACCTGGTCCCTCAAGAAATTGAGACACTTGGGTTCCAAGCAGACTTATCAGGTGACTAGGAAAGATTATCTCCTGTTCTACTGCAGGAATCTTGATTTTGGGGTACATCTAGATGAGAGAAATACACTGATGCAGAGCCAGATGGCAGGTGCTTGGCATGGCTTTACTGACCTTCAGAGCTCTTTTGAGAATTCAGTGTCAGGTTCCTTCTGAGGAATTCTACCACAATCAATATGGAGGGGCGTATGTAGTCAATTGACCAGAATTATTTTGCAAATGAATTAGTCTTGATTTGGCTGTGTTTTGTGGAGATAAGGGAAATTTAAAGAGAAAAATACTATGTTTCAGTGGATATTAAATTCCATTCCTGTTGATTGAGGTCTGTGTTTCTGAAAGTTATTGTGTTAGCCTCACTTTTGTCCCGATAATGAGGATGGAAAGACAATTATCTAGTGAAGCTGTCACAGAGTGTAACTACTCAGGATGTATGACTACTTGCTTTCAGTCTGTTGCTAAAAGCACATGTACAGTGTTTGTGTAATATTTTGGTATAAGTGATAAAATGGATAGCCTATGTTTTCTCTCTAACATATCTCTGAACTGATTCACAATATCTGATCAGTTTCCCCTCAGTATGGATAACTAGGCCAATATGAAGGAGGTCTAGCACAGAGGGACGTGATCTGGACTCAGGGCAGACAGGCAGCATTCACACTGGCCTCCTGTGAATATTGATCTATTGAAAGATTTGCAATCAGAAGGGGAAATTATTGGAAAATCTTCACATATAGAGGTATTGGGAAGGCATTCTGTCTTATCATGGTTTAACTTAAACTTTATTGACCAGAGTGGCCTGTTTTTTCCCTATTGAGCATATTTTCTACATCTGTTTTGGTCATTGTGAGGGGAAATGCATCTCAAAGTCAAACTGGTATAGCTGTGGTTCAGACATCCAAGATAAAACTTGGTGGCCATTGTAAATGTGATTATGGACATGTTCCTATATTACTGAAAACTTGAGTTTTTCTGAACCATGGAAGACCAGGACAAAAACCAAAGGTATTATCTCAGAATGCCAGTGATGCTTGTATTTTGCTTAGTGGTCATGATCTTCTCTGTATTGTGCCTATTAGATGTCTTACATTTCATCATTAGCCTGAGTGAAGGAAATCTGTTTGAGGACTGGGAAGCAGCGGCAACCTTACTATAAAATGAGTCTAATTGTAGGGTCTACAGTGATATGCCACTCTAGGCTTCATCTAGATTTTCATGAAAATGAGCCCAGCTAGTGTGATTCTGTGTGGATGACTAACAGTGGGGGCAAAGACTCTTGCTATGTTCCATTCCTATATACCATTATGTCAGAAGGGCCCCCATTGTTAAATGGTACTGTACAACTAATTCCCGATAAACACCCCTGGGCTATGCTGTGTGGAATGGAATAAACTGGCTTCTGGACACACATGAGTCCAATTACTGGGATTAATTTCTTTTTGTTAGGAAAGACTAAATGGATCCACCCCTAATGGCACTCAACATAACGTGGAGTGAGCAGACTGGCACTTTGACTGCTGGTTAGGCCACCAAAATGCTTCGTTTAGAGCTAGGGCCTTCCCTTCTCCATGGGGGTGGCTCTGGGTTTGTGAAAACCAGGGTGACCTACCTTTCTCTTAGCTGGATAGGATGCTGCCACCACTGACTCCCTCTCCAATGACTCACTGAGTGCTTGGTTCCAAAATTTGCCCAAATCCTGGTGAATGACTGTTCTGAGCATGCTAGGTAACTTACTCCTGACACTGTTTAGCTTCTGGAATCTGTATTGTATGTGTGGTCTCTGGTTGCAGTGCCGTTCTCCATACCTGACCCCAGGGATGTGCAGGAGAGGGGCAGACTCACACTTAAGGGCCAAACAGGGTATTGTAGGAGTAAGGAGTAGAGTGTGTGATCTGGCCACTCAAGAAAGCTGTTCTCTTACTCTCTACATCCCGTTTGACCAGTGCTTTGTTCTCCTATACCCCTATTCGCATGACTGACCTTCCTACAGACTTGTCCCTGCCCTAGTTAGTGATTTATATCAGAACATCTCCACCAGGACAGCATATCCAAGGGTTCATGAGAAATACAACTCTCTGCTACTTTCCCTAGTAAGGGATGAAACAAGCTGAGGCCAATTCCCCCTATAACTGGTAACCTCCCCTTGTGTCTGGGAGCAAGGACAGCTGCCATTTCCTGCCCACTGTCCGTATCACATGTTGGGGTGTCACTCCAGGACCTTGCTTTAGGCATGTAATATCCTCCATCTATTAAACTATGGATGTCTCTTTCACTGCCCTGGACTCTTTCTTCAGTCTCACAGATAGGCAAGTCCAGAGCTTGTAGGCCTGTGGGGTGCAGCCCTACATCAAGGTTGAGAGAGTTTAAATACATTTGCCTAAGATGGTATAAAGTGGTTAGCTGTCCCAGAGAGCCTTCACAACCCCATGTTCTCACCTGTGACCTGTTGCCTCCGGCATATTATTTCCATGGTTAGAGAAAGGGCACAATGACTTCTAATAAAATTGTTACAGGAAGATATTTATGCATACTTGAAGAATTGATGTTTTTGAACTGTGGTGTTGGAGAAGACTCTTGAGAGTCCCTTGGACTGCAAGGAGGTTCAACCAGTCCATCCTAAAGGAGATCAGTCCTGGGTATTCATTGGAAGGACTGATGCTAAAGCTGAAACTCCAATACTTTGGCCACCTCATGCGAAGAGTTGACTCATTGGGAAAGACCCTGATGCTGGGATGGATTGGGGGTGTGAGGAGAAGGGGACGACAGAGGATGAAATGGCTGGATGGCATTGCCAACTCGATGGACATGAGTTTGAGTGAACTCTGGGAGTTGGTGATGGACAGGGAGGCCTGGCGTGCTGCGATTCATGGGGTTGCAAAGACTCGGACACGACTGAGCAACTGAACTGACTGTTTTGCCTCACTTACACAGAAATGACAGATTTTTTAAATAGATAAATGGCTATTTAGACATAGTCAAAAAGAAATCTTTCCATGTATCATCAGTCTCTTAGGGGTAAATTAGTGTTCAAGTCATATGGAGACACAGCAGTGAGAATCATATTTAATCACTTAAATGTTCTTGATGTAGCTTGTTATAGCACGGGATCAATGGCTGCATGCAGCCAGGGGCCGTGCTCTTTATCAATGAGATATAATTGGGTTAGCACAAATTATTTGTTTACGCTTGTGAATCAAAACCTTGCTAGTGGTCTGTGACTCAGGAATAAAGCAGAAGCACCTTTCTAAGTACTTGGAACTTACATGTGAGTCTTGGGAAGGAGTATGAAGTTTTGCAAATGATAAAAATGGACATTGAATCCTGAATGATCATGAGATACTGTGCAATTAATGCCATCTGTGTAAACCTAAGTTTTCTCAATTATACAATGTGCATAAATAGAATTGACTCTACTGAATGGTTGTTGAGCTTATATAAAAATATATGTAACTACTTACAAAAATGTTTCATTTCTGCTAAATAACAGGTATTTACTACGATTAAAACCAAACCACATTTACTTCCTTTAACTGTGTTTGGAAGAAATATTTTAAAAGGTATCCCATACCCTTCTGATATTTTAAATGGAGGTCATGGGAAACTCATTTTAAAATTGTTATAAAACAGACATTTAGGTTGTTTAAGGATTTCGAAAATCATCTAATTAAACCCCCATTTATAAAGATGTAGGAATAAAGACCCAGAGAAGTAACTGACATGTCCATGGTTTTACCTCTCCTAATGCAGGAACGTGTTCCAGTGCACTTATACCAGGGCATTGAGACTGCACTACTTTCCTTTATAATGGAGGGCTGTGTGCCCCAAAGCACTATGAGTTCACAATTTTAAAGCTGACTTATATATTCTTCTCTCTAACCACTTTCCCTCTGCTGTCATTTCTACTTTCGATATATCTGATTCTAATGCGCCTCCCTCCACTCCATTTCTCTACACATTACTTCTCTCATCCACATTGGGCTAAGAAACAAATTCACTAGTGGAACTAGGTTTAAAATATAAATGTGTAGGCTTTGAGTGAGGGTGGAGTGACTCTGCTGTGAGTAAAATATGTGGCTTTCAGTACCTTGATTTTGGTTTATTTATTCGGACTATTTCACAGTTGTGGATGATGGTGGGAGTCCAGAAGACTTCTGGGCTGAGCACCAGGTGACTAGTTTTCCGAAGAACTGAAATCCCAGAAAATGACCTACTGATAAATGTGAGCCATTGTTGCATTACCATTTGGATATATGTGAACATTAGACATTGACAATGAATTCATGACCCTGCATTGCCACCAACAAAAAATATTCCATGAACGATAACTAAATTTGAAGACACTAATGTGCTGAATTAGAACAAAAATATAAAATTTAAATAGAGAATGTAGTCTGTCAGTACAATTTGTATTAATTGACAAACAGGCAAATTAATTTAAGAAATATAAGACAAGTTTATTTGTAGAGTCTTTCTGACTCTACATAAGTCATCCAGTCTGTAAGAATCCCCATTCCAAGGAATGGTATGTTACCTTAGTGGTAGTCTCCAGTTTCACCCACATGCTCACTAACCCATGCTTCAGAAAAATGAGTGTAGCTCAGGTTCTGGAGGATTTAAGACAATAATTATCACTGATTTTTCTGGGACAGAAAGTATTAGACTGCCAAAATCATGGGTTAAGAACATCATTAAACCATAACACACAATCAAATAGCCAAACTTTACAGGAAACTCTTAGAAAATTTACCCTTTGGGGCATCACTCAAACTTTTCAACAGTTATTTGTGACTATTTTTTTGTTTGTTTGTTTGGTTGGTTTTAGTGTAATAGCACACACCAATAGCACACACTGTTCTCAGGTATGGAGAACGGCACTGCAACCAGATATTTTTGTACCTGCTAATATCTGTTATCAGGAAGTTCATGATTACACATTTCATAACCTGACATAAAATGCTTTTAACCTTAATTTTATTAATTGTATATCAATTTTTAATACTAGCACATAGTAAGATACTATGATGATGATGATACTATTACTGCTATAAACAATCACTTATTATGGTGCTTTAAGTATGCCAGTCACTGTTCTGAGCAATTTACAGAAAAAAATTCATTTGATTTTAACATATGGAACTGAGTTTTTATCAGTAAGTGTTTCTGATATGTCTCCTTGCTCCAATATGGGTCCCCCACCAGCTCATTGTGGCTTTTGGAATTCAACCATTAAAGAAGAATTTTCAAGAGCTTACACTGGATACCAAAATAGTTTACATCTCAGACTCTGTTTGTGTCTAAGTTGTTGTCTCTTAGTTGCAAATCTACCCTTCTGTACTTGCGAACACTGGCATTAAACTGCACAAATTTCATTTCTCCTTTTAAGGTGCTTCCCTCTGGATTCTGAGAATAGGAGGCACTATGGGGAGATGTGAAGACAAAAGGAAAAGTAAGAAGGGACTTTCTTAGTCTGTACAAGTCTCTTGTATAAGGAGTGTCCTCACGTTGGCCTTCTACTTTGGCAGACCTCGACTTGGTTCTTACTGCATTCCCAGGAACAGCTTCATCACACTCCGGGCATTGACCCCTTCTTAAAGGTCTGAGCCCCAGCCCTTGGGAATATTCTCCTAAGATGTCACCATGCAAATTTCAGCCTCACTTTCCCTGTTAATATCCTCACTTTTTCCTGATAGACATAGCAAGTGTAAGATTTTTGACTTACATTGTCATTCTGAAATCAGTATAATTAAAATATTCATCTACTCATGGAGACATCAGAGTGGACCAGAATGATCAATGCTGAGAATCTTAGAACTCCAAGGCTCTCTAAGAGTTCTTAGTAGTGGAAGCAATTTGTCTGCCTGGATGTGAAAAAACTGTCCTGGTCTGGGATTAAGACCCTTCAGTAATTCTGTGAGATAAAGAACTCCAGACCAACCATCTGGGATGCCAATAACAGAAAAGGATAGTATCAATAAATAAAAAAGAAGTTATTTATACCAACTCCAGTCATTAACTAATTACAGAAATGGGGACTCTAGGAGCTATACATAGCTTATCCCTTGCTTGGTATTATTTGGAGAGAGATAGATATATCTCTGTCTATCTATAAAGACCACATAGACATTTCGACATTAATATTTGAATATATTATGTGCTTTTTTTTGACCTCCTCTATCCTATCCTCTTATTATTTTGTATAAAGGTGGTTTCATCATAGATAGGTTTACAATTGAGTCTCTAGGAAACGGAATATTCAGGTAGGACTGCAGCTGTAATAGAAGATTAAACATCGTCATAAATGGATGCTGTGATTGTTACTTAGAAATGAACATGATGGATGTTTGGATTTTGCATATCTCCTTTTTGGACAAATGAAGAGAGCACTTTTTGTTTGTATAAAGAGTCATTGTATCTTATTGTGAAATTGTATGAATATGTACAGAAGTGTGTATATGGTACCAAATAACCAGAGCAATGAATTATTTCAGTTATTAAGCACTTTTCTATCAGTTCAAAATCCAACCTTCTATACTCTTAAAAAGTTTGTGATGCTTCAGCTAAACTGCTTAGTTTTCATTTTTCCTCTGCCACTAGGATTTCTATCAGCTTCTTTCAGTAGGAGAAACTCAAGAGAGACTAAAAAGCAGATGAAAGGGGAAAGGAATAGTCTTTCAGTTAAGTCTGTTACAGTCTTAACTTTGCCTTTTAACGTCACCCTTCACCTTGAGATAGCAGTTGATTCGTCTCCAGTTCGGGTTCTCTGTGAACAAGCTCTGTTTTGCTCTCCCAAAGGCAGCAGCTTCAATCAAGCAGTCCCTCCTCCCTGTGAGTCTGCTCTCAAATGTGTAAGTGTCCTCTCACAAGCTCCTGAGATGCTATTAACAGCAGCACATAAGAAAGCCTCAGAGGTCTGAGACCTCGCTCTGAGGAACCTCTTCCCTGATTACCGAAGATAATCCCATAGCTAGGTAGCGACCTGTTCTTAGAGGTCTGATTCCCAGCTTTGGGTTTCTCTTCTTTGAGCTGCTGAACTACCATCCCCATTCAGGGGATGTCCTCTGTACAGATGATTGAGTCCAGCTCTAAAAGGCCTCTTGTGTAAGTTTTTAGGTTCTCTTAACACTATCTTGTTAAGTTGTGATATGAGATGTGAGAGTTGGATGTGAGATATGGATGTGAGAGTTGGAATATAAAGAAAGCTGAGCACCGAAGAATTGATGCTTTTGAACTGTGGTGTTGGAGAAGACTCTTGAGAGTCTCTTGGACTGCAAGGAGATCCAACCAGTCCATCCTAAAGGAGATTACTCCTGGGTGTCCATTGGAAGGGCTGATGTTGAAGCTGAAACTCCAATACTATGGCCACTTGATGCGAAGAGCTGACTCATTTGAAAAGACCCTGATGCTGGGAAAGATTGACGGCAGGAGGAGAAGGAGACGACAGAGGATGTAATGGTTGGATGGCATCATCGACTTAATGGACATGGGTGTGGGTAGGCCCTGGGAGTTGGTGATGGACAGGGAGGCCTGGCATGCTGTGGTTCATGGGGTCGCAGAGTCAGACATGACTGAGTGACTGAACTGAACTGAACTAACACTATCTTCCTCCCTTTGGTGTCTGACTCCTTTACTATCTCTGTGACTCATTTAACAGTTTTTTCTGTATTAAATTCTCTCTGTTGAAATATCTTGTCTGGTTTTTATTTTATGCAGTCTTAATTTGATCCCTAGTTCATACAACTAGGATAAGTCATCTTCCCATTCAAACACTCAGTCCCTTGTCTGTTTAACTAGGGGGTGGGGGTTACAGAAGGAGGGGTATAAACAATATCTGGCTTTCACAACTTGTTTTCTGAGAAATGCTAGTCAAGCATTTCCTTCTTGCAAGATAATACTTATGGCCATGTGGACTTGGGAAATGTTAACTACTCTAAAAAACTGTGAGAGAATCACATTGCACATAAGCATAATCAAGGCTCTGAGAAGCCCACCAGAAAAGAAACCTATTTTACTTTGATTCAATAGCTCCCCTCAAATTCTTTAACTCAGGAAACTCTTTTCTTTTCAGTTAACCTTTCTTACCGCTTTATGACATACACTGAGAAATTCTTAGCAGTTCAAAAGTTATGCAATTTTTTTTTCAAGATACTTTCATTGAGGAGAAATCTAATGCCTATAATATATAATAGTTTTAATGGGTTTTATTTATCTTTTTCAGCTCTAAGCATAGATGTTGGCTGATAGTAATGTGCTTTGTAGTGAAATGTATAGTAAATGCTTAGGCAGGGCAGGAAGAATGTTAGAACACCAGGAAAATTATTTCAGAAAATGAAAGGCAAAGTGAGAGAATTTTGGAGGGGATTATAGGACAGACTCACATATGGTTAAGTGAACAATCTATGGATTCAGCTGCTTAGGTATGACTCTCAGCTCTAGCACTTGACTACCACTTGATTCTGAACAAAGTCATTCGTCTTTACTGTCCCTGGGTTTCTTATCTTTAAATGGAGCTAACAGTAGTATATATTTCACAAGTTTGTGAAGGAATTAAGTATAACATATTATAAAATGTGATTAACACCAAATTGCACTTAATTATTTCATGTAGTCTCAAAAACAGGAAAAGGCCTTGTATAATGACTTAATGTAGAAAATTTAAAAATTAGTAATGAAATGAATATAAGCTGTTCAAAACAGAAGGAAATTCAGAGGATGTCTATTCCATGCCCCTCATCCTATAGAACTACATCTCCCAGAGTCTAAGAGATTTGGTCATGGAGCTAATTGATAGGGAAGTTAGATGGAGATTAGCTTCCTCACCCTCAGTAGAGCTATTTCAATTAAACTTTAATTTGTTTGACCATAGAATTTTTTTTTTTTTTTGGTATTTTCCTGGTAAAAGGCATGAGTAGTAATTCCAGAATATTTCTTTCTGGGTTCAGAGGTCTGGCTGATCTCAGTGATTTTTAAGACCCAGCTATGGTTAGTGAGGAATTTATTATCTGCACAAACCATACCACATGCTTTCTCCTGCTTCTAGTTCCTGTTTCCCTAACATCATTCTGTGTGGGAGAAATATGGGTAGAGTTAGCATCAGGAGGAGCTGAAATAGAAAGGGATAAAAATAGTCTCATTCATTTTTTTTCAGCTTGATTGAGGTACAATTGATAAATAAAGTTGTAAGATAATTAAAGTGTACAATGGGATGATTTAATATATGTATACACTGTGAAATGATTTCCTCTTTCAAGTTAATCAACATATCCATCATCTCATGTATTTACTTTTTTTGATGAAAACATTTAATTTCTACTCTCTAAGCAAATTTCAATTGTACTATACAATGTTACCAACTATAGTCACCATTCAGACCCTATTTATCTTATAACAGAAAGCGTGTTGAATGAGCAGAAAAGAGATGAAGGACTGACTACTGGAATACAAACTCATTTTCTTTTAGAACTGGATGACCGAGTCTGCTACTCATATTTTCTACCTCTCAGAATCCCGAGGGACACTAACACTGGGGAGGTAACCACTTTACTTCCCCATACTTGAGGCAACTCTTCTGAGCTTTATCAAACAGATCCAGAGAACCATGTTTATTATTGTTTTGTTTAGTGATACACTTAGAAAGATAAAGAATATGAGATATAAGAACAGTCATAATATACAAGCCTTCTACCACTTCATGGAATTATGATGAACATATTATTTTAAAAGAAGAACTTAATGACATACAACATGTACTGCAGTCCAGCTGAAGCTATATATAATGCATATATAGTTTATGATCTATGTATAATTCATATGTATAAAAACAACATACTTTATTGACGTAAAATAGCACAGCAAGGTTTAAAACAAATGGCTAAGCTCAATGCAGGCTTTACAGTGCCCTGAAAGCCATTTTACTAGCATAAAGGCCTCCAACATGCTGGTATTAACCTACTGATAAATATTTAGACTATTTATATTTGTTCTCTTCAGAACTAAGCCAAAATAAATACATTTTAAGGCAACCTTTAGAAGTGTCAGCATTTCTTATTTTATCTGCTTTGTGGCAAATGTTATTCACAGTGACAATTAAAATATTGAACAATGAAGGACAAAGATTGACAAATTCATCCTGAATCCATTGTATCCTTTTATAAAATTTTGTCTAATGTACAGAAAAGTCATATTCTTTAGCAACCTTCACCTTCCAATTGTGAAGAGTAATATTATTGCTTTTCTGCCCATACAGGCTTACTCAAAGTTATATGTTGGAGATGTCAATTTTGATTTCATGTTCAGAAAAGCATCTATACAAGTCTCATTGCTATTTTTAAAAATTCAGAAAACAAGAACTTACTAAATACAGGTTATTATGGCTGCAAGCTATTCCACACTGTTGCTCACTTCCATTGTATCTTTGGATAGATAAACTATCCAATATACAAGGTTGAATCCTGCAAATGCAACTGGGAAGAGAATCCGAGAATACTGGTCTATTTTACTGGTACCTCCAAAGGTTGGAGAGAGGGGTGGGGGGGTTACAGGTGTTGACTGTAAGATGGGAGCTCTTGTGAGGACTTTGCTGGCCTCAGGGGATGGAACTATTGGCAATGTCAGAGATGTGATTCTTTTCTTCAGATGGTACTTGGAATCAGGATGCTGTAGAGGAAAATATACATATATATTCTGCTTAGGTAAAGGAACAGACATTACTCATTCATTTTATCATCATTGACACATGTTTGCTGACACTTTATTATATAAGTTGAGCTTCCCTGTGGCTCAGATGGTAAAGAGTCTGCCTGCAATGTGGGAGACCGGGGTTCAATCCCTGGGTCAGGAAGATCCCCTGGAGAAGGAAATGGCAACCCACTCCAGTACTCTTGCCTGGAAAATCTTATGGATGGAGGAGCCTGGAAGGCTACAGTCCATGGGGTCACAAAGAGTCAGACACAACTGAGCAACTTCACTTTCTTTCTCTTTCTTTCTATCATATAAGTTAAAGTACCAGCAATTTTTTTTTTCTTTTTTTGAAGTAGACCATTTTTTAAATCTTTATTGAATTTGTTATACTATCGCTGCTGTTTTATGTTTAGATTTTTTGGCCATGAGGCATGTGGGATCTTAGCTTCCTGATTAGGGGTTGAACCTGCACCCCCTGCGCCTGCAATGAATTGGAAGGCAGAGTCCCAACCACTGGATCGCCAGGGCAGTGTCGTCAAATTCTTAATAATATTTGATAGTGCTACTTCTCCAAGAAAGTGGTAAAACAAATTCTAAAAACATTGATTTACTAACAGCCACTGATAGCTCAGTTGGTAAAGAACCTGCCTGTAATTCAGCAGACCCTGGTTGGATTCCTGAGTCAGGAAGATCCCCTGGAGAAGGGATAGGCTACCCACTCCAGTATTCTTGCCTGGAGAATTCCATGGACTATATAGTCCATGGAGTCTCAAAGAGTCATACATGACTGAGCAAATTTCACTTAATATCCTATAATTTAATACATCAGCAATTGATGCCAAGCATGATCCATGTCCCAGGAACTGTGTTGAGTATTGTACTATTAGGAAGAGATAAGCCAGGTTATAAGAGTTTATCCTCTCACCACCCCAGTTATGCATAAACCTATATGGCAATGTGTATAGGCAACGAGAGGGAATGTCATGATGATAGGGAATTTCATTTTGGAGTATGTGGGCAATTAGTCAATACTGTAAAATAATAGCTCAGTTAAATGATAGCATTCTTCTAGACACGTTCCCAGCCTACAGCCTAATCTTCACACATTCATAAGTCTGAACCAACTGAGGTATGAACAATAGCATAAAAATTTTCAATTGCTCATGTACATCAAAAGCCAGGCACGAAGTAGAAATACCCTTACTATTTTTCCCTTGAAATGTGACTGCCTCTTGGTCCAGAGTTCTGTATTGTGAGCTTTCTGCTTCCTATTCAGAATTTCTCTACTGTCTCCTTCCATCTTAAGTTACCAAAAATGATACATTTACTAACCTCAGAATTATTATATGTTCTTTTCTATCATTAGCTTTTCTGTTCCACTGAATTCAGAGGACAACCAATCCTAGTCTTGAAAGGGATATTCGGTGCATTAAGTAACAGATGAGAGGCTGAGATCTAGATATGGGAACTGCTTCACCCACCCTTTCACAGCCAGTAATAAACCAGCCTGGTTAATCTCAGTGCTTGCTATATCCCAGCATCTTCTTTACTCTATAATATCGAGCTTGCTTCAGAGACTTTGTTTGCTTTAGACACCTTTCAAAAGGGTGGAGACTAGGGGGACTTCTGATTCCTACTCTTTCTTATCTACAGCCTGTAATAATCACTCTCCTTGTGGCTAGGTTGTCCTTGTTGAGTCCCTGCCTTCACACACATGCTGTACATTATCCCTGCTCTTGTAAAACTGCCTTGTTTCCTCTCTGGCAGCAAAATCACCACTTTGCTGCCTGGCAGGGTGTGTTATTCACATGGACAGACTCCCATGGCTTTAGACAGCAGCCCCATGGCAACAGCATGAGGTGGCCGCCTCCCCGGTGCCGGTGGAACCGCAGGACCAGAACAGCCCACCGATGCGGTGACACTTGGACTCTGGGAAAACAACAACCCCGAGAACCTCTTCTCCCTCTCCTCCTGAATTTTGCTTTTGATTTGTCGTGGATGTTGCTGAACATCTAAATAGTAATAGTCATCATAGAGAATTCAAGCCCACTGTGCTTTGGGGGGCCATAGTAAACCCTGTTTCTTTACCAAAAGCAAGAATAAATCACTGTAAAGTCTGATTTGACTTGACCATGGTGAATTTCAAGCAAAGAATATGTTTACCTGTTATCTGTTGACCAGATATTGGGCTAGGCACGGTGGACAGAAGTAAATAAATCAAAGGTGTTGGAGGTAGAAGAGAGTTTAGAATAGAAGATTGCCCAGTCTACCTATCTTGAATAGGAAATAAGTGACATTTTCTATCAAAAATATGTGGCAACCTTCTTTGATTCTTTGCTTTATAAACCACTGTCACTCACTATTCATTCCTCAAAGTCAATTTTAAGCTTCACTTTCTTATTGGAGCCTCCTTTCTTTTCTCATGCCCTCATTGATTATTGTTTCTTTTTCAGTGCCTACATCTGTAATATACAATTTTCAATCTAGATATTGATATATGGGTATAATATCTGGCATTGTACGCAGCTGTCTTGTGTATTAGTCTGATTTACAAATAAACTGTTAAACAACTAAAAAAACTGACAACTGAGGACAACTGTGCCTAGGGTCACCGATAGTGTGTGGATAGGACCAGTGTAGTGGTATTCCAGTCTCAACATGCCTGTCTTAGAAGATAAGCATAGCCTTGTTGGCAAAAGCTTTCTATCATGTTTCCCAAATTCTAATTTGAATTTTCAACTATTATATATGTTATCAAAATGTTCTTCACCTGAAAGAGAAAAATGTGTCACTGTTTAATCCTTTAAAAAGAGTTCTCCTCCTTCCAGATATACAGAACATTAAAATATCTTACTCTAATAAATTTTCTAAGTATCTTAATGGAGAATAAAGAGGGCAAGTCTTTAGAGCAGATCTTCTTTCTAAACCTGTCTTGATTTTTAATAGCATGCATTGTCTGTCACCTATGTTTCTTTCTTTCTAAGAGAGAAAGAGGGCAGGCATGAGCAAGTTCATTGAGATGGAAAAGTGTAAATTATAATCCAGCATAAATATATAATGTATTGTTTTATCTCCCTCTCTCTTTTGGAGATGTGGGGAGAAGTTATTTGTCAATCTCTTGGCATGTCACAGTGTCACAAATGACTTAATGAGAATTGCCAAATAGCCCTTGTTCAGAGTTAAGCAAGATCGTTCGAGACCTAATGCATGAAAAATTTATGCATAATAGCATTAGCTTGGAATTAAACATCTCCTATGATAGGATCCTTCTTTTCCTCATCTGCTTCCCTAGGCAGTCTCTATGGAGTGTTGCTTAGGAGTTAGAGGGCAACAGAGTCAGAAAGCCCTAGTCTGAAATCCCACATTTACTGCTTATCTGCTGTATGACTTTACACATGGCAAAGGAGTCATAGAGTCTCCCTAAGCTTAAAGTTTCCATCTTTAAAGTTAGAGACAATAATCATTTCATCTGTAAGGATTTTTTCCCTTTCTTTAAGAACTCAAGAAAGAGAATGTCTCTTTGTCATATGCTTCCTGCCTACTTAGCTGTTACAGTTCTTCTTGCTATCATATCTTCCCTGTAAACATTCTGTTGTGCTTCATCCCCCTTCCTGACTTGAAATCTCCTTAATGTAGAAATCTCTCTTAATGTAGAAATCTCTCTTAATGGTAGAGGGCATATTATTTTCATGTGTAAGTACTCCAAACTACCTAGCCAGTGCATAGAACACAGTGAATGCTTCATAAGCATATGTATGCTGAATCAATAAATGAATGAAAATCTAAACATTTCCTGAGATTTATAAGAGTTTTCAGACAAAGAGAAGGGAACAAAATATTCATGATTGTTTTATATTTTAGCATATTGTTTATATTACATTATATTAAGTACCACGCTTCCCAGGTGGCACTAGTGGTAAAGAACTTGCCTGCCAATGTAGGAGATGTAAGAGACATGGGTTTGATCCCTGCATCAGGAAGATCCCCTGGAGGAGGGCATAGCAACTCACTCCAGTATTCTTGCCTGGAGAATCCCCGTGGACAGAGGATCCTGGTGGGCTACAGTCCAAAGGGTCACAAAGAGTTGGACAGAACTAAAGCAACTTAGCACACAGGCATGCACATAGGTACCATATCTAAGCACTTACCATTTACAAGCACTACCTGGCACTCTGCCTGCATTATTCTGCTTATTCCTAGAATCTCTAATGTAATCATATTTTGTTTTAGAGATGAGCTAATGAAGGGATAAGCAGGAAGCTGACACAAGTGATAAGGGGTAGCACCTGAATTCAATCCCTCTTAGATGCCTCAAAGCAGGGGTCCCCAAGCTCTGGGCCACAGAGAGCTTGGGGACCCCTGTCAGATGAGAGGCAGCAATAGATTAGAAATAAAGTGCACATTGAATGTAATGTGCTTGAATCTTTCCAAAACCATCCCCCAATCCCTGTTCATGGAAAAATTATCTTCCATGAAATTGGTTCCTGGTGCCCAAAATGTTGGGGACCACTGCTAAGAACATAATCTTAATAAATACTCTTTTTCCTTCCCATCAGCTTTAGGGTTTAGGGCACAGTCGTTTCTCAGCCACAAAGTTACTGACATATTGATACTTCTTAGTTGTGGGGACTGTCCTGTACATCATGGGGTCTTGAGTAGCATCCTTGTCCTCTATCCATATGATACCTGTAGCACCCACATCCTCAGAGTTTTGACAACCAAAACTGTCCTTGTAGCATGACATACGTCCTCTGGGGACAGCCACCATTGAGCATCACTGGTTTAGAATTACACTGCCTCATTGTATAGCGATGGCTGGGGGTTTTCTGTGCTAAGTCACTTCAGTCATGTCCAGCTCTTTGTGACCCTGTGGACTGTAGCCTGCCAGGCTTCTCTGTCCGTGGGGATCTCCAGGCAAGAACACTGGAGTGGGTTGTCATGCCCTCCTCCAGGGGATCTTCCTGATCCAGGGGCTGAACCCACATCTCTTATGTCTCCTGCATTGGCGGGCAGGTTTTTTACCACTAGGGCCACCTGGGAGGTTTCTAGCAGTCAACGAATACAAGGTTCTCAAGGAAATGCCAGAGAGCTGAATAACCCACACGCTGGATAATCAGTTCCTGGATAATGAGAAATCGGCAGTATAGAGACTGGACATCTAAAATTTAGAAGAATCACATTGAGTTTCTGAAATGAAAAGAAAGCCAATTTTGCAAGCCATTCAAGCTACAGGTTTGCATCAGATTCTGCCTGCCCTATTGTAAGCTCGGCAGCTTCAGCTGATGGTAAAATAGGCTTTTGTCAGAGTCCAGATGAGGGCTCAGCTTGGGGCTGTCACTGTTTTGAGTGGAACGCCTGTGGTTTTGAATTTTTCCAGGGCTCCCCTGCTGCTCAGTGCCATCCTGCCTTTGGTATTTTTAGAGCATGGCTTTGTTTTAGGTAACGCCATATTGCAAAGGTACTTGGAGTCACACTGGACTTGTGACAGTCAGTTATTTGGTATAGGGATAAGGCATTTGGGAAGCACTAAGAGCAATTTTGATACCATATTCAGTGAGTCTCACGTATTAAAGAGGCAGGAGCAATGGGTTACCTCCTAGGGGAGATATTCCAACCAGGGCTGCATTACTCTAGGGCAAACAAAGCATCTGCTTTTAACCGGGGAACCAAAAACAAAAGAACATATTTTTGAAAACATTTAGTATTTGACAATTTCTTAAATGATAGTATTATTAATTATGGAGAAAACAAACTCTGGGAGCAGAGACAATTCCAGAATATCTACAGAGAAGCAGCTTATTGGTAGCAATCGGGTAGGTCAGTGGTGCTAGAGACATGTCTGAATACCACACTGAAATGTTTGGAGGGTCCTGAAAGGAATACTGGATGGGGATTTGATGGAAGGTATAGGGAAAGAGCTAATTGCCTACACTTCTCATCTGACCCACCCCACCCTGTCTATAAGTCATATGATGGTGCTACTATAGGAAAGGGGCATCATGGTCTTCCTGGTGCTCAGAGTCTCTGATGGTCTTAATTCAATCGCTAATTCTTTGGAGTAATGATAGTACTCAAAGAAATCTCAGCAATGTTAGGGACACAGGAGGTAAATCTGTGCTTCATATTTCTCTACACAGGTGAAGGGCAACATGGTTATGGCCCAGCAGATGTTTCAGCCTTGAAAAGAGTACAGAAAGGACAACATGTCTTACTTCCCTCTCTGTGCCCAAGTTGCTAATAACTGACTTAGTGTCTCTAGATCAGGGCCAGGCTCATCTTTCTGTTCCCAACACAGGCACCACTTCCTCCAGAATCACCCCTCTAGACTGAGTGAGTACTCTTGCATGGTCCTTCTTCAGCCTACTATACATCTATAACCACAACCTTTATCACAGTGCATTGTCAGGGTTCCTTGATCTCCCTCTCTTCCTGCTTGATGGGCAGTTCCATCACAGAAGAGGCTCTATCGATGTTGCTTACTAATCAGTTCTCAATGTTCTACAGAAGGTCTGCATGTAAAGGCACTTAACAAATGCTTATGGTATGAATCATTTTAACACATAGGTACTCAATAAATTGGTGTCAGGTGACAAAAAAATAAACCATGTAATCAGTATAAACACAGTTATTCTCTCAACTAATTAAATTTTGGTCAACTGATAGATAATTTGTGAAAAACATCACACCTTGCATGAAAAAGAGAAGTCACATTGGATGTGTTGAGTAGTGGTGCAGAGGATTCGTTCTTAAGAACTTGGTGGTGAGGACTTAGATGTTTAAAATAAAAAGAATACTAGGAAAACATTCCAAAAGAGATCAGAGTCTAAAAATCAGTCTTATCTACAAAGTAAGTACACCCTAGACAAATAATAAGTTCTGAAACATAAATACAGGAGTACTTTCTAATGCCTGAATAGCATACCATATAAAAACAATATGGAAAGACACCACATAAACAGGAAAGAAGCACTGGACAATTTCTCTCAAAATCTAAAAATATAAAGTCTCCACTTCCAAATGCCTTAAAAACAGAAAGATTATTAATCTGTAGAACGCTTCTGAAGATTTAGATTTAGTCTCTTCAGGTATGAGTACTAGATTTTTAATGTCTGAATTTCTTTATCATTATTATAAACTTCAAGGTCAAATTCAAAGTGATCAAGTTTTCACATTCATTCTAACCAGTTTCCTGTGAAAAACAATGTGTACTTTAAAACATACAATTTAGAATCACATGAAATATCCAAGCACTTAATCTCATTTCAACTTTGCCATATTGGTTTGCTATTTCAATGTCCAACTTACCCAAATAATGTTATTTTGATTACAACTGAATAGGCATTTTTAAATGTCATGGTATTTGAAAGAAAAAATGACCTTGTAATCATAATATACCATTGTGCTATATAAATTCCAAATATGTAATTTATGTTTGTTCCTCTATATTATAAAAGGCAATTGCCAAGTTTTGACATAAAGAAATAAAATGTACATGTTCTATGCAATCATCTGTATTTATTTCTTGATGCTTACAAGGTTTATATTGTTAGGTTTGGTTACTTTTGGTTTTTATTTTTATACTTTGATTTAGCCTTTCAGAAACAAAAGTCTCCTTTTCATTGCCTTGAAATATTATAAGTGGAGCCAGGTTTAGAAATATAATTTTTCATAGGAAAAAAAAGTCAACTTGCAAGGAAAAAAGTACTTTGAGATGATTTGAATCCAATTTTTTTATACAAGTTCCAAAGGACAGGCTAATTATATGTTAGTATATTAGAACTATTAGAAGATAGTCTATATGAAGACCTGAGATCTTAAATTCCATCTTATTAATAAATTATACTTTTAAAATAATAGATGCAGGGAATGATAACTCTTTCTCCAAGGATTTGAAATCATATCCTTCTCAGTAATCCATATTTTTAAAAAGTTGAAGTAAGGAAGTTGGTCTTTCCTTTTGTCTCAATATCAGATCAATGACTATATTCAAAATCACTTTTCTTCTCTTTTTCTCTTGAATTTCTCCTTTTATTTTTACTGTACTTGTCAAATAAGACACTGTTAAATGGTTTGTGATAAATATCAGTTCTTCTTCCTTTCTAGATATATGTTAATATATGACATTTGGGCAATATAATAATTATGTGTCTATATAAGTACAGACAGGTTGTAACATAATCACAAGGTTTTGTAACGTAATCACAAACAAAATTCTCAAAAATACTTAAATTTATCTTTTGTGAAAAATATAATTTTCAACTCATTTGAACTAGGTCTTCAGACTAACATATTTTTGTTGTAAATTTATATTTTTGTGACCTTTGAAAACACATGTGTGGGGATGTGTGCATGCTCAATCATGTCCAATTCTTCGCAACTTCATGGACTGTAGCCTGCCAGGCTCCTCTGTCCATAAGATTTCCCAAGGAAGAATACTTGAGTGGGGTGCCACTTGCTCCTCCAGGGGATCTTCCCAGCTCAGGGATCAAACCCACATCTCTGGAGTCTCCTGCATTGGCAGGTGGTTTCTTTACCACTACTGCTACCCAAACATCATTAAATAAAGAATTTTGGAAATCACCTTACCTACATTCAGAAAAGGTTTTTTTTTTTTTTTTTTACCCAGTGGTATGTACTCTTTCATAGTTCAGTCTCTGAGAAAGTGCTGGGAGGTTAGTGCATATAGTTGTGAATATTAGGATTTCTGGAATCAATTCTTAGTTTTTCTGAGTGATTAATGTTTCCCTTCTCCGAGCCTCTGTTTTTTATTTTCAAGTGTAATTTGACTGGATCACTGGATGGCAGACCTCTTTTTTAATGAGGTCTAATTTAAGGAAAAACTCTTTAAATGATTAATTGCCACTTATCATGGACTGGTCTTATCCTTTGGAGAGAATGCAAATTCTCAAACAAGTTTCTTAGTTTATCAAAGAGAAAAGTTTCAATAAAAATCATCTTTTAAAGCCAATAAATAGCTCAGTATTTGGAAAATAAAACACATATAGTGTTATAATTCTTACTGTAAAATTTAAGCAAAGATTAACTGGTTTTGTGATTTGGAAATATTCATGAGAATTGAACAATTATAAACATATTTCCAATTCAAATTGTCTGCATTACTTGATTTTGCTCTTTTTTCAAGACCTACAGTTTAGAGTTTGTATTGAAGTAAAAATGTATAATTGTCGATCAATTCTACAATCCTTTTTGAAGAAGTACATGCAATTTAATTGTGAGAATTTATTCATATACATAATTGAAATTTGAGGATACATTTATGACCCTTGAATTATTAATGCTATCATTTATTTTTTATTAAAAAATGCTTTGGGGACCAGCATTTAGTCACCACAAATCTAAACTTAATTTTATAGGTATTTTTCACTGATTAAGTCTTTGCAAAAATTAATATGCATAAAATATGCATATTATATACATATAACATGAATGTGAACATGAGAATGTTTTCATGTGAATCAAAAACTTGGCTTATGACTCAGCATTCACAGAATCTAATATATACATCTTGCCCCTCTGGATTAAAGCAACAAGCGGATTTCTAACAAAAATTGTTCATAGGAGTCCCTGTTGGTTTCCTTCAGACTCTGGAGCCTCATTAGGAACAGTTTTTTTTCTTTTTTTAAGGTTATTCTCCCTGGTTGGTATATGGGAACCCATTCAAAGGAAGCACCTAAAGGCTGAGAATTTTCTCGTCTCCTCTGAGCCCTTGGAATCTGCCAGTACTAGTGAGGATGATGAAAGAGGAATACCAAAAGTTTAGAGCAAAGATAAATGAAGGATTGTTGCTTGGCTTTTTCCTGTGAGGTTGGAGAAGTTGACCTTGGAACCAAAGTTTCGTAACTGTATTACTACTATTACTTTGGGACTGTCTACTTGTTTGCAATAACTATTCGGGCTGCCTTTTCCTATGCAGTGTGGGTAACATTAGAAAAGTAAACAATTACCAAAACAATCTCAGCTTCCAGGGGTTCAGTCGCTTTTGCTATTGTCACTGGTGGTGAGGCTGCAATCTGCGCCTTCCTTTTGGCCTTTTGTGTCTGAAGATTGGTAAAGTAGTTGACAGCAGCAAACTCAATAAGAGCAGAGAAGACGAAAGCAAAGCAAACAGCTATGAACCAATCCATGGCAGTTGCATAAGACACTTTTGGCAAGGAGTGCCGGGCACTGATGCTTAAAGTGGTCATGGTTAAAACAGTGGTGATTCCTAAAACGAGACAGAATAAGAAATGCAGTATTAGCATTTGCAATTGAATAACAGGCTCAAATGGAAACTTGTTGGAGAAGATTTCAGTTACAAATGTAATTTTTGTTATTTATTTTTAATTGTTCACAATTATTATCATAGGCATTCATATTTTTGTATCCTTCAATACCTTGCATACATTGTAGTTGCTCAAAAAGTTATTTTTTGAAGTGATTTAGTTTAACAATAATAATATAATAGTAAATTATTAGTACATGAGTAATACAATCTTGAACTTCTGATCATATTTATTGCTGATATAAAATTTCATCATACTAATAAGTATTTGTATAGATGGTAAATATAAAATTAGATTTCACAATATTTTAATTTCTAGATTGGTTTTAAGATAAAATATTTAATCATGAGAAAATAATTTCATCACTCATCTTGCAGAGGTTTTCTGTCTTGGAGGATTTATATAATCCAAAGATGGTTAGCATCATATATATATTCTTTTATAATTTGCAGAAAGAGATATGTTTTAGTATGGTAAGTTAAAAGGTCAAAATTCATCTGAGATTTCGATTAAACTCAGGTCTTCCCTATGAACTACTAAACTTACAATCATGAAAGCTGAGGAAAAAATTGGGTTTTGTTACATAAGGTATTTTCTGTTACAGCTCTTTTTCTTATTTCATTTTGTTCTATCACACTGTTAGTGATTCTATATAGCATAAATGTAACTAAATATTTAGGCTGAACAATCGGAAACTGGTGATATTTAACTGCGATTCATGGGGTCGCAAAGAGTTGGACACAACTGAGTGACTGAACTGAACTGAACTGAAGACCGAAAAAATGGCAAATTTTTTTATGATCCTCCCTAATGAAAGGGAGATATATTTTGTGTATTCATGGGTTCAATATCTTAACTTTTAGTTTCATTGAATTACATGTCATTTTAAATTTTCTACTTTTTCTAGTTATGAAAAAGCAAATTGAGACAAATTCTCCAAAATAGGGCACGTGAAAGTCATAGGAAACCAGCGGGAATTCTTGCTGAGACAAATCTTTTGTTGATTCACCATACAAATTGTGATAAGATGAAGGTTACTTCATATGAAACATGCGTCTGAACAAGATAGGAGTTTATTTCCTTTGTGGACTGAAAAAGTTCACTGGTGTGAATATTCCCCTTAAAATACACAAGCAGTGTGAGCTGGAGGGTGATAGAAAGTGGAGCCCAGAGAGTGAAGCGTACCAAAGACAGTTCTGGCTGGAACAGACTCCTTATTAATCCAGAAAGACACCTGGGAAAGAATGACTGTCATAATGCAAGGAGTGTAGATCTGTATCATGAAGTAGCCCATCTTCCTTTGCAAATGGAAATAAACTGTCATTATTACGTATTCACCTGTTGGAAGACAGGTATGTCAGTATTATTGCTGTTGACAATGTGCAAAAATGTGCAGTTAGAAATAAATCTTACAGATCCTTAAATTAAGATGTATAGGAAGAAAATACCAAAGACATTTTTCAATGCATTACAAAGTTAGTCGATCAGCAGATGATAAAGGCACCAGCTCATTGTTTTCTGTGGAGTTCTTTGTGTCGCATACATACAAAACTACTCACTCCAAGGCTATACAAATCTTTATATATGCACATGGTTGCAAAATCCATCTTAAAGCTACTCATCACTTTAAAACTGCAAGTTTTGCTGAGAATGGCTAATGCAGAGGAAAAACAAATAGATATTTTGAAAATGTGCACTGGAGTCACCTTGTAGGATTCTATTCACATGTTGGTTAAATTCTTACCTGTGTTAGATTTAATTGTCTCACTAGATACTGTTTGTCCAATCAGATCATACTGAAGAAGGCTTGAGGATTCTTCTGGGACTTCCACTGAGTAAAGTGGTCCTTTTTTCCATGTATATATGATTTCACTTTTGGGGTAAGCATCTGAATTTTTTAAACAAATTGCAGTAAATCTGGCTAGTTGTGTGTTTGTTTTTTTCTTTCAAAGCAAATCTTGTCCATTATGAAAAGAAAATACAAGCATAAATTAAAAAAAAATATTTTTCTTTAATCCTGGTGACCAAAACCTCTATATATAAGATTGACAGACATGATTAAGTAAGTTAATTCCAAGAATTATACAGAGAATATCAGAGTAGTAATTCTCTTTTGTTTTCCAGCCTGACTAAAACCAAATAATTATGTATTCTGAATACATTATTTAACTCTCAGAAGTATTTTGTCACTTACAACTGCCAAATTTGAGTGGACAAGCATGCCCATCCATAGGAAAGTTGACCAGTTTCATAGGACAGTCAGCATTGATGGTAAGCCTAAGGAACATTGAAATAAATGGTTCTGAGTCAATATGATGGACAAATCCTTTGAGCAGAGGACAAAGAACTGAGGAAGCCTCACCTCATGGTGTATAGAATGGTTCCATTCTGCATTATTCTGAAGAGTTTATTAGGAGTTGTCATGTTGTGAGCAATTGATTTTTTGCCATTCCTGAAAAAAGTGTCAGGTGTCCAGATTTTACTGACCATCAGGTTATTCAAACTCAAAATCTCAGTTGGCCCCCCAAACTTCAACCTCTCATCTGTCCAAGTCTGGCGGAAAAAAACGTCCATCGTGTACTCCTAAGAGAAAGTAAGATATTCACGCATGCTGGGTAGATGGTTCATTAAGAATAGTTTATTCACTAGGTTACATACTCAATACTAAAATTTAAGAAATAAAGCAACTTTTTATGACAATAGCCTATCAGGAGAACTATAACCAGTGAATTATTATTTTTCACACTGTAAGATTGTAATACTATTATAGACGATCGTGTTGATATTGTATAAACCTCCCTTCTTCGCCTTCACCTTCAACATTCTTCCTTTTTTCTATCAGTAATCCATGTCTCTATCTACTGACCTCCTGATTTCTCCTTATTTAATTTAGAATAAAATATAAGATTTAATCTAGGTTTTGTTTTGGCCTTCCTACCATCAATTAGTAATATCATTCCTCTTAGCAACTTGTTTACCTTCAAAAATATATCTGAGCAACACAGTGCCACTTAGTACAGTTCCAAGGATAGAGAAACTTTACTTGATAAGCATACTTTGTCTGCACATCATAATTATTTTATATAGTTCTCAGAGAACATAAAAGCAAATATTACCATGATTACTCAAACAGAGCCTCATTTAAGCATGCATAATCAAAATTATGTTTTAATTTGTGGCTTTTATAAAATAACATTAAGAACTTAAGTATTATGATAAAGGCCTTTGCTAAAGTCAATGATAAATAGCAACTTATAATTATGTCAAAATATTGCCAAGAATTGCTTTGTATCCTTTATATGTTCCTTTATGAGACCCATTACTGCAAGTGGTGATTATATTTTAAAAATATAATTTGACATACAGTATATTCATATAATGGTGATCCAGGCTTTAACAAGCCTCTCTTGTATAAATACACTTAAAAAAGAGACACACGTATAAAATAAAGTTCTAAGTGTCCCAGATTTCAATGCTACAGTAGAATATAGTTGTGATTATTTATTCTTGGTGTGAGTCATACTCAAATGAAAAAAATTGATAGTTAAATTGTTGAGGATTCTGAAGAAATGCTGACTCTTTTCTCTCAACTCTTAAGACATTTATCTCCTAAAGTGCTCCTTGGTCTCTGCCCCTCTTCCTTGTTATTTTCTTTTTACTCTTTTCTCCTTTCCTTTCTCTTCCCCTTTTTACTCCTCTCCCCCTTTTTACATTTCTATTCCTTTCTTTTCTGCTTATATTCTCAGCTCAAAAAGCAGAAAATGAAAGTCTCTAATAACTGTTAATCTAGAATTACATCCCCCTAGTACATTTAATGCACCACTTTCAAGAGTTATGTTTTTCTTCAGTTTTCGTATTTATATTTTATTTTTGGGGGGACACACTCCCGGAGAAACATGAAAGAATATCATGATACACTTTGTTCTAAAAAACTGGTTCAGTTTTTCCCTGCCACTTACTATAAATACCCTCTTATGAATTCTACAGCCATCTGTACCTGGAACAGAGTTCCCAGAACACCTACTGGTCCATTTGCAAACATAAAAGGTGGACTGTGTTAGTCTTTCCAAAGGACTCCCTTTACTGGTCTAATAACATGTACTGAGAATGGTGCACTGCCAAAACAGCCACGTTTTATGTTTAATAGATCTTCTCAATATACTCTTACATGGCATTCCATCTTTGCCATTTTTTTTTCCTCCTCCATAAATTTCCTAAAACTTCATAAAGATGGGGGAGAATCTTCTCTTTGTAAGGAAGAATCGGCACTTGATATGTGAACAGAAGAGAGGATATCATCATCTTAAAAGTCTCCTCAGATTCATGTTCAAGCAGAGCCTTTAGTGAAATGTGAAGGAGATTTGGCCAATAATCTGCTCTAACGGCCATTCCTTCCCAGCATGAGCGCATATATTGCTTTTGGATCTGGAGCCAAGTTTGTTAACAATGTCCATTATCATTCATTCTGGGACTCAGTCCGTTCCTCCTTTAAGCAAAATTACTCTCCTCACTCAGCTCACTCACCATCTCCACGTCTGACACGGGCCCAAAACTTGTCACGTAAATGTCTGTTTTGACTTCAGTGACAGCACCTGAAATTAGCCCAAAGGGACATTTATCATCAATGACGTTAAGGGGATTGAACGGAAAGACCATTTCGCAAAGTCCCTTCTCTCAGCCAGAATCTACAACCCATCCTAAAGTAATTCTAGTAGCAAGTGTCCTTTGGTTTTTCAGCTCTTAAAAACTCAAATTAGTTGCATTGTTTTGAATTTATTCCAGCCAAATTGCAAAGTTTAAGGAATGAAAGAAAACTGGGTTAGTATTCTAACAACTACAGTAATAATTAATGTTTAGTGATAGGTTTAATGGAACAAATACTTAAAAATGTGTTTTATATGAAGAATCTCATTTACATTCACACACCCTATGAGACAAGCACTGTTTATACACCCCGCCACTGTTGAGAAAGTGGAGGCTTAGAGAGTTCAAATGACTCACATATAAGGTCAGGAATTGAGGGAGGGACAGAGACTGGATGGCCCCCCGCCCCAACCCCAGTGCCCTGCAACTTCCCACTCTGCTATCCTGAGGCCTCTGGGCCTTGGACTGGCACTAAGGGGGAAGAAGGGCACGTATGCCACATAGAGTCTAGGAAGGACTTTGCCTCTTACCTCCAAATCCCGGTCGCAGACGATTGTCGTAGCCTTCAAGCAAGTTGTCCAGGATCCGACTGATGTTTTTGGAATAGAAGTTTCCTTCATCTTCAAGTTTCCCTAGAGCATTTTCTACCCTGTGAGTAAACAGTCAATGATCCTCCCTCCCAGCCTCAGAGAAAATAGGCTGTTCATTCCAGCCTCGTCTACCCCACCATACAGATGAGCCATGCCATCCAGGTTGCTTCTATGATTTGGTATAGAAGTCACCCAGTGGATGTATGCTTGCCCTTTCCTTGGAGCTAAAAGGAAATGTCAGAAAACAAAGTCTTACCAGAGAACAATGTACAGACAGGGCAGAGGCGACACCATCCTGTGGTGCACTGAGATGCCCGGCTCGCCCTCCGCCTGCCAGTTCCCCTTTTCCAGTTAACTAGAGCACTCTCCAGGACCACTCATAGCCCTTCTTGTGTCCAGCCAGTAATCCAGTAGGTGAAGATGAAAAGGTTGCCAGCTAAACGTGGAGGGTTCCCTTGATCTCTTCACTCTCCGTTCTGTTCTTTCACGTGGAACAAGGTGGTTTGGGGTCTTAGAGTATGTCCCAGTGGACATTTATCCTCCTCTGACTGACTCAGTTGGGGAATGAGAGTCTGGAGGGACAGTGCATGGTCAGAGAGCAGTGACAATAATCAAATAAGGCATTAGGGGAGATTAGAAGGGAGAAATTCACTGCTAGTTTTGGCATGGACTTAGCAGGGCCCTGTGAGGAAATCTGGACGACAGTGGCATCTTGCTGATTGAGATTATGTTCCAATGGGCTCAGCATTTATTATTTCTATGGTTCACAGAAGGATTTCTACATAGCTCTCACTGCTTAAAAAGTCTAACAATATTGAAGTCTTCTTGGATGCTCTTTCTGATTTTACCAGCTTTATTGCATCAGCTACCCCTTTCTTCTCTATTTAAATACTGGTTCTCATTCTTCTTTGAAAAAGCACTTAGAACACATCAGAACAACTCCGGACTATCTTGCTGTTGAATTAGTGTTCTGTTTTTTTTTTTTTTTTTTGCAAGTACTTTGCTGATCCTTCTTGTGAAATGTATGGCATCTCGAGCAAAGTTATAAAGTCCAATGCTGCCTGTAAGAGACAATATCTGGAAAGAGCTTACTAAGATCTCCATGTAGAAATGCTATAAGAATAAAGTATCCATAAACATGGTCGATGATAATGTTGCTGGCACTATTAGGCTTGTCATAGGTCAAAAGTGGAATGTTTGAAACCAAGGAACAGAATTCTCCCCCTAGTCTGGGAAAGTTGGAGTAATAGAAGTCTCTTTAAGCCTTATAATTTTAATCTTTAAATAAAAATAATAAAGTATTGTGAATGTGTGTGTGTGTGTATATATATATATATATATGCACATATATATATATATATATATATATTTAATTCAGGAACATAAGAGCCAGAAGCAAATGTCTTCTTCACTATCCTCCTGCCAGATCCACCCCCTATCTACCTAGTTCACAGTCTGTATTTTCAGCACCTAAGTTCTACACAAGTGATGGTAACTTGAAGCTATATAGCACAGTCGTAAGCATTATTTCTGAAGACATGACATAAATAATTTGAGAAACATTTCAAGAAATTAGCTATAAACAAAACAATGACAACAATAGAAACAGGAAAACTCAAAAATTTCTTATGATTTTTTTTTTAAATTATTGAATCTGTTACATGGAATTTTCTAGTTACTCATCAAAAACCTGAATTCCCTCCAGCATCCCTGGCAAGTGGTATTCAGCATCTGATTTCTCACTTTGCTTTACTTGTGTTGGGTTGAAATCTGCACCCTGGTCCTAGTTCTCACCTTTGAAGCTACACAAAATAATATTATTTCAGAGCAAACTACATAGCAATCACATAAACAAAGATATCTATCGTGTCCTCTCTAATTTAAGCTAAGACTCCAAAAATCATTTTTTATTGATTACAGAACCTGGTTTTCGTATTTCTTCTTATTCTTTTCACTTTATTTTAAACATAATACAACTAATCACCATAGCATTTTCAATTCCATTGATTGTACTAAATCCTAAGTATCTGATGCTATTAAATAATTCTTTGATCATTTTTACTACAATGTATTGTTTTTATTTATCACAGGACTCTACATTTACCCCTGCAACTTTGTATCATTTTTACCCATCATTTTGTTTACTATCCATCTCTGATTTGTATCACCCTCAAGGAGAAAGCAATGGCACCCCACTCCAGTACTCTTGCCTGGAAAATCCCATCAATGGAGGAGCCTGGTAGGCTGCAGTCCATGGGGTCACTAAGAGTCAGACACGACTGAGCGTCTTTACTTTCACTTTTCACTTTCATGCATTGGAGAATGCAATGGCAACCCACTCCAGTGCTCTTGCCTGGAGAATCCCAGGGACGAGGGAGCCTGGTGGGCTACCATCCATGGGGTCGCACAGAGCTGGACACGACTGAAGCGACTTAGCAGCAGCAGCAGCAGCAACCTTAGTGAGGTGTCTAGACTGATCTTTTTTTTCATGTGTTAAAAAGATGATCATTGGTGAGATGTTACATTTATATACATATTCTTTTTGAATAGGCATGTTTTCCTCCTGAAAAGTATTTATTGAAAAAAGAAATAGTTATTATTATATTTATCTCTAAAGAGAAGATTAACATATTTGATTCTATTTTCTGAAGAGTTTTAATTAGTAGTTTAATGAAGGAGAAGAAACCCATTTTCTACTCTAAATAGGAAAAAAAAATCCTAAATCTGGAAGGATAATAAGAGTATGTAATCTTAGCCATCTCACTTTGCAAATCTCACCTTTAAATGAATGTGCTGGACCTAAGGGACTCAAATTCTATAATTCTGTTGATCTGATTTATGTGTTGGTGACTACAGAAGGAAGTCACCTCTTCACACATCCCTGTCAGAATGGGCAGACAAGCTGTAATAACAACATTGTTATTTGATTACAGTTATTATTTTCCTATGGAACTAGCCATAAAGGAGTTCAAAAACATGACTCTTAGAGAAATTATTTTGAGAAATGCATGGTAATTCTGTCTATGCAAACCAAGCATTTAGGAATTCCCTCTATTTAGTGAATTACTTTCTTCTCGGAAATTAGAGAACATTTGTCTCACACCCATCTGTTTCACAGCTGTTTTTCCTAAATATGTTTTTAAATCACCTTGGATGACCACTGGCTTGCTTTGCTTTTCCTCTCCACTAGAAAGCCTACAACTACCATCCTCTCCAATAATACTGTTATTAATATGCTGCACTTTGCAAAAGGACAATGTGAAAAAATCTATCTCCCTTCTTTGTCCTAAACTTTGAACTCCTGGCACCCCGGGTTTGTGTGCATGAAATTAATCAAAGACTCAGAGATGATTGGAGGGGGTTATTGCACAGAAAAAGCAAACTTGGCACCAGATGCTAAATAGTACTTTCCGTGATAAAAAAGAACCAATACATATATTTATGCATTTATACATTGTTTGTGAAGTTGCTCAGTCATGTCCAACTCTTTGCAACCCCACGGGGTGTAGCCTACCAGGTTCCACCATCCATGGGATTTTCCAGGCAAGAATACTGGAGTGGGTTGCCATTTCCTTCTCCAGGAGATCTTCCCTCCCCAGGGATTGAACCCGGGTCTCTTGCATTGTAGGCAGACACTTTACCATCTGAGCCACCAGGGAAGGCATTTATACCTAAGTAAATAGAAACAATCAAAATCTTCAAGATCAGTATGGAATTGTCTCTTGAATAAAACATGATTGTATTTTCTCACTGCAAATCTCCACTGGGCTTAAAAAAAAAAAAATAGAATTGAGACTCAGAAACCCAGTAGCTCTTTTTTTGTCAAATAATAACTTCAACAAGTAACTTTATTATTTGAGCATTAATGTTCTTTTGTTGAGGAACTTGAACCAAAGGATTTCAGTGTTTGTATAACTACTTCCCACCTAATACTAGAGGACTTGAAATATTTTCCCTGTTTGTTTTAGAAACTGTTATGGAAAGCCAGTCAGTCAGTCAATAAATGCAATTTAAGACTGTAAGTGGAACTTGTGCTTAGTCGCTCAGTCATGTCCAACTCTTTGTGACCCCATGGACTGTGGCCCATCAGGCTCCTCTGTCCATGGGGATTCTCTAGGCAAGAATACCTCAGTGGGTCGCCAAGCCCTCCTTCAAGGGATCTTTCCAACCCAGGGATTGAACCCAGGTTTCCCACATTGCAGGCAGACTTTTTTTTAACTGTCTGAGCCACCAGGGAAACCCCAGTATACAGGAGTGGGTAGCCTATCCCTGGGATTCCCTGGCGGCTCAGATGGTAAAGAACACACCTGCATGGCGAGAGACCTGGCTTCCATCCCTGGGTTGGGAGGATTCCCCTGGAGGAGGGCATGGCAACTCATTCCAGTATTCTGGCCTGGAGAATCCCCATGGATAGAGGAGCCTGGCCGACTACAGTCCATGTGGTCGCGAGGAGCTGGACATGACTGAGTGACTAAGCAAGCACAGCACAGTCTATCCCTTCTCCAGGGGATCTTCCCAACCCAGAAATTGAACCAGGCTCTCATGAATTGCAGGCAGATTCTTTACCAGTTGAGCTACTAGGGAAGCCCAAGTGGAAATTAACATACTATTAATAATAGCTACCAAATATTTAACATTTACCATGTGCCAAGAATTATGTTAAGAACTCCACATACTCCGATTTATTCACTGCTAACACAAAAATCTATGAGCTGCCTCTAAGTGAGTCATTTTGTAGATCAGTAAGTACTTAACTTATTTAATCTCGCACAACTAGTAAATGCAGAATTACAATTTAAAACCAGTTTGTCTAAATCAAAAGCAAGAAGGGACAAACTAATGCTGGGGGACAGAATCCAACGAAATATAAGTTTCAGTTCTATTACAAGACCAACTTCTATCATATTTATCCAAAGATGGAATGGAGTGCCATAGAAGAAAAAAATTTTTCTTTTTTTGTTAATGAAAGTGTTCTTATGGCCTGGAATACCACAAATGGGTTTATGAATGTTTGTTTCATGAGGAAATTACATGGTCCCTAAGAATACCTAAGAACATTTAGCAAAATCTTGAGGTTATCTGGGTACATCCTAAATAAGAACTGTTAGATAGAGACTTTGAATGAATATTTGGGTTCAAAGAATCAGGTATGGAGTTTTTCTGGAATAAAATGTTTAAAGAGGATCTTGGTGGTAAAATGTACTTTGGAGGAACATTGGAAGAGAAAAATGGAGAGGTCCTACTAAGCTGTACTAAAGGAGGAAGGTAAGTAGTAGATAATATGAAATAATAGTTAATATCTATTGAACACATACTAGATGGCAACTATATACATTGATATTATCTCTAATATGGGTAACTGTCTTATAAAGCAGCCATTTTTATCATCATTGCACAAAAGAGTAAAATGAGGCTCACAAAGGTATGTGCATTAGGTATATACCTACCTAATGTTCCAAAGCTAGTTCCAAATCTCTAGTTCAAAAGTAACACTCTTATACACTGTGCTTACATATGACAGATCTGACATAATTGTCTTTTTTTTTAATTGAAATATGTTTGATTTACAATGTTATGTTGGTTTCTGGTTCATAGGAAAGTAATTCAGTTATATACCCACAAACACATATATTCTTTTTATTTTCCATTATAGTTTATTGAAAGCTATTGAATATAGTTCTCTGAACTGTCCAGTATGACTTTGTTGTTTTTCTGTTTTATTTATTTTAGCTTGTATCTGCTAATCCCAAACTCCTAGTTTTTCTTTTCCCCCTTTCCTCTTTGGTAACCTTAAATTTGAATTTTATGTCTGTGAGTCTGTTTCTCTTTTGTAAATAAGTTCATTTGTATCATCTTTTAGATTCCACATACAAATGATATGGCTTCCCAGGTGGGTGCTGGTGGTAAAGAACCTGCGTGCCGATGCAGGAGACATGAGGCCTGGGTTTGATCCCTAGGTTGGGAAGATCCCCTGGAGGAGGAAATGGCAACCCACTCCAGTATTCTTGCCTGGGAAATCCCATGGACAGAGGAGCATGGCGGGCTATAGTTCATGGGATCACAAAGAATTGGACAAGCCTAAAGCGACTTCACACACACACACACACACACACACACACACACAAATGATATTTGTCTCTCTCTGTCTGACTTCACTTAGTGTAATAACCTCTAAGTCTATCCATGTTACTGCAAATGGCAGTATTTCATTCTTTTTTTATCAATATTCCATTATGTGTCTGTGTGTGTATGTGTGTGTGCACACGTGTGTTTGTGTGTGTGTGTGTGTTAGCCACTCAGTCATGTCTGACTCTATGGGACCCTATGGGCTGTAACCCACCAGGTTTCTCTGTCTATGGGATTCTCCAGGCATGAAGATTGGAATGGATTACCATGCTCGCCTCCAAAGGATCTTCCTGACCCAGGGATCGAATCCAGGTCTCCTGCATTGCAGGCAGACACACACACACACACACACACACACACACACACTCTTTATTCATCTGTGGTTGATGAACACATAAGGTTGTTTCCTTGGGTGTTGTAAACTGTGCTGCTATGAACATAGGGGTGCATGTATATTTTTGAAATAGAATTTTCTTTGGATGTATTCCCAGGAGTGAAATTGCTGGATCATATATTGACTCTAATTTTAGTTTTTTAAGAATCTTCCATACCATTTAGCATAGTGGCTGTAGCAATTTCCATTCCCCTCAACAATGTAAGAAGTTTCCATTTTCTCCACATCCTCCCCAGCATTTTTATTTGTAGACTTCTTAATGATGGCCATTCTGACTAGTGTGAGGTGATACCTCGTTGTAGTTTTGATTTGCATTTCTCTAATAATTAGCCATGTTGAGTGTCTTTTTATGTGTCTATTAGCCTTCTATTTTGATATCATTTTCTAAAGTTAGGACTCAGACTCTCTGGACCAACAATATATATATATTTTTTTACATTTTTGTTATGGTATAAGTGACCTCTCAGTGGACGTTGTAGGAAATCCCCATGCAGTCCCTCTTGGGAATTTAGTGCAATAAAGACAATATTGCTCTGGGAAACGAAGGACAATAAAGGGCAATTTTCTGTACTGCAGCTTTAAATTGTTCTGGCTTGGTTAGGAATAGAATGTTGAACATATTACAGGGCATTTTGATGCCCCTAGAAGGATAGGCAGGAAATACTGATTTCAAACCTTAAGATACAAATATAGAAGGACCAAAATGCCATACCTAAAAGAACACGGGATATGAATTCATGATTTCTGCCTGTTTAACCAGTACCAGTTCAGTTTAACCTTTTTTTTTTTTTATTATGTTTGTCATATGTTGAGAATATAGGAATTTTTAAAAATGCTTACCCTCAGGAAGTTCACATGGTAGATATTCGTATTCAGTTTAATTGGGCAGACAAGATGCTGAGTGCAAAATATACAATTTACTGACTGTGCTTCTGGAAACACAGAGTGGGGAGGCATCTGTGTAGAGAAGGAGAGGTCAGTAATTATTTCATGAAAAATTATTTCATAACATTTTTACTGAATTTCAGCGGTTGAATGAACTTAGTAGGTTAGAAGTGGACCTCCCTGGCTGCATGATGAGCTCAGAGGCATGGTAATTGACATTGTTTATAAACAACAAATAGCTCTGAGAAATAGGAATATAGGAAACAAGGAAGAATGTAATGGATGAAAACACGAGAAGAGAAAACAGTCCAGTAGAGAAAGATGTCCCTTCTCCTCACTGAAGGACGTGAGAAAAGGCAAGGACATCTCTACTATACCACAGTGGGGTTGTCTAAACAATTCATAAGAGCACTTTTTCTCTGAGAATTGCCCTGATATTTCATAGAGTGGAGCCTTATTCATCATGCTTGTACTATTGGACCCCATATCAACCCTCTCTTGAGGAATTAGGTAACAGGTTCATTAGCAGGCAAGTTACCTTGCCAAATTATTTATCATCCCTAGGCATCGTCTTCATCACCTATAAAATGGTGTTATAGAATCTCCATGAGAATTAAGTGAAAAGTATATGAAGGTGTATATCATGGGGAATTGTCCACAGTAAATGAGAAAAAACTTCCATCAACAGCGCTTCCACTCTCATCACCATATTCACTGCTGTCATCATTGGCTTTGGTCAAATTAAGTCTTCTATTTCCATTATTTAGAAGTGGAGTCAAAAATTACCCCCATATCTGAGAGAGCAACTACCTAAATTTCTGATGGCCTCTTTGATTTAATTCCTTCATTATCTAGGTGTCTTTCTGCCTTTGAGTTCCTCCTGAAAGCATTGTATGCTTCTTATAAAGTCCTCTTTTTTGGCTTCAGGTAAGTAGGTTACTGTCACTAGCTCCTAAAAGGAACCTTTTAACTCAGGAGACTGTATGCCAAACTTGACAGTAGAATTTCAGATTGTGATGACACAGTATGGCATTTTGATGGACTGCACAACCCACTAGGAAGTAAATGTAGACGATGTATTAAATAGATTCTCAAGTGTACTTGCCAGACCTTCTGGAAAGGAATGTACTAATTGGCAATTACTTAATGGTCTTGCTGTTTCATAAATCTCTCACACCTCCACGGAGTAGAATAAGCATTTTAGTACATGCATGAACTCTTTCAGGCCACTAGGGGACTGCTGAGCATCGTCTTCTGGCAGTGCTACCCAGGGCCTAGGATCTGTTTGCCTATTTATCAGATGGTTGGAGTATGGGAACGACAGGACAGAATTTTGGGTTTAAGCCCAGTGATGTGCTCTTGGGAAACATTATGGAAGAGCAAGCAGAATGGAAGTCTATTAGCATGGATTCTGTTGGACTTGGATAAGGTATAAATTCCAAACTTACTGCCTCCTAAAGGGATATTCTCAAAGCAAGTGATAAAAATAAATATTTGAAAGTGCCATGGAAAGGTCAGAGGCCTGGATGGGAACGATTGTGTCCTTCATGGTGTTATATTAAATGACTTAATATTTCTTAAAATAAAATGTAGAAGATTTCCATTTATATTTGAATCATTTAATCTGAGAGAGGGAAAAAATAAGTGATGGGGGTGGGAGACTCTTCATAGAAGTAGCTAAGAAGTGTTTAACGCAGTTTTGAGCTAATGACTCATCAGTGACTGATGATATTGCACCAAAAAAAAAAAAAAAATGGTAAAGGCTCTCTAACAAGCTTTGACCATTAGAGAAACAGAAGGGTTATTTTTACATAAACTTTTACCAGGATTTGAAGAGAGCATGCTAGGAGTTGAGTATCTGATACATCAGAATTAAAAGAGCTACATAGCTCTGTGGACTTCGTGGGACTTTATTGTTGTCATTGCTGCCTGTTTTATTATTATAGCACTGTATCAGGAAGGAATGCAGTATATGTAACAACAGAAAACCCAACCTGTAGTGACATAAAAGTATGTGGCTTATTTTTTTCTTACAGCAGAAAAAGAATGGAGGTAGGAAGCCCTGGCTTTGGCAGCAAAGTAATGCCAGTGTTGATGCTGATTTCATGTCACCCTAGCAATATGGTTACTTGTGTTTTAGTCATCATGTCTCCATTCAACAGAAGTAAAGGACTGAGTGTTAGGGCCACCTCTAGCTAAAGAGGCAGTTGAGAAAGTTGTAAGAAATCCCTGGCTACAGGTAAATGTTCAGATGAATCCCACAAGAAGTTTGTTCCAAGGAATGAACTAATTCTAACAACAAGGGATAGTCTCGTATAGTTTTGTCATCCTTTATAAGGTAGGTGGCCAAGGAAGATGAATGAATGTTAAATTGCCTTCTAAGAGGGCTTTCACAGGCAGGGAACCCCCGTAGGTAAATTAATTACAACAAGATGCCCCTTACTCTGAGCTGTAGGCATAGAGAGTAGAGTGCTGGCTGTTTCTGTTGCCACTGGCACATTCAGCTTCCAGACCAGGCACAATCTGCACAAATACATGCAGATACTTGTGATAGGCTCCAAGATTTGAGAAATATTGGATTAGCCAAAAACGTTGTTTGGTTTTCTATAACATATTATGGAAAAACCCAAATGAATTTTTTGCCAACTAATATTTTTCTTATTATGTTTCTTAATATTTTTAGATATTCTGCTAAATTCCATTATCATCTAATATGATTAATCCAGCCACTATCCAAGGGCTAATAGAGACCTGACATTCAATTAAAGCAGCTGGCCCGTCAAAGGCCTAAATAGTTGAACCACCATAGTTTAGCTCCTCCTAGAATTACACTTCTTGGTTGCATTGCTATATTACAAACGGATTTGTTTATGTTTCCTACAGGAAATAATCAAAATAAACTATACCTATTACATCAATTAGTATCCATTATATTAAGTCCCATCTGGGACATCTGTTACAAAACTAAATGACAGGAAGATCTTTGTCTTGATGAGAAATTGACATATTCGTTCTTTCACAGACTATATAAGGGATCATGTTCCTCCTTTTGAACTTGCTGTCTGGAAATTCAAAGACAAAACTGAATTATAACTGACTTTTTGTGTGCCCATCCTGTCTTCTTCCTGTATCTGTTTTTCTATTTCTAATTCTATACTTTTCCTTTTTCTTGTGAGACTCCTCAAAACTTTCAGGGAAGAAGATAGGATATAAATAAATATCACTCAATGAAACAATTATTGATGATTTTCACTTAGTCATTTGGATCGACTTTATTCACTGGATCAAGTATCCATTGATTACTTCATTTGAACTAGTGTTTGAGCTAAAACCTAAGATAAAATGGAATACTACAGAATAGAGAAGGCATTAATTATCAGAGGAAAGTCGATTCAGTTGATTCTAGCAAAACTAGAAATCAGACACTAAATTGGAGATAATATGTTTTACAGGAAAGAGGCAGTTACTGGGAAGCTCTGGCCAATTTATACTTTGAAACTACATTAGCAAAATGCTACATATATTCTTATTTTTCTAATTTTATTGCAATACAGTTGAGTTGCAATACTGTGTGAATTTCCACTGTATAGCAAAATGATTTAGTTATATATATATATATATCTCCTCTTTTTCATATTCTTTTCCATTATGGTTTACCATAAGATATTGAATATGGTAACCTGTGCAATAGGACACTATTCATCTGTCCTATATATAATAGTTTGCATGCGTTAATCCCAGACTGCCAATACTTCTCTCCCCCACACCTCCCCTTTGGCAACCATAAGTCTGTTCACTGCATCTGACTCTGTTTCTATTTTATAGATAAGTTCATTCCTGTCATATTTTAGATTCCACATATAAGTGATATGATATGGTATGACTTATTTCACTTCATATGATAATCTCTATGTCTATCCATGTTTCTGCAAATGGCATTATTTCATTCTCTTTTATGGATAAGCAGTATTCCTTTGTGCATACATACTACATCTCCTTTATCCATTGATCTGTTGATGGACATTTAGGTGGCTTCCATGTCTTAGCTATTGTAAATAGTGCTGCTGTAAACATAGAGATGCATGTATCTTTTTGAATTCTATTGTAATTTTGTCTGGATATACGCCCAGGAGTGAGGTTGTTGGATAGCTTTTTACTTTTAAGATAAGAAGGAAATAGTGTTCATATATTATTTATGTGGTAAAAATGTTACACCTTTTAACTGCACTTTGTAAGAGAAGTTTTACTTTCACATAAAAATTAAGAACATACAAAGATTCGGCACATATCCCTAACTCCCACACATTCACAGGCTTCTCAGTTATGAGCTTTTCCTATCTAGGCTTCTCAATCTAGGCTTCAGCATTACTTGAACCAAGGACTTCCAGATGAAGAAGATGGGTTTAGAAATGGTAGCAGAACCAGAGATCAAATTGCCGACATCCATTGGATCATAGAAAAAGCAAGGGAATGCTGGAAAAGTATCTACTTCTGATTCATTGACAAAGCTAAAACCTTTGACTGTGTGGATCACAACAAGCTGTGGAAAATTCTTAAAGAGATGGAAATACCAGACCACCTTACCTGTCTCCTGAGAAACCTGTATGTAGGTCAAGAAGCAACAATCAGAACCAGACATGGAACAATGGACTAGTTCAAAATTAGGAAAGGAGTGTGTCAAGGCTGTATATTGTCACCCTGCTTATTTAACTTGTATGCGGAGTACATCATGCAAAATGCCGGGCTGCATTAATCACAGGATGGAATCAAGATTGCCGGGAAAAATATCAGTAACCTCCAACATGCAGATGATACCACTCTAATGGCAGAAAGAGAAGAGGAACTAAAGAGTCCCTTGATGAGGGTGAAAGAGGAGAGTGAAAGAGTTGGCTTGAAATTCAACATTCAAAAGACTAAGATCATGCCGTCGAGCAACATCAATTTATGCCAAATAGATGGAGAAAAATGGAAACACAACAGACTTTATTTTCTTGGGCTCCCAAATCACTGCAGAAAGTGACTGCAGCCATGAAATTGAAAGATGCTTGCTCCTTAAGCTATGACAAAACTAGACAGCATATTACATAGCAGAGACATCACTTTTGCTGACAAAGATCTGTTAGTCAAAGCTATGGTTTTTTCAGTAGTTATATATAGATGTGAAAGTTGGACCATACAGAAGGCTGAGCCCCAAAGAATTGATGCTTTCAAATCGTGGTGCTGAAGAAGACTCTTGAAAGCCTCTTGGACAGCAAGGAGATCAGACCAGTCAAGACCAAAGGAAATCAACCCTGAATATTCACTGGAAGGACTGATGCTGAAGCTGAAGCTCCAGTACTATGGCCACCTGATGCAAAGAGCTGACTCACTGGAAAAGACCCTGATTCTGGGAAAGATGGAGGGAAAGAGGAGAAGCGGGCAACAAAGGATGAGATAGTTGGATTGGCATCCCTGGCTCAATGGATATGAGTTTGAGCAAACTCCAGGAGGTAGTGATGGACAGGGAAGCTTGGCACGCTGCAGTCCATGGGTTCGCAAAGAGTCAGACATGATTTAGCAACTGAACGTCAACAACGAACTACCTGCCAGAGAGATCCATTTGTTACAACTGAAGAACCTACATGAACACATCACTGTTACTCAGAGTTCACAGTTTTCATGGGTTTCCCTCATGGTTTTGTACATTCTCTGAGTTTGTATTTGCCATTATAATATCATACAGATAATTTTCATGGTATCTGGTCCTATCACTTCATGGGAAAAAGATGGAGAAACAGTGGAAACAGTGTCAGACTTTATTTTTTGGGGGGGCTCCAAAGTCACTGCAGATGGTGACTGCAGCCATGAAATTAAAAGATGCTTACTCCTTGGAAGAAAAGTTATGACCAACCTAGATAGCATATTCAAAAGCAGAGACATTACTTTGCCGACCAAGGTCCATCTAGTCAAGGCTATGGTTTTTCCTCTGGTCATGTATGGATGTGATAGTTGGGCTGTGAAGAAGGCTGAGCACCAAAGAACTGATGCTTTTGAACTGTGGTGTTGGAGAAGACTCTTGAGAGTCTCTTGGACTGCAAGGAGATCCAACCAGTCCATTCTGAAGGAGATCAGCCCTGGGATTTCTTTGGAAGGAATGATGCTAAAGCTGAAACTCCAGTACTTTGGCCACCTCATGCGAAGAGTTGACTCATTGGAAAAGACTCTGATGCTGGGAGGGATTGGGGGCAGGAGGAGAAGGGGACGACCGAGGATGAGATGGCTAGATGGCATCACTGACTCGATTGATGTGAGTCTGAGTGAACTCCGGGAGATGGTGATGGACAGGGAGGCCTGATGTGCTGTGATTAATGGGGTCACAAAAAGTCGGACACAACGGAGCGACTGAACTGAACTGAACTGAAAACCCACTGTGCTCCACATATTCAATCCTCCTCAGTATAACTCTTGGGAATTACTGATATTTTTATTCTCTACATAGTTTTCCCTTTTCCAGAATGTCTTATATTTGGAATCATATAGTGTATAACTTTTCAGATTGCTTCCTGTAACTTCACTTTAAAATCGCTATGTATTTGGCAATTAAATGTTCACTTTTAAATAATGGGGGTATTTAAGAAGCCATAGCAAGGAAAATTAGAAAATATTTGTAACAGAATAAAAATGAAAAAATAATTTATCAGAATTTGTTGCATGCAGCTAAAGGTGTTCTAAATGAAACTAAATACAATGTGGAATCTTGAATAAGGTATGAAAACAAATAATGGACACTGGCATAAACTTTTGTGAAATTTGAACAAAATCTATATTTTAGTTAATAATATTGTATCCCACGTTCAGAGAAGGCAATGGCACTCCACTCCAGTACTCTTGCCTGGAAAATCCCATGGACAGAGGAGCCTGGTAGGCTGTGGTCCATGGGGTCACTAAGAGTTGGACACGACTGAGACTTCACTTTCACTTTTCACTTTCATGCATTGGAGAAGGAAATGGCAACCCACTCCAGTGTTCTTGCCTGGAGAATCCCGGGGACGGGGGAACCTGGTGGGCTGCCGTCTATGGGGTTGCACAGAGTCGGACACGACTGAAGTGACTTAGCAGCAGCATTGTATCCCACGTTAATTTCCTGTTGCCTTTTTTTTTTTTTTAGCATATTTTTCCCTTATTTTCTCAGAATTGAATTTGAAGTTTCAGGCCTCATTCAATTTTTTTTAATCACTAAGATAATAAGATTTCTAGACTTTTAGTAGTAATACTAGTTGTGAGAATAAATGGAACAATATCAAATTTTGAGTGAATATGTTAGAAATATCGCATTTTATTCATCCTTAGTCAAACAAGTAGAATCAAAATGTCATAAATTTTTTCGCTAGGCAAAAAATCACAAGTTTTCTAAAATATACAGATTATATTATACATACAAATGTGTATATATATATATATATGTATATATATATATATATACAAAAGCTTTTCTACTACACTTGATAAAGGCTTGAGAAAGAACAATAACAAAAAAGAGATGCAGAAATTGGAAAACATAAATTAATGAGATGGGAAGACTGAATATGAAATAGAAAAAGTGAAATGAACTAGTAAAAGAAAAAGATCATCATATAGTCCAGTTGTTTTTAAACATAGTTGCTCATTAGAATCACGTCTGGAACATTGGAGATAAAAATAATAACTGGGAATTGGTATTTTTCAAAAAATTCCAAGAAAACTCTAATTGCATCTGGATTTTAAAAAGTGATTACAAGTTTTTCTATTAAATGGTGATTTTAGTGACATAGAATTCTATTATTTTCTTTTGACCAATCAGGATACAATAGTATTAAACATAATAATTACATAATCACAATAGTAAAAGATCTTTATCAGTTTTTACAATCAATAGCCAGACAAAAAATAAAAGATAACTACAATTGCAGGGCTTCCCTTCTGACTTAGCTGGGAAAGAATCCGCCTGCAATGCAGGAGACCTGGGTTCAATCCCTGGGTTGGGAAGAATCCCCTGGAAAAGGAAAAGGTACCCATTCCAGTATTCTGGCCTAGAGAATTCTAAGGTGAAGTCCATGGGGTCGAAAAGAGTTGGACATGACTGAGCGACTTTCACTCACAATTGCAAGCCATAATGAAACATGTTTAATGTAACAAAATAAAATAATGACGTACACTTTGAAGGGTTAAATAGAGTGATGTGGTAAGTGGAAGTACCTCATGCATGTGTTTTCATCTGCCCAGCCAGTCTGTGTTTTTTCATTGATGCATTTAAGCCATTTACATTTAAGGTAATTATCAGTATATATGATCCTATTACCACTTTCTTGATTGTTTTGAGTTTATTTTTTGTAGGTGTTTTCCTTTTCTTGTTTCTTGCCTAGAGAAGTTCCTTTAGCATTTGTTGTATGGCTGGTTTGGTGATGCTGAATTCTCTTAACTTGTCTGGAAAGACTTGGATGTGAATGAGAGTCTTGCTGGGTAGAATATACTTGGTTGCAGTTTCTTCCCTCTCATCTTTAAATATATCATGTCATCCCTTAGGGCTTATAGAGTTTCGGTTGAAAAGTCAGCTGATAACCTTATGGGAGTTCCCTTGTATGTTATTTGTCATTTTTCCCTTATTGCTTTTAATATTTTATCTTTGTCTTTAATTTTTGTCACTTTAATTACTATATGTCTCATTGTATTCCTCATTGGATTTATCCTACCTGGGATTCTGTGGTTTCTGGAGTTTGTTGATTATTTCCTTTCCCATGTCAGGGAATTTTTCAGCTATTATCTCTTCAAATATTTTCTCAGGTCCTTTCTCTCTCTTCTCCTTCTGGGACATCTATAATGCAAATGTTGGTGCATTTAATGTTGTCCCAGTGGTCTCTTAGGCTGTCTTCACTTTTTTTTTTCCATTCTATTTCTAGTACATTTCTTATAATTTTGAATTATTTTTCCATTAAAATCCTTAATTATCTGGAATATATTTTGTGAGCATGTAGTATTAAGGATCTTTTTTTCTTGTTATAATTATAATGCAATTATTCTAGCACCAAGTATAAGATGGCTTATATTTTCTTCACTGATTTATAATATCCCCTCTATTATATAACAACTTCCCACTTTTGCCTGGGGATATATTTGGGTTCTCAATTCTGTTCCATTGACTTGCTTATATGCCCACCATTGTTTTTCATTTCCTTTCTTTAATACTGTTTTTTATGGCTGTCATGGTTTGCCTCTTCCTGCAGATCTTCTTTTAAGAATGAAGCACATATTTCTTTACCTGCTAGAAGTGCTAGAGTCCTTTTCCAAATTCCTTCAGCTAACAAGTTTTGTTGCTAAGCACAAATATTGGAGCAGCCAACATTCAATAGCATGGATACAAATATCTAGTCCCCTCCCCAGAACTTGGGACAATAGAGAAGGACCTCAGCTTCAGAGCTCCCATGGGGCTTGCTGGGACCATTGTTGAGCCTGCATATTCTGTAGTATAATCCTCCCATTCCACAGGCGTAATTCCAATAGTATTTCTTAATAAACTGCCTGCCTGCTAACCTCTGGTTCAGAATCTGCTTTCTAGGGGAGGCAACCAATGACTCAAAGCAGATTAATTGGCAGTGTGCCAGTCTGTGACATTTTGCACAAACATTTCCACATACATGAACTTTGGTATTGTTTATTTCTAAGTTGTAAGCTTAGAAGCTTCTCAAGCTTAATTCTTGAGAAGATCTGTAGGTATAGCATAATAAGGAATTAGGCCATATATGTAATTTCAGAAATACCACTAAGGAGTATTTTGAAAGATTATAAAAATATACTTACTACAGTTTTTGGAAAATTCTGACAAGCATTTAGATCTATTAGTACTAGACTTTACATGAATATCAGAGATCAAATAAAAAGGCTCAGCACTGTCATTCATGAAACTCTTTCCTCAGCTTTTGATTACTTTTTTAAGTACCATGTCAATATTTCTTTTGAACTTCATGTATTTGAAATGCTGTGGTTAAAAATATTCCCTTCTATATTCAGTTATTTATTCAGGAAATAGTGGGAAGTTATATGTAAAATATTGAAGTAGTTTTTAAGGAAGAAAAGACAATAAAAGTAAGAGGCTGCATCTGTCTCAAGGAAGAACTTAAGTATGCAAGGACCATATTGCAAACAGGCTATTACCAGAGAAATGCAGAAGTGCAGAAGGCAGTGGAAATTTAGATTTGGAGACTGTACTTGAAGGCTCAGTTTTATCTCACTTATCACTGGATTATCTATTTTTTTTTCATTTTTAAGTATCTCTTTTAGACCATACATTCCTTACTTACTTGGGAAATATTTTGAAATCTTTATGTTTCATTTTTTCCTCTGCATTTTACCTTTATATTTCCCCCAGTAAAGCAGGCAGCAAATTCTATGCTCCCTTACTGCAGGTCAGAACGTAATGAACACACTTTAGTTTCTAGCTTTTGTTTCCAAAATTTCTGATGGTGGTAGGCTTAAACAAGGTGGTTTTAAGAATCATGAAAAAAGAGATTTCACTCAGACTACAAGTAGATCTCCCATGGTACACGCGAAGAGAAATATGGAAATGTATGTAGACGGAAGAGCAAGGGAGCTGTGCCATGCTTCCCAGCTCCACCACCTGGGAGGCAAAGCACCAAGATTGAAATGCTGGCCTGGTCAATTATACGAATGAGACTGCAAGCAGATGTCTGTCCCCCAGGAAGAGCACAGAAGCCATGGAGAACCACTAGATCCTGCAGGACCTGCAGGCAGGGACAGTGAAATTCCATTGTCAACTCTGTGAACTGATTCTGGAGAACAGATGTCCTGTCCCCGGTCCATGTCTTGGCACCAAACTAGACCCTATTGCTATAGCATCAGGAAGAAAGAATTTTTGTATTTTGTCAGCCAGATTTGTCAACAGAGAGTTATGTCTGCAACGAAGGTATAATATTCTGTTTTTCTGTTTATTATTTGTCTTTTGTTCATATCCTGCTTCTTTCACTATTTCATAATCCTTTTTTAGGACTCTCTTGGGGGTCAAAATGAAAAAAGGGTTTATGAAGAAAATAGGATCAGAAACAGAGAAATAAAAGCAGTAAATTAGTTTTCGTCTCAAAAACATTTTTTTGGCCTCAGTCTTCAGCTGAAAAATGATATTTCATCTGTAATGATGGCAGGGGTATTGGTAAGTATTCACAGACTTGCTGCCAGCTTTTTTAGTCTTTTCCACTGAGGCATATCCCTCAGAGATTTCTGAATTTATAATCTAAGGAATAGGTCTATTATGATAGATATCACTCGGTAATTCACTTGGCCTTGCATTTCATACTCCAAGTTGCAATTAAAAGTCAGTTTCACAGTTACCTATTTCCAACTTTCTCATCCAAATAAATAGTTTTGATTCTTCAGGTATATATTCTCACAGAGCATAGTATGTCTATTGCTCACTAATCATAATAATAAATATTTTATATAATTCTTTGTTTAATCATATCTTTCTCTGATGAATCAGTGGTAAAGAATCCACATGCCAGTGCAGAAAATGTAGGTTCGATCCTTGGGTCAGGAAAAAGACAATGATAACCCACTCCATTATTCTTGCCAGGGAAAATCCATGGACAGATGGCCTGGTGGGCTACAGTCCATGAGTTCGCAAAGAGTCGGACACAACTTAGCAACAAAAAAATAACAACCCTTCCTCCTACTTAAGAAGAAAGCTAATGTTTAAAGAATTCCTTCCATAGTACTTAGTACAATGTTTGACACAGAAAATATATTTAATTCCTATTGTTTGAGTGAGCATGTGAATGAATAAACTTCATTTTATAAACTTCCATTCTTTCCAACAATGTATACACACACACTTGTGTGCATATGTGTATACACATGCATATAGTCTGTGAAAACATAAAATTTTTAATAACTGTCATTTTATAATGAATAGGAAAAACTCAAATGGTAATATTTCATATGAGATTAGTGAAAAGCTGCAAAATGAGTAAAGGGTTTTTAGCATTCATTTCTTCAGCTTCTGCTGTTGGATCAAGCTTGAATAGCATTCCAATAATGCATATTCAGGGAGATCTATGTGACATAGATAAGAACTATGCTGTGATGACCAATTCAAGGTTGTTATTCAGTTATATTTCTCTTCGGAGTGCTCTCCATGTATTTGCACATCTGAAGGATATTTATGAGGTGGACCACAATAAACTGTGGAAAATTCTTCAAGAGATGGGAATACCAGACCACCTGACCTGCCTCTTGAGAAACCTGTATGCAGGTCAGGAAGCGACAGTTAGAACTGGACATGGAACAACAGACTGGTTCCAAATAGGAAAAGGAATACGTCCAGGCTGTATATTGTCACCCTGCTTATTTAACTTATATGCATAGTACATCATGAGAAATGCTGGGCTGGAAGAAGCACAAACTGGAATCAAGATTGCTGGGAGAAATATCAATAACCTCAGATATGCAGATGACACCACCCTTATGGCAGAAAGTGAAGGGGAACTAAAGAGCCTCTAGATGAAAGTGAAAGAGGAGAGTGGAAAAGTTAAGCTTAAAGGTCAACATTCAGAAAATGAAGATCATGGCATCCGGTCCCATCACTTCATGGGAAATAGATGGGGAAACAGTGGAAACAGTGGCTGACTTTATTTTGGGGGGCTTCAAAATCACTGCAGATGGTGACAGCAGCCATGAAATTAAAAGACGCTTATTCCTTGGAAGGAAAGTTATGACCAACCTAGATAGCATATTAAAAAGCAGAGACATTACTTTGCCAACAAAAGTCCATCTAGTCAAGGCAATGGTTTTTCCAGTGGTCATGTACGGATGTGAGAGTTGGACTATAAAGAAAGCTGAACGCCAAAGAATTGATGCTTTTGAACTGTGGTGTTGGAGAAGACTCTTGAGAGTCCCTTGGACTGCAAGGAGATCCAACTAGTCCATTCTAAAGGAGGTCAGCCCTGGGTATTCTTTGGAAGGACTGATGCTAAAGCTGAAACTCCAATACTTTGGCCACCAGATACGAAGAGCTGACTCATTGGAAAAGACCCTGATGCTGGGAAAGATTCAGGGTGGGTGGAGAAGGGGACGACAGAGGATGAGATGGTTGGAAGGCATCACTGACTCAATGGACGTGGGTTTGGGTGAACTCCAGGAGTTGGTGATGGACAGGGAGGCCTGGCATGCTGCAGTTCATGGGGTCGCAAAGAGTCAGACACGACTGAGTGACTGAACTGACTGACTGAACTGATATTAGCTTTTTATGCCAAAAAAGTCATGGATAAAAATTTAATTGTGTACCTTGAACACACAAAATGTATGCTGGTTGGCAGAATCTGAATGCCAGAAAGCATCTTCAAATGATGGAAAATGAATATGGCAAAAGAAAAATGCAATTCCCACAGTATCCCAATGAAACCACTAAAAACTACATGTAATTTGTGATATCACATCAATCAGGTATATTTTCATCTCTTATAAACACAAGTCCCTTTAGATTGTGAATGATAAAAGAAAAAGATGACCTCACTTTTGCCCAAATACATTGTTCAAGGGTGGTGCCTTCATTTTAGTCACTAATAAAAAATATTATTCTAGATATGAAACCCAATAACAGACAGTTCATTTCTATGTAGCATGACCTGGATCCAAAACCCTGAAATTATCCTCAAAATGTTGTCTTAGTAACTAAAATAATCATTAAGCTAACCCTTGTTGTTTCTATTTTATTTGTATTTCTGATGCACAAAACTAAGAAACAACTTTTAAAAGGTGCTCACGTTGACTTATATTTTGATATACTTCATTTAGATCTTACTTTTATTTATTATTTACATTAGGGAAATGGCATGATGATAGTGTTTAACTTGATTATTTAATTTAAAATATATTTAAGAGCTATAAAAATGCTTACACAGTTACAAATAATGTTATTCAAACATACTAATAAGTGCCAGGTGTGATATTTCCTTAAAATATCCATATATTTTAAGGAAATAAGATACTTTATATATATTTTTCCTATAATAGAAATATGGATATAAATGTATGCCTACTTTTCATGTTCTTCACTTGGGGTATTTATAAGGACATCTCAGTGGGCATTAAAGTATTGCTTTGTCAAAAAAGTGTTTATTTTATTTAGTGTGAATTCCTATTTTTAGGTAAATATGTAGATGAATTAGTCATGAGAGGTAGAAGCTTCCCAGAAATCTATAGACAGTGTTAAATTAAAGTTGAAAAAAAAATCAATCCTCAAGCATTCTTATTAAATTATCATCTTGGTTAGTGCCCACTGAGTATCCTCTGATAGATCAGAAATTCAGTGGAACAAATAAGGATGTTCTGAGAATTTGTATGAAGACAAAAACGGGAATGAATAGGATAGATATCAATACTAGAGGCAAAAATACCTACCAAAATTTTGTTAATTCCTTGTGTTGATCAGGGTTCTCTACAGAAATAGAGCCAATAATGTATAAAGTTTTATTAGGTATTGGCTCACAGGATTATGGAGGCTGAAAAGTACCAGGATCTACAGCCAGCAAGCTGAAGACACAGAGAGGGAGTCAGGCAGAGAAGGTCAAATATTAGTTGCATGGAGAAATGAGAGGAAACCTGAAGTTAACCACTCTGCTCAGAGTCACTTGGCCTTATTCATTTAGAAACATGATGTACAGCTTTTACCTCCACAAAAACACCTACCATAAATATAATATATTTACAGGTCATGTAACTGGCTCCTTTTGGCTCAACTGACAAGCTTGATTGTCTCACCTGTTTTACCCAGTAGCCCATTTGATAGCATACTTTTTTACTAATATATTTGGCAGGAGAAACAAAAAACTGTGATCTAAACATCAAACATCTTCTCATGCTGCCTACTATTGAAGAAAAGATTTTAACCATTATGATGATAAACACACTAAATCCACAGTGTCCAAAATTCCCATAATTTTCTGTGCATTCATCACTCATTTGACTTATTCTTGGTCAGCTTGAGCCCCAGTGTTCTCTAATACCTAAGTCTTCATCTCTGAACCAGTTAATAAGGACCATCCTCTCTCTGTGCTATGATTCCACAGGAAATATTTAAGCAGTAAAGATTCAGGAGATTTTATTGATACTGTCAAAGCTAATAAAACAGATGAGCAAGGAGATTTTATCAATTTCAACCATTTGTCAATTGCTCTACTTCTAATAAAATATGTCCCTTAAAGCATTATTGAACTAAGATCATGTTTCTGTATATGGATTTCAAATTACACAACTTCCCAAATAAAATGAGTGAAAAGTGAAAGTAAAAGTTAGTCGCTCAGTCGTGTCTGACTCTTTGTGATCCCATGGATAGGAGCCCACCAGGCTCCTCTGTCAATGGAATTCTCCAGGCAATTATACTGGAGTTGATTGCCATTCCCTTTCTGGGATATTCCCTACCCAGGGATCAAACCCAGATCTCCTGCACTGCAGGTAGATTCTTTACCATACGGAAGTCAAAGAAACATTTTATTATCTTTTATTTATGACAGCTTTTGTGGTTTTTAAAGCATATCCTACATGAAATAATTTCAATAATTGTATGACTTTTGTGCTCTTGTTTTGCTAGAATCTATGTAGATTTTTAATTCATCCAATAGGCAGTACAGAACTGAATACCAGAAGCACCCACATGCAAAAGGGGAAGGAAAAGTAAAGAAAAATATTGGGAAATTTTGCAACTTTAATTCTTTGTACTGAGAAATCTTTTCCCATTCTTTAATATTTTTAAATAACTCATTCATAGATTCCTTAGCATGTCATGCTTCACCTAAAAAATCCAAATATCTGTGGTTATTGCATCAGATGGAGACATGGAGCAATACAGACTTTTTAAGCCTTTCCCACCTTAGCCCATGTTCACAGAAGACTGTAAATATGTCCAAGGAACAGAACTTGTTTGTTTAATAGAGGTATTCTTACTCAGATTGCTGTAAAGAAATAAAAGAAAGTAACTTTTTAGATGTTTGTACATTGAAAACCACCCACATAAAAAAAATTGGGGGGCTGGTGCACTGGGACAACCCAGAGGGATGGTATGGGGAGGGAGGAGGGAGGGAGGTTCAGGATGAGGAACATGTGTATACCTGCGGCGGATTCATGTTGATGTATGGCAAAACCAAAACAATATTGTAAAGTAAAAAAAAAAAAGATTGGGTCAATGGTAATAGATTAAAATTTTTCTGATCAGTTCGTTTTCAATTTTGTTTCACTGTTAAATCAAGCTTTTTCAGTAAAGGGTTATTGATATATAATTTGATTTAGAATTCACCTCAAAGTCATACAATTCAGTAGCTTTCAGTATATTCACATTGTTGTGAATGATGGAAGGTGGCAAAGAGCAGCTCCATACTTACAGTCTTGCAGTTCAGCAGCTTCTCTAGGAAATATGGCTGTTACTAATAACTCAAAACCTTTCCCAATTGAGTCTTTTTTTTCTTTTTTTTTCAGATTTTATTTTATTTATTAGGCAATCTGAGGCCTAAATAAAGCTGCAGTGGTTTCACATTGCACTGAGACATAAATATAAAATTCTTTCTATGACCTATGAAATCATCTGTAAAAGACAGGCCCTTCTCCCCCTTTCTCTCTGATTTGATAGCCTAATAATAGCCCTCCCATCCCTCTCCAGACATGCAGAGTTCCTGTCTAGTCTTGGTCTATCCTGGATTTTCCTGTTCTGTAGAGTTTAGGATTCCATACTTGATCTTCTGCTGTTGACAGTATGATATTCTAGAAGATGTTAAGAGCTGTAATAAGAAGTATTTATTATATTATTTAGGTGCTTTCTTTTTCTTATTTTATGCAGTTTTGGTATAGCTGTAAAACAAGATAATTTTTTTATCCTGGCCAAGTGTTAGGAATGTTACTCAACCTTCACCATTCAGCTTCTTTCTTCTGGAATTCTGTACTTTGAACTTGTGCAATGATGGACAGACTTCACACTTATTTAATGCAAGGGATTGGATTCTGAAATAACTATTGACTAGCTTTTACAATCGGAGAAGGCGATGGCACCCCACTACAGTACTCTTGCCTGGAAAATCCCATGGATGGAGGAGCCTAGTGGGCTGCAGTCCATGGGATCACGAAGAGTCGGACATGACTGAGCGACTTCACTTTCACTTCTCACTTTCATGTATTGGAGAAGGAAATGGCAACCCACTCCAGTGTTCTTGCCTGGAGAATCCCAGGGATGGGGGAGCCTGGTGGGCTTCTGTCTATGGGGTCGCACAGAGTCGGACATGACTGAAGCAGTAGCAGCAGCAGCTTTTACAATGCCTTACTTGCATTCTTTCTGACACTTGCTTGTTCAGTAACATATTTGTTGGGACTTCCGTAACAAAGTACCACAGAGTAGGAAACTTAAACAATAGAAGTATATTTTTACATAGTTCCAGAGGTTGGAAGTCCAAGATTAAGGGTTGGTTTCCTTTTAGGCTTGTGGATGGCTCCCTGTGTTCACGTGGTCTTGACTTTTTGCATGCCTATGTCCTAAACTCCTCTTATAAAGACATTAGTCATATTGAATTGGGGTCCACCCATAAGACCTCTCTTTACTTTAATTACCTCTTTAAGGAGTCTGTCTTCAAATACAGTTCATATTCTGAGGTACTGAGGAACTGGGACTTCAACATATGTATTTGCTGCTGCTGCTGCTAAGTCGCTTCAGTCGTGTCCGACTCTGTGCGACCCCAGAGATGGCAGCCCACCAGGCTCCCCCATCCCTGGGATTCTCCAGACAAGAACACTGGAGTGGGTTGCCATTTCCTTCTCCAATGTGTGAAAGTGAAAAGTGAAAGTGAAGTCGCTCAGTCGTGTCCTACTCCTAGCAACCCCATGGACTGCAGCCTACCAGGCTCCTCCGCCCATGGGGTTTTCCAGGCAAGAGTACTGGAGTGGGGTGCCATTGCCTTCTCCACATATGTATTTAGGGGGCACAATACAGTCCATAATCCCTTTGATTCTATGACTAAACTATAACTTCCAAATACACATATATATTTTGTTTTGCTCAGTCTAAATCAGCCTCATTGCTTGCTGTCAAAGAACCCAAATGACTATACAGGACCACAGTTCCATACATATATATTTTTTCACATAAACATGTATTTCAGATATAAATCTCATAAACCATCATGCTATTTAGTGTCCTGTTTAAAGATAATATAAAAATACATGTCCATTTAGTTGTGTTAAAGAGACTCTATGAGTCATTACTGACTATAGACAGTTTTGCTACTTTTATTTAGGGCCAAACAATTCATTTAAAATTTTGTATTCATAGCTTTTTTTTCCTGGAACTGAGAATTTTTTGCTGTCCAAGGGAAAAAGAAAGTCATTTGGGGGACAGAGGAGAAATAGCAGTCACATTTTATTAAGCTTGTACTAACCTAAGATCAGATTCTTAAGTTTCTATATATTTTACACATCAGACATCCTTTAGTTATTAAAAATCTTAGTTACCTAGTAAAATAAAGATTTTAGTCACTATTTCAATCTTTATTAAACAATCACTGTTTATGTTTTTATTTATTTAATCTCAAAAAATAACAAAACACTGTATCATACTCATTATGTGAAGCAACAAGTTTCACAGTGAGACACCTGGATTCTGATAAATTTTAAAACCTCATTATATTTATGTAAAACTCAAAATAATACATGCAATTAATGTATTATGTAAACAGAAACTTCTTCATTTACTAAGTTTTTACATAGTCTCTGAAAATCTGTTCCTTTAAATTTTTAAATTGAAGGATAATTGTTTTACAATACTGGTTTGAGTTCTGCCATACATCAACATGAATTAGCCATAGGTGTACATATGTCCTCTCCCTCTTGAACCCCACTTCCACTTCCCACCGTTTCCCCACCTCTTCAGGTTGTTTCAGAGCCCCAGTTTGAGTTCCCTGAGCCATACAGCAGATTTCTACTGGATATCTATTTTACATATTGTAGTGTATGTTTCCATGTTACTCTCTCCATTCATCTCTTCCTCTCTTTCCTCACCCCCGCCCTTGTCCATAAATCTGTTCTTTTTGTTCGTGTCTCCATTGCTGACCCTATAAATAGATTCATCACCTTTCTAGATTCCATATATATGCATTAATATATGATATTTGTTTTTCTTTTGCTGACTTACTTCACTCTGTATAATAGTTCTAGGTTTATCCACCTCATAAGAACTAACTCAAATGCATTCCTTTTTATAGCTGAGTAGTATTCCATTGTATATATGTACCACAGCTTCTTTATCCATTCATCTGTTAATGGACATCTTGGTTGCTTCCATGTCCCAGCTATTGTAAATAGCCCTGCAACGAACATTGAGGTACATATGTATTTTTCAGTTTTGGTTTCCTCAGGGTATATGCCTAGAAATGGTATTGCTGAATAGTAGTAGTGAAAGTCACTCAGTCGTGTCTGACTCTTGTGACCCCATGGACTGTAGCCCACAAGGTCCCTCTGTCCATGGGATTCTCCAGGAAAGAATACTGGAGTGGGTTGCCATTTCCTTCTCCAATTGTTGAGCAAAATGGTGGTTTTATTCCTAATTTTTTAAGGAATCTCCATACTGTCTTCCATAGAGGCTATATCAATATACATTCCCAACAGCAGTGCAAGAGGGTTCCTTTTTCTCCACAGCCTCTCCAGCTGAACATGTATTTCTTTCTTGTTGTTATTGTTGTTGCTCAGTCACTAAGTCAAGTCTGACCCTTTGTGACACTCCAATTAATTAACCCAATGTCACCTGAAAGTAAATTGTTCAAAACTGGATGTTATCCTACTCTCACCTTAAAATTACTGCTGTTTATGTTTTTACATTTATCCATTTTCACTGTTAGAACATATACTCAGTTTTCCAAGCTAACGACATTGAAATCACTTGATTTTTGTTAAAATTTGAGCCTTATTCAATTCATCATCAAGATTCATTTCCCTGGAGCTGCCACTTTACTCTCAGTCCATGAAGATTCAGTGGAGATGATTACATGACTCAATTCTGAGGCATCCCACTGTACTTTTCAGTTCAGTTCAGTCGCTCAGTCATGTCCGACTCTTTGCAACCCCATGAATCGCAGCCCACCAGGCCTCCCTGTCTGTCACCAACTCCTGGAGTTCACTCAGACTCGTGTCCATCGAGTCAGTGATGCCATCCAGCCATCTCATCTTCTGTCGTCCCCTTCTCCTCCTTCCCCCAATCCCTCCCAGCATCAGTCCAATGAGTCAACTCTTCTCATGAGGTGGCCAAAGTATTGGAGTTTCAGCATTAGCATCATTCCTTCCAATGAACACCCAGGACTGATCTCCTATAGGATGGACTGGTTGGATCTCCTTGCAGTACAAGGGACTCTCAAGAGCCTTCTCCAATACCACAGTACTTTTAAGAAGCAGTAAATGATGACACCAGTTGGGCTACTAAAACTCAAACTTGGGAAAGTTTTTGAGTTATTAGGAAAGGGTAGCCATATTTCCCAGAGAAGCCGCTGTGCTGGAAGATTATAAGTGTAGAGTTGCTCTTTGCCACCTTCCAGCATACGGTGTAAATCTCCATGAGAACAAATGTAACCAGAGCAAATCACTGATTGACTCTAGAGAGAGACAGATTTTCAATGACATATATGAACTTTAGTTCATATATGTAATTAGCAGATATCTCTGAACTTTTCAGTTTCCTGAGCAAATAAATTCTCCTTTGCTTTAGTCTGAGTTGGGTTCTGTCAATTATAGTAAAAAGAAGCCAGAGTATTACAACAGTGAATAAATGAGGAGCTATTCTTTTAGTATTTTAGAAGTTATTTTTCAAATAGACTAACACTTATGGGCTTCCTTGATTTCATAATCTCTGCTCAGTTCCCCTATGAAATGTTTTATTACTGCTACAACTACTATTCTTTTTATACTATGACCCAGATTTCAGAAGAATATCAGTATTTGGGCTTTGGTGGTTCTTTCATGGTGTAAAAGAATTAAGATCTATGTATGTGTGTGTGATACATGAGCCCGCTGAAGCTGTAATAAAATATGCTGCTTTCATTCTTGCAGTTGTGATCAAACTACTCCTGCTTCTTCTAAGGCTAATCTTAATACATAAATACAAAATCCAGCACCACTGTACCTAGTCAAGGTTTTCCAGTCATCTCCTCATCCTCCACTACATTATCAGTTCTACACTCTCTACTGAATCACTTCATCAGCATAAAATATGCCATAATATCCTGCACTTTAAATATGTGGCCCTTTCCCTATCTCCTTATTTATCTCTTTTTCCATACCATGGTATCTCTTTTGGGAAAAATCTTTCCATCTGCTTTTTCTACTTCTTCACATCTTATATTTCTACCCTAATCAATTTTTTGTTTCTACTACTACTCAGAAACTACTTTTGTTTGGATCAGCTATGGCTCTCAATACTCCTAAATTTAATTTCTGAACCTGTCTTATTTCTTTAGTATTTAACCCAGTTGAAAATTTTTCTTTACTAGGGAACACACATCTCAAATTAGGATAATAAACACAGACCTCTTAATATTTCACTAAGCACCCCTTTGCTCTCAGTTCAGTTCAGTTGCTCAGTCATGTCTGACTCCTTGTGACCCCATGAACCACAGCACACCAGGCCTCCCTGTCCATCACCAACTCCCGGAGTCCACCCAAACCCATATCCATTGAGTCAGTGCTGCCATCCAACCATCTCATCTCTGAGATAAGGTCTCTCACCTCTGTTATCCCCTTCTCCTCCTGCCCTCAATCTTTCCCAGCATCAGGGTCTTTTCCAATGAGTCAGCACTTCGCATCAGGTGGCCAAAGTATTGGAGTTTCAGCTTCAACATCAGTCCTACCAATGAACACCCAGAGACTGATCTCCTTTAGGATGGACTGGTGGGATCTCCTTGCAGTATAAGGGACTCTCAAGAGTCTTCTCCAACAACACAGCTCAAAAGCATCAATTCTTCGGCACCCAGCTTTATTTATAGTCCAACTCTCACATCCATACATGACCACTGGAAAAACCATAGCCTCGACTAGAAGGACCTTTGTTGACAAAGTAGTATTCACTTAATTATGCAGGTGAAAGATTCAAGAGTTATTCTCTATTTTTCCTCCCCTTTCATACTCAATTAATCAGCCAGTTCTCTTAGCTTCTCCTTCAAAATATATCCTGAATTAATCTGATCTCATCTATTCTTCTGCTTCTGCTTTGGCTTGAGTCAGCATCTTTTGCATGTATAATGCCACGACCCTCCTTGCCACACATCTGGCTTTGTTCCTTGTTGCATACCTCCTCCGTTATGTTCCCAACATGATAGTTTTATTTATCATTCCTTGTGTGGCAAATATTGTCATCCCCATTTTACAAATACAGCTAGTATTTACTGAGGTAAAGTAATTTGTCCAAAATCATATCATTTCACACTTCTGAAAGGTTTTCCTTTGACCTGCCTGCCTAAAATGTGGGTTCTTAATCTTCCATCTGTGCACTTTGCTTGTCCCTCCATAAAGGATATATATGCCATTCCTTCCTTTGTTGTTGTTCAGTTGCTCAATCGTGTCCAGCTCTTTGTGACCCCATGAACTGTAGCCCACCAGGCTCCTTTGTCCTTCGGATTTCCCAGGCAAGAATACTGGAATCATTTGCCATTTCCTTCTCTAGGGGATCTTCCTGGACTAGAGATTAAACTTGCATCTCTGGCATTGTCAGTCAGATTCTTTAGCCCTGAACCACCAGGGAAGCACCTTCCTTCCTTTGCAGATTAGTAAACTGAGGCTCAAAATTAGGAAAAGACTTGCCTAAGATTCACAGTTAACTGTCAACTGTGCTTAGGTTATCATCATCCAATATCTTAAAATGCAGGAAAATTTTATTCTATAAAGGGTTATATTTTAACATGGAATAGCTTATTCCTATTGTTGTTTATTTTAAATATACTCTTCATGGTTACAAACTGTGCTGAAAGCAAAGAAACTCTGCACTGTGTTGCTTGAAGAACAAATAAGCGAATCATTTTTAAGTTGGTTCCAATCAACCAATAAGTTGTTTTTTCTTACCATAACAATATAAACTAAGGCTATAAAAGTAGCTTTATTATTGAAAGACTGCCACAAAAATTTTGCTTTTGTGAGTTTAATACTTTACAGACCATAAATGCTTTCTTCCACTGAAATGATTTAACACCAAATTGCAATGCAATGTAACTAGTGCAATGCACTGTAGTACAGCAGATAGGAGTTTCATGAACTAAGTGAATAAAAGTTACCTAGACAAATAACCACACTCTTCCTCTCTTGTTTTATATGGGATTATTATTAAGAGGAATATTTATCCTTTTTCTTTTTATTATATTTTCAAATGAGAGGTTTTAGTGGATAATATTCTAATTTTCCAAGATTATAACCATAAAACTTTGTAAAAATGAAAACTAATGATAATAAAATATGGATTAATCCCAGCTTTATTTGTAAAATTAGGAATTTATTTCAGCAAGGGGGAATACATTCATAATTCAAATTTTCTACAGCAACCAAAAAATTATTCTTTTATAATAACAGCTTTAAGGGAGAATCAAACAGTAAGTAAACTTATATGGTCTACTAAGATAAGACTTTAATAGACCTTATATGGTCTATTAAGGTAAGACTTTGGAGAAGGCCATGGAACCCCACTCCAGTACTCTTGCCTGGAAAATCCCATGGACGGAAGAGCCCGGTGGGCTACAGTCCATGGGGTCGCTAAGAGTCAGACACGACTGAGCGACTTCACTTTCATGCATTGGAGAAGGAAATGGCAACCCACTCCAGTGTTCTTGCCTGGAGAATCCCAGGGATGGGGGAGCCTGGTGGGCTGCCATCTATGGGGTTGCACAGAGTTGGACACGACTGAAGCGACTTAGCAGCAGCAGCAGCAAGATAAGACTTTAAAAGAATAAAATAATAAATAATAATTTATTATTATTGCCAAAATAATAAATAGTAATAAAACTTTAAAAAAACCTTGACAGAGAAAAATATTAAACAATAGTTACATTTTTAATCAATCTTCTAAATCAAGATTATTCTTTTGTATCTATGCAAAATAAAGATAAGTAAATAATAATTTTGTTTATATAAATTAATGACATAATTAAACATAGTCTTGGCATAAAAATCAATGAGAGAAAAACAAATAAGAAAATGATAATATTTTGCTATATGTGTATATTTAAATATTAAAACTATTTATAAAATTTATTAAAATGACAAATCCCTTCACTGTTTGATGATTAGTTGGATTTTGGCTATTAATTTCATCTTTTTTTTGTAAGTTTATTTTGCTCTCTACCAGCAAGAAAATAGGGAAAGGATGATAAGAGTAAAAATTGTGGTAAAGGTTTTAAAAATTCTGTCAAAAGCTCTTTTAATTAGAAAAATTAAATGTGAATTCTTCCAGCTTCTCATCAGATAATCAATTTGTGGATATGATATCTAGATGTGAGAAAAGGAACTTCCTAAAACCATTTAGCTGTTCTATATTCCTTGGAAAGTGCTCACACTGCTAGAAATAAGATTCAGTTCTTTGACATAAATATTTTGCACAACTGAAATTCAAACTTTATTGTTTCTAACATCTGTAGTTAAGCAGTAAAACAGAAGAGAAACACATTTCCATTTTCGGTGTGAATTTGTGTTCTATATGATATAAAATAATTCAATCTAGGCCAGATGAAAACTGCTTGTCCCCTATCCAATGGTAGTGAATAGTGGAGTCCTTACCTATTCAGATCTTTTTATTTTTAATGAACATGTTTTCTTTCGCTGTACTAGAATTCTAAAAATCATTTTGCTCCTCTTTTTAAATTAAAGGAGCCTGTTGCATCTCCCTGGCTCACCAGATACTTCATCCCAATTACGTTTCTCATGCTCCATCAATGTTGATGTTGACAAAAGCACTGCAAGGGATTGTCTGGTACAACAAGATTGTCAGATGTAAAGAGTGACTTTGTTTTTTTTTTTTTTTTTTACTATATTTTTACAACCCATGGCTCTTAAGGCTTTGAAATCTGAAGAAATACAATGGCAATTTCTAAATTCTTTACTTTGTACTCTGTGGTGCTTACACCCATGGAATTTTGCTCTTTTAAATTATACTCCATGATGTAAACAAGTATTAGCTTGCTGTCTAATAAAAAGACAAATGAATTCCCCAGGCCAAAGGCTATAATACTAACAAGAAATATAAATTCAATCAGGGTGTTTAGAGTTTATGACTTCAAATTCTGAAAGTGGATATTCAGACTGTGTAGAACTTCATTCCAGCCACATCATTGATACTAGTACAACAGAGAAGAGATAGAAATGGTAGCCTGTGAACTGTTCTTTCACTTGCCTTCAGGCTACATGTTATATGTTCTAGAAAACAGATGAATAAAATATTGTATTTTGCTTCTATACCTGCTAGAGGTATATACTCCCTTACAAATTCAGAGCTTCAGTTGTGAGAACTCATTGTCAAGCCATCCCTCTGGCAGATAGAATGCATTTCTTTTCTCTGTTTTATTTGCAAAATGTATTATAACATGGTGTTCCTTCAGAGTTTTGTGATAAATATTGCTAGCATCCATGTACTTTAAATTGCACTCAAATACAACTATTTCTCAAACCCTTGTAACATTTTTCTCAGGGTTATTGAGTACTCTTCTCACTGATCCTAACATCAAGTACAACATCCTTTCTTGGTAGCAATTAAACTGTTTGTACCTATAACATTGAAAAGGCTTTTAGGGATTGGTTATAATGAGGCAATTCAGGTATATAAGCCTGAAGTATTCTGGCATAGAGTAATTCATTCTGTTTGGATGGAAATCAAATTGAAAAGAGGCACTTTGGATCTGGCAGAGAGGTGAGTGATACTTTGGAAATATCTACAAATACCATTTTCCTTTCAAGTTCACAGTACTTTGGGGAATAATTCTTGCCAATATCTCAAGGAAGCTGCTTGCTTCAGAAGAGAGCCCTAGGAAGGGAAAGTTGTGTGAATGGGAGAGAGTGTACAAGGATGAGAAGCAGGCATTTCTGCAGTCTTTTACTGAATTTAGCCTCAGTCTACTTCTGAATGTGTTTTGGCTAGAAAACTTCCTGTCTTTGCACTTCAGAAGAGACATGGGTTTTTAAAAGATTAGATTTTTACATGAGAAAAACTTAAGTTCACCAACATAATTTCATCAAGAGAAGTGTCTTCATAGAGGGTCTGAAAACCATTCATATACGTGGCAGTCTTGCCAGGAAGTGAAGACACGGGATATTTCAGCACCTTCTGTGTCCTTTCCGTATTGACAGCGTGAGAATCTTAGAGCTCTTCCAGTTCCTGAAAATGTCATCTTCACAGATCTGTTCAGCCTCACACGTGTCACCTGACTTTGGTTTGATCCAAGGTTGTTTCAGGGAAAATTCTCTGATGCTGGACATATGTTTGAAGGATAGAATGCCAAAGTAAGTGGAGGTCACTAACATTATTGACTTAACACCTACATAAAATTTTAGGAGGGCTTTTCTTCACAGCCATCATTCCATTTTCACACCTCAGATCCCAACTCTGGCTTGTCAGTGATTATTGTTTGAAAGCAAAATGGCAAATTGAAATTTCAGAAAAGAGTATTTCTTTTCTCCAAGTTTTCTGGAAGAGAAGACAAAGGAGGATTTTATGGCTATACAATTTCTTAGGCTGTAGGTTTCACCACCGAGTTCTAGACAGGTGGTGTTTGTATTATTAATTTCCATATAATCTCTTGTAAAACACCACTTTACATTCATTCCATTATATTGACTTTGATTTTTGGTGCCTTTGAAGATATGAACTGAAATATTCAACGACTGTATGTTTACTATGTGTCTTTGACAATGATGGCCTTTAATCTCATTTGATTATTACTGAAATAAAGAAAAAAAATTAATTTCATAAATGTGTCATTTCTTAGGTAAAATTGCTCATGAAGGTAAGCTGGAAACCAAAATGAAATGTTGGTATGTTAAAATATTGATTTCTATATGGGAATCAAGACAATACTTAGCAGTATACTCTATATGGTATACTTTAAAGAAGTTATTGAACCAATATAAAAACCCACATAAAACTTATGAATTTAATTAAATGTGTAAGTTGCTTATTCTTTACACTGGAAATATTTGACTAATGGTTTGAATTTTGTAGTTGTATTCATAGAAAAAGATGAAAGTTTATTTTTTTAATAATATGTATACAGACTTTAGTTCAAGCATTGAATTATAAGTTGGCATTGCTTAATTTAATTATAGAAATGATTAAAAACTTTATGAGTAACAAAGTGAAAAAATATAAATTGAAGGCTTTACTGCCAAAAAAATGGGAAAATTTAAGTATCAAAGCAAAAAAAGCAAAGTCAATAGACCAGTATATATATAGCACAAAGTTTTTGTTCTCTATTTAGTCTCAACTCAAGTTATTATGACTATAGTTTCCATACATTTTAACTATGAAATAACATTCAGCAATCTTTTTATTACTCTGTTTCATCTAAATAATATTGTCAGTTCAGTTCAGTTCAGTCACTCAGTCATGTCTGACTCTGCAATTACATGGACTGCAGCATGCCAGGCCTTCCTGTCCATCAACAACTCACAGAGCTTGCTCAAACTAATGTCCATTGAGTCAGTGATGCCATCCAACCATCTCATCCTCTGTCTTCCCCTTCTCCTCCTGCCTTCAATCTTTCCCAGCATCAGGGTCTTTTCCAACGAGTCAGTTCTTCACATCAGGTAGCCAAAGTACTGGAGCTTCAGCTTCAGCATTAGTCTTTCCAATGAATATTCAAGACTGATTTCTTTTAGGATTGACTGATGTGATATCCTTGTAGTCCAAGGGACTCTCAAAAGTCTTCTCCAACACCACAGTTCAAAAGCATCAATTCTTTGGTGCTCAGCTTTCTTTATGGTGCAACTCTCATATCCATACTGACTACTGGAAAAACCATAGCTTTGACTAGTACCTTTGTCAGCAAAGGAATGTCTCTGCTTTTTAAAATGCTGTCTAGGTTGGTTATAGCTTTTCTTCCAAGGAGCAAACATCTTTTAACATCAGCAAACATCTGATGTTAACTGTTGCTGTTAACTGCAGCAAACATCTGGCTGCAGTCCCCATCTGCAGTGATTTTGGAGCCCAAGAAAATAAAGTCTGTCACTGTTTACATTGTTTCTTTATCTATTTGCCATGAAATGATTGGACCAGATTGCCTTGATCTTAGTGTTCTGAATGTTGAGTTTAAGGCAGCTTTTTCACTCTCCTTTTTCACTTTCATCAAGAGGCTCTTTAGTTTTTCATTTTCCGCCATAAGGGTGGTGTTATCTGCATATCTGAGGCTATTGATATTTCTCCCAGCAATCTTGATTCCAGCTTGTGCTTCATCCACCTCAGCATTTCTCGTGATGCACTCTTCATAGAAGTTAAATAAACAGGGTGAGAATATACAGCCTTGACGTACTCCTTTCCCAGTTTGGAACCAGCCTGTTGTTCCATGGCCAGTTCTAACTGTTGCTTCTTGACCTGCACACAGATTTCTTAGGAGACAGGTAAGGTGGTCTGGTACTCCCCATCTTTTGAAGAATTTTTCAGTTTGTTGTGATCCACACAGTCAAAGGCTTTGGCATAGTCAATAAAGCAGACGTAGATGTTTTTCTGGATCTATTTTGCTTTTTCTATGATCCAGCAGATGTTGCCACTTTGATCTCTGGTTCCTCTGCCTTTTGTAAATCCATCTTGAACATCTGGAAGTTCTTGGTTCATGTATTATTGAAGCCTCGCTTGGAGAATTTCAAGCATTACTTTGCTAGCGTGTGAGATGAGTGCAATTGTGCAGTAGTTTGAGCATTCTTTGGCATTGCCTTTCTTTGCGATTGGAATGAAGACTGACCTTTTCCTTAAGTAGCCACTGCTGAGTTTTCCAAATTTGCTGGCATATTGAGTGCAAAATTCAGACTTAAATTGAAGAAAGTAGGGAAAACCACTAGACCATTTAGGTATGACCTAAATAAAATCCCTTATGATTATACAATGGAAGTGACAAATAAATTCAAGTGATTAGGTCTCATAGACAGAGTGCCTGAAGAACTATGGATGGAGGTTCATGACATTGTACAGGAGGCAGTGATCAAGACCATCCTCAAGAAAAAGAAATGCAAAAAGGCAAATGGTTGGCTGAGAAGGCCTTACAAATAGTTGAGAAAAGAAGAGAAGTGAAAAGCAAAGGAAAAAAGGAAAGATATAAGCATCTGAATGCAGAGTTCTGAAGAACAGCAAGGAGAGATAAGAAAGACTTCCTCAGTGATCAATGCAAAGAAATAGAGGAAAATAATAGAATTGGAAAGACTAGAGATCTCTTCAAGAAAATTAGAGATACCAAGGGAATATTTCATGCAAAGATGGGCACAATAAGGACAGAAACGGTCTGGACCTAACAGAAGCAGAAGATATTAAGAAGAGGTGGCAAGAATACACAGAAATATAGAAAAAAGATCTTAATGATCCAGATAATCATGGTGGTGTGATCACTCACCTCAAGCCAGACATCCTGGAGTACAAAGTCAAGTGGGCCTTAGGAAGCATCACTACAAAAAAATAATACTATAGACATTTTTAACATATCCATATAATCAACAAATAAAACATAGCAAAAATGATGAACATGGAACTTAGTATATGTTAAAAAAATTTTACTTTGCTTATAGAGACCAAGTAGAAATCAAACATTTTTCAGTTGAAATATATAACTGTGATAAGGAAATTAATATACTGGAATAACTTGGGAAACCATAGCTACAAATCTGCTTTCACATACTTTCTGAGACTTCCATGCATTAGCATTGTCAGAATATTATACTTAGAAAAAGGGTAAATAAATATTACTGCAAATAGGAATAAATGTATGTCAAATCTGACAAAGAGTAGAAAGCATTATTTTATTTCAGTCATCCTTAGAAGATACTTTCTACATAAAAAATGAAACTTTGAAATTTCTTTTTCTTTAACAATGATCACTTAACAAGTAACCAAACATCAGTATTAAGAAAGCATTATACTATAGATTTTATACCAAAATTTGTATAGAACAAATTTTGCAGCGGGTATCAATCACATCTTTTTTTTCTTTTTTTCTATCACCTGCCAAAATGTTGCTGATCTTTCCATCTTTAAATATTGAACTTTCCCTTAAGGATGCTAGAGCTATTGACAGGGTAAGAAATCTTAGAAAATAAATTGGTAAAGAATTCCTAATGTATAAAAACATTTATTTTATTGATTTCACTTTACTCTCTGATAAGATATTATTATAAACAGTAATAAGAAATGAAAATTAATCAGTGGTAATTTTTTTTTTGGCATCTTCATGAGATCAGTTTTATCTCTATAGCAAACAAATCCAACAAACATGAGTGATAATGCCCATGCATAGCTTTTAATATTTTCTTTCTATCTGTGAAGACCCTGATAACAGGATTTTGAGTATGACCTAAATATATCCTACTAAATATGTAACTGTACATGACATAAACATGTCTCTCTTGGTTTCTAATTCTTTACTGCCCTCTACTTTAAAAATTGTCATCCATTTTTATTTTATACTTACTATTTGCCAAACATTATCACATTAAACTCACCATAATTCCATCATGATTAGTTTTTTGCCCATGATGAAATTGAGGCTTAGATGTATTTATTAGTTACCCTGAAGTCACTGTATTTAATGAATGGAGATAGGAATTTTACCTCTGTCTTGCTGATTCCTGAGCCCAATTCCAAACAGCTAGAATGAAGAACAGGAGGAGTGAAACAGGAAATGAGGGTATGTCATTGCAAACGTCTTCTCCAGTTTGCCACCGCTAATGTGCTTCTGATTTACCATCCTTATGAAAACCCTGAGAAGCCATAGGAAATATGTCCTCAAAACTGTCCAGCTGGAGATGAAAGGGGAATTATTTATCCATAGACTCCTATCCTACACTGGTCAGGAGTGTCCTGAAAGCCATTCATTCAAGCACATCTCCAGGCTGCATATCTTGGCGGACCTAGTAAAAGCCCTAGAGCCAGCTACAGGAGTTAGGAGGTTCTATCTGGATAGATGATCCAATCAGAACCTGTTCTGAAATGGTCACAGAAGCAGTACCAAAATGAGCGGTGAAGCCAAAAGATTTTGAGAAGGTGTATGGAGCTATTTAATACATTCTACTCCCACCTTCATTAGGGAAATTACTTTGAAATTCAGTTGTTTCCAAGTAACTCTGGTAGCTCAGATGGTAAGGAACCTGGGTCCAGTCCCTTGATTGGGAAGATCTCCTGGAGAAGGAAATGGCAACCCACTCCAGTAGTCTTGCCTGGAGAATTCCATGGATAGAGGAACTGGTGGGCTATAGTCCTTGGGGTCGCAAAGTTGGACATGACTGAGTGACTAACACTTTCACTTTTTTTCAACCTCATGATATTTAAAAAAACCAAAATATGTATAACTTTTATCTTAACTATAAAGCCTAGCCCAATGACTTTGTTTGTAGTAAAAAACTGTTGGTTTATTTAATTATGATTCTCTCATTAAGCTGCATTTCATTTACTATGTTTAACTTGTTATTTCATTTGAAATCCATTTTGGTGCATAATTTTTTTTTCCCTAAATTGCTTTTCTCTTTACCAAAATAAGTATGGAATAATTCGTCTTCTCATCTGTTGATCTGAAAATATTCTTTGATTTTTCTATCAATGACTTAATCTACTTCATTAATCATGATAAGATCATGGTATCACATGCAGCATGGCATGAAGTGTGCTGAACAGTTTCTGGAACAAAGTATGCAGTCAATTAATAGCCTTTTTTTTCTTCTAACATACCATCTGCCTCTGTCCCCATTAAGGTGTGCTGAGAATGAATTCAGTAGGAAAGAAGGATTACCTTATGACTCCCTGGTTAAACTGGTATCACAATTCTTCTCGATTATACGCTCCAAGCTTATGTTTTAGTCCTCTTTCTATCACCCTATATTCTGTATTTCTTAAATACAACCACCAGAGACCAATGTAGAATCTTTTAGTTTCAAATATTTGATTTTTGTATTTCTCATGTGAGAGGATTTTTGAAATTTCAATGTTTGACAATAATTGCAAAGAGTTTTTAACTTATCTATTATTTTTCTACCTATTCAGAACCTTCCTATATTCAATAACTTCCTATACCCATTGTCTTAGGACACAGCTTAAACACCCATCAAAATAAAGAAGGCTTGATGGTGTAATAATTGCCATATTTATATATTCAAAATATAGGAATGAAGGGAAAAGGAGACATCTTCTGGAAAAAGGATAATAGTACAAGATATAGGAAGGATGACGCATGCAGAGAGATGAATTCAATTGATATCTATTCTCAAAGCAACAAACCAAACAAAAGTCTTCCTTGTTAAAGATGTCCATCATGGCCCAAGTATGCACACAACACTGTGTCTATGATATGCATACTCTATTCCTGGTTATGTTTTTAATATCCTTCAAGACAAAGCAAAAACTGATGTTCAGAACAATTCTGGTTACCCAGTGATTTGAGCCATACCAGACCACCTGACCTGCCTCTTGAGAAATCTGTATGCAGGTCAGGAAGCAACAGTTAGAACTGGACATGGAACAACAGACTGGTTCCAAATAGGAAAAAGGGTACATCAATGCTGTATGTTGTCACCCTGCTTCTTTAACTTATATGCAGAGAACATCATGAGAAACGCTGGACTGGATGAAGCACAAGCTGGAATCAAGATTGCTGGGAGAAACATCAATAACCTCAGATATGCAGATGACACCACCCTTATGGCACAAAGTGAAGAAGAACTAAAGAGTCTCTTGATGAAAGTGAGAGAGGAGAGTGAAAAAGTTGGCTTAAAGGTCAACATTCAGAAAATGAAGATCATGGCATCTGGTCCCATCACTTCATGCCAAATAGATGGGGAAACAGTGAAAACAGTGACTGACTTTATTTTCTTGGGCTCCAAAATCACTGCAGATGGTGACTGCAGCCATGAAATTAAAAGACGCTTATTCCTTGGAAGGAAAGTTATGACCAACTTAGACAGCATATTAAAAAGAAGGTCCATCTAGTCAAAGGTTATGGTTTTTCCAGTAGTCATGTATGGATGTGAGAGTTGGACTATAAAGAAAGCTGAGTGCCAAAGAATTGATGCTTTTGAACTGTGGTGTTGGAGAAGACTCTTGAGAGTCCCTTCGACTGCAAGGAGATCCAACCAGTCCATCCTAAAGGAGATCAGTCCTGGGTGTTCATTGGAAAGACTGATGTTGAAGCTGAAACTGCAATACTTTGACCACCTGACGTGAAGAGATGACTCATTGGAAAAGACCCTGATGCTGGGAAAGATTGAGGGCAGGAGGAGAAGGGGATGACAGAGGATGAGATGGTTGGATGATATCACCGAATCAATGGACATGAGTTTGGGTAAACTCCAGGAGTTGGTGATGGACAGAGAGGCCTGGCGTGCTGCAGTCCATAGGGTTGCAAAGAGTCAGGCACAACTGAGCGACTGGACTGAACTGAGCCATAGGAACAACCAACCCAGGTTAATTGTACAATTAGTTCTATATAGAGTGGCGAGCACTGTTATTCAGGCAGTTAGCTCAGTCATCACACACAAAACCTAGCTAAATGCATCAGGGAGCCATATTTCACATGGCCACAGTGTTTTCCAAAGTTTTCAACTTCTCATATTCCATATGGTCAAATTACCCCACATTTTCTATTTGTTTAGTGCGTTAGCAATAGCTGTGATGATGACAGTTCTTAGATGTATGGGAACCCCCAAGAGAGCTATACTATAAAAGCAATTTTATTTTACATGACAATGTGGTATGTTGATTACTGCAGAGTTATTAACTCATCTGCTGTCTCTATCAAAACTTCACATATTCAGTAATTTTTTAACAGGCAAACACTCATTAGATTTTTAAATGGCATTATACTGTAATGATTGTCATTATGCATACCTAATGGACACATTGTTTCCTTTTTTCTGGTTTTACTGAGAAATAATTAACATGATATTTTATCTTTTTTAAGTCTGTGGGATATGTTCAGCCATCTTTTCTATTTAGAGGTTGACAAAAGAAGAGTATTTTGAAACTAACCTGGAAATATTTAAATGTTGGATAATTGAGTAAGCAATGCTGTTTTCCTTGCTATACTATGTACTATCAACTGGCATTTAATAAATTTGAAAAAGCCCTCTTGAATGTGTTACCCCATAAAACAGACACTGATTTGTTTAAGAATCCAAGCTTCCAGAGTGAAGATTTGAGTTTTCAGTTAGTTTTAAGATGTTGGTTATATACCAACTGAAGTGAAGTGAAGTGAAAGTTGCTCAGTTGTGTCCGACTCTTTGCAACCCCATGGACTATACAGTCCATGGAATTCTCTAGGCCAGAATACTGGAGTGGGTAGCCCTTCTCTTCCCCAGGGGATCTTTCCAACCCATGGATCCAACCCAAGTTTCCCACATTGCAGGAGGATTCTTTACCAGGTGAGCCACAAGGGAAGCCCAAGAATACTGGAATGGGTAGGCTATCCCTTCTCCAGCGGATCTTCTCCACCCAGGAATCAAACTGGGGCCTCCTGCATTGCAGCCAGATTCTTTACCAACTGAGCTATCAGGGAAGCTTATGAAGAGATACTATCATTTTGGAGGCAGATTATCATGATGATGTCTTTTGTGTTGAGGTAAAATACAAAAGCATCTTTAAAATAATGTCTCCCTCTGGTTATTGTTTCTAAAGAAAATAAAATTAATGCTTAAAACTATGAGTTAATAATGAAAAAGAAAGAAAAAATTAATGAAGAAATGGAGAAAGAGTGACAAAATTGTAAGAATTTCATAATGCTGAAAGCAGAGAAGTGGATTTATAGAATAAATAGAAAGTGATAAAATGATTTTAAGGTGGCAAGACCACCATGTAAGCAGATAGAGAATGAAGAATGAAAAGAATCCACAGGCTGTATTTTTTCTCCACAAAAAGCACTATGATTAAATATAAACTAGACTTTGCACAAATTATTTTTATGTGCCAAATAATTTTTCTGATTGATTCTGCATTTCATGAGATTAAAAATTATATTTTTATTTTAATTTATAGAAAGTTTAAAAATGTTTAGCCTGTTGTACATAATGAGTCTTTATGATGCCATGACATCTCAATTCTAATTGGCTTCAACTATAAAAGAAATTTGTGGGCTTATGAAATCGGGAAGTCTAACAGCTGGGACTTGAAGCTTTATGTTAAGCTTTATTTTAATTACTCATTAGTGTCCCACTCTGCGACCCCATGGAATGTAGACCACCAGATTTCTCTGTCCGTGTAATTCTCCAGGCAAGAATACTGGAGAGGGCAGCTATTCCCTTCTCCAAGGGATCTTCCCGACTCAGGGATCAAAGTCAGGTCTCCTGCACAGCAAGATTCTTTACTGTCTGAGCCACCAGGGAAGCTATATGCATGGGCTTAAAAGTAGCTACTTATAATGGTTAATTTTATGTATTAACTTCACTGAGCAATGCCCAGATATCTGGTAAAAATATTATTATTGACTGTGTCCATAAGAGTGTTTCTGGAAGAAATTAGAACTTATTCAGTTGACAGAGTAAAGAAGATTGCCTTCACCAATAAAGGTGGGCATCATCTGATCCACTGATTTCTGAATAGCACAAAGAAAGGGTGGCGAAAGGGCCAATTTGCTCTCTGCTTGGGCTGGGACATCCAGCTTCTCCTGCTCTTATATGGACATCAGTGCTTCTGGTTCTCTGGATTTTGAACTCAGACTGGGACTGACAACATTGGCTTCCCTGGTTCTTAGGCTTTCCCATTTGGATTACAACTGTACCACTCATTTTCATAGGTTTCTTGCTTATAGGGGGCAGATCATGGGGCTTCTCAGCTTCCATAATCTCATGAACCAGTCCCTAATAACCAATCTCTTTATCTACCTACCTACCTATCTCCCACTGGTTCTATCACTCTGGAGAATCCTGACTGTGGTGGTTGGTGGTTTACTTGCTAAGTCATGTCCGACTCTTGTGACCCTATGGACTGTAGCCTGCCAGGCTCCTCTGTCTATGGGATTCTCCAGGGAAGAATACTAGAGTGGGTTGCCATTTTCTTCTCCAGGGGATCTTCCCAACCCAGGAATGGAACCTGGGTCTCCTGCATTGCAGGCAGATTCTTTCCTGATTGATCTACGAGGACTCAGTTTTACTTATCTCTGACTTGGCTTCTTCTGGGTTAACTTTGTTATTAGGCAACCTTTTCCCTCAAGGTTGCAGGATGTCTGCAAGGTAGCGCTTAAACTACATGCTCTTTTTCTTAAGCAGGAAAGATAAAGTATCTCTGATATCTACGCACTTCACATATTCACTTTAATTGGATGTCTAGTTTCTGTATCAATTCCTGAGCCAATTATGAGGGCCAAAGGGATGTAATTTTGTGATTTGCTTAGGAATGGTCAGAAAAACCGTGCCTAGTAACAAGGGTGTAGTTGTTTTCAATAAGCAACACACGAGTAGAGTGGGAAGGGGTGGTGTTCCAGAGGAATAACAAGGTATGGTTACTTATATTGGTTTCCTGCTGTACTGTAATAGATTATCGTGAGCTTGGTGGCTTCAAGGAAAACACACTGTTAGTGCTTTTTTTTTTTTTTTTTTTACAGTTCCTGAAGCAAGGAGTTCAAAATCAGGTAGGAGGGGCCTCACTGCTTCTTTCCACTCCTCTAAGGAGGAATCCCTTCCAGGCTTCATCTAGCTTTTCAAGGCTCCAGGCTCCTCAGCCTGTGGCTACTCTGCTGTCTGCCCCTGTTGTCACATCGGGTCTTCTTTGTTTCTCTATAAACTCTGTCTGCCTTTTTATTGTAACAACATTGGAGTTTATTTAGGTCCTACCTGGAAATCTGGGGTAATCGTCTCATCTCAAAATCTTTAATTACATCTGCAAATATCCTTTTCCCAAATATAAACTTTTTACATTCTAGAGACTAGGACTTGATGTCTTTGGGTAACTATTATTAGATTACAGTTACCAAATAATATGAAATTACAGTTGGATGACCATGGAAAAAGGAAGAGAATTCCACAAAAACATCTGTTTCTGCTTTATTGACTATGCCAAAGCCTTTGACTGTTGGATCACAATAAACTGTGGAAAATTCTGAAAGAGATGGGAATACCAGACCACCTGACCTGCCTCTTGAGAAACCTGTATGCAGGTCAGGAAGCAACAGTTAGAGCTGGACATGGAACAACAGACTGGTTCCAAATAGGAAAAGGAGTACGTCAAGGCTGTATATTGTCACCCTGCTTATTTAACTTCTATGCAGAGTACATCACGAGAAACGCTGGGCTGGAAGAAGCACAAGCTGGAATCAAGATTGCCGGGAGAAATATCAATAACCTCAGATATGCAGATGACACCACCCTTATGGCAGAAAGTGAAGAGGAACTAAAAAGCCTCTTGATGAAGTGAAAGAGGAGAGTGAATAAGTTGACTTAAAGCTCAACATTCAGAAAACGAAGATCATGGCATCTGGTCCCATCACTTCATGGGAAATAGATAGGAAAACAGTGGAAAGAGTGTCAGACTTTATTTTTGGGGGCTCCAAAATCACTGCAGATGGTGATTGCAGCCATCAAATTAAAAGACATTTACTCCTTGGAAGGAAAGATATGACCAACTTAGATAGCATATTGAAAAGCAGAGACATTACTTTGTCAACAAAGGTCCATCTAGTCAAGGCTATGGTTTTTCCTGTGGTCATGTATGGATGTGAGAGTTGGACTGTGAAGAAAGCTGAGCACCAAAGAATTGGTGCTTTTGAACTGTGGTGTTGGAGAAGACTCTTGAGAGTCCCTTCGACTGCAAGGAGATCCAACCAGTCCATCCTAAAGGAGATCAGTCCTGGGTGTTCATTGGAAGGACTGATGCTAAAGCTGAAACTCCAATACTTTGGCCACCTCATGCGAACAGTTGACTTATTGGAAAAGACTCTGATGCTGGGAGGGATTGGGGGCAGGAGGAGAAGGGGACGACAGAGGATGAGATGGCTGGATGGTATCACCGACTCGATGGACATGAGTTTGGGTGAACTCCGGGAGTTGGTGTAGGACAGGGAGTCCTGGCGTGCTGCAGTTCATGGCGTTGCGAAGAGTCGGACATGACTGAGTGACTGAACTGAACTGATGATCTCCATATTTGTAAATGGAGAAAATATGATATGATGGATGAGTAGGAGGACCAGGTTTGGTCACTGGGTTGGAATCTTAGCTGTTTCCATTACAATCCTGTGTCCTAGGCAATTTACCTTATTCCCAGTCTCCTATACCTAAATGAGAGATAATAAAAGAATCTACCTCATAGGGTTAAGTCAAAATTGAATAAAAATTATGTAAAAACTTAGCCTATTATATAATATACAGTACTGGATAAATATACACTAGTTATTAGTTTTGATTTAACTTTTTAATAGTGGCATAGCTGAATGAAACATCCCTGATCATTTTATCACTATTCATTTCCTATTTTTGGCTAAAACCAAATAATGTAACAACATGCAAAAAGTGAACATCTGGGAGATAGGAGATCTGACTTCCCACCGTTGATCTGAAACCAGAGACAAGATTGTCCTTTCTGGATAGCACTCTGTCTCCAAATGAAAATACATTTAGATCAGTGGTCAGCAAACCACAGCCTGTGGGCCAAATGTGGCCACATTTGTTTACTTAGGGTTTGAGTGTGGCTCCTTCTGCTGCCCCACAACGGCAGTGTTGAGCCATCCCCAGGAAGACTGTCTAGCCCACAGAGTCAAAAATAGTGACTATCTGGATCATTTTCAGAAAAACTGCTAATCTCTAGTTTAAATGCTTACTTAGGACTTTCTGCCTTAAGTTTCTGTAATTCCAAAAACCTCAGTTTTCACTTTCTGAACCAAATAAACCAACAGATGATGGGGTTAATTCATCTAGATCATGTGAGTGAATTATAGAGTCTCATAGAGATAATATATTGATAGGTTAATACATTTCCAAATAAATTAGTTGGTACTTAATCATTTAATTGGAGGAAGAGGATGGAAACAGGATAAAAAAAGTTAATTCTTCTGAATGACAGAAGCTTCTCAAATGGATAAAACCCCCAATGTTGTCTTGCTTTCGATGATGATTTTAGCCTAATAAAGACTCATTTGAAGAAAAGAAAAGATGTTTTGCAATACTAAGTGCTATTTATTCAAAGTACATGAATAATTGCAACACTATACTTTCTTTAGTTGCCTAGTGATGTCTATTTTAAGGAATTGATAAAGAATAGTTATAATTATCATATCAAAATATCAGCTAAGTAAGACTGGCCTCTACTGGTATCTATGTTATGATAGGCTAGATTCTAGATTTCCATGAGTATCTGAGGTTCATGCAGTAAGAATACCTTTTCCTTATGATTATTATTCTTTAGCAACTGTTTGAAGAAACAAAGAAATTAAAATAAAATAAAAGCACCTTGCATCAAGTTTAGTAAGCACTTCAAAAAAGATATTCTTTGCAGTTGAGAGGGAGTGGTCTGCATCTGGGATTGCTGATCCTTGCACTGGCTGTTGCCAGGATGCTTTCTGTGTTCACCCTGATGTGATGAAGAATAGAATTTTATATATGTGCCATGGTGTGAGGAAGACTGGGAAGCACTCTAGAATCTGAACTGGAAAGGGGAGGGTATAAAGTAAGGGATGGAACTGTTCCAACATTTGGAGTTGTGGTGTCACTTGATCATCCACCCCTCCTCTCCTAAGATTTCTAACAAACTGATAAATGGAAGCAATTAGCCAAATGAAGGAGAGTTCTCTGTGTTGCTGTAAAAAGGATGTGGAGAATGTGGCAGCTAGAGATGTAGCAAATATTATCATGCATTTGAGAAACCTATTGCTAAAGTTACATTCTTATACTGATACCTATTTGCATTGAATGGAGGAGGTGAAGGAAAGAAATGTCCATTCAGATATTCTTCCCTAAGAATAGAAAGTCTCCTCCTCCCTCTAGAAACACAAATGGAAGAGAACAAGCGTTGAACACATTTACACAGAATAGTAACAAAATTTTGACTGAAAGCCAGGAACTTGGGATACTAACTCTTTACTAGTATGTTGCTAATGTTAGCGTGTGCCTTAATTCTGAGCCACCAGGCATCTTCTATTATGTAGAAGTCAAAATATCGTGCCTTTTAGAAGTCACTGTAATATATTATCATGTGCTGTTCCTTCTTTTCTTAGATTAGTGATAATCTAAAGAAGTGACTAATAGTTCTTGGGAGGATCACAAGCTTTGACTTAATTGGAAGGAATTAGCTTATCTTAAACATCTTATTCTAAGAAATGATAGTAGGAAGTGGGATGGTATTGTATCACCGAATACTCTGTTATTTCATGAGTCTCTGTTTATAAAAGGCACAGTAACTACTGCCTATAGGATTTAAAATTGCTTAAAATCTTGTGCAGGAAATCTGACTTTTCTGTTCAAGAGGAAACTTATTAGAGAATAAGAATAAAAGAACAGAATATTTTTTGAATGCAAACTCTATTCTTAATATATTACATTATTTTATTTAAAAAATTTTTGGTCTTTCAAGGAACAAATGTTTGCTGATTTCTGATTTTGTGTAAAACAGTGTCGTAAGCCCCAGGGGCGGGGTTGCTGAGATTAATACTAATTTCTGCTGCTGAAGAGTTGCCAGTGTGTTGATTACATGTATGGCATGTGACAGTCACGTGAGGGACAGAAATGCCAGAGAAGCACATAGATGACTCTGAAAAGTTGGGGAAACTGCATAGACCTTTGACCCAGCTCTTAAACTGTGAATAGTAATTTGCACTTTTCTCAGGAAGAAAGATGCTTTTTTAAACTTGCTTCTGCCTCTCATTGACTGTGCTGATTCATGACTGCTAGCCTTAGCAATGGATGCTAAATTATATAGAGATAAGGAGGAAAAAGAGATCAAAGGTATTTTGCTAGAAATGTCTCACTTTATATAAGAATCTTTAGAATGGAAAAAGAGAAGGAAAAGAAGTAAAAATATTTGCTTAATATTATTTCTTCATATAGAAAGAACAATATCTTCCTACAGAAAAGCTACCTTGGGAGTCAATTGAGAATAAACAATAATCTTGGGGCATGAATTAGAAGATATATTCCTACTCTAGATAGGCTAGTAATCTTGAAAGAATGTGATAACTGTATTATTATTAAACAATGTCATCCCAGGGTGAAATTACTGCAATAAAAAATGTTTGATTTTATAGAAACTTATTTTATTATGGAGTAATACAAAATATGTAGCAAAAACTTCACAGATATATTTATGAACCTATTAAAACAAAACACTCATTTTTGCCCGAATTATTTTCCATGAATTCTATAGTCATTTAGGTGAGTAAACACAGTTAAATTATGAAAAAATGTGAAAATTGATTTGCATAATGGATGTTGAAAGGATTGCACTTTTGACACAGACTTATGGATGAAGTTACTTGTCCTGGAAGTATATTATAATCAATGTTGATAATTTATTTTAGCACTATTCCCTCCAAATAATTACATTTGAATCACAGTAGAAACCATCTTGAATATAATGGTACTAAAAAATCATAACTGACAATATAATAAAATCAATTTGTAATTTTTCTGAAATGTTCACCAGAAGCATAGATATCATCTGCATTAGTATAGCATTTTCTGTTTATGCAGTGCTTTTGTTTAATTGACTGTGCAAAATTGTCATTTATAAGTGACACAGTTTTCATCTTCTAATCCACAAATTTCAAGATGTTTTAAAAGAAATTATTTTTTAATGTATGTTGTTTTGGCAAGAGTACAGAATAGGGGGTCATGCATATAATGAAAAAAATTTTACCCTATAATATTAAGATGAAGAATAATACATAAAGTGTCTAGCAGAATTCTTGGAACAAAGCAATTGTTCAAATCCTACAATTTGCCACTGGTGATTAGAGCAAGAAGAGATCAAATCTGAATTTGTAGCAGAGTTTAAGGTAGAGATGAATATTTGTATTCAGTTTACCATGCATCAGCAAAGTTGTATTAATTACCTACCATATGCCATGCATTGAACTATACATTAGAGATACAATTGTTAAAGAGACACTGTCCTTGACTGTAGTTTAGAAATGGGGAAACTAGTAATTATTTTTTCCAAACTTTAAACAATTTATTTTGTACTGGGGTATAGCCAATTAAAAATATGTGGCAGTTTCAGGTGAACAGCGAAGGGACTCAGCCATACATGTACACGTATCCAAGTTTATTCAAGCTTATATACCAGGGGAATGAAAAGATGCAAGAAAATGACTGCTGAGGAACATCCAGAACTATAATAGTCTATTATTCATTTCTTAAATAAAAAGATCAAATATGTAAAATCATCTAACGCAATACTTAGCTTAGTGTAGGCAATGAAAAAATAAATTTAAATCTGCTTTTGTACCTCAAAATATCAGACTAAGATGTCAGGACCATACATAGGTATATGCACTGCTCTGATTTCATCTCATACATAGTGAAATATTTTTTTCTGAACTGAAATATTACTTTGCAGATTTTATAAGTTTACTACTAGGTGTACCAGGTATTTTTCCAGCATGGAGAGAGGATTTTTTTAAATTTATTAATTTATTGGCTGCACTGGGTTTTGGTTGCTGTGCCTAGGCTTTCTTTAGTTGTGATGAGGAGGGGCTACTCTATTTGAGGTGCACAGGCCTCTCACTGAGGCGCCCTCTGTTGTTGTGGAGCATGGTCTCTAGGTACACAGGCCCCGTAGTTGTAGTGCAGGAACCTAGTTGCTCTGCAGCATGTGGGATCTTCCTGAACCAGGAAGGAATTCATCAAAGGATTTTAGTCACAACCTTGCTAACTACTGTCTTGGTAGAGTGTATAAAAATGTCATCCCTACCTGTTCCTGATGTTAGAAGAAAAGTGTTAAACATTTTTCTAAAAGCATGATGTTAGCTGTATGTTCATGTTGTAGATGATTAATTTTAGATTGAATAATATCTTTTCAATTTCTAGTTTTCTATAACTTTTCATTAAAAGAAGTTGTTAAATTTTATCAGAAGTATTTTTGAATTAAGATAATCATATGGTTTTTATTTATTCTTCTTATGTTACAAATTATACTGGTTGAGTTTAACAGTTATACCAAGTTGATGTTTCTGGAAGAAGTCCAGAAGAATTTACTTGTAGTTTAGTATCATTTTTTAATGTATTGTTGGATTTTGTTAATATTTCATTTAAGTGTTGCTATTCAGTTGCTAAGTCATGTCAAACTCTTTGTGACCACAGGGACTGCAGCAAGTCAGGCTTCCCTGTTCTTCATTAATTCCCACAGTTTGCTCAAACTCATGTCTGTTCAGTCAGTGATGCCATCCAACCATCTCATCCTCTGTCACTTCCTTCTCCTCCTGCCCTAAAACTTGCCAAGCATCAGGGTCTTTTCCAATGAGTCAGTTCTTTGCATCAAGTGGCCAAGCTTCAGCATCAGTCCTTCCAATGAATATTCAGGCTTGATTTCCTATAGAGGATTGACTGGGTTGATCTCCTTGCTGTCCAAAGGACCCTCAACAGTCTTCTTCAGAATCACAATTTGAAAGCAGCAATTCTTTGGTACTCAGCCTTCTTTATGGTCTAACTCTCACATCCAGACATGACTACTGGAAAAACCATAGCTTTGACTATACAAAAAGTTATGTCTCTACTTTTTAACATGCTGTCTAGGTTTGTCATAGCTTTTCTTCCAAGGAGCAAGTGTCTTTTAATTTCATGGCTGCAGTACCATCCACAATGATTTTGGAGCTTAAGAAAATCAAATCTGTCACTGTTTCTACTTTCCCCCCATCTATTTGAAATGACGTGATGGGACTGGATGCCATCATCTTCATTTTTGAATGTTGAATTTCAAGCCAGCTTTTTAATTCTCCCCTCTGACCCTCATCAAGATCCTCTGGAGAAGGGAAAGGCTACCTAGGGGCTTCCCTGATAGCTCAGTTGGGTAAAGAATTGGCCTGCAATGCAGGAGACCCTGGTTTGATTCCTGGGTCAGGAAGATCTGCTGGAGAAGGAATAGGCTACCTGCTCCAGTATTCTGGCCTGAAGAATTCCAGGAACTGTATAGTCTGTGGAGTCACAAAGAGGTGTACACGAGTGAATGACTTTCACTTTTACTTTCTGACCCTCATTAAGAGATTCTTTAGTTGCTCTTTGCTTTCTGCCATTAGAATGGTATCATCTGTACATCTTAAGGTTATTGATATTTTTTCCAGTAATCTTGATACTAGCTTGTGATTCATCCAGCCCAGCATTTTGCATGATGTACTCTGCACTTAAGTTAAATAAGGAGAGTGACAATATACAGCCTTGATGTACTCCTTTCCCAATTTTGAACTAGTCTATTGTTCCATGTCTAGTTCTAGATTTTGCCTCTTGCCCTGCAATCAGGTTTCTCAGGAGATAGATAAGGTGGTCTGGAATTCCCATCTCTTTAAGAATTTTCACAGTTTATTGTGATTCACACAGTTTATCTAGATTCACACACTAAAGGTTTTGGTGTAGTCAATGAAACAGTAGATGTTTTTATAGAATTCTATTGCTTTTTCTATGATCCAACAGATGGATCAATTTGATCTCAATTTGATCTCCATAATCCTCAATTTGATCTCCGCTTCCTTAACCTAGTACTGGATATGTACTAAATCCACTTTGTACATATGGAAGTTCTCAGTTCATGTACTCCTGAAGCCTAAGTTGAAGGATTTTAAGCATTACGTGTGTAAAGTGAGTACAATTGTGCGGTAGTTCAAACATCTTTGGCATTAAAGTGTTTGTATCTATGCTAATAATGGATGCTATCTAAAATTTTATATTCTTGTCATATTTATTGTGAGTTTTGGTGTCAGTGTTATTGCCTCATAAAATAAGTTGGTATATATTCCTTCATCTTCTCTTTCTGAAAGGATTATTATGAATTGGCATTATTTGACCCTGAAATGTTTTATAGGATTCACCAGTGAAATCATCTTGGCCTGTAGTTTTCTATGTGGGTAAATTTTTAGTAATTATTTCATTTCTAATTACAGTGAACTTATAAGATATGAGTTTTCTTTTGCATATGTTAGTTTTAGTGAATTGTGATAGTCAAGGAAACTGTCCATTTCCTATAAAGTTGTTGAATTTATTAGACTAAAATTTTTGATCAGTTCATTTCAGTTCAGTCGCTCAGTCGTGTCTGACTCTTTGCGACCCCGTGAACCACAGCACGCCAGGCCTACCTATCTTATCACCAACTGCCAGAGTCTACCAAAACCCATGTCCATCGAGTCGGTAATGCCATCCAACAATCTCATCCTCTGTTGTCCGCCTCTCCTCCTGCCTTCAATCTTTCTCAGCATCAGGGTCTATTCAAACAAGTCAGCTCTTCACATCAGGTGGTCAAAGTATAGGAGTTTCAGCTTCAACATCAGTCCTTCCAATGAACATCCAGGACTGATCTCCTTTAGGATGGACTAGTTGGATCTCCTTGCAGTCCAAGCGACTCTCAAGAGTCTTCTCCAACACCACAGTTCAAAAGCATCAATTCTTCGGCGCTCAGCTTTCCTCACAGTCCAACTTTCACATCCATACATGACCACTGGAAAAACCATAGCCTTGACTAGATGGACCTTTGTTGACAAAGTAATGTCTCTGCTTTTTAATATGCTATCTAGGTTGGTCATAACTTTTCTTCCAAAGAGTAAGTGTCTTTTAATTTGATGGCTGCAATCACCATCTGCAGTGATTTTGGAGCCCTCAAAAATAAAATCAGCCACTGTTTCCCATCTATTTCCCATGAAGTGATGGGACCTGATGCCATGATCTTAGTTTTTTGAATTTTGAGGTTTAAGCCAACTTTTTCACTCTCCACTTTCACTTTCATCAAGAGGCTTTTTAGTTCTTCTTCACTTTCTGCCATAAGGGTGGTGTCATCTGCATCTCTGAGGTGACTGATATTTTTCCCAGAAGTCTTGATTCCAGCTTGTGCTTCCTCCAACCCAGTGTTTCTCATGATGTACTCTGCATATAAGTTAAATAAGCAGGGTGACAATATACAGCCTTGATGTACTCCATTTTCTATTTGGAACCAGTCTGTTTTTCTATGTCCAGTTTTAACTGTTGCTTCCTGACCTGCATATAGGTTTCTCAAGAGGCAGGTCTGGTGGTCTGGTATTCCCATCTCCTTCAGAATTTTCCAAAGTTTATTGTGATCCACAGAGCCAAAGGCTTAGGCATGGTCAATAAAGCAGAAATAGATGTTTTTTTGGAACTCTCTTGCTTTTTTGATGATCCAGCGGATGTTGTCAATTTGATCTCTGGTTCCTCTGCCTTTTCTAAATCCAGCTTGAACATCTGGAAGTTCATGGTTCACATATTGCTGAAGCCTGGCTTGGAGAATTTTGAGCATTACTTTACTAGCATGTGAGATGAGTGCAATTGTGCAGTAGTTTGAGCATTCTTTGGCATTGCCTTTCTTTGGGATTAGAATGAAAACTGACCTTTTCCAGTCCTGTGGCCACTGATGAGATTTCCAAATTTGTTGGCATATTGAGTGCAGCACTTTCAAAGCATCATCTTTTAGGATTTGAAATAGCTCAACTGAAATTCCATCACCTCCACTAGCTTTGTTCATAGTGATGCTTCCTAAGGCCCACTTGACTTCACATTCCAGGATGTCTGGCTCTAAGTGAGTGTGAGTGATCACATCATTGTGATTATCTGGATCGTGAAGATCTTTTTTGTACAGTTCTTCTGTGTATTCTTGCTACCTCTTCTTAATATCTTCTGCTTCTGTTAGGTTCATACCATTTCTGTCCTTTATTGAGCACATCTCTGCATGAAATATTCCCTTGATGTCTCCAGTTTTCTTGACGAGATCTCTGGTCTGTCACATTCTGTTGTTTTCCTCCATTTCTTTGCACTGATCGCTGAGAAAGGCTTTCTTATCTCTCCTTGCTATTCTTTGGAACTCTGCATTCAGATGCTTATATATTTCCTTTTCTTATTTGCTTTTTACTTCCCTTCTTTTCACAGCTATTTGCAAGGCCTCCTCAGACAGGCTTTTTGCTTTTTTGCATTTCTTTTTCTTGGGGATGGTCCTGATTCCTGTCTACTGTATGATGTTATGAACCTCTGTCCATAGTTCATCAGGCACTCTATGAGATTTAGTCTCTTAAATCTGTTTCTCACTTCCCCTGTATAGTCATAAGGTATTTGATTTAGGTCATATCTGAATGGTTTAGTGTTTTCCCTACTTTCTTCAATTTAAGTCTGAATTTGTCAATAAGGAGCTCATGATCTGAGTCACAGTCAGCTGCCTGTCTTGTTTTTGCTGACTGTATAGAGCTACTCCATCTTTGGCTGCAAAGAATATAATCAATCTGATTTTGGTGTTGACCATCCTGCGGTGTCCATGTGTCCATATGTCCATGCAGACCTACAAGACCTTCTAGAACTAACATCCCAAAAAGATGTCCTTTTCTTTATAGGGGACTGGAATGCAAAAGTAGGAAGTCAAGAAACACCTGGTAACAGGCAAATTTGGCCTTGGAGTACAGAATGAACCAGAGCAAAGGCTAATAGATTTTTGCCAGGCAAAAACACCTTCTTCCAATAACACAAGAGAAGACTCTTCACATGGACATCTCCAGAATTGCTGTTTAGTGCATATATAATAAATGCTGTTTTGACATATTAGATTCAAATCTATATTTTGGTTTCTTATTTTCTATATGCCCTGACTGGTACTTTGTTCCTTTGTTTTGCAGTGAGTATTTTATATTACTTCATTTTATCTCCTCTTAATCTACTAGTTTCATTCTTTGTTTAATTTCTCAATGTTTGCTTTGAACCATTAATGTTTCATTGTCTAACTTAAGTTATTATCATATTGTAACATGTATAATTTAATTTAGCCAGTCTGCTTCTGTTATCATGTATTTTACTTCTATTAATATCATTATTGATTCCTTTAAATAGCCAAAAGACACAAAGAAATTAAGAAAAAGACAATCCATCTTATAGACTTATATAGTTACTACTTCCAGTTGTCTTAATCTTTTCTTGCATCTGGGTTTCCTTGGTGGATTATTTTTCTTCATCCTGAAGAAATTCTATTAGTTTTTTTTATGATAAATTAGTTCAGTTTTTATCTTTTCCCTCTCAAAATATTGTCAATCTCTTCTCCATTTATGAAAGATATTTGAGGACAGATTCTAGAATTCAAGTTCACAATTTTCTTAGCATCCTTTATTTACTGGCTTCCCTGGTGGCTCAGATGGTAAAGCATCTGCCTGCAATGAGGGAGACCTGGGTTCAATCCCTGGTTTGGGAAGATCCCCTGGAGAAGGCAATGGCAACCCAATTCCAGAACCCTTGCCTGGAGAATCCCATGGACAGAGAAGCTACAGTAGCCTACATGGTAGGCTACAGTCCATGGGGTCACAAAGAGTCGGACATGGCTGAGCTACTTCACTTACTCCCCCGAGCACTTAGAAGATCTCTTTCTCTTTTAAAAAATTTTTATTTTACTTTGGAGTACAGTTGATCAACAATGTTGCATTAGTTTCAGGTGTACATCAAGATGACTCATATATATATCTTTATATATATATATATATATATACATACACACGCATATATATAAATACTTTTTCAAATTATTTTCCCATTTAGATTATTACAGAGTATTGAGCAGATTTCCCTGTGCTTACAGTAGGTCCCTATTGGTCATTTTAAATATAGCAGTGTGTACATGTCAGTCCCAAACTCCCAACCTGTTCCTACCCCTCACCCTTCCCCTCTGGTAACCATAAGTTCATTCTCCAAGTCTGTGAGTCTCTCTCTTTTATGAATAAGTTTGTATCATTTTTTAAAGATTCTGCATGTAAGTGATATCATATGATATTTGTCTTTATCTTCACTTAGTATGATGATCTACAGGTCCATCTGTCTTGCTGCAAATGGCATTATTTCATTCTTTTTATGACTGAGTAATATTGCATTATATATGTATATCCCATCTTCTTAATCCATTCCTTTGTTAATGGACACTTAGGTTGCTTCCATATCTTGGCTAGTGTAAGCAGTGCTGCCCCGAAAAGTGTGATGCATGTATCTTTGAACCATATTTTTTTCTGGATATGGAATGGGACTGCTGGATCATATGGTAACTCTATTTTTTAGTTTCTTAAGAACTCCATGCTGTTCTCCAGAGGGCTGTACCAATTTACATTCCAAAGGAGAGTTCCCTTTTCTTTACACCCTCTCCAGTATTTATTATCTGCAGACTTTTTGATGATGGCCATTCTGACTGGTGTTAGGTGATATCTCATGTAATTTTGATTTGTGTTTCTGTAATAATTAGCGATGTTGAACATCTCTTCATGTGTCTCTTAGCCATCTGTATTTTTTTTTTTTTGGAGAAAAGTCTGTTTATATTTTTTGCATAAACCTTTGTTTTATTGGGTTGGTTGTTTGTTTTTACTTTGAGCCTCATGAGCTATTTGTAAATTTTGGAGATTAATCCCTCATCAGTCACACAGTTTGAAAATGTTTTCTCCCATGCGGTGGGTTGTCTTTTTGTTTTGTTTATGATTTCCTTTTCTGTGAAAAGCTTTTGAGCTTCATCAGGTCCCATTTGTTTATTTTTATTTTTCTTACTCTAGGAGAGACATCAGAAAAGATTTTCCTGCGATTTATGTCAAAGAGTGTTCTGCCAATACTTCCCTTTAAGAGTTTTATGGTACCAAGTCTTACATTTAGGTCTTTAACCCTTTATGAGTTTAGTTTTGTGTATGATGTTAAAGAATGTTCTAATCTCATTTTTTATATATACATGCCCAGTTTTCCCAGCACTATATTTTGAAGAGACTGTTCTTTCTCCACGGTATATTCTTGCCTCCTTGGTCATAGATTAATTGACCATAGTTGCATGGGTTTACTTCCAGGCTTTCTAACCTGTCCCATTGATCTATATCTCTATTTTTGCGCCAGTGTCATTCTGTTTTGATGACTGTAACTTTGTAGTATAGTTTGAAGTCAGAGACCTGATTTCTCCAGTTCTGTTTTTCTTACTCAAGATTGCTTTGGCTAGGCTGTTTCTTTTGTGTCTCTGTACAAATCTTTACATCTTTCTATTATCACTTGCCATTGATTTATTCCAATAAGAAGTCAGTCTTCATTCTTGTTCTGTGGAATACCATGTTTCTTTTTTCCCCTTTATCTTTTGTTTCTAGCATTCTGACAATAATGCCCGCAGGTGTATTTTTCTTTGTATTTTCCTTGCTCATGCTTTTCTGAGATTTTTGTTTCTGTGACAATATCCTAATCAATTTTAGAAATGTTTAGATTATTGTCTCTTCAAATATTTGGTTTTATTTGCCTATTCTCTCCACTTAGGGGACCACAATTATATATTACTATCTGGCATTTTATAATAGGTCCCAAATGATCTCTTCTGGCTTTTATTTTTATATTTTAAACTGATCTGTCTTTGTTACTGATTATTTTCTCTGCTCTGTCTAGCCAATTCAAAGATCTTTTATATGTCACATGTATTTTTCTCTTATAATAATTCCATTTGATTCTTTTTTAAGTTTTCCCATTTCTTGGCTGTGATTCTCCATTTCTGTTCAATAATTTTCACCAAATTTTTCAATATCTATAATACATTTTAATATGTTTATTAAACCTGGTTTAAAATTTTTATTGCTAATTCTAATATCTAAGTCCTATTTTAATGTGTTTCTGTTGGCTTTATTTTGAATTTTACATCCAATTTTTTCTTATCGTATCTTGTAAATTTGAACTACATACTGGATATTATGTATAATATATATTGTAGAAAATCTGAATTATGTCATCAAAATTGTAGGAATATTATGTTTCATTCCTATAAAAAATTAAGAAACTGGAAGGCTGACCTGATCTAATTAAAAATAATTTTAAGTGGACCCTTTAAGAACCTTGGCTTTACTCCTAGAACTAGAATGTAGTCTTGGATCCTTCTTAAGGCATGGGTCTTCTGGGATTTCAAGGAAAATCCAAAATGTTTACCAACTCCCTCTAATTTGTTGGGAATTGAACTCCAAATGTCTCTCTAACAATAGGTTGTAGAAATTTCTGCTTAAGTCTTTATTTTTCCAGTAGCATCCTTTCTCCTGTCTTCCTTTTGTATCACCTTGCATATGCACAGTTTACACATCAGCCAATATTTAAGCAGAATTTGTACACAATTTTGGTACTTTTCCCTCTGTGGTATCTTCCTTTGAGGACTGTTTCCCTCAGTTTCCAGCCATTTTAGCAGCTCCAGATTCCAACCTCTGTCTCTTCATCCCAGTAAAACAGATGATCTCAGCTTCAAGTTCTAGCTATTTAATTTTGAGTCACACAGTTTATTTCTCTTGCTGTTAAATAATATTTATTTTGTAGTTTCCACCTTCTTTTGGTTTTCCCCACAACTTTTAGATAATTGTTTTATAATCCTTGTTTTAATGTCTGTCTAAAGTTTTCACTTGTCATTAGCAGGATGATTAGCATGAATCAAGCTTCTCTACCTTTACTGAAAACAGCAATTCAGAATATTAACTTTAAAAATTGCTAACATTAGTTGAGCACTCTTTATAAAAGCCAGGTACTATTTTACATGCATTTTAACATTTAATTATCATAAAAGTCTTATAAAATACTTACTCCTATTCTTCTAATTTTTCAGATGATAAAACTGTAACACAGAGAATGAGGATAATTTCCACTAAGTCTATAACTAGAAGGAGGCAGCATAGGGTTTTAGAACTAGGCAGTCTATTATATATTGCACTTTTAAACTAGTCCTTTCATCTTTAATAACAGGAAGTGATTAAAAATGTGTCTAGATTGTTATTTTGACAGCTCAAATAGATACTTTCTCTACAATATTTTCTATGAGATATTTCCTCTGGCTCTGAAAAAGGACCATGCAACTCAATTTTATACCACATGAGCTGTGATGTTACTTTTGTGACTTACTCATATTCAATGACTCATCAGACTGTTGCAATCTTTGAACTATATATTCAAAGCCACTTGCAACATGTATTTCCCCCAAAGCACATTTGCCCAAAGTGGTTATTAACTGAGCTAACCCATGAATTGGTATTCTCAAATAACCTCATGATAAACACATATTTTCAACTGGGAAAAGTAGAAAATATGGTGTACTGAACTGACTTACAGTCATTTTGACCACAGTTGTGACATATCCACATTGTTTCATAGAATAAGAGATTTTTAGGCCTAAAATATGCATGTTAGACCATGTAAAAAGCATGAAGATCGCAGAAGTAAAGTGGTATCATCCAAAGTCACAATAGCTATATAGTTGCAGACACAGAACCCAAGTAAAAATTTACCTCTCTTTGTAATAAATAAAAAAGAATCATTCTTATATTAAAAAGAGTCTTCAAGTGGTAGAAATCCCTTGTTCTTGTTCATAACCTCTGAAATAGTGTTGTTTAATTCACTGGGCTTCCATAAAACAGCTGTCTTAAATAAAATCTATATTAAATATCACCAGATAAATTCATTTGTCCCTTTTTACTAGATCCTTAAAAACTTATAAAAGCTTTTACTTATTATGACATTTCATATTTTTTTATATTACCCAAGTCAGTCTTTTTTTTTTTTTTTCCCGTTATTTCAGAGACATGCGTAGCCAACTCCCAAAACATTTGACTGAAGAGTAATAAACTATTAGTGCTATATTGAAGGGTCTTCCCTTGTGGCTCAGCTCGTAAAGAATCTGCCTACAATGTGGGAGACCTGGATTCAGTCCCTGGGTTGGGAAGATACCCTGGAGAAGGGAAAGGCTACCCACTCCAGTATTCTGTCCTAGAGAATCCCATGGGCTGTATTGAAGAAAACTGGGGTGGGGGAGAAATCACTAAACTGCTTCAGATGTCTCTTTGGGAGGGCTATAGCTCTTTCAGCTCTGCACCAACTGGAGGTTAGCCACATCCAACATATTCTTCCCTTCTCCTGTGTTCATAACTTCTTAAGTGTATTCTAGTTTATATTTCATCCTAATAGTATTACAAACATACATCCTCATTCTCAAAGTTGGCAATGAAAACATCAAGAAATAATAAGGTCTAATCCTCATCAGTAGAATACAAATCCATGGTTATTTCACTTTTGTGCAATGGAGATAATTTGGTCCAGAGAGGTAAAGTGAGTTATTCAGAGTTGAACAGATCATGTGTAAGAAACGAATACTGATATTCTGCTTGTCATGCAAACAGGGCACCATCTCCTATGAGACACTGTATTGTGTGTTGTTAGAATGTGTACGTGTCAGAATGTGACAAGGCTTTGTAAGCTGTACTGAGACAATGCTAAGTCAGATAGAAGTTTATTTTCCACAGAGGAATCTATTGGTCAGTAGTATAACTCAATGAGAGAGGACATAAGTATTTTTTCCAATCAAAAAGGTGTGAAAGGAGCTGGATATAGCAAAGTTAAGTATATTTCTTTGGTGCTTGGCTTATTTGAAGCTTTAATATGCTAATATGGGTGTACATTTCTAAAAGGGGGATAAAAACATTTGCCAAAATTATTTGACCAAAGGACTTTTAAAAATTTTTGCAAAGACCATCCATTACAACAAATATCTGAGAACACATTTAGAAAAATTATTTAGTGATATAGCTATCCTCAAAACATTGTGGATATTTAATAAAACTTTATTGAAAGAAGGAATGAACATTAAAATTTTATGTACATTCACAATAATTTATACCTGAGGTCCATCCATTATCAAATCCTGGTTCAGATAATGTCACCAAGGGCCATCCTATGCAAAAAGAAGATAGTTTATCTTCATGATGGTGACCTCAGTGGATGGAGATATAGTGCAAAGGCTTCTAACTTCACTCTGTATATTGATAGGGTACCATCACTCTTAATCTCATTTAACTGCCATGTCATTTAAAGTAACTGTCTTTTAAAAAGATTAATTGAATCCATTATTGTATGTGAAATTTTGACTGAGTTTAAACAGCTACAGGAACACCATCACCTGGGAAAGTTGCCAAAATTGCCATGTAGCTTTCAGAAAGATGAGTTTGTGAACTGACAGCCCTTTTTAAGTCTCATTCAACTAGAAAGTGAACCAAAAAAAAACCGAAATAGTTTAGCCAATTTTAATTTCCCTGGAAGCACTGATTTTACTTTCCAATGGAATAAAATACTATCTTAAAATATATTAGACAAGCAAGCATAATTAGTAGCAATTGTTTCTTCAAATTTGTTAATAGGAGGAAAAATTCATTCAGAATTGATGACAGTTTTTAGTATATATTTATAATACATATATATATATACACACACATATACTTATGGATGAGATGGTTGGATGGCATCACAGGCTCGATGGACATGAGTTTGAGCAAACTCTGGGAAATAGTGAAGAACAGGAAAGCCTGGCATACTGTAGTTAATGGGGTTGCAAAGAGTTGGACATGACTGAACAACTGAACAAAAACAATACTTACAGTATTTTATGATTTTGTTTAAATTACATCCTTGGAAATGAGAATCAAAAAAAAGCATTACTTTGCCTATTAGAATTTTCCAATTCAACAAATACTGAAAGAATATACTGCAGAGAATCAAAAATAAAGTCCCTACTCTCAAAGATCTTGAAATCTAAACAAGGGAAAATAACAAGTACAAAAAAATAACCATAATGACAGGCAGAAAGTGGTAAGCCAATTTTAAATAGGACAGAACCCTATGAAGTTTCCATATAGGGAGAAACCACATTCTACTATGTGGAAATTAGGGAAGGTATTAAGGTGGATGGATTTGGGCTTTTAATCTAGTATAAGATTAATATTCAGTTCAGTTCAGCTCAGTCGTTCAGTCTTGACCGACTCTTTGCGACCCCATAGACTGCAGCATGTCAGGCCTCCCTGTCCATCACCAACTCCTGGGGTTTACTCAAACTCATGTTCATTGAGTCAGTGATGCCATCCAACCATCTCATCCTCTGTTGTCCCCTTCTCTTCCTGCCTTCAGTCTTTCCCAGCATCAGGGTCTTTTCAAATGAGTCAGTTCTTCGCATCAGGTGGCCAAAGTATTAGAGTTTCAGCTTCAACATCAGTCCTTCCAATGAACACTCAGGACTGATCTCCTTTAGGATGGACTGGTTGGATCTCCTTGCTGTCCAAGGGACTCTCAAGAGTCTTCTCCAGCATCACAGTTCAAAAGCATCAATTCTTCAGCACTCAGCTTTCTTTATGGTCCAACTTTCACATCCATACATGACTACTAGAAAAACCATAGCCTTGACTAGATGGGCCTTTGTTGGCAAAGTAATGTCTTTGCTTTTTAATATGCTGTCTCAGTTCAGTTCAGTCGCTCAGTCGTGTCCGACTCTTTGCGACCCCATGAATCGCAGCACGCCAGGCCTCCCTGTCCATCACCATCTCCTGGAGTTCGCTCAGACTCAGGTCCATCGAGTCCGTGATGCCATCCAGCCATCTCATCCTCGGTCGTCCCCTTCTCCTCCTGCCCTCAATCCCTCCCAGCATCAGAGTCTTTTCCAATGAGTCAACTCTTCGCATGAGGTCGCCAAAGTACTGGAGCTTCAGCTTTATTGGTCATAACTTTTCTTCCAAGGAGTAAGCGTCTTTTAATTTCACGGCTGCAGTCACCATCTGCAGTGATTTTGGAGCCCTCAAAAATAAAGTCTGACACTCTTTCCACTATCTTCCCATCTATTTGCCATGAAGTGATGGGACCGGATGCCATAATCTTTGTTTTCTGAATGTTGAGCTTTAAGCCAACTTTTTCACTCTTTCACTTTCATCAAGAGGCTCTTTAGTTCTTCTTCACTTTCTGCCATAAGGGTGGTATCATTTGTATATCTGAGGTTATTGATATTTCTCCCAGAAATCTTGATTCCAGTTTGTGCTTCTTCCAGCCCAGCATTTCTCATGATGTACTCTGCATATAAGTTAAATAAGCAGGGTGACAATATACAGCCTTGACATACTCCTTTTCTTATTTGGAACCAGTGTGTTGTTCTATGTCCAGTTCTAGCTGTTGCTTCCTGACCTGCATACAGATTTCTCAAAAGGCAGTCAGATGATCCAGTAGTGCTATCTCTTTAAGAATTTTCCACAGTTTATTGTGATCCACACAGTCAAACACTTTGGCGTGGTCAATAAAGCAGAAGAAGATGTTTTTCTGGAACTTTCTTGCTTTTTCAATGATCCAGCAGATGTTGGCAATTTGATCTTTGGTTTTGCCTTTTCTAAAACCAGCTTGAGCATCTGGAAGTTCACAGTTCAACATTAACATTATGAGGGATCAATGCATGGTTTTATATAAACATATTGCAGGGATCCTGATACTTATCATAAACTACTTATTCTGTGATGTATTTTTTATTGTCATTAGTGAATATGATTTCTGTGTATTTGAGGAGTGTATAGAGTGCAGGAATAGAGATATGAAAGAGAAGGCCTTTGGGCTCAGAACATGAAGCCACTTGATTAGTGATTTTATTAAATAGTGAACTAGAATTGAAGGTTTTTTGAAAAAATCTAAAGTGACATAATCAGGACTAATCTGGAAACACTGCTTATGAAGGGGAAATATATGGAAGATGAACTGGAAGCAGAAATGAGTGCAATGATTCAGGCAAACAGCCCTCAGCTTAGGTACTAAAATTGAGAAAAGAGTGAAGGAGTTAGGCAAATGGTATTACAAAGTAGAAATGACAAGTAGAGCAATTATTGAGTGGTGGAGGGAGAGGGACAACAAGAAAAATCAACTCTAGTTTTCAAGCCTGAGTGAAAAGAAAATTATTATGCCATATACTAAGATAAGCACTAGAGGGAAGAAAGCCAGTTCATGCAGAGCCAACAATGAGTTCAAGTTCAGTGATTATGTTTGACAGGTTGGCGAGACTTCCAGGTGCAGTGTTTGAAAAGTAAGTTGGAAATGTGGGGCATGAGTTACCCAAGGCAGAGGTGAGAATTAATAACCAGGCCAGCATGGACAATGGGCAATAAGGCATGAGCACTGGACAATCCTGAAGCAATGGGCTTCCTTGATAGCTCAGTTGGTAAAGAATCCACCTGCAATGCAGGAGACTCTGGTTCGATTCCTGGGTTGGGAAGGTCAGCTGGAGAAGGGATGGCTACCCACTCTAGTATTCTTGGGCTTCCCTTGTGGCTCAGCAGGTAAAGTATGCAATGTGGGAGACCTGGATTCAATCCCTTGCTTGGGAAGGTCCCCTGGAGAAGGAAATGGCTACCCACTCCAGTACTCTGGCCTGGAAAATTCCATGGACTGTATAGTCTATGGGTGTTGGACATGACTGAGTGACTTTCACTTTCACTGGGCAAACAGGGCTTCCTAGGTAGCTGTAGTCATAAAGACCTCACCTGTCAATGCAAGAGACATGAAAGACGTGAGTTTGATCCCTGGGTTGGCAAGATCCCCAGGAGGAGGACATGGCAACTCACTCCAGTACTCTTGTCTGGAGAACTCCATGGACAGAGGAGCCTGCTGTACTACAGTCCAAAGGGTCACAGAGAGTCCGGACACAACTAAAGTGACTCAGCATGCACGCACTGGGCAATCAGAAGAGCTGATGATTTTAAGTAGCTGGGATTAGTGAACACCATGGAAGGTATACCGTGCCTGAATAGAAATGTAATTGAATTCACTCCAGGAGAAAGGATACAAGAAAGAGGGTTGGGAGGAAGCTTTGAGGGAATATTTTTATAAGAAACTATTAGAAGTGTTTCCAGGCAGGAAATGCTTGCAAGAGGAGGAAATACAATTCCACAGACATGTTGCTGTTGTTTAGTCACTCAGCCATGTCTGACTGTTTGCAACCCTGTGGACTGTAGCCCGCCAAACTCCTCTGTCTGTGGGATTCTCCAGGCAAAAATATTGAAATGGGTTGCCATTTCTTTCTCCAATGGATCTTTCTGAGCCAGGGATCAAACCCGCATCTCCTATACTGTTGGCAGATTCTTTACTGCTGAGTCAACAGGGAAGCCCTCTAAGATATTCTCAGTGCCTTTAGATTCTGTGCATATATAGTTTAAATTACACTATCATTCATTGTCCCTCATCTCTATTTGATTTCTATATGTGACTTGTTTCCAGACTACACTGGAAAAATTTGAAGAAAATTAACCCATCTTCTGTCTAGGTATTTCTTGAAGTGTTTCAGATACTCAAGGAGATGGAAGATTTAAATTTTGCATTAGCCAGTAAAGTGTGTAAACTGCTTTAACACATTATATCACTTGCCTTGCTTACCCCACATATCACAATAACATGGGGGAAACTAGACAAATGCAACAGGTTCCACTTTACAGATAAAGCTCAGAGAGGTTAAGTGATTCAGCTAATGTCTTTGACTCAACTAATGGAAGGTTCAAGGCTTCATTCTGACTCTACTTGTCCATTGTTAAGTATTATTTTCAAAATAATTTACATTATACTATTTTCTAAGTAGTGTTTTAGAAAACATTTTCTAAAACACTATTTAGAAAACTATTTGGAAAACATTTTCTAAAACTATTTAGAAAATGTTTTCTAAAAAGTTTCTAAGCTATTTTCTAGTTGATGTTCCACTCCTCTTCTTTTACTTATCTTGGGTAATCTGAATTTTTGTAGTACCTACCTTATAGACATCTTCACAGTTCTTCACTCAAAATGGCAGAAATAGTCTCAGCTGCCATGCTGTTGAGATAGTTCAAGAAATTAAGCTTATGCATTCTTCTCTTTAAAATATACCAAGTTCAGATAATCATTTCAGAAAATAAGTTTCTCTTATGTTTATTTTTGTCTTATTGTATTTACTTATCATAGTGTACACTATAGAGGTGTCCAGTCTTTTTGCCCACCGTGCATAATAGGCAATATACATCAGCATCAAAACCAAATAAACACATCTGCCAGGATAGAGTAGATACTTCAGTTGGAGCGGACAAAGGATCACCAAGGATTAATATTGCCCTCAAACAAACTTTTACAGAGTTTAAGCTAGAAGACTATTCTGAATTCCCAGGTCTTTACTCTGTTTACTATGCTTGGCTCCGCTTTTTGGAAGACTATCAAAAGCATTTGGATTGATCTTGTATCATAGGAATCATATCTCTTTCATCTACCTAATGCCATCAGAATCATACATCGATATGGACTTTACTTGGAGTTCAAGATGCCTGAATGACAACTACACTGACATTAACCCACCGCATCCTCAAGAGTCTAATGTCTACTAAGACACATTGCAAAGTTTTTAGTTGAGGCCAGCATTTTTCTGGTAAGCTCATAGAGCTTGAAGTGAAATCTTTCCAAGCCAGGCTTAGAGAATAAATATTTAAACATCTTTTTGCTTTCTTTGTACACCCACTGGCTTATTTATAGGATGATAAATGTCACATATACATATATTTACACCTAAATGGGCATGTTCATTCTGTAGTTGATGTTTAGTGCACATACCTCCATAAAACTCACCACCATAAAATGGAACTATAACGTTTTGCTGAATCACCATTTTCATATTCTGATTTGACACCTGCATATACTGCTTGTAACAATACCTTTTTTGATGTAATCCTAGATTGATGAGCAAGATGGTGTTTTGCAGAGAGTTCCACATGTTATCCAAATTAGAGAATTTTTTAGTTGAAAGCCAATGGATGTCATTAATGTCATCTTACAGATACGGAAACTGAAATCTTGAAAGCAGCTTGGGTTTCCAGCCCAACCTCAAGCTAACTGTGGCAGAATCAGGACTGGAACCCTATTTCACCCACTCTTGAGTCCAGTGCTCTATCAGTAAAAACTGGTTTTAAGCAGTGGGGTCATATGATTGAAGCAGCATTGAATCAGATACTGGAGAACAGTTTTGGGGACAAATGAGTCTATGCTAATCCTTCTCAAAATGAACTTAGTTATTAAAACATCAAATCACTTTTACTATCATTCTAACAGTTAAATTTATTGAATATTTATTTTGTGCCAAAAATTCTAAGTACTTTGCATAGATTGTCCCATTTAATCATCATAAAAATCCTAAGGGGTTATATTATTATTATAAGAACAGAGGCCCAGAGGACTCAGTTTCATAGGATAACACAGCTGGTGCTGAGGATCCAGGATTCAAACAGAAGATCATCTGTTTTAAAGGCACTTCCCTTAACTACTACAGTATAAAAACACTAATAGGCATGTGCATTAAAAATTTCAAGTTTCCCATGAATTTCAGTATTTACAGAGATATTCCCATAGGAAAGATGCAGAAAAGATAATATGGAGCCACAAAATAGCATGGGGGGTAAAATTAAATGTTTCCATGTTCATGAGATAGCTTTGCTATAAGGATTAAAGAATTTTCCATCATTTAAACACACTAGGTCTGTTAGACTCCACTCTTGACTGCTTATCTACAATTGAAAAAAGAAATAGAACCATAAAGCTAAGGATTGGACAGGCACACAAACAGCCAGGGAATAAGGTCTAAAGTCTTTGGTTCTGTAGTTTAGTCGTTGGTATGCTTACCTCACAAAAGTTATATCTCCTGTCTATAACTGCTAGAAAATATCTCATTCCTCTGCCTCAATGCCTTTCTTTCTTTTGTTCTTTCTTTCTCGTTCAAGACATGTTCAAACAACTGTGCAGGCCCTCCAGACATCTCCATCTACCCCTAGACCTGCCACATGGTAACAGAAAAAATAATAATTTTCACCTCCTCTGTTTTCACATAGCATGTCACTTGTCCTTCTGTTATTGGCTTATACATTTTCCTCACCAGCTGAATATAAACGCTTCAAATATAGGAACATGTCTTATTCAACTCTGATATTCATTTCCTAGCAGAGTACTTTCTACAGAGCAGTTGTTTACTTTAAGGTTTTTTGGATGAGTTAATTAAGTAGGATCATTTTGTATTTACCAGAACAGAATCACTTCCCCATTATTATCGCTACAAACTCTTAATTTCTTTGGTGATACATTTATGCCTGCCTTTAATCCATGCTCCATCAATACTCCAGACACATGTATGTAACGTAAGTCCAGGCCAATCTGAAGGATTTGCACAGTGATTGGCTCATAAGTGAGCACGTGACCCAAGTCTGTCCAGAGTGAATCAGGACTTTCTAGGGAGCTTCCATGGGGAGGTGTGCTTCCAATACAGCTTTCTATAGCTTTACATCTATTACTCAGGAGGGAAGGACACAGAGCTGAGAAACAGAAACAGTTCTCTATCACTGTCACTGTCACTGTCACTGTCATTTAAGTTCCTGGATTCAGTTATTTCTGAATCTATCACAACAGTCCTAGATTGCCTCAATTTTAAAATTAAAGTTCATTTTAATTTAAGTTAAATGTTCTACCACTTTTAAAAGCAAAAAAAAACACAAAAACACAAATCTATGTTCCATATAACACAATTAACTTATTCAAAATGTCAGCATCATGCAAGTTGAAGAAAAGGACAACAGGAGACATATAGTCTTAAATAGTTGTTCATTCAATAGTTAATGTTTTCCAAGCTAAAAAAGTTACATGCTAAAAAAAAAAAAAAAAAAAAAAAAAAAGAGTAAAGGAAAGAGATGAGCAAAACCAAACAACCGCCTTCATCTAATAAAAATTTCTTACTCTAGGGTCTTAAGTCACTAACACCATTAATCCATCATTACTGTACCCCATCATTACTAAGGGTTTCTTTACTCCGCGATCCCTTCATAGCCTTGGGATCCATCTGGAGCCACCATTTTTAGCGTCTAACAACCATGTTTGGTTGTGACATGTAAAGTGCCAGCTAACAGTCTCAGAAGTCTCAAAAGTAAAGGCTCCCTACATAGACATGTCCATTGGGCATTTTCATTGCTGAAATGGCTTGTTAGCAAGATTCAGGGCAGATTCAGCATAATAACTTAATTTTTAAATCAGCTATACCTTTTCTTCTGCTACTTCCTGGTCACGTTGAAAGTGTGCCTTGTTACTGCTCTATGTATAAGTTTCCTAATGCTACAAACTGGGTGAATTAAAACAATAGAAATGTATTGTCTCAGAGTTAAGAAATCTAGAAGTCCAAAAAATCAAGGTGTTGGCAGAATTGATTCTCTCTGGTGGGGGTATGAGGAAAAAATTGTTCCACATCACTCTCCTAGCTTCTGGTGGTTTGCTGTCAATATTTAGGCTTCCCTGGCTGATAGCTGCTTTTATGTTCACATAGTTTTCTTCTGTGTATGAATCTGTATCAAATTTCCCCTTTTGTAAGGATAGCATTTGTACTGGATTAGTAGCCCACTGTATTCCAGAATGACTTAATCCTAACTAATTATACCTACAACAACCTTATTTTCAAATAAGGTTTTATTCTAAAGATACTAAGGGCCAGAACTTCAACATATCCATTTGGGGGGAGTGGAAACAATACAACCTATAAAACTCGGGCCTCAGAAATATTCTCATCTTCATGACAGAAACTTATATACCATTATATCTAATAATAACAGTTTATTAAAAGTAGTTTTGGAATCAAGGTCTATTAAGATAATTTTGACAAAGTTTTTAAAAAGAAGTTAAATAAATCCAATGACAAATATTATGAAAGTTACAGCTGAGTCATCCTGATTACAACAGAATGCACACACACACACTCACGTGGTTTCAGAAACCTTAAAATTAGAACTTACTGGCTCAGCTAACACTGCCTGAATTGGTTTCACCTGTGGAAAGTTTTTAGCTCTGATTTGATTTTAATTTGCAATTTGAAAGTGCTAAGTCTGAGGTATGAAGATTGCCTTATTTTCCAATTTCTAAGTTCAACTTAGACTTGAATGACTGTTAGAAATTATTTCTGAAAACAAGAGTAGAAACAAAGCTACATCCATTAAACATAGGTATCCTAGCCAGAAAAGTCATACAGACACATACACACACAAGGTTTTATATTTAATAGATGAAAAACATGGGAAGATATATCAGATAGAGTTATTGGGTTTTGAATGAAATAAGAAAATTAATATTTGAAATGAGGGTCTGTAGCTTCCTGTTTTTTATACATTTTTGCTTCCATTTTATAAGATAAGAAGTTTGATTAAAGCAAGGGAAATTGTGATCCAACTCAAAGAGATCTTTCTTGATGAGGACCTGAGATGACTTATGATCTTTCCTGGACAACTTCCCTAAAAAGAAAACACTGGTCAGGGGAATTTAAAGTAAGGAGCTGGGTCAGCTGGTTTTTCCTTCCTTCTATAATCCTCTCTTATAAAATGATTAGGATTTCCAATATTAGATGTTTCTACCTCCAATTCACTGATGTTAAGAAAAGTGCTTTAAGAAGTAAACAGACTCAAATTGCTTCATAAAAGTACTTGGGTTTATATTCCACTAAACAGGGTGATTTGCTGAACACCATACTGAAATGGTTTCCATTACCAGGTGGAAATAACATCAATGCAAATCTCCGACACTCAGACCAAGCACTTCCCACCACGGCTCTTAACCTGAGCAGGCAGAAAGAGTTAGACATTGGCCTCACCTTCATTTAGCTACATATGTGTGACTCTGAGCAATATGAGCCACATAAATATTGTGAGAATTAAAACTAGTATTTACCTATTAAAATTCTTGACAATGGCATCATTAACTATTGTTACTATAAAACTATCTTTTACTATAGTTAATAAAAAAAATTAAGAAAGAGTAAAACAGAAGGAGATCACAGAGACATTACTTTAACATTTACCAAGCAGAATATATCTGAGAGCACTCTGCTGACAATAATGAAGAATCAAAGATAAATAAAACCTAATCCCAGAACATTATAGTATAAAAGGGAAATAGTCTGATTTCCTCCTTTCCTTCTGTTGTGATGAAGGAGACACTTCCCTGAAATACATTACTTTCAAGTGACTCTCTCAAAAGTTTTAGCAAGTGAGTACAATCATGAAATCAAAATCCCAACAAAATATACAGCATTTCCGTCATCTCAGGAAAGTTCCCCATGCCCCCTTCTTAGTCAATCTGGTCCCTGTCATTTTTAGAGGCAAAGCCTGTTTTTATTATTTTTCATCATGATTAATTTTGCTTGCTTTAGAATTTCAGATAAATTAAATCATTTAGCATGTACTCTTTTGGGTAAGTCTTTTACTCAACATATTGTCTTGAGATTCATGGTGTTTGAATGTATCCGTTCCTTTCTTCTTAATGCTGAAACTGAATATATAAATACCAGTTTGGCTTAAGCATGAGTACATGTATATGTGTGTTTGTGTTTAAATCACTTTCCTGCTGATAGATTCCCGGACTGTTTTCAGTTTTTCGCTATTATGAACAAAGATGCTGTGAATACTTCTCTGCAAGTCCTTTTGTGGAACATATTATCATTTCTCCTGGGTAAATATCTAGAAGCAGAATTGATGGAAACAGTAGATGTTTGTTCAGTCTTTTACGAAACCAAGCTTTTTTTCCCAAAGTGGTGGTGGTAACATTCTATTCTCACACTGATAATGTATGAGAGTTCTAGTTACTCCAAATGCTCATCAGCATTTGGAGCTCCTCGTCTTTTAAGACTGCTCATTCTGGCTGGTGTGTATAGTGTCTCAGTGGTTTAATTTACATTTCCCTGATAACTAATAATGTTGAGCACATTTTTGTGCACAAAATGGCAACTCACATGTTCATTCACTTTGCCTCCTTTTAATTCAGCTATCTACTTATTCCTGTGTTTTAGGGGCTCTTTCTATTTTCTGGATATATGTGTTTCATCAGGTATGTATTTTGTCAGCATTTTCCCCAATCTTTGACTTACTTTTTAATTTTCTTAACAGTGTTGCTGTATTTTCAAATATTTGGAAACTTCCTAGACAACTCATTGTCATTGACTTCTGATTTAATTCTGTGGCTTTTAGGTAATATAGTCACTGGGATCTCAGTGAGTGTGCCATGTGCACTTGGATATATATCCTGAACTTTTTGAGAGTAACATTCTAAATATATTACTTGAATCAGAGTGTTTCATAGTCTTATTCAGATCTTCTTGCCTTTACTAGCTCTTTTGACTTTTTTTTGTTACTGAGAGGGAGTGTTAAAATTCTCTAAATGTATTTACCTGTTTCTCCCTTTAATTCAGTCAAATTTTGCTTCACCTATTTTGATGCTCTGTATAGGTATTAGGATTGTTATGTCTTGCCAACTAATTGACCCTTTTATAATTGAAAATGCTCTCACTTCATGGATGGTGATGCACTACTATAACAAGGCTTACTTTATCTGTTAGTAATATACCTAGCCTGCTGCTGCTGCTGCTGCTGCTAAGTCGCTTCAGTCGTGTCCGACTCTGTGCGACCCCATAGACGGCAGCCCACCAGGCTCCCCCGTCCCTGAGATTCTCCAGGCAAGAACACTGGAGTGGGTTGCCATTTCCTTCTCCAATGCATGAAAGTGGAAAGTGAAAGTGAAGTCGCTCAGTCCTGTCCGACTCTTGCGACCCTATGAAGCCTTCCAAGCTCGCCGTCTTGTAATTAGTGTCTGCAAGGTCTATCTTTTTCCTTTTTTTTTCTCCACTTTCAACTGACCTGTGTCTTCATATTCAATATGCAGTTCTTATAGAAAACACAGGTCCAGTATTCTTTTTTAAATTTAGCCAGATAATCTATGTCTTTAATGGGCATGGCATGTTTAATCCATCAACATTTAATGTAATTATTGATTTGGTTGGATTTAGGCCAACTGTTTTTCTATTCATTTTCTGCATGTCCCATCTTTTATTTTTTCCCCTGTCCCTTCTTTTTTCCTTCTTTTAATTTGAATACCTCCTAAAATTCTATCTCAATTTCTCTATTGGCTTTTTAGCCATTCCTCTTTTCATTATTGTTTTTCAATGTTTCCTCTAGACATTGAAATTTACATCTTAAACATTCTACACTCTAACTAGAGTTAATATTGTGCTAGTTTATGTAAAATGAAAGATCCACAAATCATACGACTTTATTTCCCATTTCTGTAAGTTGTCCTATATATTATGTCTATGTTGGCTATACAGCCCACAGTGCAACACTATAATATCAGTTAAAACAGTATCTGGATTTTGAGATCTTAGGAGAAATATAGTGTTTTTCTATGTACATATTTACTATTCAGAGTAATCTCCATTCTTTTCTGAATATCCAAGTCTCATCTAGGATTATTTGTCTTCAGCCAGAACTTCCTTCAGTATTTTTTTGTTCAGGTCTGCAGCTGATGAATATGTTTTTAAAAATATTGTTATTTCTCCTTCATTCTGGAGTAATATTTTTCTTGAATATAAATTTCTGAGTGACAGAGTTTTCTTCTCTTAGAACTTTAAATGAATTATCTTCTGTCTTCTTAACACCATTGTTTCTGATGAGAATTTAGCAATAATTTTTCATTGTTCTCTTGTATATAATGCATCATTTTCTCTGTACTTTGAGATTTTTCTCTTCATCTTTGTTTTTCAGTAATTCGACAGTAATCTGTCAAATGAAGTTTGCATTTTATTTGTCCTTCTTGAGGTTTGCTAATGAGCTTTTAAATAATTTAACTTCTGCCTTTATGCAAATTTGGGGTTTTTTTTTCTGTCCCATTTTCTCTCTCCTGTAGCCCTAAGCCTCCAATTTACATATATGTGAGGCATCTCCATATTTCTCCACAAATCTCTGAGTCCATGCTCATCATTTTTCAATGTTTTTCCCCTCTGTTTTTCAATTTGAAAAATGTCTATTGACTTACTGTCGCCAATTCTTTCTCCTGTCAGCTTAAATAGGCTATGAAAGTTATCCAGTAAATTTTTTTGCATTAGACATTGCATTTTTTAGTCCTCAAATTTACATTTGATTCTTTTTATAGTTCATAGTTTTCTGGTGAGATTTTCTACCTTTTCAGTATTTGTGATCTTATTTCTCCCTACATCTATAGTTGTAATAGCTACTTGAAAATGTTTGCTAATTCCAAATTCTGGGTCATCTTGGGTGAGTCTCCATTGATTGTATATATGTATACATATATATGTGTGTGTATATTTTACTTTGGGTTATATCCCAAATATTGTCAGTCATTTGTTATAGAGACTCTGGATTTTACTATGCTCTTATGAAGAGGATTTATTTTGTCTTGGCTGCTAATCTGCCGAATTCAAACTCCACACACTGTCCCCAGACTCTGAAATCTCTACTCAATTATTTTAACCTAGCTAATAAACTTGGAGTTTGTCTCATATGTGTATAGTTCATAGTTCACCAAATGGTTGGAATTTATATGGACTATTGCACATAGCAAGGCTCAATAAATATTTTGAAGTTAATAAATAAAGGAGACTAAATCACACATGAAGTCAGTTACAGCTTAGTTCAACTTCCCCTCTACACTTTGTTACTTGAGCCTGGGAATATCAGTCTTTTCTATCTCAAGTTCTCCACTTTCAAATGAAGAGAATAAAAGCTATTTATCAAGCTTGAGTTGGAGACTGGGTTAATTAGATAGTGTCTGGCACATCAACATATGAAAACTCTTGTTATTCTAAGAATTACTGAGAAATTTTCATAAGAAGAGTATGTTGTCTAGGGGTTCAAAGGAGGCAGTAACAATTTTCATATGTCTGTTGTTCAGTTGCTAAGTCGTGTCTGACTCCTTGAGACCCCATGAATTGCAGCACACCAGGTTTCCCTACCCTTCAGTATCTTCTGGAGTTTGCTCAGATTCAGGTTCATTGAGTCGGAGATGCTATCTAACCATCTCATCTTCTGCTACCCTCTTCTCCTTTTGCCTTCAATCTTTCCCAGCATCAGGGTCTTTTCCAATGCATTGGCACTCAGTATCAGGTGGCCAAAGTATTGGAGCTTCAGGATAGTCCTTCCAATGAATGCTCAGGGTTGATTTCCTTTAGGATTGACTGGTTGGATCTCCTTACTGGCCAAGGGTCTCTTAAGAGTCTTCTCCAGCACCACAGTTTGAAAGCATCAATTCTTTGACACTCAGGCTTCTTTATGGTCCAAATTTCTCATCTAAACCTGACTACTGGAAAAACCATAGCTTTGACTATATGGACCTTTGTTAGCACAGTGACATCTCTGCTTTTTAATACACTATCTAGGTTTGTCATAGCTTTCCTTCCAAGGAGTAAGTGTCTTTTAATTTCATGGCTGCAGTCACCATCAGCAGTGATTTTGGAGCCCAGGAAAATACAGTCAGTCACTGTTTCCCCAACTATTTGCCATGAAGTGATGGGACCGGATGCCATGATCTTAGTTTTTTGAATGTTGAGCTTTAAGGCAGTTTTTTCACTCTCCTCTTTTGCTCTCATCAAGAAGCTCTTTAGTTTCTCTTCACTTTCTACCATAAGGGTGGTGTCATCTGTATATCTGAGGCTGTTGATTCCAGTCTGGCAATCTCGATTCCAGCTTCTGATTTGGAGGGGAGACTTTTTGGAAGGATTTAGTATTTGAGATAGTCTTTGGTAGATGGAAATTAGGAGAAGGAAATGACAACCCACTCCATTCTTGCCTGGAGAATCTCATGGACAGAGGGGCCTGGTGGGCTGCTGTCTATGGGGTCGCACAGAGTTGGGCACAAGTGACGCGACTTAGCAGCAGCAGCAGCAGATGGAAATTATTTAATTAAAAATATTTATTTCCAGTTTTTCAAATATTTATACTTTGTCCTTTTACACCTCTATAATTAAATATGTATATGTGTGTACATATTTATATCTATATTTTCTATAGATTTAATTATAGGTATGTCTATATAGATCCAGATTTCTGTACATTTATCTCTCTATATAGATAAACATATAGCTTTATACTTAAGGGCTTCTCAGGTGGTACTAATGATAAATAACCCTCCTGCCAGTGCAGGAGAAGTGAGAGACATGGGTTCTATCCCTGGGTCAGGAAGATCCCCTGGAGAAGGAAATGGCAGTTCACTCTAGTATTCATGCCTGGAGAATCCCTTCGACAGAGGAGTCTGGTGGGCTACAGTCCATAATGTCGTGAAGAAATGGACACAACTGAAGCAATTAGCACACATGCACAAACTCTATAGTTATAGATAGTCTAAATAAAGATATATGTGCATATATGGATGTGGATGAGTTATATTTGTAGATACAGATGCAGTTATGAACATAGATTAATCTATGGAGATTATATAGATTCAAACACATATATACATTTAATAATATAGTCAAAGAATCCAAATATCATTTTAAAATAGGTCAAGGGCAAAGTCAAAAGTCCCGAATACTAAGACATTTGCAAAGCTAAAAATGATGAGGAAAGTCTTGACATGTTTGAGTTCAGAGCACTTTCCAGAATTATTATGATCCTTCCGTCAGAGATGAGCTAAAATCAGAATTAGCATTGTCTCTGACACTTGAAACGTGAATACAAACTTCCTTGTTCAAAAGAATTACAAAATATGTGCTTTGAAGCTGAGTTTTTGCTCTCTGGAGCCAATCTGATTGTGGTTTCAGATGACGTTTGAAATTCCACTGGTAATGCAAAAGGAATGGTCTATGTGAAATATTCAGGCCTGTTTCCTCTGTCATTATCAGATTACACCTTGGTAACATTCATGATGATCTGGTAAGCCATCGTGTACTAATAGATTATTGACCATTTTAAGGCAGTGAGACCCAATGACAAGGAACTGATACTTTGGAGTTCTGAGTTCCCTGGCTGTGCAAACTTACCCAAGTGAAACTGTCTTTCTTGCTCATTTCTTTCTGGTTAAAATATTGCTCATTTCTTTCTGGCAGGGAAGATAGACACCTTCATTTCCCTTCTAAATATTTACAGAAATGAATTTGTGAACTGTCTATAGAAAGAATAGGCACTATCATGCTAAAATTTACCTATGATCATGTGGTGCTTTTGGAATTTTTGTCTAAAAAGTATCACATTTTTGTAAGTGAAGGCTATAAACTTACTTCTAGCCATACAATCAAAAAATAATGTGGAATTATTAAAATAAACATTAAATTAAGCATATCCTTAAGTAGTGATCAATAATTTCATTAAGTTAGAAATTAATATTTGTAATCAATAATGAGAAGCAAATTGCTGTTTTGAAATTGAAAGAAATCGAAATTTGTTCACATAATAACAGTTTATACTGTCAAAAATATAATTTCTCAAATATAGAATATGTTTGCTTTTACACATAGATCCAGTAATTTTTCTTGACAATTTTGTTTCTTTTTGATAAACTCTCATTTGGAAAGTGATGCTTAAGGATCAGAAATAAACTCTATTAAAGTATTTTCTTTTGGGTCTAGGACTTGGTTTGAGTTACTTTTTTAATTGTGATCATCTTGCAATCTAAGCCTGAATTGTTCTACTATTTTTATGGCAACACTAATCAGTTCTATTTTTAGAACTGATTGCAGTGAAGAATGATTTGAAAATGTTATCAATGATCCTGATTGCAAAATAAAATTGCAAATTGTTTGCAGAGCTGAGTTTAACAACAGGCTTCTCTCTACTGTGCCAGGAATGATCACTACCTCTTCAGACCTCCCTCCTGCTGTTGTCATTAGAGAATAATTCATGACTCTGAGACTCTTGTCCCAGAATTTGTCATTGCCCAGCTGTTTGACCTTGAGCATGTCAACTATCAACTTTCCTGTGTCGTGATTTTCTTCACCTAGAATAACAAGTTAATACCTGCCTTTCTAAGTCACAGGTTTATTGTGATGTTATAATGTTACCATTTTGTGAAAATGCTTTGTAAATCATAAAGAGCCATAGAAGGTATTTTTATTATCTTGGTTTAGCTTTAAAAAGATATTCTAAAGAAACAGTATCACAAACAAGTCTTTTATAGAACCACTAAGTCTAAGGAAGTTCACATAAAAGTAAATGTATTGCAAGTGCTAATTCAAGTCCATGAAATAAGTTCAGCGGTAAAGAGTTGGGTTCTAAATTCAGAAAGAACTATTCACATCACAGTTCTGTCTTTTATTAATACCTTGACCTTGAACAAGTTAGAACATTCATGTGTCTTTATTTATGAATAAAATGCAGATAACATGTACTTGATACCCTATTAATTAGGATAGGCTAGGACAAGTGATAAACAGTTCCAAAATTTTAGTCACCCATACAACAAAGCTTTGTTTTTCACATTCATTCACACTGTATGTCTTCTGTGGGTCATTTGAGGAGCTCTCCCCTACTTCTCACTCTGGAACTTTGTTGATAGACTAGTAGCCTCATAAAATTTTGTTGATAACTAAGGCAGAGAGAAAGTGAGAGCAGGTAATTATGTACTGACTTGCCTATAACTGCATACATTTCACCAACCAAAGAAAATCACATGACCTCACTCAACTTCAAGGGGGCAGAGTAGTGTAATCTTCTCCTAGACCTTGGAGGACAACTGGAAATATTTGAAGGAGACACTTGGAGGAGAATTGGAAATATAATCTTTGTCACAAGCAAGTTGTTATAAAATTATATAAGTATGAAATGCTTATCACAATATGTGAAGTCAATAATATTTTGTTATGATGGACTTACTGTTATCCCAGTTATCTTGTGTTTACACACAGAAGTAATTTTGAGATTTCTATCATCTACACTTAAAATGCTTTGACCAGTGAAGCAGAAAGCTGGAGAATCAGATACTTGAGTGTCTAGATTATTTTATAATAACAGATAATAATTTCTCTCTCCCTTAAATATTTGTTTTCCTCCCTTAAAAAATAATCTCATTGAGAAATATTGTGACCATGAAAATATTATATGATATTGCAAAGCAGTTTGAGCTCTTAAGAAGTCCCTGTGTGATATGCATTGAATCTATTTTTTATTGAGAGATAGCCCAGAGCTATCATTCCTGATGCTTCAAAGAAGGGATAAAACTTGCAAATAGGTCCTGCTTTTAAAATGACTTTGCGGATCTTTCCCTGGAAGCCCTCTGACTGTTCTTCCATTCTGCTTGGAGACTGTGATTCAGGTTGACTTTCTGTGATCCCAAAAATATCCCAGCTTCTAAACCTGATGACAATTACAGATAGCAAGTCAGAGGGAGAAAAATAAAAAACAAAGGCATTTATGGAGTGACTAGCATAGTTCCTGGGCATGTACTACACCCAACTGGCAATATCTTTTTTAGTTAGATGTTTTGCACATTACCTCTTTAATTTACATTTAGTTTTACAATTGTCCATTCTTCTGAAACCTGGCGCCAATTATTCAGATTATATAAGAATATATATAAGAATTAGATAAGGATTTTTTATGTCAAATGTAAAAGTATTCTGTATAAAATCACAAATGTGTAAATCATACTATATATAATATTGAATTGATGAAACCATAATGCCCACAAAAGAAGAATGGGTCATATTTATTTGGCAGTGGCTAATCCCATCCCCTCATTCCCCTGGCCCCTGCTACATGGTTCCAGCTGCTGCTGCTGCTGCTGCTAAGTCACGTCAGTCGTGTCTGACGCTGCACCCCAGAGATGGCGGCCCACCAGCTCCGCTGTCCCTGGGATTCTCCAGGCAAGAACCCTGGAGTGGATTGCTGTTTCCTTCTCCAATGTATGAAACTGAAAAGTGAAAGTGAAGTCGCTCAGTTGTGTCTGACTCTTAGCGACCCCATGGACTGGATGCAGCCTACTAGGCTCCTCCGTCCATGGGATTTTCCAGGCAAGGGTACTGGAGTGGGTTGCCATGCCTTCTCCACATGGTTCCAGCACAGGCCCAAAAATGTGCATTAGAAAACGAATGAGGATGCTGAATGCCAACTCAGAGACCTGGGTGGTTAACTATGAAATGCTAGGCATGCTTCTTGATATGGTGCTCCAGACTGAGGTGGCTGCAAGTACGTAGCATTCTTAACTGGCTGAGAATCAGTTATGAAAGAATGGTTGTGATACTCAGTTACAGCAAGCCTCTTCATATGTTATAGCCCATCAGACCTATGACCAGATGTGTCTAACTATGGGCCTCTTTAGACACATACACTGGTTTTGAGACAGTAACTCTCAGGTGCTCTGGAAAGTACTATTTTGGGGGTGTGGGCACACTTGAATATTCAATTTTATGCAGGTGTTCCATCTCCGACAGGCTTTTCTTCTCTCGGCCCCCCGCTTCTTTCTTTTCCTTTTATTTTTGTAAGTCTATTTGTTGAAGTAGAATTCTGGCCTGGAGAGCCGCAGCATTTGTCAGTGGGAGAAGGCGTGGGTGGGAACAAATGTATTTTCGAGTCACTGCTTTACTCTGCATTCAGGGCACGACTCGCACTGTCGGGATGGATACCTGTGAGTCTTCTTCCCTCAGGGGCAAGCTTCACGACTTAATTTATGGATGAGTTTAGCCTGATTTTAGAAAATACCTGGTGATGTAACACTAAGAATCAAGGAAAAAATCAGGTTCTCACAGTATCTGCTGGTAATTAATCCCAGTGATTAACCACCTGAGAGAACCATCTCGCAGAATAGCTGTATTGGGCACGATTTTTTTTTTTCCTGTCATCCCCACCCCCCCACCCCACGATGTATCTTTGACTATCCACCAGCAGGATAAGACAGAGGATATGTGGAAGTGAATATTTTGACAGTTTTAAAACAATAATCAAGGATGTAATGACTTCATTGATTTTTCTTTGCTGAACTGTATCATTCTAAGAGAAGCAAGATTGCCTTTCTTTTCATATGCAGCCCTGCTTTCTTTTTCAAGTAATTCAGCTTGGGATATCTTCAGATGTATGCCTGAAGCCATATAAAAAATTTGAGATTTTCATTAAACCCAAACTCTGGAAGCAACATAATTCTAGATAGCATAATCCATTTCATTATAAAGTATAAACTCCAATTAGGAGGGGAAAATTTACAAGTAATGCTTTCATCATATAGACAAAAATCTGAATTAGTCCATTTCAAATTATTTAACTATATAATAATTTATCAAGTAGTCAAAAGAGTTCTGCTAGTATGGTGATATATCCTTAAATTATAAATAATGCATTCAAAACTGGACCTCTTTGGTGGCCCAGTGATTATGACTTCACCTTCCAATGCAGGAAATGCAGGTTTGATCCTTGGTCAGGGAGCTAAGGTCCTACAAGCCTCGGGGCAAACTACCCTAGCCCCCGATACACCATAAAACAGAAACAATATGTGTAACAAATTCAATGAAGGCAATAAAAATGGTCCACATCAAGAAAAAAAAAAAAAAACCCTTAAAACATAAAATTTTACATGTGTTCCAAAGATTTTAAAATTAAAAAAAATAAATAAAATAAAAAAAAAACATAAAATTTTAAAAAAGCTAACAAAAATGTGTTAAATATCTACCATATTCCAAGCATTATATTTATACACAAACTCTGTTATCTTTATGTCAAACATTGTACATTTATAGGTTTGTCTTCATCCTAATGATGAGTATGTTAGCTAGAATGGTCATGGAATAACTCTCATTGTTCAATAACTGTGTCCTGTGTGCTCGTGTTTAGTCATGTCTGACTCTTTTGTGACCTTGTGGACTGTAGCCCACCAGGGTCCTCTGTCCATGGGATTTCCCAGGCAAGAATCCTGGAGTGGGTTGTCATTTCCTCTTCCAGGGGATCTTCCTGACCCAGGGATCAAACTTGCATCTCCTGCATTGGCAGGAGGATTCTTTACCCTGAGCCACCTGGGAAGACATGAGATGCATAAAATTCTAACACTCAGAGATCTCCGGTAGCATTTCACTATAGATCACTCTGTGCAGTTTTTTCCATGTATACGTACACAGAAAATTTTCAAAAATGGAAATACAGACCATCTGGAAATGTAGTATGATTTAAAAGCCTAGGTATGAATTTATTTTAATAGCATTACTTTTTTATTATCATTACTCTGCAGACATTTACTCTTAGAGGTCTAGATTCTGCCCTCTAGAAGGTTAAGAATACAGGTGTTTCCTTTGAAAGGAACTACCCGGAGGTTCATCATCCGACAGTCCATTAATTCCTTCTGTGATACAGTAGGAAGATAGGAGAAACTCAGAAATTCTCCCACTAAGTAGACATATGACCTTCAGCAAATATTACCCTTCCTTGGAATTCATTATGTGTATTCATTCAGTGAGAGAATTAGAATAAATGACTCCTGAATCTTAGTAACTTCATCTAATCTCTCCAGGAGGGTCAAGGCTTCCTCTCAAGTATTCACACCCTATCCTGTGGTCTGCTAAGATGGGTCCTGGGACAGAAAGTCTGAAAGGACTTCTTCCACTCAGTAAAAGTTTACTAAGCTCAGCTTCTGTGCTTGGTACTCATGATACAGGGGTAAACAAGCAGATAGGATTCCCCATCTACCAACTGTATATTCTGGATACTTAAACCTTCCTCTAGTCTAGATTTTGGAGGAAATTCTGAAATTCTGGGGGCTCATATCTTGAATATCAGGGCAAGAGATTAAATAGGCAGGATTTAAAGTCTAGCTAATAAAGGAAATCCATTTATCTGGCTTGTTTTCTGTGTATCACTCAGTCCTAATCTCCTTTCCTGGTTGCTAATAAGACAGTGTTCAAGGGTTTAGAGATCCTGAATCTAGTCACATGCCAAGAGAGTTCTCTGCAGCTCTAAAAGTCTGCCATATTTCTCTGAAATTGGAAAATTCTGAAAGAGATGGGAATACCAGACCACCTGACCTGCCTCTTGAGAAACCTATATGCAGGTCAGGAAGCAACAGTTAGAACTGGACGTGGAACAACAGACTGGTTCCAAATAGGAAAAGGAGTACGTCAAGGCTGTATATTGTCACCCTGCTTATTTAACTTCTATGCAGAGTACATCATGAGAAACGCTGGGCTGGAAGAAGCACAAGCTGGAATCAAGATTGCCGGGAGAAATATCAATAACCTCAGATATGCAGGTGACACCACCCTTATGGCAGAAAGTGAAGAGGAACTAAAAAGCCTCTTGATGAAAGTGAAAGAGGAGAGTGAAAAAGTTGGCTTAAAGCTCAACATTCAGAAAACAAAGATCATGACATCTGGTCCCATCACTTCATGGGAAATAGATGGAGAAACAATGGAAACAGACTTTATTTTTGGGGGCTCCAAAATCACTGCAGATGGTGACTGCAGCCATGAAATTAAAAGACGCTTACTCCTTGGAAGGAAAGTTATGACTAACCTAGAAAGCATATTCAAAAGCAGAGCCATGACTTTGCCAACAAAGGGCCATCTAGTCAAGGCTATGGTTTTTCCAGTAGTCATGTATGGATGTGAGAGTTGGACTGTGAAGAAGGCTGAGTGCCGAAGAATTGATGCTTTTGAGCTGTGGTGCTAGAGAAGACTCTTAAGAGTCCCTTGGACTGCACGGAGATCCAACCAGTCCATCCTGAAGGAGATCAGCCCTGGGATTTCTTTGGAAGGAATGATGCTGAAGCTGAAACTCCAGTACTTTGGCCACCTCATGCGAAGAGTTGATTCTTTGGAAAAGACCCTGATGCTGGGAGGGATTGGGGGCAGGAGGAGAAGGGGACGACAGAGGATGAGATGGCTGGATGGCATCACTGACTCGATGGACACGAGTCTGAGTGAACTCCGGGAGTTGGTGATGGACAGGGAGGCCTGGCGTGCTGCGATTCATGGGGTTGCAAAGAGTCAGACATGACTGAGCGACTGAACTGAACAGTATACAGTGAGTTCTTGGTTATTAAGTATTTGTTCAAAATCATGAAATCAGTCAGCATTTCCAGCACCTGGCACATCTTGAAGGCTTAATATATCTTTGTTAAACAAATTAATTACTTAGGTTCTTCTTTCCTCAAAGTGCTAACTCCACACACTGGAACACAAAGGTGAAAGGCAGAGGTTCATTTCATCTACTTAGACTTTAGCTGGAAGACAGTGATTGTGTAATAGAAATGAAAGTGAAGTCGCTCAGTCGTGCCCAACTCTTAGCGACCCCATGGACTGCAGCCTACCAGGCTTCTCCGTCCATGGGATTCTCCAGGCAAGAGTACCGGAGTGGGGTGCCATTGCCTTCTCAATAGGTATGCAGAAAGGGAAGTCAAATCTGAAAAGAGGAAGTGGCCAAAGACTGCTGTTCCTTTGCCTTCTAAATCCAGTGCTTGCTCATCATCCATTGAGCTGATCTTGGGTGTTCCTTGAGTTGAGTATAGAACAAGGACATTAGAGAATCAGAAAGTTCCTTGCTGTTTCTTTATTGATACAATCATATTTATTGAGAGCCTACCATGTCTTGAGTATGTTCTATATCCTGCAAATTAAGAAGCAAAAATATGTTTCCCAATCCCACCCAATCGGATCTTTATACAAAAACAATATCCAAATCTCAGGTTAGAATGAGGACAGAATAAGAATGCTGTCCCCAAAATCTTTTCCAGGAAGTCAAAAATATATTTGAAATCACATCACTATTTTCAATATTATCATCTACAACTGTATTTCAGAAGACAATAGTATTTGTAGGTTCAAACAACAAGGGAGTTCTGGTCCTTCTTCTCATTGCTATTCTGTCTCTCATGCTCTGTTTTTCCAAAACTGGTCCGCATATATATATATATATATGTATAAAGAAAAATATCAGTAAGGTGAAATTGCTGCAATATTTTTCTTCTCAACTATGTGCAATTTGTTTCTTTAGCTGTGTGTCAGTTGCCTAGGAAACCTTAGTAGGGTACCATTTGATTGGCTGTCATCTTGGACTTATCATGAGAGTTCTGAGCACAGAGTCAGAGTGGCATAGCCCCAGCTAAGTTGTTTTGAAAATATAACAATGCATCTCTGTGCTTATTTGCAAACAGATGCAAACTATACTGAGCTTGAGGTGCCACTGTGTTGCACGAAGAACTGTGTGTGGAATTTTAAAGACTCTTGTAACAAACTACACAGCTCTGTTTTCTCAGTACTGCAACCTTGCTCTCTTACCAGGTATCCAAGCTTTGTTTTCTAACCTGTAGTTTGTGATTCTTAAAGTCTAAATTTGAGATTCTTATTTGTACTATTCACCTAGAGAAGTAGAGCTATTTATTAAGCTAGGGTATTTTATTGCTCACGGTTGATGATTAAAGTACCGATGATACATTTTCCAGTACTGCTACATTTATTATGCAATGTATTTAATAACTAAAATATCTATAATACACTATAATTTGTAAACTGTTTATATACAAATTACCTCACTTGATTGTTTCTGGAAACTGAAACCTAGGTAAGACAATTCCAATTAGCTCACTTCAAAGATGAGATATTAAAGACCCAAATACATGAAGCTATTTATGTGTGATCACTCAGTTGAGAAGTAGCAGAGCTGAAAATTCATATCTGGCTCTGCTGATTAAATACAAGGCGCACTCCATAACAATTTCTAGTTGTCCACATTTCATAAAACAGTATGTCCTTGGTGCTTCCAGCTCTAAAATATATCCCAAATTCATCTATTTGTCTCGTCTATCACTTATTTTTTTCTCCAGAACTCCACAGTAGACTCCTAAATGATTTCCCTGATACTACTCTAACTTACTAAAATTCGTTCTCCCCACAGTGGCCAAGTATTTTTAAAATCATCATGTAGGTGGTTTGAAGTAAAATTTACATGCCACGAAAGGCACAGATAGTAAAAATACAATTCAATGAATATGATAAATATATACTTCATGTAACTATTACCAAAACTGCGATACAGAACATTTTCAGAACTCTAGAAATTTCTCTCTTGCCCTCTTCCAATCTGCATCCCTCAAAGGAAACCAATATTTTGATTTCTTCCACATGGACTCTTATATAAATTAAACCATGCACTATGTACTCTTGATTCTGGCTTCTTTCTTCACCATACTATTTTTGAAAAGCATCCATGTTGTTGCATACATGAGAAGTGTGTTATTTTTAGTGCAGTTTCCCTTTTTTTTTTTTATTACATCACAGTAATTTTTCAGTGAAAATTTTGTTTTAGAATAGTCTTATATTTACAGAAAAATTTGAATATAGTAAAATGAGTTTCTAAATACCCCAACCCCAACTGACACTGTTATTAAAATCTTAACATTTTTGTGATCTCTTTGTCACAATAATAAACCAATGTTGATACTTATTATTACCTAAAGTTCATGCTTCATTGAGATATTCTTGGATTTTACTTAATGTTGTCTCTGTATTCCAGGAGTCCATCCAGAATGCCATAATGCATTCACTTGCTATGTTTCCTTAGGTCTCTTTAGACTGTGACAGTTTTCAGACTTGTCCCTGTTTTTAATGGGTTTGAGTGTTTTCAAGAGTAGTAGAGGGGCATATTTTTATTAGAATATCTCTGAATTGGGGTTTCTTCTTTGATGACTAAAATGGAGTTATGGGGTTTTGGGAAAATTGCTACAGAGATAAGGTGCCATTCCATTCCATCACAGGAAGAGTTCATGCTACCAACATGACATCACCATGGATATAAAATATGATCACTTGGTTGAGCTGGTGCTTGTCAGCTTTCTCCTATAATATAACTTATTCTTTTCCTCCTTTCCATAAGGCACTCTTTGGAAGGAAGTCATGTACACAGCTCACACTTATGGGGTGGAGAGTAATGTTCACTTCCCCATCTTAAGGGGAGTTTCTACAAAAGTTATTTGGAATTTTTCTGCAGAGGAAATTTTGCTCTTCTCCATTTATTTATTAAATCACTTATATATAAATATGGACTCATTTACTTTATACTTTATGCTATAACCCAATACTATATTATTTATTTTGCTCCTCAAACTGTTCTGAAGTCGCTCAGTCATGTCTGACTCTTTGTGACCCCATGGACTGTAGCCTACCAGGCTCCTCCCTCCATGGGAGTCTCCAGGTAGCTTTGTCAATTGGGAGTTCTTCCAGCTGGCTTCTGTGCCCTTGCTGTACTCTGCAGTTGTATATGGCATTTTATTCTGTTCTGTTTTGCTTTGCTTTGAGTGCTTCCTTACTTTCTCGCACCACAGTATGCTCCAGGCTCATCATGTATATATGTACCCCAGTCCCTAAGTACCCCAGAGAATCATGCTTTTCTTCAAAGGGTCTTGGCTCCTTTTATTTGAAAAATAGTATTAGAAACCAAGGGCTCCTATAAGCTCATCTACGTCGTTTCACAGATTAAAATATTTAAAGTTTAACCTACCATCTTTTTTTCTTTCCTGAATACTTTTTTAGGGTTGTATCTAAAAGGTCATCATCAAATTCAATGCCACATAGATGTTCTCCTGTGTTTTTGTCTATGCTTTTTATTGTTGTTCATTTTACATTTTTATATATGATCTATTATAAATTCATTTTTGTGTAAGGTATAATATCTGTGATTAGGCTTATATTTTTAAATTAATTCTTATTGGAGTTTAGTTGCTTTATAATGTTGTGTTTAGGCTCATATTTTTATTTGGACTTCCAAAAAAATTTTCTTCAGCTCCACTGGTGAAATAACTATCTTTCCAGCACTATTCCTTGAAAAGAATATCCTTTCTTCACTGAATTGTCTTGTGCATTTGTTAAAAATAACTCAGTTTGTGTGGGTATTTTCCTAAGCTTTTTTTTTTTCCTATTGTCACATTGATCTGTGTGGCTACTCTTTACACCAAAATAAGGTGCTGTGTTTACTGTAGCTTCATAGTTAATTTAGAAGTAGAGTAGTTTATTCATCCAAATTTCCTTGTTCAGTTGGCTATTCCACATCCTTTGTATCTATGTATACATTTTAGAATCAGTTTGTCAATATCTGCAAAATAGCTTGCTAGAATTTAGATTGGGAGAGGGTTTAACCTATATATCAAGTTGGAAAGAACTGACATCTTGACAACACTGAGTCTTCCAGTCTATGAACATACATTTCCGCTTACTGAGATCTTCTTTCATCAGTATAATTTTAGTTTTCTTCCTACAGATCTTGTGCATATTTTCTTAGACTTATACCCAACTCCTTCCTTTTTGAGAATGTAAATATTTTTAATTTCAGATTCCAAGTTTTATAGCTGATACGAATAGTACTATAAGTTAGAAACATAAAACAATGTCATGTTTAACCCACTGCTCTTAAAATGCAAATTCCTTACTCTGGTCTACAAGATTCTGCCAGTCTCTCTACACTAATCTCAAGCCAGGTTACCCTTTGATCCTGAAGTTCACAATCACTCTTCCTTAATTTCTTAAAGGATTACAAACTTTTTTCCATGCCCCAGGGGTTTTGCCCTTCATTTTGCTGGGTTTTCTTTTCTCCTAAGTGTTTTTCTCCTTGGTTCTGACACTTTTCATCCTTCTGGTCTCGATTCAAATTTCAAATGTTTCCCTAATCGTTCCATCTAAGATAGCCTCAACTTTTCTTCTTTCATAGCCTTTATTGTATAATACTTATCACTCTTTGATATTTGTTACTCTTCCTGGTTATTATCTTACCAAATTAGAATGTAAATTATGTGAGAATAAATACTTTGCCTTTTTCATTTACCATCTTATTCCCAGTCCTACCATATCTATAGTATAGTAGATGCTCATTTAAATGTCTTTGAATGAGTCTATTTTCTTGTAAGAAGAATGATACACCAAGATCAAATGCCTCAGTGTCAACAAGATCTTTCCCACGTCCCTAAACTGAAAGTGATTACTCTGTTTTGAGTTTCCCTAAGAATGTATTCTTTCTTATATAATAATTTATAATTTTGCTTGTTTATATGCATTTTTAATCTCCTACTAGGCTATAAAAACACTAAGAACAGGAGCAGTAATTTATTCATCTTTGTATTCTCCATATCTTTTTTTTTTTACAGAGATATGTTTTTTAAAAAGCATCTTAATTTGAAATTTGAAAAATTAATAGTTGGTGAATTAGCTGGTAACTGGAAGACCTTGGATCTGATCCAAATAAATTTCACCAATTAATTACATAACTGTTGGAAAAGAACCTTACCTCAGGAGGCCTTATTTTAAATGAAGGAAATTAGACTAGATTGGTAATTCTTAAGCATTTTTTTCTTTCAAAGGAGGTACAGCAGACACTGTCAGTGTTCCACCTATACCTCTATAAACTCTTTACCACTTTCTTGAACATCAGATTCTAGTCTTTTTTTACTCTCAACAGCTAGAACTTTCCTCTCCTCATTAGAAGACTGCCTTCAGGTTTCCTAAGAAAACTTTATCTGCAAACTGAGGAAGTCAGAACTGTAACCCCCACCTCTGCCTCAGGAAGCCATGAGCTGAAGACTAGGATGCAGAATGTAAATGTTCCTGCTTCTTAGGCACTGCTAAGCACAGCTCTGAGTGAAGATTATGCAATCTCCAGAGCTCCCCTATAAAATGAGTCCAACGGTACCCCTAGTAGAACATGCTTTGATAGCTAACCCTTGCTTGGCCTGTTCCATTCCCAGCCTCACTTCCTCACTTCACAACCTGTTCTTCTTGGAGACATTTCCCAATGCATCACTTCCACATGAATCCTCATCTCAGAACCACTTCTGGGGAACTCAACTTAAGACTTGAGATAGAGGGTCAGACTTTGAATTTCTGCTAAAAACCATGGCCTCTCTTCAGAAAAAAAGTACTATATTATTCATGCAAAGTTGCATGTGTGCGAGCATGTGTGCTAAATTGCTTCACTCATGTCTGACTCCTTGTGACCCTGTGGACTGTAGCCCACCAGGCTCCTCTATCCATGGGATTATCCAGGCAGGAATACTGGAGTGGGTTGCCATGCCCTTCTCCAGGGGACCCTCCCAACCCAGGGATCGAACTCAGGTCTCTTATGTCTCCTGCATTGGCAGGCAGGTTCTTTACCACTAGCACCACCTGGGAAACCCCATGCAGTTATTTACACATAATCTGTGGGTTTTAATTTAATAATACCTTGACTAAAAATCCCTAATGTAACTTCTTCTTTAAATGTTTTTTAATATGGGAGTATGAGTGAAGTGAGTGAAGTCGCTCAGTTGTGTCCGACTCTTTGCGACCCCATGGACTGTAGCCTCCCAGGCTTCTCCCTCCATGGGATTCTCCAGGCAAGAGTACTGGAGTAGGTTGCCATTTCCTTCACCAGGGGATCTTCCCGACCCAGGGATCAAACCTGGGTCTCCCGCATTCCAGGTAGATGCTTTAACCGCTGAGCCACCAGGGAAGCCCAATATGGGAGTATAGTTGATTAATAATGTTGTATTAGTTTCAGGTATGCAGCAAAGTGATTCAGTTATACAAATATATGTATCTATTTTTTTCGAATTGTTTCCCCACTTAAATTATTACAGAATATTGTAGAGTTCCCTGTGTGATACAGTAGGTCCCTGTTAGTTTTTCATTTTAAATATAGCGGTGTGTACATGTCAATCCCAAACTCTCTAACTATTTCTACCCCTACACTCCGCCCCCCCCCCACCCCCCGGCAAACATGGTAACTTCTTGTTCTTAAATTCATGCATTCCTTCGAAAATTTTAGTTGAGAATCCATAATATACCTATCAGCTTTGTAATTTCCAAGAACACTGGAATGAACAAAACCAACCAGAACCTTGCATCTATGGAGTTTACCTTCACATGGAGGAAGATGATGATAAAATGGGTAAGAACAGGAGGAAATGTTAAGTGTTAAGATAATTAAAACAGATAGAAAGCTAGTGAGTGACTACCTTATGTATGGTGAGGAAAGGAGACCTCTGGGAGGATGAGGCATTTAAGCTGCAATTTTAATGACAGGCAGGAGCCAGCCATATAAATAAAATTAAGGGGTGGTAGCACATGCAGCGGAGAAGGCAATGGCACCCCACTCCAGTACTCTTGCCTGGAAAATCCCATGGACGGAGGAGCCTGGTGGGCTGTGGTCCATGGGGTCGCTACGAGTCAGGCAGGACTGAACGACTTCACTTTCACTTTTCCCTTTCACACACTGGAGAAGGAAATAGCAACCCACTCCAGTGTTCTTGCCTGGAGAATCCCAGGGATGGGGGAGCCTGATGGGCTTCCATCTATGGCGTTGCACAGAGTCGGACACGACTGAAGTGACCTAGCAGCAGCAGCACATGCAGAGGGAGCTAGTGCAAAATCTCTAAATTAGGAACAGGCTTGGTTAAGTCTGAGGATTCAAAATGTTTGAGTGTCTAAAGCATAGTATGCAAAGTAGAGCAGTATGACTTAGAATTGAAAAAGTAATCAGGCACTTGATGATAGCAGATAAATCAGGGTAAGGAGTTTGAATTTTGTTCTAGATAAAATGGAAATAATGATCAGTGCTAGTTTTCCACCGGAACATTCCACCACTAAGTGCTACAGTATGGGGTTTGGTCTCTAATTGTACTTTAATCAGTTCCATTCACACTACCCATTTACTTTTCTTTCCTCATATATCCTTTTCTTGTCACCTGACTATAAGTTAATGGGTCCCTGATTCTTCCTTGCTAAATCTTTCCCTACAGGAGAAAGAGGGAAATGACAGGATGAGTAATTGTATAAACTAAAAGTCACCTCTGAATGACTCTAACTCCTTGAATAATGAGAATTTCCCTGAATATTTACAGAGAAGATGAACTATTCTTGACTTCTGACAAGCTCTAGAACTAGACTTCTGTTGAGAGAATCATCTCATTTAAGGTGATAAAACCTTAAAGCATCCAGGGTATATGTTACTGCTATCTTCATTTTTGTTTACATTGGGTGGGTAGAAATTTAGATTGGTGGCCATAGCTAGCAATGATTTCCAATGGATTTAATTTCAAAGAAAAAAAAATCTGCAGACTCTCATTTTCTTCAGTCCATAAAATTTGGTGGAAGGTTGTCTAAAAAGCACAGTAAATATGAACAGAATGTCAAATTCAAGCCAAAAAAAAGCCACAATATGGCTTTGGAAATATTTTTTATTCCAACTCTTTCACTGGCACCACGGTAGTTATTCTGCAATTCGTGCCCCTTAACAGGAAAGGAGTCTTTCTGACAAAGCGCGCTTGATAAGACAGCTGGAGTTTCTTGGAGAATGTTGACCAAAGTAATTACTGTGTTTCTGACAGCAGCTGTAAAGTTTCTGTTGCTAGAAATTTAACCCCTGACTAACTGAATTCAAAAGAATTGTTATGTTTTGCTGACACACATGAGGGTATTACTTTAAAAATATGAGCTATTAATTTGATTAAGAACATGACAATTTCTTCCTTGATACTCTAGGTTCAAAAGCTTGGCAAAAATATTTATATAACAATGAAGGAAAAGTGATTCTCTTTAGCGGTTTGTTTATCCCTGCTCTCGTTTCCATAGCTGCATGAACCCTAACATTTAGCCTACTTGGCAAGTAACAAAACATAAGCTGCTTTGGGATATAATTAAGTTTGAAGCAATATGGAGGTAATATAGAGTAAAACGCAGTGCTTCTCCAATCCCAGATTGCTAAAATTTTATCTAAAATTTCTGTCTCCTATGCTTCTCCTAAACTATCAAAACTCTCTGTTTTGCAACAACTAGTTGCCACATATTGGCTGAGTATCTACCATTTACAAGATACTAAAAACTAATGGATTGCAAAGAAATACAAAACATAACTTCTTTCTTCCAAGTTTATGCTACAGATATGGTACTGAGTGATACAAAAAAATAACTATCAAGAGTAGGTAATAAATTCATAGACATCATCATGATCAAAGTTTATTATTTAGAGCCTGGTTGCTATGCAGGGGGATTCTGAATAATACTCAAATAAATGATGTGCATGGCATTGTTTTAGGAACGTTGCTGATGTCAAACTGTGAGGATAAAAAGCTGCCTTGATTATAGTAGAAGTGCTCATGGTAGTTATAATAGTAGTAGTGGGGCGGGGGGGTGTAAGAGTAGCAAACAGTCACCAATCAGACACGACGTGCCACATGCACTACATTTAATATTTCTAGCCCTCTCAACAGGAAATGGCAACCCACTCCAGTGTTCTTGCCTGGAGAATCCCAGGGACGGGGGAGCCTCGTGGGCTGCCATCTATGGGGTCTCACAGAGTCGGACGTGACTGAAGCGACTTAGCAGCAGCCCTCTCAACCCTCCTATGAACTGAGCGCTGGGACTCACATTTTTACAAATGAGAACTCTGAGGCTCATATCCATTTGAAATCAGGAATTCAATCAGAATTACAAAGTCAGGACTTCTTGTCTCTGCCACGATGCCCTTAAACACATCAACTCAGGCTCCAGGGAAGAGACTGGACCGGAAATAAGTTTAGCACATATGAAACTTGATTCAAACATTCAGCCCTAAAGGAAGTATCCATTTGTTTTCCATAAGTCAACCTGAAATCTTTTTTTCTCAGCCCCCTAGCCTGTGGAACATCACATCAGTTATTTTTATTCCACCTCTGGCCATTTGTACCAAGGTTGTGAATTTGTTTTGGACAGGAAGCAGCTTCTCTCCTTCAGTGCTTAAGATCCTCTAGTTTATAGGCTGAACTTGGGGTGCCTGCATCTGGCAAGGCTGAGAGCTCTGTTGCCAGGCTTTCAGTGCACTAGATAGGGCACTCAGCCATCCCCTCAGGCATGTGACCTCCTCAGACCTCCATCCCCTTCACAGACAGGGGACTCTCCTGACTACTGCTCTTCTCAAAGGGCTACCATCCCCTCCTGCCCAGGAAACCCAGCACAATTCTTGTCAATAGCTTATGCCTCAAGAAGGCAAAACCCAGACTAGGATGTGTCTTGGAAGTCACCTTTCTTTCAGCCCAGAAACAGAAATCTCTCCTGAAACCACAGGAAGACACAGAGGGTCATACTACCTTTGTGAAATGGATGGAGAATGAGAAAGTACTGTGAGGAGATAAAGCACATTAGGATCTCATTGAATCACTCTGTCACATAGCCATCGAAGACAAGTAGGAATGAGACAGGCAAAGAGGACTAAATAGGACATAGTTCACTGAGATTTTCCTGGCCTCTGTGTGAAGTCTTGCCACCCAAGTGTGGTTCTAGCATCAGCAACCTCTGCAATACACAGGTGTTTGTTAGAAATGCAGAGCCTCACTGTGATCCCACCCCAGACCCACAAACACTAATAATGTGTTCACTAATAAATATTAAATCTTTAATAAGATTCCCAAGTGACTTGTATACATATTCTATTCAAAATTTTCTCACTGGTATAGAGGGCAAAAAACATAATGCAAGTTCAGGGTACAGTTAACAGACCATTTGGCTAAAATACAGGGTTTGTGCAAGAAAAAAAGTTTGAGATGTCTAGAAATGGTGTCTGATCCAGATAGTCAAGAGACTTGACAGCCATGTTTAAGGAATTTTTCCTGTGGTCATAGGCAGACAGTTGAAGTTTTTGTACTGAAGAATGACATAATAAAGAGGTGGCTTTGGAAGATTTTCCTAGCAACATTGGAAGGAGGAGGGCCATTTGTGGAAGAACATGATGATCTGAAGTCTCAAAATGTCCATCTGTAGAATACTCCTCCAAGTCCAGCAGACACTGTCAGAAATACATAGGCTTTTACAGAGTGCCAGGTTGCTATTAAATGTACAAACATTTTGTGGTGCAAAGATGTCCCTCTTAATAACCTGGAAGGGTAATTTTAGCTTTGGGGGTCACTGGTTCTGCAAAGAGGCAATGGGGGCTACAACCCCAGGGATAAAAGAATGTTCAGAGCCAGTTAGAAACTAACACCAAAACGACAGAAAATGTAGGGCAAACAGGGCCCTGGGGACACAGTAGACGAATCTTTCAGGTTTCTCAACGCTGCAGAGTGTACCTGCTCTCACCTACCCTTCAGCAGTTTCACCACTTACCTGAGGTAGTTCAAGATGCAGAGTGGAGCTTGGTGTTGTCATCCTCCTGAAGCAGCCTCTAGGTCAGTGGTTCGCAACCATCATTGCACATTAGAATCACCTGGGGAGCTTTAAACACTCCAGCTGCCCAGCCATATCCCCAGACCAAACAAATGATTATTTCCAGTAATTCTAACAATCAGCCAGGGGCAGCTAGAGTCAACTAAATGCCCTCAAACTGAAAATTACAATAAAATAGAAACTATTTTTCTGGCTCAGTGTATGGAGTAAAATATAATGGTTGCCATTTATTAAGTCCATGAGATATGACAAACACTGCAATCTGTGTTCCACGTGCAGTATCTGTTTAGGGTTCCCCTCCTCGATAACGTGTGTCAAGTAAGCTTTTCACCATAACCCCGGTTTGTGAGTGCTCAATAGCTTAGTCATATCTGACTCTCTGCAACCCCATAGGCTATAGCTGCCAGGCTCCTCTGTCCATGGGATTTTCCAGGCAAGAATACAGGAGTGGGTTGCCATTCCCTTCTTCAGTGTATCTTCCTGACTCAGGGATCAAACCCGCATCTCTGGCCTGTCTCCTGCACTGTAGGATGATAACTTACCTCTGAGTCACAAGGGGAGCCCAATCCCCAGTTTACAAAATAGGAACCTGAGGCTACAAGAAAAGAATGCACTTGCCTACATTTAGGAGGCGCCTGAGCCAGGATTCAACCTAAGGGAGCAAGACTTACAACCTGATGCTTGATCCAAATCAGATTCTGAGAAATATTTCTATATTCATTCTGCTTTCCCACCCTGAACCAAGGCTACTGGCTACAAAGTATTTTTTTAATGTGAAAATATTCAGTATTCTATGATTCAGTTTGTCAATGCTCACGTCTGTTTTGGCATGATGGCTCATTTCCAAATGCCATTAGATATAGTGCAGTGCCTTGCATGTTGCAGGCAATCAATAACAGCTTTGTAAGTGAAAAAATATGTGAATTCATTAGACTTTGTAAAAGAATACAGAGGCATCTGATTAAAGCAATCCTATCACTGAAAACTACACATGATGATGCCTGTGTATACACACGACATGGCTGTCTTTTTAACAGCCACTGTCAGTAGCTCCACCTTACTTGGTTTACCTGCCAAATATGGCCGATTCTCTGCATTTACTATCTCACTTGCTCACTTACTCTAGCACACTGGAGCTCCTTCAGTCAGTTCAGTTCAGTTCAGTCGCTCAGTCGTGTCCGACTCTTTGCGACCGCATGAATCGCAGCACGCCAGGCCTCCCTGTCCATCACCATCTCCCGGAGTTCACTCAGACTCACATCCATCGAGTCCGTGATGCCATCTAGCCATCTCATCCTGGGTCGTCCCCTTCTCCTCCTGCCCCCAATCCCTCACAGCATCAGAGTCTTTTCCAATGAGTCAACTCTTCGCATGAGGTGTCCAAAGTACTGGAGCTTCAGCTTCAGCATCATTCCTTTCAAAGAAATCCCAGGGCTGATCTCCTTCAGAATGGACTGGTTGTATCGCCTTGCAGTCCAAGGGACTCTCAAGAGTCTTCTCCAACACCACAGTTCAAACACATCAATTCTTCGGCGCTCGGCCTTCTTCACAGTCCAACTCTCACATCCATACATGACCACAGGAAAAAACATAGCCTTGACTAGACGGACCTTAGTTGGCAAAGTAATGTCTCTGCTTTTGAATATACTATCCAGGTTGGTCATAACTTTTTTTCCAAGGAGTAAGCGTCTTTTAATTTCATGGCTGCAGTCACCACCTGCAGTGATTTTGGAGCCCCCCAAAATAAAGTCTGACACTGTTTCCACTGCTTCCCCATCTATTTCCCATGAAGTGATGGGACCAGATGCCATGATCTTCGTTTTCTGAATGTTGAGCTTTAAGCCAACTTTTTCACTCTCCTCTTTCACTTTCATCAGGAGGCTTTTTAGTTCCTCTTCACTTTCTGCCATAAGGGTGGTGTCATCTGCATATCTGAGAATTGATATTTCTCCCAGCAATCTTGATTCCAGCTCGTGTTTCTTCCAGCCCAGCGTTTCTCATGATGTACTCTGCATAGAAGTTAAATAAGCAGGGTGACAATATACAGCCTTGATGTACTCCTTTTCCTATTTGGAACCAGTCTGTTGTTCCATGTCCAGTTCTAATTGTTGCTTCCTGACCTGCATATAGGTTTCTCAAGAGGCAGGTCAGGTAGTCTGGTATTCCCATCTCTTCCAGAATTTTCCACAGTTGATTGTGATCCACACAGTCAAAGGCTTTGGCATAGTCAATAGAGCAGAAATAGATGTTTTTCTGGAACTCTCTTGCTTTTTCCATGATCCAGCGGATGTAGGCAATTTGATCTCTGGTTCCTCTGCCTTTTCTAAAACCAACTTGAACATCAGGGAGTTCACGGTTCACGTATTGCTGAAGTCTGGCTTGGAGAATTTTGACCATTACTTTACTAGCGTGTGAGATGAGTGCAATTGTGCGGTAGTTTGAGCATTCTTTTGCATTGCCTTTCTTTGTAATTGGAATGAAAACTGACCTTTTCCAGTCCTGTGGCCACTGCTGAGTTTTCCAAACTTGTTGGCATATTGTGTGCAGCACTTTCACAGCATCCTTAGTCAGCCTTTTTCCTGTCTCTAGATTGGGAGGACATCACACTTGCTGTTTTCTCCACTAGCCTCATCTCTTCCTACTCCTCTCCTCTCTTTTCACCCCAACACAATTTCTACCATTCCATGCCTCCAGATTCCAATGAAAATGGGATGTTTTCCCCACAGTATTTAGTGACTTACTTCTCACCACTTCATCTTCCTGTCAGTTCCCCTCACTATTATCCTTCTTTTCTTAAAACACATTATCACAATTTGTTATTGTGTATTTACTGTAGGTTTATTTATTCAATAACTGATTCCCCACTAAAATGCACCTTTCTTGAACAAAAGGATAATGTCTTGCTTGCCACCATATTTCTAGTGCCTAAAATTACCTGACATGTAGTAGGTCTTCAGTAAAAACATTGAACATAGAGTGTTTTTAAGTAACTGCTTTGATTTCTAAAGTTCCCAGTCTTATCAAGTGATCTAAATTATATATACAATAGTCCCCACTTACCCAATGCTTCTCCTTCAGCATTTACCTATGGCCAACTGCTGTCCAAACATTTTAAATGGAAAATTCCAGAAGTAAATAATTCCTAAATCTTAAATTGTGCACCATTGGAGTAGTGTGATGAAATCTCATGTCATCCCTCTCTGTCCTGTCCTGGATGTGAATCATCCCTTTGCCCATCACATCCCACCCATTAGCCATCTTTGGTTATTAGATGGGTCATTACACTATTGCAGTGCTTGTGTTCAAGTCACCCTTATTTTACTTAATAATGACTCCAAAGCACAAGAGTAGGATTGCTGGCAATTCAGAGTTGCCAAAGAGGAGCTGTAAAGTGCTTTCTTTAAGTGAAAAGGTGTAAGTTCTCAATAAGAAAAAAAAGTTGTATGTGACATTGCTAAGATCTTTTGTAAGAACATATCTTCTGCTGATGAAATTGTGAAGAAAGAAAAATACATGCTAACTTTATACTATCACACCTTGAACTATGAAAATTATGGCTACTGTGTGTGATAAAGTACTTAGTTACTATGGAAAAGGCATTGAGTTTGTACAATAGATATTTTGAGAGAGTGAAACCACATTCACATAACTTTTATTTTAGTATATTGTTAAAATTGTTCTATTTTGTTATTAGTTATTATTGTTAATTTCTTACTGTGCTTAACATAAACTTTATCAAAGATATGTATGTATAGGAAAATATAATATATATAGGGTGGCGTACAACCCATGGCTTTCAGGCATCCACTGGTGTCTTGGAATAGATCACCAATGGATGAGGGGTACTACTATAATTATTTTTCTCACTTCAGTGTCTTCAACTGATGCTTAAAAGTAAACCCCAATTCAATATATAGGCCTACTAGTCTTTTGAAAACCATTTACTTACATGAAATCAATGAGAATCAATGTAAACTCAAGAAAATTCTGTAGAGGCAAAAAGTAACCAGTCCATTTTGAGACAGAGGATTAGGAATATAATCTGTTAATCTAGGGGGCACGGTATTTTACTTCAGCCAATTTCCTAAGATTTTTCAATATGTTTTTAAATAACTGGTAAATTTTTATATATACTATGAAAATTTTCATATATACTATGTAACTATACAACTATATAAACTATGCAACTATACTACTCTCTTGCAGTAACTCACCTTAAAATATATACAAAGATGGTTCAGAGTCCATATTTGTTTGGACCATAGCTTCCATTCAGTGCTGATAACAGTGTGAACTCTCAAGAATTTTCTATGGGATTTTTTTTCTGGTTTTTATCATCTGTCTATTCATTTAGTCAGTTTACTTCAACAAGCACTGATAACTTGTTTACAGTGTGACTTTCCTAATGTTCCTTGCTATTAGAATGTAAAAGAAAGTTATAATATTCAAAGAACTCCTAACAATATCAAGGTTACAGGATAAAACCCAAAATTTGGAGTAGGGGAGAAGTTGGAATGGAAAAGGATAGGAGACGACATGTAATAAAGGAGGATACTGAGCAATAGGACCTCATTTTAATCCACATGTGACAAGCCCACAGCTAACATCACATTCAGTGGAAAAGGTTGAGAGCTTTTCCTTTAGGATCAGAAACAAAACAAGAGTGTCCACTCTCACCACTGCTAGGCAACACAGGACTAGGTCCTAGCAAGAGCAATCAGGCAAGAAAAAGAACTAAAGGGCATCCACATAGCTTAATGAAATCACCAGCTTTGAAATCACCTGACTTTTGTTTAAAATTCTGGTTCTGATTATTTTTAGTTTTGTCATTTTCCATAGGCATATTAACAGTTACCTCGATGAGTAGTTTCAAGGATTAAAATATGCAAAGTGTCTCACATAATAGATCTCAAAAATGTGCAACTTTACCTCTGACTTGAGGAAGAAAAAAGCAATATTAAGTCAAGGAAGAAAGATCCATGGAGAAGGGTAAATCTGAAAGTTAGTCATTCATTCAATATCCATTTTACTTTAGACCTATAATGTGTCAGATTCTTTGGATTTTCTGTCGAAGGAGACAGACACGATCTCATGAATTCTGTATTTTAATAGGGGGAAATAGATAATAAACCAGTTATAGAACACAGTTCAGAAGAGAAGGCCATGAAAGGCAGTAATGAGATAGAAACAGCTTGACTGGAGTTGTAGAATTACAGGGACAGCCCTATGAAAGATGAGACCTGGACAGGCCGCTCATCACAGGAAGATCTGGAGGAAGTCTTGCAGGCAGAGGGGCAGCAAGGGCAAAGCTCAGAGGCAGGAGCCTGCTTGGTATAAAGGCCAGAGTCAATAGAAAGAGTGAAGGAGAGACAGTCATTAAGGTGAGATTGCAAAAGCAATTCTGGGCTGTAACGCAGAGTACCTGGAAGGCCACGGAGCAAAAGAATTTGACTAGATGCACTTGTTGCACCTACTCAAATTGTTGAGGAAAACACTGCAAGTAAACTACTGCAGAAGGAAAAAAACAAACAAACAGAGCCTAAGCCCCAAGAGCCTTGCTGAAATATAAAGTCATCATCTGCTTAAATTCTTAGAATAGCACTTTAGATTTAAGCAAAGGAAGTTTGATGCCGTAAATATTAGTTTTTCCTAAAAGGTATCTACCAATGACTGTCAACAGAAGCTCATCACTGATGCTAATACCTTCCATGACTTGTTTCTTCACTTGGAACTCAATTTTCTCCTTGGTCAAATCTTAATGAGACAATGCTGAGAAATCAAATCTTAAATTCCAAGCGCACTATATTCTACATGGAGAATCCTCCCAAAAGTAAAATATTAGGAAAGCAACATTTATATTTTTAAACAACCTCTCTACTTTGAAGGGATTTCCCTGGTGGCTCAGATAGTAAAGAATTTTCTTGCAAGGCAGGAGACCTGTGTTTGATCCCTGGGTTGGGAAGATCACCTGGAGAAGTAAATGGCAACTCACTCCAGTATTCTTGGCTGGAGAATTCTATGGACAGAGGAGCCTGATGGGCTACAGTCCATGGGGTCACAAAGAGTCGGATGTGACCTTTTTAGATCACTAATCAAGAGATCCTATAGTTAGTTTTTTCTTTATTTTCCTTATTCTTTCCTACTCCAGTATTGTTGTGCTTCCCTTGTGGTCAGTTGGTAAAGAGTCTGTCTGTAATGTGGGAGACCTGGGCTTGATCCCCGGGTTGGGAAGATCCCCTGGAGAAGGGGACAGCTATCCACTCCAATATTCTGGACAGGAGAATTCCATGGACCACAAAGAGTTGGACCTGACTGAGCGACTTTCACTTCACTTATCCTTTCCCAGTCTCAGAGGCAGATTCAGTGGTTTAAATCCACATGCACGGCATTAAAATGTGGTGAGGAATGATACACATTTTTCAAAGCAAGGAGATACTATTTAAATAATAGGTGTTTTCAAAACCATGATACTCTGTCCCTTTGCTTTCTTTAAATAAATTTGCCAAAAACACCCAAACGTTGCAACTTTCCCAAGTTATCAGAACTTTTTTATAAGCTTATAATAATACCACTTTATAGTTGTGCACCAAAATGCTTCCCACTGCTACCCACAATATACTCTACCTTCTTTCTGTTAAGTTGCATCTTAGCCTAGACGCTAAGAACATCAGACTCCTGGCCACAAATCCCTGATGTCTATGAAGCTTCTAACCAAAATAAATGCTTATTCATCTAACGATCATGATGATTGACATTATCAATCTGTTCTTGACCTTGGTAATAAAATTTCTTTACCTTCACCCTTTTGATTTAGATTTGTCATAAGGTCTGATCGCCACAGGCAATCTACTTCTTGATTTACCCTAATATTTGAGAATTTCTGAATCTTAATTTTTTGGGTTCTTGTATAGGGTTAAGACAGAAGCAGACTAACCTGAGTTGGAATCTTTATTATATTATTAATTGGTCAAGTGACTTTGGGCAAGTCCATTAATTTTTACAACCTTTTACAACCATCTGAAAATGGTAGCTGTCAAATCCAACCTCAGAGACTAATATGAAGTTTAAATGAAGCATATTAAGTACTTATCACAGTGGCAAGTACAATTATGTTCTCAGGCAGTTTGTTAACAATGGCAATGTAAGACATACAAAGACACACACACACATAGACAAAGAGGGACAGAGACAGAGAAATTGATTTAATCACAATGCAGACATTACTACAAATGGTTATGTTAGGAGGTGTGACCGGGGCAGAAGGAATGTCATCATCCACTTTACCTACATGAAGAATGGAGTTAAATTAAAGCAATAAGGAACAAAGCCAGGTATTTGAACCAAGTTCATATGATTGTTGAAATAGTGAGTAGCAAAATTTTTAACCAAAAAATTAAAGAAATAGGAATTCATATTAGCCAACCCCCTACTTCTCCATGATCAAAATCCAATATGTCATTTAAGGAAGATAAATTGAAAATTTTCTGCCTTTTCCTCTTTTGGATGTTTTCTTCATCTTCAGCTTACATCAGTATATGAACTTGTTCCATCCAAATGAAAAGCCCCCTCATTGGAAAAGGAAATACAAATATATTTTGAGAGAATTTATGTCAATAGGCTCCAAAACAAAAAACCCAAGACAGACTCTGCTGATGCACTGTAATATTGTGGACTGGTCAAAAGTAAAACTGTCTACCCGTGGCATTGTCATTCACCATGTTGCCTAAGCAGAACTGCAATCTCAAAGGAAGGGGATGAGACGTGAGAAGTGGCATAAAATGATTCGTTCTGCTTCAGAGACGCAAGAAGCTGGCATGCGAAGATTAAGTCAAGCATCTTAGTTGTGAATTTGTTTGTGAACGTGTCTATGATTTGCACCATAAGAAAAAAAAAAGAAAAGAACATGTAACTACATTTTAGGACTGCATGTGATGGTGAAAAAATCAACAGGCTATATTTTATTCTTGGTGTTATTTCCTAACAACTTTGTTGAACCTGCCGACACCTTCCCTCTCCATTCATGCTTCCACATGGTTCCTGTTAATGTTAAGCCTGCTACTAAAGACAAAATAAACACAGCATAGTCACTATGAGTCGGAAGGATTCAACATTCATTTTCATTGTGGCCTTCCCAAATCAGGGTAGCTCAGTGCTCTAGTTAGAACTGCTAACTCTGCAAGCAGAATGACTGAATGTGAGTCTTGGCTCTTCCATTACTTGCCCTATAAACCAGGGCAAGTGACTTGACCTTTGTCTCAATTTCCTCATCAGACTTAAAAAAAATGTTGAGGATGAAAAGAGACCTGCTTCAGAGGCTACTCAATTCTGTAGTTGTAGCTGAAAGTAAGCATAGACAATATTTAAACTAATGAGCATGGATGTATTTCAATAAAACTTTATTCATAAAAACAGAAGGCAGGGCTGGATTTGGTCAGTTTGCCAACCCCTGATTTGGGTCTTAGAATTTTAAGGTCTGAGAAGAATTTTAAAGACACCCCCATTTTACATTTGAGACAACCAAGAAACAGGAGAAGCCTGTAACATGTACTCTCTCTCCCCCTGCCCCAATCACACAAAGAAAAAAGAAAAGAAACTGAAGTCACTCAGTCGTGTCTGACTCTTTGTGACCCCATGGACTGTAGCCTACCAGGCTCCTCTGTCCATGGGATTTTCCAGGCAAGAGACTGGAGTGGGTTGCCATTTCCTTCTCCAGGGGATCTTCCTGACCCAGGGATCGAACTCAGGTCTTCCACATTATAGGCAGACACTTTTACCATCTGAGCTACCAGCCAATCACACAGCTATTGCTTAAAAAACAGTAATACTAATATTGCTTATAACTCGTGATAGTCTTATCTTCAGAATTCTGATAATGATGTCTTAGACTTCTGATTCCCTAGTGGCTCAGATGGTAAAGAGTCTGCCTACAATGTGGGAGACCTGTGTTCGAGCCATGGTTTGGAAAAACCCCCTGAAGATGGAAATGGCAACCCACTCCAATATTCTTGCCTGGAAAATCCCATGGACAGAGGAGCCTGGCAGGCTACAGTCCATGGTGTCTCAAAGAGTTGGACAGGACTGAGCAACTAACACACAATGATGTCTTATTTTTCAGAAATAACAATTTCCCCTGTTTTGCATCTGAAAGCTTCACTGGTCTTAGGTTCATTCTCCAGGAACAAATCAGAGAGGATTTATGAGCAAATGGTAAGCACAGAGGTGAAATAAGATAGGAAAGGGAGGGTAAACTAAACAAGGGTGAGATTCCAAGCAAAGGCCATTTAGAGGATAAGTCTGAACTTAACTCCACAAAGGAATTCTGGAGTGTAAGTTGTATAAGAATTGTTTTATTTCCCACTAGACGATTTAATTGGCACTGTGGGAGGCTGCAAATTTTCCAGGTATTTCCCAGTGGCCAACGGCTGCCACTATAGCCCAAGAGTAGCAAAATGAAGAGGCTGAATGCAGATACTGGCCACAGATTTATCCCTCAAAATATGTTATATGTGTGTGTTGGGTGTGGGGTTGGAATACAAAAATGATCTGGTGGAATTTGGGCTGAGCATTTGCAATGTCTCCCGCACAACATTAATAACAGGAAAATAAATAAATGAACTTGTTTGAAGTTACAGACCAGAGATTCCTATTGCAAACTAGATATTTAAAGTTTCTCATTTTATCTATAAAAATTTATATGAATTTTATATTGTCTCTTAACATCTCAATGATTACTGGGTCTTCCCAAATCTATGAATTTGATTTGCTGTCTTTAAAAGGTATTTTAACTGATACCTGCTTTTTTATTTTTTTAACTTTTAAATTTAATCTTTTTAAACACTATATCATTTTCTGTTACTCTACTTTCTCTCCTGGTAGAATGACATTTTAGTCAAGATAAGATCTCAATGGTTTTCTTCTCTAATGTCCCATTTGTACTTTCCTGTCCATGTAGAAGGATGGAAGGGTCAAACAGCTCCTTGTAGACCACGAACTCCTAGCTCCTGAGAGGGAAAAAAGAATAGGCAGGCATTCATTTTACTATTTAGGTTTCTTTTAATTTTAGAAGAATCTAGGATATCAGCTTTCTTTCCCAAGTCAGCTCAGCTGCACACTAAGATTAAAGCTATCTATGATGCCGTGCCATAGTTGCCAGATACTCTCTTGCCCTTTTGAATATAGTGCTCATGCTCGTGTCCAGTTGCTCAGGTCGTGTCGGCCTCTTTGAGACTCTACGGTCTGTAGCCCACCAGGTTCCTCTGTCCGTGGAATTCTCTAGGCAAGAACACTGAAGCGGGTTGCCATGCCCTCCTCGCAGGGATCTTCCCCACCCAGGGATCGAATCTGCATCACAGGCAGATTCCTTACCTGCTGAGCCACCTGGAAAGCCATTTTGAATATAGAAATGACACAAAAGACTTTCAAATCACTAGTGCCATTTACATGATAGGTGAAGTGTCTTGGTTGTTGGCTTGTTTGTTTTCTTTCCCGGGAAGCTCTCACCATATTTTCCCAATAGGATTGTTTCATTTCATTCTCTATTACTCCTTAACCCATGATGCACCCTTATTGTTTATGCTTGTCTTTGGTCGCTTTCATGCTACTACTGCAGAATTGAGTAGCCTGCAAAAAAGTTTGCTGATCTCTGTTCAAAATGATGCAGCAAATATAACATTGCTGATAAATGTTTAAAGGGTGACTGGATCCCAGGGAACCCTTCCTCTATCTACATAATTTGAAATCCTCATTCTGACATCGAGGTTCTCCACATCATGGTGGCTGCCTTTGCCAGCCATTTATCTCTCTTTAGCCAGACACTGATTTGTGGATGAAGAAACTTACCTCAAACTTCCCGATTGCCTGCTAATAACTACAGTGATATTTTACCCATCCTTCTAGATTTATTTAGAATAGCATCTTGACAGCAAAGGCTTTCCCTTTAATTCTAACCAGCCATGATCTCTTTCTCCTGCAGTCTCCTTGGATTATGCTCTTCTAAGTTTATGCCTTTCTTGTGACATTAATATTCTACTGCTTAATCATTTTTGCTAGCTTCCTCATCCTCGCCTGCTACCATTTAGCTCCTTGAAGGGAGAAACCTTGTCTAATTCATCTTTTTGCTCCCTGCAAAACTGAGCCCATGTCTACGTGAATAGATATTCAGTATACTCACTGATGTGCCAAATTTGATTTTGACATCTGTGTCATAAAGACAACCCTGCTGTCTAAAGATGTTCAGGTTCACCTCGCATTTCCTGTATGCTGATCACTTACACGAGTGATTTCTGATGATCATAGATTCCTTAAAATTAAAAGGCCCTCACATCAATCTAAACTATGACAGTTTCTCTTACAGAACTTTGGCAGATTGTTCCTGCCCAAATTGTGTAGTCAAAGATTGCCAAATGTTTGCACACCGCCTACATTATTTTTGTCAAATCCACATACCACCTGCTCTGTTATTTTATCAGTATTTCCTTTTATTTACTCACCTTTACCTTTAAATGTTTTTTATTAAATAAAGGTAATTTCACTGCCTTGTATGGAACTCTAGTACTGTTGACCAAAAATGAAATATAGTTATAATGATAAAAACCAATGGACCTAGAGACTGTCATACAGAGTGAAGTCAGAAAGAGAAAAAAAACAAGTATCACATATTAACATACTTATATGGAATCTAGCCCGGAGAAGGCAATGCCACTCCACTCCAGTACTCTTGCCTGGAAAACCCCATGGACGGAGGAGCCTGGTAGGCTGCAGTCCATGGTGTTGCAAAGAGTCGGACATGACTGAGCGACTTCACTTTCACTTTTTACTTTCATGCATTGGAGAAGGAAATGGCAACCCACTCCAGTGTTCTTGCCTGGAGAATCCCAGGGATGAGGGAGCCTGGTGGGCTGCCATCTATGAGGTCGCACAGAGTCGGACACGACTGAAGTGACTTAGCAGCAGCAGCATGGAATCTAGCAAGATGGTACAGACAAACCTGTTTACAAGGCTGAAATCAACATACAGACATAGAGAACAAGCATATGGGCACTGAAGGGGGAAAAGGGGGTGGGTGTGATGAACTGGGAGATAGGGATTGACATATACACACTAATATGTATAAAATATTAATAGATAACTAATGAGAACCTACTGTATAGCACAAGGAACTCTACTCAGTGCTCTGTGGTGACCTAAATGGGCAGGAAATCCAAAAGAGGGGATATATGTATACCTATGGTTAATTCACTTTGCTGTACAGAAACTAACACAACATTGTAAAGCAACTATACCCCCAATTAAAAAAATCAAAGAGAATCTGAATGGTCTGCATCTATAGACTCACTCTTCTCAATTAAAATGGGTAAGTAACTGGAAAATCCCATGGACGGAGGAGCCTGGTAGGCTGCAGTCCACGGGGTCGCACAGAGTCAGACACGACTGAAGCGACTTAGCAGCAGCAGCAACAAGTCATAGAAGAATGCTGATGGCATCTTAGTATCAAACTGAGATTTTCGTATCTATATAACATTCAAAATCATCTCTTAACTATCAAGGATCTACATGCCAACTTCTAGATAAAGTATATGATTGGAGCATACCAGATTTCCAAAGTACTCTTTGCTTCTTGTTTTGATACATCGTTGGCACCCAACAACAAAGTGATTTAAGTCTAAACTCCTGTTAAGTCACATTTTAAAAAGTAAACAATGGTAGCTACTGGTTGTTGGACCTTCTGGCCTGAAAGGGTCTTTCCTTATTTTACAGACGAAGGCTAGATGGCTATGCTCTAGGCTAACCCGTGCCGCCTCCCTCGGTAGGAACACTTTCACTCACAGCTCTTAATCATTTACTTGAACCTAAAACTAAATTCATCTTCTTAGGAAATAGGAACAAAACATGATTCATGCAGTTTCTATTACGGAAGAATTATGCTGAAACAAATGGAAGGAGACTGTGGTTATTATCACCTACTCTTTAGGTTTCCAATTAAAGAAAATCTTCACTCTGATAGACTTTGACTAGTTTTTCTCCTTTCCTCTTTTTCTGAAGAGAAGCTTTTCTTAATCACAATGTGACACTTTCAGAATATTGTGAAATGGGGATAATATTAGAACTTACCTCATAGTATTTTGTGAAAATTAAGTGAGGTGTAGAAAGGTTGGAATATAAGTATCAGGAAAGGTCATTTAGTCTCAGCGATGACTTATGTCATAGTTAAATATTAAACAAAGGCTAATTTTAATTATTGAGAAAAATTATGTGTTAACACTGGGCTTCCCTGGTAGCTCAGAGAGTAAAGAATTTGCCTGCAAGGTGGGAGATCCAGGTTCGATTCTCGGGTTGGGAAGATTCCCTGGAGAATGGCAACCCACTCCAGTATTCTTGCCTAGAGAATTCCATGGACTGAGTGGCCTGGTGGGCTATAGTCCATGGGGTCACAAAGAGTTGGACAAGACTAAGTGAATAACACACACACACACACACACACACACACACATGTGTTAACACTAATGAGGAAGGAAATATCCTATGATTATAAGTATAGGAATTATTTTATTTAAATGCTTAAACAGCAAAGAAGTTTGCTGTGGAATTCACTCTTTCAAAAGTTTACTTAACTGTGTATACATGGAACAAATGCAATTATTTGATATTGACAATACAATATTTTTAATAACAGGTCTCAGTTACCCAAATTTTCAGTTACTAAGAATCTTCTATCTCTAGTCATTCTTATCTATATTTCTGTTAAAATTTTCCATTGGTTCTTGCAAGTATTTATGATTATTTTAAAATAATTGTGTGGATGACTGTTTCATGGATGACTATGTGAGTTGCTGAAATGTGAGTAGCAATCATCCACCCATCCATCTTGACACGGACCTGAGAAATCAGATGTCCTAGACTGATGCATGTATTCATTCAGTCTTGTCAGCTAGCTGCAAGGACATTCATGTAAGACAGATATGGTGAGTCTGGGTCCCTCTTCTAGTCAGATCCAAGTCCCTATGGAACTATTTATTTATCAAAAAGATATGGTCAATAGTAACACCTATCCTACATTTAGTAGACATCTGTGACTTTTATCTGTTCAGCATCCATGCCTCCTCTTCCTGGAAAGAGCACATGAGTGGTCTTTCTTTGGGTAATTATTCCTGAACCATTCCCAGTCCACAGGGTTTGGATATGGTATACCCAAGCTTTGGGCTTCCCTGGTGGCTCAGATGGTTAAAGAATGCAGGAAATGCAGGAAACTCAAGTTGGATCCCTGGGTTGGGAAGATCCCCTGGAGAAGGGAATGGCTACCCACTCCAGTATTCTTGCCTGGAGAATTCTAGGGACAGAGGAGTCTGGCAGCTACAGCCCATGGAGTCTCAAAGGTTGGACACGACTGAGTGACTGACACTACACTACACTGCCACCCCAGCTTCAGGACCAGGGGTGAACACATGCCCACCCATCAGAGCAAGTGACAGATTGAAGGTAGAACTGTGATCAAGTCCCCCAGCCTCCACTGAGTCCTACGATCTAACTTTAGAGGAGGGAGTAAATTGCTAATACTCTCAGGGCTGCTAAACCAGAGCAGCTCATGGCCATCTTTGGAAGACCCAGGTCTTCCTGCATTGCAGGCAGATTCTTTACCAGCTAAGCCACAAGGGAAGCCCTTTGGAAGACAGCCTGTCTGAGAATGAAGCCAACTTTCATAAAACAGAATCAGTAGATGAAGCAGTTTAAGCCTCTGAATCCACCTGTAGCTAAAGCTGAACACCCTTAAGTTTCATTTACATGACTAAATGGTCACTTACTGTAGCTACTTTGAATTCAGTTACTGTCACTTTCAACCCCAAGGTCACTGAAAAATATACTGCACAATAATAAATACACTACAAAGAATTAAATGAGTAATCATTGGTGTTATTAGAAAGTGAGCCAGTTAGGGAGCAAGCACTCAGTAAGTATTAGCTATCAATAAGAACTGCACTTATAATTTATCAATTACCGAGTGCCTTATAAAAGTTAGGTAAATGCACTGAGCCTGGGGAATAATTAAACACAAGAGTGAAAGTTCCTTGTAGAATTAGCAAATGGAGATGCTTCCAAAGGGGACTTAAAGGAAAAAACAAAATCAAAACCAAAATAGGAACAAACAAGCAAGACACTACACTTGACATTGCATTTACCCAGTGGCTCAGTGGTAAAGAACTCGCCTGCAATGCAGGAGTTGCAGGTCGATCCCTGGATCGGGAAGATCCCCTGGAGGAGGGCATGGCAACCCACTTCAGTATTCTTGCCTGGAGAATCCCATGGACAGGGAAGCCTGGCCAGCTACTGTCCCTAGGGTCACAAAGAGTCAGACACGACTAAGTGACTTAGCATGCATGCACACACACTTGACATTATCTGGATAGTAGTAGGGAGAGTAATTCTGCCTGAAGCTGGAGACAGCTGGAGCTTTTTAAGACCTTCATATGTCCAAGGCCTTTAACTTTAGGAGGCCCTCGACACATAATATTAATATAAAGCACATTAAAATGCACCTTTCCCATATGAAATTTAAATCTGTATAATTAGAATAACATTAAATTTTTATAGACATTTAATTAAACATTTAATTTCTACATTGCAGTTTACTTTTTAAAATTTGGATCCAATATGCACTTTTTTCATAATTCCAAAATTTTTTATAGGCCCTCAGAAGGCTTGTAAATCCTAGGCTTTCTAACTCAGGGATCTACTAGAAAAACAACCCTGGAAGAAGAGCACCACGAGAGGCCTCAGATTGTGTGACCCACATTCTGGAAAACTCCATTTTGGACACTGAATGTACACCTATGTTTGGCCATCTCTCACTGACCATCGCTAAAAACCAACCTGATGAGAGAGACATGGAGAAATTACTCCTTAGGACTGTCAGTGTCACTGCTTATACATCAGTTTTACTCATTTATTTATGTTCATAAGCTCACCGCACCTCCCCTGGAGGTCTGAGAAGCAGTTGGTAAGGACTTTCCCACTCTAGCCTTTTCTAGTATAAGGGATGTGGTGTTCTATTGCTTCTGAGACTGTGCATGAATATAATTAGAATCCCCATGGTGTCAGAGCTCAGGTAATTTCCTCATCTAACAATTTCACCTCCATTTGGAGCATCAGTAATTTCATTTTGCACTGTACTCCTGAAGATCGATTCATTTGAGGTGGTGCTAAAAAGTATTTTCCTTCAAAAGGTGTCTGGTAACTCCAGCTCTCAAAATTTCCATTGCTCGTTTGATTGTTAAATCAAATCTCCATTAGGTGTGGAGACCCTTTGTCTGAGCTAAGATTTTATTTCTGTTATATTAACGCAATGGGTGAGAGAAGCTGAGAACTGTAGACAAATCTGTGGGAGTTTTATATATAAAGTCACATAGGTATCAAGAAGAGCCTGAGTCCATTAACATTTTCTTATAAACTGCAATCTTCAGTTCAGTTCAGTTGCTCAGTCATGTCCGACTCTTTCGACCCCATGGACTGCAGCATGCCAGGCCTCCCTTTCCATCACCAAATCCTGGAGTTTACTCAAACTAGTGTCCATTGAGTTGTTGATGCCATCCAACCATCTCATCCTCTGTCGTCCCTTCTCCTTTGGCCTTCAGTCTTTCCCAGCATCAGAGTCTTTTCCAATGAGTCAGTTCTTCTCATCAGGTGGCCAAAGTATCAGAGTTTCAGCTTTAGCATCAGTCCTTCCAGTGAATATTCAGGACTGATTTCCTTTAGGATGGACTGGTTGGATCTGCTTGCTGTCCAAGGGACTCTCAAGAGTCTTCTCCAACACCACAGTTCAAAAGCATCAATGCTTTGGCACTCAGCTTTCTTCAAAGTCCAACTCTCACATCCATACATGACCACTGGAAAAACCATAGCCTTGACTAGATGGACCTTTGTTGGCAAAGTAATGTCTCTGCTTTTGAATACACTGTCTAGGTTGGTCATAACTTTTCTTCCAAGGAGTAAGCGTCTTTTAATTTCATGGCTTCAGTCACCATCTGCAGTGATTTTAGAGCCTGAGAAAATAAAGTCTGTTACTGTTTCCTCATATATTTGCCATGAAGTGATGGGACCAGATGTTATAACCTTAGTTTTCTGAATGCTGAGTTTTAAGCCAACTTTTCACTCTCCTCTTTCACTTTCATCAAAAGGCTCTTTAGTTCTTCCTCACTTTCTGCCATAAGTGTGGTATCATCTGCATATCTGAGGTTACTGATATTTCTCCCAGCAATCTTGATTCCAGCTTGTGCTTCATCCAGTCCAGTGTTTCTCATGATGTACTCTGCATAGAAGTTAAATAAGCAGGGTGACAATATACAGCCTTGACACACTCCTTTCCCAATTTAGTTCCAGTGTGTTGTTCCATGTCCAGTTCTAACTGTTGCTTCCTGACCTGCATACAGATTTCACAAGAGGCAGGTCAGGTGGTCTGGTAGTCCCATCTCTTGAAGAATCTTCCACAGTTTATTGTGATCCACACCATCAAAGGCTTTGGCATAGTCAATAAAGCAGAAGTAGGTGGTTTTCTGGAACTCTCTTGTTTTTTCAATGATCCAATGGATGTTGGTAATTTGATCTCTGGTTCCTCTGCCTTTTCTAAATCCAGGTTGAACATCTGGAAGTTCACAGTTCATATACTGTTGAATCCTGGCTTGGAAAATTTTGAGCATTACTTTGCTAGCATGTGAGATGAGTGCAGTTGTGTAGTAGTTTGAATATTCTTTGGCATTGCCTTTCTTTGGGACCCAGAGACCCCACAGAGACTGAAACAGAACTGTGTTTGAGTGTCTCCTGCAGAGGTATGGGTCAGCAGTAGACTGCCGCAGGGGCAGGGACTCTGGTTGCAATCTTATATAGATATTTAATCTCTGCTTCTGTCTCCTTATAGGTAAAATGGGAGTAATAATTATTAATATTTTATAGACACATTATAAAGATTAAATATATTACTATATAGAGAGCATTTTGAACAGCATCTGACAGACCAATTTTATTATTATTACCACATGTTATATTTTAGTTAAGTAATTTAAATACATCTATATGTCATAAGTCTTACTCCGGTTAAAACTTTTTTAGACACTCAGGTTTAATGTTAGTGCTACCTGCTGAATGAGAAACAAATAGGACTCAGTGGGCATAGAAATTCTGCAGAGCAAACCCTCATTAAACTGTAAGCCCATAACTTGGAATTTATGGTAATATATGAGATACCTAACTTTCTGGTGTCTATGAAGGCAAGCTTTGCCAGACAAATACAGAAGGTTATTTCTGACTAGCATAAGGGAAAAATATTTGATAAAATCTACAAATATTCTTTGGGCTTTCCTGGTGGCTGCTCAGATGGTAAAGAATCAGCGTGCAATGCAGGAGATGCAGGTTCGATCCCTGGGTTGGGAAGATCCCCGAAGATCCCCTGGGCTGGGAAGATCCCCTGAAGATCCCCTGAAGAAGAGAATGGCAACCCATTCCAGTAATCTTGCCTGAAGAATTTCATGGACAGAGGAGACTGGCGGGCTCTAGTTCACGGGGTTGCAAAGAGTCGGATACAACTGAGCAACACAGGAATATTCTTTAGCATATAAAAATAAAGGTGCATTCATATATAAGATATTTAGTACTTGAGAGGTTATTTAAAAATGGTTCCTATTTATACATTACAGTAGGTTGAGTAAGTTGTAGACTTGAAAACACTGGTAGTAATTAGTAAGTGGGTACTGAAAGCAATAAATGTAATTTTCTTTCAATATATATTTTTTACTTTCTTCCTACTTTTCAGTATTCCTTAAATTTGGAACACTATTTAAAAAGATGCTAATCAATATTCAAAGCTAAAGTATTCATTATTCATTTAAAAAATAATAATAAACACTTATGTTTAATCAGTCTGGCAAAGTAGGTACCCAGGTTCCATGAGAACCTCATCCATGATCATCATCTCTGAGGCTACACCAGCAGCAGGAAGTCAGAAAAGGTGCTCTGGCACTTGAGGACATATCGTATATGTATTTCTCACAGGATAAAAGCTATGTTGTGGAATATCACCTCTGCCTCCCCCTGACTGAACTGTGCAAGACTCTGGGGAAGAAATCAGGGTAGCAGAGGGAAATACTGGCTCATCTTGTATACCACAAGCATGTAATCTATTCAGAAACTTTAAAACCTCTTAAGGATTCAATACAGTTGACTAGTCCTTCTTTATTAGAATATTCTCCTTCTTTGGCTTTGATCACATCACTGTGGTTTTCCTCTTGCCTTTGGGGCCATTTCTAATTTCACCCTTCTGGAGGGCTGTAAATTGTCAATTTCCAGAAGATTCCTTTCTTACTCTATATATCCTCCTTGCATAAGTTGTCATAAACTCTCATGATTTAAGTGGGAGGATGATCTGCAGGATCATGAAATAATGACTTATTCATTAGAACATATATATTAGGTTTCTTCTATAGCCCTGGGCCAAGTGTTATTCACTCAGTCTTGTCCGACTCTTTGTGATACCAGGGACTGTAGTCCACCAGGATCCTAGTACTTAGGAAAGCAGGCATAATTCCGTTTTTCTGAACTTTCATTTCATGTAGGAAGACAGAATTACAATAGGAAAAATAAAATATGTTAATAGTAATATGTCCTAAAAAGAAAAATTCAGACAGAGAGGGAAGTAAAGTGTCAGTTTGCAACACAGAAAGTTTGTATTGGCTCCACATCAGTGCTCAGCATCCATATAACTAAATATCCAGTGCACCTTAGCTGGCTAGATGGGACTTTATATTTGTCATGAGCCAAACTGAATGTATGATTCCCATCAACTTTCTTCTACTGCCACCAATGAGTTGCTCAAACCAGAATGTATGAGTCATTCTTGAACCCCTCTCCCTCTTTCCCCATAGCCCATGCATCACAAAGTTAACCATTTCTCCCACACAACTCTAGCCACTTCTCTCCAGCTTCACTGTCACTGTCCTAATTGAGTCCAACATCACATCTCACCTGGATTACTGCAAGAAGAGATCCCCTATGGCCATCAACATCTTCCTCCAGTGTGGTTAAAACTCACCTTGTCACTCCTTTGGCCTGTGCTCAGTTGCTCAGTCATGTCTGACTCTTTGAGACCTCATGGACTGTAGCCCACCAGGCTCTTCTGTCCATGGGTTTTCTCTAGACAAGAATACTGGGGTGGGTTGCCATGCTCTCCTCCAGGGGATCTTCCCAGTCCAGGGATCAGACCCTAGTCTCCTGCACTGCAGGCAGATTCTTTAACTGTCATTCCTTTTCTTCAAAAGATTAATGGACCAAATTGCTTTGGCCCAGCATGCCACCACATCATTCTTGGAGCCACTCTTACCCTTGTACCCTAGTCTTTGTTCTTGCTTCCATCCTCTCTTGGCCCTGGATATTTTCACATACTATATCTTCTTCCTAGAATGTTCTTCCCCTAGCTCTTCATCAGGCTAACTCATCTTTCAAATCTCATGTTAAAATATCACTTCAGCAGGCAAGTTTTACCCAAACCCTCAAGCTGAGTTATTTACACTAATTATGGACATGGAACAACAGACTGGTTCCAAATAAGAAAAGGAGTATGTCAAGGCTGTATATTGTCACCCTGCTTGTTTAACTTATATGCAGAGTACATGATGAAAAATTCTGGGTTGGAGGAAGCACAAGCTAGAATCAAGGTTGCTGGGAGAAATATCAGTAACCTCAGATATGCAGATGACACCACCCTTATGGCAGAAAGTGAAGAGGAACTAAAAAGCCTCTTGATGAAAGTGAAAGTGGAGAGTGAAAAAGTTGGCTTAAAGCTCAACATTCAGAAAACGAAGATCATCACTTCATGGGAAATAGATGGGGAAACAGTAGAAACAGTGTCAGACTTTATTTTGGGGGGGCCCCAAAAGTCACTGTAGATGGTGACTGCAGCCATGAAATTAAGACGCTTACTCCTTGGAAGAAAAGTTATGACCAACCTAGATAGCATATTGAAAAACAGAGACATAACTGCCAACAAAAGTCCGTCTAGTCAAGGCTATGGTTTTTCCTGTGGTCATGTATGGATGTAAGAGTTGGACTGTGATGAAGGCTGAGTGCCGAAGAATTGATGCTTTTGAACTGTGGTGCTGGAGAAGACTCTTGAGAGTCCCTCGGACTGCAAGAAGATCCAACCAGTCCATTCTAAAGGAGATCAACCCTGGGATTTCTTTGGAAGGAATGATGCTAAAGCTGAAACTCCTGGATTTTGGCCACCTCATGTGAAGAGTTGACTCATTGGAAAACACTTTGATGCTGGGAGGGATTAGGGGCAGGAGGAGAAGGGGATGACAGAGGATGAGATGGCTGGGGGCATCACTGACTCAATGGACGTGAGTCTGAGTGAACTCCAGGAGTTGGTGATGGTCAGGGAGGCCTGGCGTGCTGCGATCCATGGGGTCGCAAAGAGTCAGACAGGACTGAGCGACTGAACTGAACTGAACTGATGGATTCCTAATATCCTATCTTCTTCACAATATCTTCTACATCTGTTATTCTATTCTCCTCTCTCCACAGTCAAAAGCTCCAAAATGTTAAGGACAATGGCTGCCTTTTCAAAACATTATCCCCTAGTGCTTATCAAATAATGTTTGACATAGAGGTGCCCAATATGCTACTGGAGATCAGTGGAGAAATAACTCCAGAAAGAATGAAGGGATGGAGCCAAAGCATAAACAACACCCAGTTGTGGATGTGACTGGTGATAGAAGCAAGGTCCAATGATGTAAAGAGCAATATTGCATAGGAACCTGGAATGTCAGGTCCATGAATCAAGGCAAATTGGAAGTGGTCAAACAAGACATGGCAGAGTGAACGTCGACATTCTAGGAATCAGCAAACTAAAATGGACTGGAATGAGTGAATTTAACTCAGATGACCATTATATCTACTACTGCGGGCAGGAATCCCTCAGAAGAAATGGAGTAGCCATCATGGTCAACAAAAGAGTCTGAAATGCAATACTTGGATGCAATCTCAAAAACGACAGAATGATCTCTGTTCGTTTCCAAGGCAAACCATTCAATATGACAGTAATCCAAGTCTATGTCCCAACCAGTAATGCTGAAGAAGCTGAAGTTGAACGGTTCTATGAAGACCTATAAGACCTTTTAGAACTAACACCCAAAAAAGATATCCTTTTCATTATAGGGGACTGGAATGCAAAAGTAGGAAGTCAAGAAACACTTGGAGTAATAGGAAATTTGTCCTTGGAGTACGGAATGAAGCAGAGCAAAGACTAAGAGTTTTGCTGAGAAAATGCACAGGTCATAGCAAACACCCTCTTCCAACTACACAATAGAAGACTCTACACATGGACATCACCAGATGGTCAACATCGAAATCAGATTGATTATATTCTTTGCAGCCAAAGATGGAGAAGCTCTATACAGTCAACAAAAACAAGACCAGGACCTGACTGTGGCTCATATCATGAACTACTTATTGCCAAATTCAGACTTAAATTGAAGAAAGTAGGGAAAACCACTACTTGATTTAGGCCATTCAGGTATGACCTAAATCAAATCCCTTATGATTATACAGTAGAAGTGAGAAATAGATTTAAGGGACTAGATCTGATAGACAGAGTGCCTGATGAACTATGGACTGAGGTTCGTGATATTGTACAGGAGACAGGGATCAAGACCATCCCCATGGAAAAGAAATGCAAAAAAGCAAAATGGCTGTCTGAGGAGGCCTTACAAATAGCTGTGAAAAGAAGAGAAGCAAAAAGCAAAGGAGAAAAGGAGAGATAAGCATCTGTATGCAGAGTTCCAAAGAATAACAAGGAGAAATAAGAAAGCCTTCCTCAGCGATCAATGCAAAGAAATAGAGGAAAACAACAGAATGGGAAAGACTGGAGGTCTCTTCAAGAAAATTAGAGATACCAAGGGAACATTTCACTCAAAGATGGGCTCGATAAAGGACAGAAATAATATGGACCTAACAGAAGCAGAAGATATTAAGAAGACGTGGCAAGAATACGCAGAAGAACTATACAAAAAAGATCTTCAAGACCAAGATATTCATGATGGTGTGATCACTCACCTAGAGCCAGACATTCTGGAATGTGAAGTCAAGTGGGCCTTAGAAAGCATCACTATGAACAAAGCTAGTGGAGGTGATGGAATTCCAGTTGAGCTATTTCAAATCCAGAAAGATGATGCTATGAAAGTGCTGCACTCAATATGTCAGCAAATTTGGAAAACTCAGCAGTGGCCACAGGACTGGAAAAGGTCAGTTTTCATTCTAATCCCAAAGAAAGGCAATGCCAAAGAATGCTCAAACTAAGGCACAATTGTACTCATCTCACACGCTAGTAAAGTAATGCTCAAAATTCTCCAAGCCAGGCTTCTACAATACATGAACCGTGAACTTCTAGATGTTCAAGCTGGTTTTAGAAAAGGCAGAGGAACCAGAGGTCAAATGGCCAACATCCACTGGCTCATGGAAAAAGCAAGAAAGTTCCAGAAAAACATCTATTTCTGCTTTATTGACTATGCCAAAGCCTTTGACTGTGTGGATCACAATAAACTATGGAAAATTCTGAAAGAGATGGAAATACCAGAGCACCTGACCTGCCTCTTGAGAAACCTATATTCAAGTCAGGAAGCAACAATTAGAACTGGTCATGTAACAACAGACTGGTTCCAAATAGGAAAAGGAGTACGTCAAGGCTGTATATTATCACCCTGCTTATTTAACGTCTATGCAGAGTACATCATGAGAGATGCTGGGCTGGAAGAAGCACAAGCTGGAATAAAGATTGCCATGAGAAATATCAATAACCTCAGATATGCAGATGATACCACCCTTATGGGAGAAAGTGAAGAGGAACTAAAAAGCCTCTTGATGAAAGTGTAAGTGGAGAATGCAAAAGTTGGGTTAGTAAACATTCAGAAAACGAAGATCATGGCATCTGGTCCCATCACTCCATGGGAAATAGATGGGGAAACAGTGGAAACAGTGTCAGACTCCAGTTTTTTGCGCTCCAAAATCATTGCAGATGGTGACTGCAGCCATGAAATTAAAAGACGCTTACTCCTTGGAAGAAAACTTATGACCAACCTAGATAGCATATTCAAAAGCAGAGCCATGACTTTGCCAACAAAGTCCGTCTAGTCAAGGCTATGGTTTTTCCAGCAGTCATGTATGGATGTGAGAGTTGGAATGTGAAGAAAGCTGAGCACCGAAGAATTGATGCTTTTGAACTGTGGTGCTAGAGAAGACTCTTAAGAGTCCCTTGGACTGGAAGGAGATCCAACCAGTCCATTCTGAAGGAGATCAGCCCTGGGATTTCTTTGGAAGGAATGATGCTAAAGCTGAAACTCCAGTACTTTGGCCACCTCATAAGAAGAGTTGAGTCATTGGAAAAGGCTCTGATGCTGGGAGGGATTGGGGGCAGGGGGAGAAGGGGACGACAAAGGATGAAATTTTTGGATGGCATCACTGACTCGATGGACGTGAGTCTGAGTGAACTTCGAGGGTTGGTGATGGACAGGGAGGCCTGGCATGCTGCGATCCATGGGGTTACAAAGAGTTGGACACGACTGAGTGACTGAACTGAACTGAACTGAAATTTTCAGTGAGGAGAGCATGGAACTCTTAGTCCCAGTGTCATGGGTTTGAGCCACAAGTTTGGTGCAGTTACGCTTCCCTGATGGCTCCGATGGTAAAGAATCTGCCTGCAATACAGAGACCCAGATTCGATCCCTGGGTCAGGAAGATCCCCTGGAGAAGGGAATGGCAACCCACTCTAGTATTCTTGCCTGGAGATTCTCATGGACAGAGGAGCATGGTGGGCTACAGCCCATGGGTTTGCAAAGAGTCAGACACAAATGGCAACTACCACAAATAGCCAATACATGTTTACTGAAGAAATGAATAAATATTATAGCAAAGATAAATACCAGATGATTAGTGACTGTTATCTTATCACTTGGCATTTATATGCTTCATACTCAAGAGGTGATTCTGAATCATGATCTCTTCAGAGTACTTACACATCGCCTTCCCTTTATACATTTGGGATCAGGGAGGATGCTCTCCAGCAACTAACACATTTCCAGAATCCAGTAGTGCCTTCCCTTGCACATTATTGTTCCAATTTTCACATTCCTAGGCACAGCGTTATCAGCCAAATCTTCCAGAGAGATGTCCTAGTGCTGATTCTGCTATAAAATAGAGACCCACTTTAGACATAAATTGATCTTGGATTTTGTAACCAGTAAGAATACCTGTTTGCATTAGTTACAGTTATTATTAAGAAATAACACTGAGATGGTACCACAAAAGGAAAATAACTATGACTTTTTCTTTTCTCCTTTTGATTGCTGCTTGGGACTTTAATATATTTTCTTCTTATCCTTATCTTTTTGATAATTCCCTTGAAGTATCTGATCCTCTCTTCTCAAACCAATTTATGCTTTTTCAGGAGAATTACACTAAATTTATGTCCACTTGGTCTTTATAGACTAATGCCATTAAACCTCGTTTGCTTTCCTTCCCATTCATTATGCCTTATTCATTAAAAATTGCGAATATTTATTAATCATGTACCAAATGCTACACATATACCGTTCTACAACAAAGAAAGCATTGTATTTAATTTTTACAGAAGAGGAAACTAGGATTTAGAAAGGTTAAGTGACCTGTCCAAACTCCAAAGATACTAAGTATTTGAACTGGGATTTGAGCCCAAAGTATGTGCTATTGTCTTACTTGTTGTTTAATTATTTGCCCTCCTTTCCCTTGATTTTCTGTATATATTAGGTCTTCAATAAATAATTTAAGGTTTCACTAGACCATTATTATTATTATTGGAAGACGAATGGTAGTATTCCTGATTTTGCTGTTTGTTCTTTCAACTGAAATTGAACTGAGCCTAAATAAAGATGAGATGGTAGCGCAGCAAACGCAATATGGATAACTAATGGTCAGAAGGAAAATCCTGTTTCGAGGTGTTTTCAAGAGGAAGAAAAGTTTTCCAGGGCTTCACCAGCTGGTGACGTCAAATTCTTTTGGGAATCCACTGGTATAATGTTATTAATAATCATTTAAACTATTCCACCCCCCCCCCCCCTTTTAAAAGAGTGAGCCTGTGTAAAACATTTCCATTGTGTCTGTAAAACAAGGGATAGAGAGAAATCGGCAGTTTGCCCGGGCCATTGGTCTGTATTTTGATTCCTGTAACTCTCTACCCAAGTAATTACAGATAGGAGACTTATAGATTCGTTTCCTCTGTGTCTATCTCACTGTCTCTCTCTCATGCTGTGTCTCTGGAGGGACTTTTAGGAGCCGGGTAGCCCGCCAGGCTGTAGCTCTGTGAAGCTGCAGTGTTTAAGGGGCTGTTTCACCGTCTCAAAAGCAGAAATTCCACGTGCGGGTTAGGGCAAACGCTCCTCCTGCCGCGTGCCGCTCGCCTTGTGTCCCCGCGGAGCTGTCGGATTCCCGCTTCACCTCGCAGCGCTCCCGCCTCCACACTTCCCCTGGAGTCATTCCCCGGCCGTCCCAGGATAACCCCTGACCTAGGCTGGGGAGGAAGATGACTGTCAAGAGGTAAAATAGGTCAAGAGTGCCGCTGGGCCCCGGGCCTTGAAGAGACTCTGTGCGGCGGCCGGCGCCCCCTCGTCTCCGCCGACGCGGGGTGGGGATCCGCCTGGTGCGGTGTGCTTGCCCGCGCCTCCGCAGGCCGCCGGGGGCTCGGTGGGCGCGGGAGCTGCGCCGCAAGAGGAGCCCGCAAGGTCGCGACGTCAGAGTCAAGACGGTCTGGTCTAATGGTTAGGGCTTTCGAGTGCAGTTTTGGTTTCACCTCTGGCCACCTGGGTGACCTTGCGCAAGTTCCTCAGCTTGAGCCCACCAGCTTCTACATCCATGATGTGGGTAGAGTGGGGTGCTACCTAATGCACCTGGGCGTGCAAGAATGAACTAAATGAAGCACTCCTGGCACACAGTAGGCGCTCAGTTACTGGCTAAGCTGATTAGGTGGAGGTGTTACAAGTTCCCGCTTTGGGGTTCGGAACACAGGTTCGAGCTCCGACTTTTTCTCGTTCTTCACAAAGCAGGGGTGTTGGGAGGGTAGCAGGAGTCCCTGCCCTCCCCTCCCAGCCCCTCAACTACCAATAAACCTCGGAGAACCTGGAGAGTCCGTCTCGGGGCGCCTTCAGACGGCCCCGCTGCCGGAGCCCAGTAGCGTCTCCCGGCGCCCGCGGGGCGTCTCTTTCTCTCGAGCGGAGGAAAGATTTCTTCAGTGTTATCTCCTTCCCTCTCGAGCCCCCGAGCTCGCTCGCTACTGCCTGTGTCCCGGCGGCCGCGGAGAGCCGGGTCAAGCCTCCGGCCGGAGGGAAGAGTCTGCCCCGGGGTGTGCTAGCCCCTCCTGGCCCCGAGCAGGGAAGCGAGGGAGAGGTGGCGTGGAGCCCGCGGGAGGTGCGGGGCCCCGGGCGACCCACCCGGCCCCTGCCTCATTTTGCCTGCCTTCTGGGCACCGCTCGGGTATTTCAGGCCCCGACGCGCCGCCGGGTGTCGGTCCTCACCACCCTCCCTCCCTAGCCGCGGCCAAGGGGCCTAAGAGAGAGGGGCCGGGGTGAGGGGCACCAGCGCCGCGCGGCGGGAGAGGGCGACGAGCGCAGGCCAGCGAGGTAAGGAGGGGCGCGCGGCGGGCGGGCCGGCTGCCGCACGTGCGCGCGCCAGTGCGCGTGCTCGGAGGGGGCGTGGGCGGCCCGCCGGCGCTTCCTGCACCCGGTCGCAGTCGGGGTCTCTTGTCCCCCTAGCATCCCTAAGTCCCCACGTCCCATTATCCCCCGTCCTCCAAATCCCACCCTCCCTGCTAATGATTTCCCAGTGCAGAAGCAGGGAGAAACCTGGAGAGACTGCTCTTTCTACTCCCCTCGCCATCCCCCCGGCCCCCGCCCTTCCTGCTATAAATAATCTGGACTGGCGGGTCAGGCAAGTCACTCGGCCAGAAACCTGGACCCCGAGGTTTTCTTCTCTGGGAATAGGGGGCAAAGGGCGAGGAGGAGGAAGACACAAATCGCTCGTGAGTAGTGAAGAAAAGCTTGCTCCTTGACTCCTAGAAAACACCAGGCATCATTTTCTTCTTAAAAAAAAATATATATATATATATATATATATATATATATATATATATATATATATATTTCCGTTTCTTATTCTCCACGCTACGTACCCCCTCCACTCCCGGCCCCAAATCCAACCCATTGCTCAACACTCCTCCCATCGGTTTCTTCCCTCCCTCCACCTTCCACTCCCGCTCCCACCATTCCTGTTCCTTCCCCCACCTCCCCACCTCCGCCACACAACCCCCACTTCCAGCACCCATCTCGCCCTAGGCAGGGGATGCTCTGTGCCTTGGAAATAAAGTTCAGATTCCTTTCCCCGCCGCTTGCTGAGACCAGAAGTCGACTCCCAGGCACTCATTTTCCCCTAGCACTACACACCTGCTCTCCTTTAAATTCCTAATCTGGTTCTGCATATTTAAGAGGAAACACACACACACACACACACACACACAAAACCCACAACCCGCGAGGTGCGAAACCGCCTCCTGCCACTACCAAAACTTACCAGACGCTCTAGTTGTTTTTGTCTTAACAAAAGGACAACAAAAATTTTTACCGTGGGTCCTCCCGTAGGGTGACTTTTCTATATTATTCAAATACGTACATATTGTACCTATATATATTTATATATATATATATATGTTTTCCCTTTTTTTCCCCTTTAATTTTTTTTTCCCCCTTTAACAAGAAAATCTTTTCGGTCCCAGGCAACCGCTGCTGCCCCTTTGATGTTTTGGTACGCCGTGCGCATGCGCCTCACATTAGAATTACTGCACTGGGCAGACTAAGTTGGATCTCCTCTCTTCAGTGAAACCCTCAACCCATCCAAAACTAAAGGGATGTGGAGAGTCCGGAAAAAGGACTACTTTGGGATTTGGTCATTCCCCTTAATAATCGCCGCCGTCTGTGCGCAGAGGTAAGTGTGCCTAGCGTTTCTCTTTTTCCTTTTTCACTTTGAAGGGCTCTGTCTGCATACCTCTGTGAGCAAGGATCTGTAGTGAGGATCAGATAGCTACTGAAGCGCTGTGCCTGCTGTTTTATTGATGCCTGTTTATTGTCTTTTCTTTCCTTAGTGTCAATGACCCTAGTAATATGTCGCTGGTTAAAGAGACGGTGGATAGACTCCTGAAAGGTTATGATATTCGGCTGAGACCAGATTTTGGAGGTAATGGGGTTGCCTTGGTAATAAGAAACAGCCCAGCAGCTATTGCCTAAGCTGTCTTTTGAGCTTTGTGCGCTGTCTTTCCTCTCCCTTACTGTGGGTTGCATGTGGTGTATTGACTGAGTCTCTGTGTTACCATATTGAGAAAATGATCCAAACTTAAGCCTGTGTGTTACTCTCCAGCACTTAGGTGGTCTTTCAGAGATACCCTCTTAGCCTATACTGGAGACCGCTGTCTTCCAGCTTCACTATTTAAATTCTTTGCTTCACCGCCTTTGTTTTGCTGAGATACAAACCTCTTAAGTTTAATTAATATTGTGCCAGTGAACCTGGCTTCCTGAAGGCCACCAGGAACGTTTTTGAGGACAAGATATGCAGACAGTTGGTTGAGAAGTGGCATTAACCCCCTGTGCCCGCCTTCTTTGGAGGAGTTCAGGCCATGGTTTAAATTGGCTGCTTTCTGGATATTACCCAGTCCTGGAAGCCTCACTGCGGGGGACAGCTGGGATGGGGCTAGAGGGGACCTGTGGGGCTTGCAGAACAGGGAGGGTAGGGGGAGAAGGGCCAGAGATCTCTTTTGCTTCAGCCTTAGATACAATGATATGTCCATTTAATTTTACTCCAGACTCTAACAAATCTCAAAGAGTTAAAACCTTCACTGAAGGGGGTAGGGGATGGGAAGAATAAGAAGGGGGTTTCAGTGCTCTCTACAACATTTCCCTTGAGCTAGCCCAGCCGGATTCAGGTGCTTTTGTGGGTTGTGAGTATTCTTATGCTGAGACATCTGCATATGTAGAAGAGCTGGAATCCCTCACCCATCGGGCACGTGCATGCCTATTTAATGGAGCATTTCTCAGAGGATTACCTGCCACCCTTAAATGAAAGGAGCAGAGATTTGAAGAATTTGAGGGTTAGCAGTGGGGAGGGATTTGGGGAGGACTGTCCCGTGCCCATGCCCGGGGACTCTTGCTAAGAATGCACGAAGTTCTGAGAAATCACGTGGCTGGTCCTTTTGGTTTTCAGGTCCCCCTGTGGCAGTGGGAATGAACATTGACATTGCCAGCATCGACATGGTTTCTGAAGTCAATATGGTGAGTATTAAGGTTTATAGCTGTGTCTCCACAGACCTTCATTTGGGGACAGGAAGGAGAAAGGATCCGGCCAGTGGGGGTGGGGTGTGCGTGAGTATGTGTATGAAGTGGGGTGCGGCACTGTTTTTGAGATTTCAGAGCTGGCTGTTTCTGGTCCTTAAGGGTTTTTCCAATCTGATTTGAAATCGTGGGACCTGGCAAAGAGGGTGTAAAATGCATCACATACTCACCTGCAAAACATAGCCACATACAGGAGAACCCCTGCAGAAGTCATATTTCCTAAGGTTCAGTGAAAAATCTGCTTCATCAAGTGATTTTTCTGAGTTTGAGGTATGCTTAGAGAAAGAGAGAAGAGGGGAGAAACAGGGAGGAGTTTGATTTGACGTTTCACCGAGAATGTAACCTGGGAACTAAACTGTAGCAGAGAGGCTTAAAAAATGACCCTCAGGTACTGATAGCCACTTGTTGCTTTGGGAGATGCTGTCTTTACAGCTGATGGCAAGCCCCATTCCCTGCCAATTGCTTACCTGGTCCTTTAACCCTTCTTGCCCACCAAAATAGAGAAAATAAAAATAAAAATTGACGAGCTTGTTTTCAAAACGCATGCTCAGACCCATGTATCATCTCTGGTCACTTCTGCAATGGTATTCAAAGAGTGTGTGATTTATGGACAGCAGGACTCCTTACTTTCTTCCTCTTTGGACTTGGGGCAAGTGCTAAGAGAAAAACCCTCCGTCTTCCCCTTTGGGGAGCACTTGGGGGGAGGGGAGGGTTTGCTTCATGCTGGAGCGCCCCCTGCTGCCCATGTTGGGGCACTGCAAACAAGACAATGTCAAGTGTCCCAGATACCCCTGTTTACTTGGGCCATTTCTCCAGCGACTTTTCTACTCTGTGTTTTTGAAGTTTTCATCTTTGGAAAAATCTCTCTAGAATGGGCACGTTTGAATGTAAGATGCCAGTGTTACCTTCAGTCCTGATAGGATACAGAACATTTCAGAAGAATGTGTTGTAGTGTAGTTCTGCCTGAAAATGGGGTGTACTCTTAAAGAAGAGGGCCTAGCGTGTGAGATTTTAAGCGGAACAGTTCTAAGCCAGCCATCAGGACTTGACAGTTAGGACACTTATTAATTCACTCAAGAGAGCCAAATACTAGGTAGTGGATATATTCTCAACATAATATAAATGTTCATCACTCCAGAATTCAAATTATAGAGGAAGCCCAAATAACCAGCCCAACCTTCTACAATGTCCAAAGTTTAGTGGAAATCCTGAGCTATCACAAACTTATGAAACATCTGTCATTACTTCAGAGAATATTCAACTCTTTCAATGATGTTCATAACAACATTTATCTTGTTATATTCTGATTATTGGGAAAGTTTTGTAACACAGACTGCAGATACTATTGGATGATTCAGAACCATAGACTTCCCACACATTATAAGAATCTCCTGTGTAGGTATAGAATATATCTTGGGAAACTAACTCCTCATATATACAAATATTCACTTTTGTGAGATTTTAGAGGTCTTTTATCAGTTTATATTTTGAATTTTACCATAAAATAGAAATGTCCTAATATGGATACCTGCCAAATCCTAGGTACTTGAATAGAAATTGTGTGGCTGAAAAGAGGTAATGGAAATCAAGTGTAGTTCTGTGTGTCTTGTCTTTTGAATTTTTATTTGTTTATACTCTTTCCCCCACATTTTGTCACCTTCCTCTTCAGAATATTAGAAACGTGGGACTTTATGGAAACATTAAGAAATATTTAAGAATCTATAAAAATTAAGAATCTAAAGAAACAAAGATGTGGTGGTTAGAAGTTGCTGCAGTAGAACTTGGATGTATAAATTAGCTAAGAACTTAGACCTGTTATATCTCCAAATGGCTTAACAGCAGTAGCATTTTCTTTTTAAGGTTTTTTTTTTTTTTTCCATTTTTCACCAGCATGTAGCATGTGGGAGAGGTATCAGAACTGGACATGATGCCAAGACCTGCTAGTCAAAATACAGACCCAGCTAAGGCACAGTGTCATCTCTTAAAGCTATTTACTGTTGGATCAAAGTCATGGGATGTTGAAAGTGCAAAAACAAATGTCAGGTTGTAAATAGGCCAGTACTGCAGCATTAATGATTAGAACCAAGTGTTAAAATTCCATGCTAGATTCCTTTCTTAGCCTACTGCTAATACACGTGGACTTGTCCAGACCCAGTTTTACTTGCTAAAAATTAACATTTCATGATTAACAGTCATAATGACTTTAAATTAATCCTTCAAAGAAAATGTTGTCACATAGGGTATTATTTTTTAAGTATGGTTATTTGATTTGAAGCAACAGATGGGAAATTTCATCCCTAATGTCTAAATAAAAGAAGATGTTTATGGCATATTGCCCACTGTATGCAAGTTAGTATCTTTTGATTGGATTCAGCTTTGAAAGAACGGTTGATTATTTAAGTGAAACCTCAAAATTGATTAACACACATGTTTCTGCCTCATTTACCTTTGTGGCCTGCAACCTCTGGTAACTGTAACTCTCTGATTATAGCAAATCTTCCTTTGAAGAATGGTAGGTACCAGATAATTTACATTGTCGTTGGCTCATTTGTACTGAAAGGAAAAAAGGCCCCTGTCAATGTGGTGTTCCTGGTAAAGGACAATGATAGAAAGACTTGAATACTAGTTTTGCTTCTGCTGCTTAGTCAACCTGAGGAAATTGACAGCTCGATGGAGCTTGATTTCTTCGCCTGTTACAAAGGAATAATAGTCCCATTTTAAGTATTTCACGTGACTACCAGAATTGATACAATGATGCAAGTGAAAGTATTGGTGTTCCATGAACATAGCTTATGTAGAAAGCTGAGGAGACCCAGTTATCCATCCCAGCTGCTGCCCTAAGTGTACTTGGGTTAATAATTTATATTACATGGTCTCAGTTTCCATATATTGGAAATAAGAGGGATGTGTCAAATTAACTTATAAATCAAAGGTACACGTGTCTCTGCTTTGGTTTATTATAATATCTCTGTAGGGTACAAAGAAATTTCAGGACTTGAAACCCAGCATAAATGATAGAAAAATGCAGAATTCCTAAATGGAATGCAGTTGTGAGTTCTTGGGTGATTATGGTCTGTTACTCAGCCATGTGATTCAGGTGACTGTTGACCCTGTGGAAGAACTTTGGAAGAGAACATGATCTCAATTAGAATGTTCCTGAGCAGAAAGCTTGGCTTTAGCTTGAAACATTTTTAGATGTCTTGGTTAAATTGGCAGGAATCTTTTTGTTAAGATTCTTTGATGAAAATGCATTTTAAGATCCAAAATTGGCTCTGAAGGATTATGGACTGAAATAGCTTTCTCTTCATTTAAAGCAGATTCTTCTCCATCTTGAAACAACACATTTGCCAACCAAAGAGTGAAGCAATATTTCACTTTTGAGGAAAGAATTCTAGTAAACACATATACAAATTACCTTTTTATGGAATGGTGAATGGCAAAAAGTGCTGCCTTTTTTTTAAACAGATGTTTTCTTGCATCACCAGCTGCACAGTTTAAAATTCAGTTCGACACAAAGTCTTATTTAGCAGCTACTATGATCTAGCTATGTGTTCGGCCTTAAGGACAGAGGAGTGAATGTGAATGACTTGTTCCCTGACCTCATAAAACTTAATATCTGGTGTTCACTATTGTTAATTCTACTGCAGGTTTCTGTTGTACTTAGGTTTAACATAAGTATTTTCTCTAAAAATTTTTATGAGTAGCCAGTTTTGTACTTAGTGGTCTGTATTTCCCATGCATTTCTTTTATCCCTTGTTGATTTCACCATTCACTTGTTATTTCATATTTGAAATTGCCTAATACGTTACATACATCTTCTGCCGTCTTAATTTGTGTGTATAAAATACATGTAGCCAAGGTTATGGGCTTGCCTGGTGGCTCTGTGATAAAGAATCTGCCTGCCAATGCAGGAGATGCGGGTTCCATCCCTGGATCAGAAAGATCCTCTGGAGGCTGCTGCTGCTGCTGCTAAGTCGCTTCAGTTGTGCCCGACTCTGTGCGACCCCATGGACGGCAGCCCACTAGGCTCCCCCGTCCCTGGGATTCTCCAGGCAAGAACACTGGAGTGGGTTGCCATTTCCTTCTCCAATGCATAGAAGTGAAAAGTGAAAGTGAAGTCGCTCAGTCGTGTCCGACTAGTAGCAGCCCCATGGACTGCAGCCTACCAGGCTCCTCCGTCCATGGAATTTTCCAGGCAAGAGTACTGGAGTGGGTTGCCATGGCATGGAAACCCACTCCAGTACTCTTGCCCGGAGAACCCCATAGACAGAGGAGCCTGGCAGGCAGTCCATGGGGTCGCAAAAGCGTTGGACATGACTTAACGACTAAAACAGCATGCTGAGGTTATGTTATCTCCATGTGGTTTTGCTCTCTATCCAGTGATTGGTTGGGTGTTTGACTCAGTGAATGCCATAGATATTGGGTGAACTATTTGCTTTTAGAACAGTAAATCATTATTATTCATTAGACACAGTATCATATATGTGGAGAGAAAGAGCATTGAATTATAGTCCTCAAATTCAAGGCACTGTTTAAATTACTATTTTGATCAAGAAATGTGAAAAGAATTACAATGTAGGATCATTGAGTTCTTTGAAAGCAGAAATACACATATTAGGAATATAGAAATTTGAGGTATCACATAGAAATTACTAGGTAAAAATGGGGTTTAGAAGTCTGTGGAAAATGTTCCAAGCAGAATGAATGTCGTATAGGAGAATAATCTGGAAAAATAAATGGGATTAAGGATTTGCAAGTAGCTTTAAATGGCTTGATTTGGGAGTGGGGGTGAGGAGGTGATAAGAGTTGGTATTGAGATCATAAGTGGTGATCAAGTTATAAAGATCATTTTTGTAGCTTACAGAGGAGTTTATAGTTTGTTCTAAAGGCCAAAGGGACCCGTGAAGGGATGTCACTGGGAGAATTGCTTGAACAGATTCTTAGTTAAGGAAGAAACTTTTGAAGTGTGGAGGGTGGAGCAAGACCTAAGGTTGGGAGATGAGATGAAAACCCACTACAAAAATCCAGAAAGAACTGGTGAAAGGAGACAGGGACATAAAAGAGAAGATACAAAATTAGAGCATTTGTGAAGAAGTGACAGGACTTGGTGAAAATCCTAAGATTCTGATGGGATCATTTATGGGGAGAGGGCAGCCAGGTTGCAGGTGGGACAGGGGATGAGGTGTGAGGGCACATGAGTTCAATTTGAGAAATCCTGACTCTTCCCCACACATGGAATATCCAAATGGAGACTGGAAAATACAAGTCTAGAGCTTAGCAAGAAGTCATTACTGTCGACATGAACTTGGACATTGTCAGCACGTAAGTGGTAGTATAACTGTATAAATGAATACAATTCAAAAGGGAAAGTGAGAAAACTATTAAGAATGGAGATCACTGTATGGTAAGCACTGTAGTTTAAGCAGTGGAATGCTGAAAAGGAGCCCATAAAGATTAATGAACAGCTAAGCAGCAGCCAGAGGGTTAGTCGGAGGACCTGCAGATAATGTCTTCAAAGCTGAGGCACAAGAGAATTGAAAACGGAAGTGCTCATCTGTGGCACATGCCACTGCGGTCAACTGAAATAAGTTCTGAGACTTGTCTCCCTGACATAGGAATAGGAGCATGCTGGTAAATAGACCTAGAGGAGTGTCAGTAGTTGAAGGCTACACTGTTGAAAAGTATGGATCTGAAGCTGAGTGAGGAGAGGGCAATTGCTAAAAAAAGTCGTTTGTAGGAGGAGTAGCCCTAGAAGGAAGTAGGTTGCAGGTATAAAACGGGAGGTGAGGTTGGTGGTGGAATGAGAAGTAAGGTGAAGGAGGTGTGAACACTCACTGACCAGGCTTCATTCTGAATAAATTATGTCTTGAAGCTCTCCTGCCCAGTTTTAGCAAGCTGTTTTTCCTTTTTTTTTTTTTTTTTGCCTTCTTCTGCTTAACCTTCTCTTCCCCCTTTCCTCTTCCTCCTGTGCAGCACCCAACATTTTCTACCATCACAACACTAATATAAGAAAACAATCACAGTTATTACTCATTTGAGCCCTTAACTCATTTGCAGATATCCTCCTGGTATATGTTACCTCATCCAATCCTATCAAAACAGTGATATGGCAACTGTCCACCTTTTTGTAAAAAAGGATTTTGAGGCCCAGAGAGATTAAGTGACTTATTCAAGGTCACCCAGCTAGCATATAATTGACTTTACCATCACTCAATCTTAGCCCTCTGATTGTACTGCACTTTTAGATGTAGCAAGGCATCATTTAATATATATATATATATATTTAAATTTCTCATGGACTCTGTTTTGTTGCAGTTGTTTGTTTTTATTCCTTTTTTTTTTTTCTTGGAAGCAGTGGTTGGGTCAGATAAACTAAGCCTATACAGGATGTTACTGTTACTCATTGTCTCTACCTTGAAAGAAGTCTTAATTTCATTAAAATGATTTTTTCAAATAGGTACTTTATTCGGCATGTATTAAATATGAGCATTGGTTTCTGTCCTTGAGAAATTTATGCTTTATATTACATCTGTTGAACACAAGTATGTCATAATTTCTTTCCTTATGAATGTGTGCTGTTAATTTGTCCAATAATTGTCATACTGCTCAAGTAGAATATGTAATATAACTAGTAAGGCCAAACTTTGTCACAAAATGTCAACTGATAAAGTTCAAGAACTGTAAACCATGTTAGTGGTTTTAAGCTTTGGATGGACACTATGTAAAAAGACCCTTTCCCTCTTTTTTCTTTTATTATCAAGACCTCATTTTTCAATTGAGTTTTTCCTTTGAGATCACATTTTTGTGATTTCTGATAAATTATGTCTACAAATAGTTCTCTTAAACGTGGCTGTTTTTCTTTTCTTCCTGAATCTTTACTCCATCTGTCCCACACAATATAGATGAGGTTGATTATAGAGATTACATTTCAAGAAAACTTATTCATCTATTTGTAATTAATTTCACAGGAAATAGGCAGTTTATAAATGATTTTCTCACAGTTAACTCTTAGGGCCGGTCCTTTGCTGTTGCTCTGTAGGACCCTAAACAGTGTTCTTGCTTGACTGTGACATGAAATAAAAATCTGACTATGAGCTTACTCTGCAAGAGAAGGAAGATGGAAATATCTCAAGTTGCATATTTTAGAAGTATCTCAAAGTATGCTTTAGCCGTGATTCCTCCCACCTCATGGTGAAATAGTCTTGGAAACTTCTGATTCAAACCAGGGCTCTGTAACAACCTAGAGGGATGGGATGGGTGAGAGGTGGGAGGGAGGCTCTAGAGGGAGGCGACTCTATGTATGCCTGGGGCTGATTCATATTGCTGTATGGTGGAAACCAACACAGCATTGCAGTCATCCTTCAATTAAAAATAAATACATTTAAAAAATGTAAATCAGAGAAAGTCTTTTACTTAACGTTGTGGGAGGGATACTGATGAATTTCGGGCACTGGTTTGTTTTGTCATAATTCATTCTGTAGCATTTATTTGTGATTGGTGCTCTTGGCATTTAGGGCCAGCTAATTCTGGCCAGCACATGCTCTATTTGGGGCCATTGAGTAATGGCTTTTGTACTAAATCACCATTTTCATTTATGTTCGGTGCTACATTGGGACACAGTCAGTTTTAAAAGATCACCAAACATGAAATGCAAAAATTATCCACATCCCTATCACTTCATTAAAGCTGTTTTAATTTGCCTATAACACCTTCTAATTCTTATCTGTTTGCTTATTCATACTTTATACATTGTACTTATTTTGCAGAGAGAATTTTATAGTCTGCATTTTCACTTAACAGATCATGTGTATTTTTATAGTTTTATGCTTTCTCCAAAAAAAGATGCACACCTCTGTCAGTAACAGTGTAAACTGATATGTATTCTTCTATTTTTTTTTGGTGATCTTACAAACATGTACAAGCATATAAGTATATTGACATTTTCTTTCTTACTTATTGTGTATTATTTCAAAAAATAATTAAAATACATTTTGTAGATTATTAGTCATAAGTCTACCTATAGGTTATTTGAAAATAAGCATATAATTTCCTTTTTTATGTGCTATTAACAATTACATGAAAATCACACGTGAAATAGAGAAGTGGGTTAATGTATAAATGGAAACGTTAAAATTTTCTGCATCAATTTGACTCTCATTTACACAGCTACAGATTACTGTGTTTCTAGCCTGATATTACTCAATTGTTTTCCCAAATCAATTTACATTGTTGGATGACATTAAAAAATACTTTAAATAGACAGTTAAAAGAAGAATGAGAAAGTAGATGGTAATGAGTTTTTAAGATACAAGCACAAGATTTACATGTTGCTCCAGTCATACATTTTGTTTGCAAATATGTATTTTATGAAACAAAGAGGAGAATGGGTTTATATTATTCTGTCCCTATTTATTTGGAAGAATATGGGCATGTCTCTAACCCACTGGCTCTTTCTAGTGCTCATTTTGTAAGCATTCAATTGACATTTTTACTGCCAAGTCTCGTTTTCCTTGCTCTATAATTTGGCACCTACTGTCCACTTACCTGCCAAGAGGTTTTAACTTAGAAGTAATTATTTGGGCAATTAAAGATGAAATAACTTTTCTCCTAACACAATAGCCAGAATGAAGTAATGAAGATTTTAAGGTGAGTCTATGTGTATCTTAGGAAAGTGATACATGAATAAGCCATGGAGAAATGTTAGAGCTGTTGAGCTGTGCAAATGTAGGAACATTGTCTGCATCTTCAGTGCCTAGCATAGTGTCTGACAGTAGATGCTCAGCAAATAGGGGGTTGTTGGAGGGGGTAGTTGAAAGACTGCAGTATATCAGCTACCAGGAAATATTTATCTAGTGCTACTCAACCAGCCCCTTGCCAGTGTTAAGGATATGAAAGCATTCTTACATTGGACCTAAGGCTCACTCTAGAGACAAGAGTGATCTTAATTGCCTGAAGAAGGAGGTGAGGGTTGATGGAGACAAGATTGTTTCAGATGGAGGGAGAGAAGAGTGATGTATCCCCTGTGGAATAGGAATCGAAGATGGAGATCCAGGTTTTTACAGTGATTCTCAGGCTTTTTTGTGCAACAGAATCACCTGAGTCTTGCATTAATATTTGTATTTTCAGGACACATGCCCAGAGTCTATTCAGTAGATCTGGGATGGACTTCAGGAGTTCACATGCTTAACAGCTCTCTGTATGACCAACACAAGTACTGTCTGAGGGCTGATGTTTGAGGAACACTAGTTTTATAGTGAAGGTAGAAACTCATGCAATCACCAATAAAGGAATTTGAAAACAGAACTAGCGTCTAGTTATAACACGGGTTTTTGTGATGGTAAAGATCCAAGTGGTCAGAGTAGGTGAGATTTGTAGAAGACTTGATGCAAGAAGGATATCTGGGCTGAACAAGAAGGATTAGTGTAATCTGAATGGATGGAAAATAGGGAGAACAGTCTTGTGGGAGGAGATAGTGTGGGGAGGAGAGAGTGTGAAGAAAGCTATTACATGTTAGCAATAATAATATTGAAAAAAATAAACAGTGCATAGAAGTATCCCACTTAATGTTCATTATAGTCTCATGAACCAGAAAATAGTATCATCATCTTCTTTTATAAGTGTAGAGACAAGGAATAGAGGGATTGTGTAATTTCTAAGATCATATAGCTAATATAAGTGTATAGAAATGGTAGGGTACACATGTAAGGTATGACTATGTACGGTGAAGCTTAATTGCATCAGATTGTGCCAGCTCTGCAGAGGAGACACTGAAATTTCTTGAATAGCTGCTATGACTGATGAGTCTTAAGCACCTTCACAAAGAATGAAAGCAGGGGTCACTTATTAAGGATGAGAATGAGGGCATTAAAAAACATTTTCCATATCTGATTTTCATTTTTATAAAATGCCCTTTGGAACCTTCTTACTAATTTTTTGACACATGTGATGATAATAATCATAGTTCTATATTTTAAAAGGTCAAACACAATTTGTGAAATGAGGGGAGGGATGAGTACCTAGCACAGGGTGCTATAAGTTAATAATAGTTATGTCAGTTTAGAGAGGTTTAGAAAATATCAGAAAGATTGATATTTTAATACACATTCTAGGATAGTATTCTTTGATTATTCTTTCTTGTTTAAAAAGTTAGCTATTTGATTGGTACTAGTTAGTATTAGTAGTATTACACATTTACATGTAAGCAAAATGTCATTGAAATAGCTTCCTACAACTTATTTATGGCTTGAACTATGTGCTTAAACTTAAGGTCTCAGTGATTAACCATGTAGAGAGGTTGCTTCTCTACATATCAGTAATTTAGTGCCTAATTAATCTGAGACCATCAAATTAGAAATTTTTTTTAAAGTTTATCCACTGACTTTTACATGTCTTTCTTTTAACTGGCTAATCTCTAAAAGTTGCTTTTTATTCTGCTGTGTTTTTTTTAAAATTAATTTAGACAGAGCTGATAGTGGCATCATGAGAACTGAACCTCAGACTTGACTTTCTCGATAAATGAATGTCTGTTTATCTATATACCAATATGTAATGCCCATTATAAAACATAACAAAAATAGAGAGCTAAAGAGTATTTGATAAGAATGTATAAAGTTACAGTATTTTTTATCTCATAGTCACCATGATATTTACAGTTTTTTAAATTTCCTATGAAAATAAATGTAGTGAATAATAATGGAAAATTAAAGATTGTTTGATTCAACTTATTATTCTGTTAGTGGGGAATACTTGGTAGTAGGGCTTGTAATATAGATAATTCAAAGATAACTGCTATTTCCTGTGGCTATAGCCTATTTATTTCTCCCTTGATACTTTTGAAGAATTAACATAGGAAAAATAAGGTTTCAGAGAGTGTGCTATTCATCCTTTCCAGGAGGGAACATTTGTTTTAAAATAACTATTGAATTTTCCTGCTTCCTAGGACTACAAGTTAACTGGATTGACAAAAAAATATACATTCAGACAACTGGGTTTTAAACAGATATACAAAGATCATCTTTAAAAATTGTTCATTCTTGTGGTGTTGACTGTTCATCAACTGTAAATCTTTCAAGAAATATTTTAAAATATTAATCTCAAATGATTTGTAGGATATTTAAAAGGCTATCATAAAATAAGAAGCAGAAAGGTTAAAGAATTGTGACTGTGAACCGTTATTAGGTTATAGAATCAAATCGTCATTCTGTGTTTTCACTGTAATTGAAGCCACAGTGCTCCAAAAAAGGAAATTTAAGTAACTTTTCTTTTTGTTTCCCTTGATCTACAGACAAAGAAAGACTGACTTTGTAAATACATGTTTTTTGGGTTTTCTTGTCTTTTGTTTTTGCCAAATGAGAGTGTAAATTAACAGGCTGAAGATCTCTTGAAATGTTCTCTCATCTATCAGTTGTGTAAACTATTCCTCTTTCAAGCACTACGAAGCCAATACTCTCTTTGGACATTGGTAGGGCTGATCTGCTAGGCTGTGTAAATTTGCATCTGGCTTATGTGTTGGAAGAATGCTCATTACCTGAATCCCATTAGTATGCCTGTATGGCAAACCATTTTTCTAAGGGAATTCATTAGAGAATGATACCTTTGTTCTAAAAGTCATAATATTTTAAGCACTTGCCAAGCTTACAGGTGAAAGATCTGTGGAATTATAGACCACATGAAAAATAGAGTTTCTTTTGGATTTTTTAGATGCTTTATTTGAGATTTTAGGTTTTGGAAACTAATTTTCTATTTAATGAGCCAGTTTTGAGAATCATGTTTTAAAATGGTTTTATCTTGTTATTTTACTAACAGAATATGATCATCATCACCAGGTATAGACCACTTAGGTAGAAATGAAACTTTCTTACATAGGATGCTTTAGTCAAAGTGGCAAATGTTAGAAATGTGTCCTGGTTGTAAAATTCCCTGATTGGGGTATAATACCTCTTAGGTGTTTATGCTCTCATTTTGAAAAATAGCCACAGTTCTGGAGCTCTGGTTTTCCTATTTTGTTGTTGTTTTAGTGCATAGTGCAATCATGGCAAGAACAAAACCTGATTAAATTAAATGCTGCTTCTGCTGTTAGAGGGAGAATGAGAAAGACTCAGAGAGGGAGATGGAGGGAGAGAGAGACATACGTGATTCCTGTCCTTGAGGAGTTTGTAATTATTTTCAATAGTTGAGAAACAGCAGAAGGCCTTTTCTTAAAAAATAAAATATTTTGCTCTTGTTTTTGTTTAGTATAAATGAATATCATTTAAAATATGCAACAAGGATTTGCCATATAAGAATGTATATAATCAGGGACAGTCCTTTTGAATTAATGTGATGTGGAATCAACAGTATCAAAGTGTATATGGATTCTCTTTGTTCTTTTAAGCATTTGATAGTTTGTAAACAAATAGTTTAATTAAACAGTCAATGGAAGCCAAAATATAATTGCATTATATCTTTGACCTATTACCAGGATATATTTTATTATGATTAATAACACTAATAAGAATCACTACCATTTGTTGAGATATTTTTAAAATGAAGTGTAATTTTTCAGTGACTTCACATGTAATTTTCAAAAACCTCTATGAAATAAGGAGTGTTTTCACAATTTGTGTGTGTTAGTCCCTCACCTGTGTCTGACTCTTTGTGCCCCACGGACTGTAGCTCACCAGGCTCCTCTGTCCATGAAATTCCCCAGGCAAGAATACTGGAGTGGGTTGCCATGACCTTCTCCAGGGGATCTTCCTGAGCCATGTACTGAACCCGGGTCTCCTGCATAGCAGGCAGATTCTTTACCTTCTGAGCCGCCAGGGAAATGTATAGATGTGTAAACTGGAGACTAGAAGATACATGTAAATTAGAACCAAGATGTTACGGCCCTCCTTTGTGTAGCTCGAAAGTGCTGAAACTGGAATTAAAGCCCAGACAGTTTGTTTCCTATCCTGTTTGTTTTGTATTTTTCTCAAGTTAAAGGAAAGGGAAATTTAAAAAATTGAATGGACCTGCCTCCATTATGACTTCTCAAAATAATTGTTAATAGTCTACATTCTAGCTTCCCAGGTGACTTTGGGAAACTTATAAAAAATCAAACAAATAGAACCTAAAGGATAAAATCTGTAATATGCAAAAATAGACAATCTAAGTTGTTTAGAAATACAATAGTAATTATCACTGTTTCAGTATCATTAGGGTTTGTGGATAAATTGAAAATTATGATTTAATTTTTCATGGTTGTTTTAAATCATCTTTCATCATTAGGGAATGAATTTGATTCTGACTCAAAACAAAATTCTTCTCTGAAAAAATATATTTGGTAATCCTGAGAATTAAGAACAAAATTAGACTGATTAAATTTAAGACAGATTTTTTTAGAACCAAGAAGATATCAGCCCTTCATATCTTACTTGTTATTTTAATGAGGTGGAATATAAAATACTTAGTAAAATGATGACACACATGTATGTGAAATACTAATTGTGATGCATTTCAAGGTCAATTCAAAAGACTTCAGTTGAAATAGATTTGTGTTATTCAAGGTTGGGAAAAATATTTGGCTTAGACAAAATGTTTCTTATCCCTTTCCTTTTTTTTTTTTTTTAACTCTTTCAAATGTCCAGCTGAGTTGATAAAAATTATGAATAAAATTAAACCAAGTGTATAATGTATATCTAAAAACAGTATGTAATGTATGAACATATATAATTTAAAAATAATTATTAAGTTTTATATTTGTTTTGAAAGCAAGCAATCCTGAGAATAAAATATGCTATTGCATATCTTTAGAGATTATTTCTGTACTTACTGTGGAAAGGTCAGTGTTTACATCAGAAGCAAGGACTGGGAAGTTCTGAATTTGTCCTGAATTTGTTACTGATGATAAAACTTTGTAAAAATTTCTTAAATTCTCATTCAGGGTTTCTACTTTTGAAAATGAAAAAAATAAATGAAAGATATAAGGTAACTTCCAGCCTTTTACTATATTTGCTTTGTAAAGCAGGTTAATTTGTTTGTAATTTGTTTGTTATTTTGATTTTCTTAAGAGTATGGAATATTTTAATCTGAATTGCTTTTATTACTTATTTCTATCATTACAGAAAAATCACTAATAAACTATAGTGAAAAGTGCAGATCTCTATTAATATGTCTCAGAAATAAATGTTGGTAGCAAAATGATCACTAAACCTCAAGACTTCTTGAGAATTTGGATGCATGTACATGAAATAGAATCAGCAAATACATAGTTTTATATTATTTCTGCACTTAACATTTTGTGAACATCTTTTGATGCTATCTAAATTTTTTCTGTAACAAAATATCCAGTGGCTGTATAGAATTTCATTGTATGGCTACACCGTATTTATTAAATCAATCCTCTGTTGATGGACATTGTCATTAAGGCTTCCCCGGTGGCTCAGTTGGTAAAGAATCCACCTGCAATGCAGGAGACCTGGGTTTGATCCCTGAGTTGGGAAGACCACCTGGAGGAGGGCATGGCAACTCACTCCAGTATTCTTGCCTGGAGAATCTCCATGCACAGAGGAGCCGGTGGGCAATGTGGGATCGCAGTCAAATACGTCTGAGCGAGTGAGCACACACTATTTGAACTAAGCTGTATTAAAATATCCTGTGTATTCATATTTGATGCAACTGTAACACTTTTTCACTAAAGTATTATAAGTAGGATTGCTGGAACCCAAAGCGGGATCGATACCTATTTTAGATATTGGTATATTTTATATATTTATATGCATAGATTTGGATACAGAGTTGTGCTGTGCTGTGCTTAGTCTCTCATGCATGTCTGATTCTTTGCGACTGCATGGACTCTAGCCTGTCAGTCTCCTCTGCCATTGGGATTCTCCAGGCAAGAATACTGCAGTGAGTTGCCATGCCCTCCTCCAGGGGGATCTTCCCAACCCAGAGGTTGAACTCAGCTCTCCCACATTGCAGGTGGATGTTTTACCATCTGAGCCACCAGGGAAGGCCATGAATATTGAAGTGGGTAGCCTATCCCTTCTCCAGAGGATCTTCCCAACCCAGGAATTGAACTGAGGTCTCCTGCATTGCAGGTGGATTTTTTAACAGTTGAACTACCAGGGAAGCCTGGTACAGAGATATGCTTCCTTAAAAAAATTAATGTTCACACCACAAGTAAATGTGAGTTCCATTTGCACATACCCAGACCAGTCCTGGATATCTCCCTCAAGATATTCTTACTTGCCACCTTTGTTAATCTCTAAGGTGAAATTAGTAATTCTCTTTATCACTTAAAATTTTTATTGCCAAGTAACTATAGTAAATGGGCTTTCTGAGGTGGCTCAGTGGTAAAGAATCTGCCTGCCATGCAGGAGACCCACACTCAGGGTCAGGAAGATCCCTTTGAGAAGAAAAAATGGCAATCCACTCCAGTATTCTTGCCTGGGAAATCCAATGAACAGTGGAGCCTGGTAGGGTATAGTCCATGGGATCAAAAAAGAGTTGGACATGACTTGGCTACTAAACAACAACAATAACAACCATCTCAAATACCTTTTTGTGTTTATAGGCCATTTGCATTCTTTTCTCTGAATTGCCTTTTAAAAAATATTTATTTATTTTAATCGGGGGCTAATTACTTTACAGTATTGTGGTGGTTTTTGCCATACATTGACATGAATCAGCCACAGCTGTACATGTGTCCCCCATCCTGAACCCCCTCCCACCTCCCTCCCCACTCCATCCCTTTAGGTTGTCCCAGAGCACAGACTCTGAGTGCCCTGCTTCATGTGTCAAACTTGCACTGGTCATCTATTTTACATATGGTAATATACATGTTTCAGTGCTTTTCTGAACTTTTTATGTCATTTATTGATTTTTTTTCTCTTTAGAAGAATTTTTTTGTTAGTGATTTGTTGGAACTTTCTATATATTAAGGTTATGACCCTCTGTCATATATTATAAACATACTTCCTTATGTAATAACTTTGTGAATACTATCTTTTGATGTACTAAAGAGTATTATGGATTTTGATCTTAGTTTTAAGAATTTGAAAAGTCTTGTGTTCCATAAGATTTAAAAAAATGTTCAAATCATATTTTATTATTTTAGGTATTTTTATGTAATATCAAATCTCATTTGAAATGTGGTTTAGAGTAAGTTTTGAAGCAGGAATATACATAGATAACATAGATAGGTGTCACAATAATATTTAATGCAATCTATTATTTTCCTAATGATTTGAAATGTTGTCTTTATTATATAAGAAATCTCATATGTCCTTAGGTCTTTGCTTTTATTTCTGTTATTTACCTCATTAGTATTTTCCTATACTGCCTTGTACCAACACTGCTGTTGCTACTGCTGCTAAGTCGCTTCAGTCATGTCCAACTCTGTGCGACCTCATAGACGGCAGCCCACCAGGCTCCCCTGTCTCTGGGATTCTCCAGGCAAGAACACTGGAGTGGGTTGCCATTTACCTCTCCAATGCATGAAAGTGAAAAGTGAAAGTGAAGCCACTCAGTCATGTCCAACTCTAAGCGACCCCTTGGACTGTAGCCTACCAGGCTCCTCCCATGGGATTTTCCAGGCGAGAGTACTGGAGTGGGTTGCCATTGCCTTCGCCATGTACCAACACTAGATGGTTTTAATTATTCTGGTTGTAAATATCAAGATAAATTTCCAACAATGAAGTATTATCTCATGTCTGTTACAATGACTGTCATCAAAAAGGCAAGAAATAATAAGTACTGAAAAGGGTGTGGAGAAGAGGGAACTCTTGTGCTGAGTGGGTGGTGACATAAATTGATTCAGCCACTATGGAAAACAGTATGGAGTTTCCTCAAAAAAATTGAAAAAACATAGAACTACCATATGATTCAGCAGTTCCCCTGCAGAGTATTTAATCCAAAAGAAATGAACCACTAACTTAGAAAGATACTTTATCTATTTCTCTTTCTACCTACCTACCTGTATATATATCCTCATATTCACTGAAGCATTATTTACAATAGCCAAGATATGGAAAAAATCTATCAACAGATAGATAAAGAAAACATGATATATAAATATATAAAAGATGCATATACAATGGAATATTATTCCGACTAACAATAATTCTTACCATTTGTGACCGTATGGGTGGACCTTGAGAGCTTTATGTAAAAAGAAATAAATCAGAGAAAGACAAATATTGTTTGATCTCACTTTTATGTGGAATCTAAAATCAAGTAAAAAACAAACTCATCAATAAAACAGAACAAATTGATATTGATGGATGCCAGAGGCAGGGACTGGGAAGTGGGTGAAGTAAGCGAAGGGGGTCAAAAATACAGACTTTTATTTAAATAAATACAGTGTAAAGTTTTAAAATAAATGTCATGGGGGTGTAATTTATAACAAGATAGCTATAGTTGGTAATACTGTTTTGCATATTGAAAGTTCCCAAGAGAGTAAATCTTAAATGTTATCACAAGGAAAAAAAAATGTAGCTATGTGTGGTGATAGATGTTGAGTATACTTATCATGGAGATCATTTTGCAACATGTACAGATACGCTATTACCTGGGTTTCCCTAGTGGCTCAGACAGTGAAGAATCTGCCCCCAGTGTGGGAAACCTGGTTTGATCCCTGAGTTGGCAAGATCCCCTGGAGAAGGGAATGGCTACTGATTCCAGTATTCTTGCCTGGAGAATTCCATGAACAGAGAAGCCTGGCGGACTACAGTCCATGGAGTCACAAAGAGTCGGGCACAAGCTGAGTGACTAGCACTTTCACTGTCTTTACAATAAAACTAATATAATGTTTTATGTCAATTATAATTTAGAAGAAGGCAAATCTCCCTTCATAGTGTTTCTACTTAGTTATACTTAACCATTATGAAACAATTATGCCTTCATACAATCTTTAAATTTTGGTAAGTTAAAAATAATGCTACTTGTATTTTGGTTGTAATTGCACTACAATTTATGAAGGAATGTGGAAGGAAATTTTCTTCTTAATAGGATTAGTTCTTCCTGTTGAAGAACATACTAGGTCTCAACATTTATACATATTCTTTTATGTCCTTCTGTAAAATTTTAGTTTTCTCTATGTAAGTTTTGCAGACTTCTTATTGAATTTATTCCTATAGGCCTTACATAATTCTTGTTAAATTCCGTTCTTTTCAGTTTTTATGGTTAGTGAGAATGAGATTTTGTATCCAATGACTACTTTTGATTCCTGGCCAAAAGAACACATGCCATATAATCACCCTAGAAGGAGTATCTTTTAATTTTACAACCCAGAACACCATTTCCATTTCAATTTATGCATGAGGTGCCTTGGGTACCACTAACATATTTAAAATGTGTATGTAAAAAAATGTGCATTTTTTCACAGTTTGTTATATTTCTAATCAGTGTAAGCATTTTAAAAATGATTGTTTCATTTCAACTTCAGTCTTCTACTTTGGATTCATTTACTTGGCCCAATAGAACCAACACAAAAACCACTGAGGGTATAGTCTTAAAGAGCTCATTTCTTCCTTTAACCTTATTGAGTGAAGTTTAGATTTAAAGCAATAGCCTCTGCCTAATATATGCCATTTTATTTTGCACGTAGTAACGTTATGAAAATAAGAAATTTGGATATAGGAGGCCAAATTATCATGTGCTTGTGCGTGCTAAGTCGCTTCTGTCATGTCTGACTCTTTCCAACCCTTTGACCTGCCTGGTTCCTCTGTCCATGGGATTCTCCAGGCAAAAACTGGAGTGGATTACCATGCCCTCCTCCAGGGGATCTTCCCAACCCAAGGATTGAACTTGCTTCTCTTAAATTTCCTGCATTGGCAGGCAGGTTCTTTACCATTAGTGCCATCTTCATCATATGCAACATCTAAACTCCAGTGTCTATTCCTTAAAATATGGAAGATTCAATTACAAATAGTTCAAGAGGAGCTATTTCATGTTGAGAACAGTTCTGTTCAGTTCGGTTCAGTCACTCAGTCGTGTCTGACTCTTCGTGACCCCATGGAGGCAGCACTCCAGGCTACCCTGTCCATTACCAACTCCCAGAGCTTGTCCAAACTCATGTCCATTAGGTGCGTGATGCCATCCAACCATCTCATCCTCTGTTGTCCCCTTCTCCTCCTGCCTTCAATCTTTCCCAGCATCAGGGTCTTTTCCAGCAAGTCAGTTCTTTGCATCCAGTGGCCAAAGTATTGGTGTTTCAGCTTCAGCATCAGTTCTTCCAATGAATATTCAGGACTGATTTCCTTTAGGATTGATTGGTTTGACCTTCTTGCAGTCCAAGGAACTCTCAAGAGTCTTCTCCAACACTACAATTCAAAAGCATCAATTCTTCGGCACTCAGCCTACTTTATAGTCCAACTCTCACATACATACATGACTACTGGAGAAACCATAGCTTTGATTAGACAAATCTTTGTTGGCAAAGTACTGTCTCTGCTTTTTAACATGCTGTCCAGGTTGGTCATAGCTTTCCTTCTAAGGAGCAAGTGTCTTTTAATTTCATGGCTGCAATCCCCATCTGCAGTGATTTTGAGCCCCCCCAAATAAAGTCTGTCACTGTTTCCATTGTTTGCCCATCTATTTACCATGAAGTGATGGGACCGGATGCTATGATCTTAGTTTTTTCAATGTTGAGTTTTAAGCAAGCTTTTCCACTCTCCACTTTCACTTTCACCAGAAGGCTCTTTAGTTCCTCTTTGCTTTCTGCCATAAGGGTGGTGTCATCTGCATATCTGAGGTTATTGATATTTCTCCTGGCAGTCTTGATTCCAGCTTCTGCTTCATCCAGCTTGACATTTCACATGATATACTCTGCATATAAGTTAAATAAGCAGGGTAACAATATACAGCCTTGACGTACTCCTTTTCCTATTTGGAACCAGTCTGTTGTTCCATGTCCAGTTCTAACTGTTGCTTCTTGACCTGCATACAGATTTCTTAGGAGACAGGTCAGGTGGTCTGGTACTCCCATCTCTTTCAGAATTTTCAACAGTTTGCTGTGATCCACACAGTCAAAGGCCTTGACCTAGTCAATAAAGCAGAAGTAGATGTTTTTCTGGAACTCTCTTGCTTTTTCGATGATCCAACGGATGTTGGCAATTTGATGTCTGGTTCCTCTGCCTTTTCTAAATCCAGCTTGGACATCTGGAAGTTCACTGTTCACGTACTGTTGAAGCCTGTCAAGGAGAATTTTGAGCATTACTTTACTTCCATGTGAGATGAGTGCAATTGTGCAGTAGTTTGAGCATTTTTTGCATTGCCTTTCTTTGTGATTGGAATGAAAATCAACCTTTCCAGTCCTGTGGCCACTGCTGAGTTTTCCAAATTTGCTGGCATATTGAATGCAGCACTTTAACAGCATCATCTTTTAGAATTTGAAATAGCTCAGCTGAAATTCCATCACCTACACTAGCTTTGTTTGTAGAACTGTTACAACCAGAAAATAAACCAGTGTAACTGACACTCTGTGTGTGAATATTGCCACAAACACCTATTTCAGAGTAAATACTTGGCTAGAGTTACTACAAAATCTGACCTTGAATTTTACATATAGACTTGATCACCAATATTGAGAACTATACAAGCTCTTTCATTATATAAACTCTAAATCATAATTGGTTTGATGGTTTTAAATGCATTGCTTGTCAATCTGAACAGTTGTAATTATCATTCTGAGTCCATCCACTAGAATAGTTTAGTTGTACATGAGGTTTGAAATTTTTAGAAAATATCTCCATGTGTGTTACAAAAATTTGGAGAAACTATACCATATACATTTTACTGGATTTAGTGACTCCTTCATTGACTTGTGAAGTGAAAGTCACTCAGGCTTGTCCACAAGCCACAAGGGAAGCCCAAGAATACTGGAGTGGGTAGCCTATCCCTTCTCCAGCGGATCTTCTCGACCCAGGAATCAAACTGAGACCTCCTGCCTTGAAGGTGGATTCTTTATCAACTGAACTATCAGGGACACCCTTGTGGCTCAGCTCATAAATAATCCGTCTGCAGTGCGACAGACCTGGGTTTGATCCCTGGGTTGGGAAGTTCCTCTGGAGAAGGGAAAGGCTACCCACTCCATTATTCTGGCTTGGAGAATTCCATGGACTGTTTAGTTCATGGGGTCACAAAGAGTTGGACACGACTGAGCGACTTTCACTTTCTTCATTGACTTGTAACTTTTGTGTTGGTTAAATCAGATATGCCTTCTGAGCGAGAGCTCAGAAGTTGTAGGAGAAAATAATTCTGTAAGCTAGCCCCATATTGCAAATTGTTGTTGAGTTGCTAAGTCGTGTCTGACTCTCTTGCGATCTCAAGAACTATAGCCTGCCAGGCTCCTCTATCCATGGGATTTCCCAGGCAAAATACCGGGGTGGGTTGCCATTTCCTTCTCCAGGAAATTTTCCTGACCCAGGTATTGAACCCAGGTCTCCTGTATCACCAGGCAGATTCTTTACCACTGAACCACCAGGGAAGCCCTATTTATATACTATATATTGCTAATAGGGAATAGTATTTAACTGTCATGCATGTAGACACATATATGCATACACATGCATATAAATATGAAACCAAGTATGAAATGGTTCTATTTTTCTAAAGTTATTACTTGTCACTAAGTAGTCAGCTTACCAGGTTGAATTATTTAAGATTGATGAGCTTAAGCTATATGCATGAGTAGATTGAAATATATTGTGAAATAATAATGCCACGTATATCAGCTTGAAAAGACCTTTAGCATCTCTGGGCAGGAAGGTGTGCTTCCTGTGACTCAATAGTGGCAAACTAAAACAGAGCTGGAATTTTCATGCTATTTTGCATGAGCTTACCAAATACACATTTTTATATGCAAAATGAAATGTTTATACTAGATAAATCTTTTTGTAATAAAGTATTGACATACTGGGGCTTCCTGGGTGATGCTAGTGGCAAAGAACTTGCCTGCCAATGTGGGAGATGCCAGAGACAGGGCAGATCCCTGGGTTGGGAAGATCCTTTGGAGGAGGGAACTGGAGAATACTCCAGTATTCTTGCCTGGAGAATCCCATGGACATGGAAGCCTTGGGGCTACTGTCCATAGGATCTCAAAGAGCTGAACATGACTGAAGTGGCTTAGCATGCATTAACATGCTGCTGCTGCTGCTAAGTCGCTTCAGTCGTGTCCGACTCTGTGTGACCCCATACATGCTACATTTCAGTAAATTCAGACGATGTATGAAGAGAGGCTTAGTCTTTGGACAACTGTGTGTTGGCTTTGTATTCTTATAAAAAAAATACAAATACGGTATTATCATAAATAGAAAGCTTACTACAGCACAATTGAAGATAATACAGATTTATTTCTCTTTTTAAAAGATATTTAGAAAATTTCTTCAAAGATATATTTTTAGAATATGTTGTAAGCTGAATATTAATGAGGAGGCATGCTTTTGATATTGGTGCTCATCTTTTTTCAGCTAGTGTTGGCCAAAAGATTGTTGATATTTTATAGCAGAAGTAAACCAAATATGGCTGGGTATATGGTCTTATTTATATAATAAAATATAATAAGTATGGCATGAAATATAAAATACTCTGGGAATAATTCAGTGGAAGGTATATCATATGGAATTGCATATCTTTACTTGGTTTTCATGCTTGTATGTTTGTTAGGACTTTACTTGAAAGAGAAATGATTCAAATTAAAGAAGAATATGTTAAAGGTGTAATTTCATGGAGAAATACATTTTTATTAATTCAGGTTATTAAAGCATAAAAAGGAAAACAAAAATAATGTGAAGCTCTGTCTCAATTATCTTAGTTTGGCTCTTCAACTGTCACAGATAGTGTTTTAAAAAGTTGTAGCAACTTAGGTTCAGGTTTGTTTTATAACAGATTGTGAAATTTTATGAACTAATAACAGGGATGCTTTGAGAAGATTGATACATTGTTGGCATAAGAATTAGAATCAAGAAAATCTCTTCTACTCTTGGTCTTTTAAAAGATTTGCTCTACTGGGTACCATTGCTTTCTGTCTTAAGGTCAGGACCTGTCTGTTAAATATTCCAACCACAGCCAGTTCTAGTTCAAAAGGTTCTAACTCATGGAATTACATAATAAATAAATTAATAATACATTAGAATAACCTATTATTCCTTTTATTAGTTCTTTTTGCTCGTAAGATTGCAATGCAACACAATTATAGTTTTGATCTTTGCTTACATTCAATTTGCAATTGTTATTCAAGGGTGTTTTCATTGATTTTTCAGAATTTGCTCTTGGAAGTCGTACAACATTATCACAGTAGTCCTGCAGTTATGTAAGGATCTTCATATCAGTGATAGATGACTGTAGAATACACAAATCTCTTCAAAAATGCTTCCCAACATGACATATTTAAAGCAGGTAGCATTTACTCCTGAAGTTTGTATACTGGAATCACGGCTAGGATTAAAAACTAAACCAAAGAGCAGAACTAAACAGGAGTACCAGATTGTGCATAAAATGAGGTATAATTGTTGTAAATTAATGCTTCATTAATATGCCATAATATGTCATATGTAAGAAGAGCAGGAAAATTAATAATGAATTAATCTACCCTATCAGATAAATAAAGCCAAATTGTAACCTTGATCTGTAAATGTCTTTGTTAATATTCTCTTTGAAGTTGGTTGAAATGTATTTAAAGAACAGAATTAAAGACAATCTGTTTTTTTTATTACTTGATGAGAACTAAATGCATTTGGTTGTTACTTCTCCAACTGGCAGAAATGTAGTTTTCTTCCTAAAACTGACGAAAGCAGGTTTACTTGTGAAAATTTATGGGGTGTATGTTTTCTCTTGGATGTTTTTATAAGCACTGGTAGCAATTCATAGAATTTGAAAATCTTGCCTCTTCCACTTATAAGCTGTAATGTGGCCCAGATTACTTAATTCATTAAACTATCCATTTTCTCACCTATAGAGTAAGGATTAATAGTAGTCTTAGCCTTAAAGCATTATTCTAGAAGTTAAATGATTTATCCATAGAAGACTTAGTAAGGTTCTTTGAATATAATAAATCTCAATAAATAGTATCTGATAGTAATATTATACACATGAATTTTCTATGATCCACAAGACCTCTGACACATTCATGAATTCAGTTTATACAGAATGGACACCCAATCAAGGGTAATATTATCCTGAAGATAGTTCTTAAATCATGATGTGTCGATGGGCTCTAGACTAGGATTCTGGAGACCTGTATTCTAAATCTGTGTCACCTGCCCACTAGTATGTAATGTCAACTAAGTAATTTTTTCCTCTTCTCTGGACCAGAGTTACATTTCTGTTGGGAAAGTGGGGAAAGATTGGGTTCATATATCCTTCCAGTTCTGAAATCCTGAAAACCGAGTCTAAATTAACAACAACAACAACAACAACAACATATTTTTGATTCTAAAGTGTTAAATTTGCAACCAAAGTTGGAAGGAACTAGGGGGAGAAAAAACAGAATTGCTTATTAGGCCAGAAAAAAAGCTGACAGAGAGTAGTTGTGTTGTTTATCAGAAAATGTGCTTCTTTCCAACTGAATATTTTGCAATTGTTTTGTAGAATAAGCACTTTGCTAATTCTGTAGAGCTTTAGGGGTATACTCTTCCCAGAGTGTTCTGGCTGTAGGAAGTAGTTAGAAGCTAATATTTCTTTATGCTAATATCATTAGTTCACATTTCTGAGAATAATTTTATTGAGAAACTAAAATATAAAACAAGATACAAATTCTACTCTCAGCTCCTTATAGAAGCAGTTTTCTTTCTGGATCAAATATGTCTAATTTTAAAAGTGTGATAACATAGGGGGCTATTAAATGTGCTTGAATCTAACAAGAGCATTATTTCAAAAGACAAAATTCAAAGGTTCATATACAGAAAACGATACCCTTTTTGGAAATAGCATGGAACTTCACCTTGGGAAATGCAGATGCTCTTCAACATGGCTTTATAACTCCCCTTTGCTGCTATGATAGAGGAAAGTAAAAGAACTGATTGTACAACTTAGTAATGCTCAGAAGACAGCTCAGACTTCTCTGGCTCATTTGAAAGTAGTTGCCAAGGTCATTCTCAGAGTGAGAAAAATAGTAAATGAAATATAAATGTTGAGTACATGCCCTTCCTACCTTCAAAGTTTGATGTACTTGCTTTGCGAAGACAGAAATCTATGACTCTGACGTCACAGAGTTGCTCAGATCTCACCCTCCATTGGAGAAGGCAGTGGCACTTCACTCCAGTACTGTTGCCTGGAAAATCCCTTGGGTGGAGGAGCCTGGTGGGCTGCAGTCCATGGGGTGGCTAAGAGTCGGACATGACTGAGCGACTTCACTTTCACTTTTTACTTTCATGCACTGGAGAAGGAAATGGCAACCCACTTCAGTGTTCTTGCCTGGAAAATCCTAGGGACGGGGGAGCCTGGTGGGCTGCCGTCTATGGGGTCCCACAGAGTCGGACATGACTGAAGCGACTTAGCAGCAGCAGCAGCAGCAGCAGCAGCAGCAGCACCCTCCATAGTTTGGTTTAGATAGCATCTTTCAACATTTTTTTTTTGAAATTTAATATGTGCTACTAAGGCGATTTCCTGGTTCAGTATAAATACTTTGAACAATGAAAATACCGATACTGACATTTTTACCACACTTGAAGATATTAAAAGCACTTTTAATATAGCCTGCCTCATTTGATCCTTTCATCATTTCTGGACGTGAACATAATAAGTATTTGTGTATTTTTCCTTCCCTCACTCTCTCTCTTTTTCAAAAAATATCCGATTGTTAAGTAACTTATTAATACTTACATGGTTAACTAAATAGCAGAATTTGAACTAGAATCCTTTACAGACTTAAATCCAGTGTTCTCTTTACTAATTCAGGAAGCAAGTTAGTGAAAGTATAATCAAGGAAAAGGCTTTTTAAAGTATTAAAAAAGTGTAATGGAGGTTTCGGTGACCAGAGTTAAGGTACTTGGAATAAGCACCAAATGCTTTCCTTTAAAGAGACTGTAAACCTAATAGTTAATCCAAAAGGAGCAGCTCAGATTTGCTAAATATCGTTTTTTTAGTGCCTTGTGTAATCTCAGTAATATACAATAGAGTGGTATGTACTCAGTCACGTCTGACTCTTTGTGACCCCATGAACTGTAGCCCACTGCACTCCTCTGTTCATGGGATTCTCCAGGCAAGAATACTGGAGCTGGTTTCCATTTCCTCCTCCAGATGGTCTTCCTGACCCAGGGACTTAACCTGCATATCTTGCGTCTCCTGCATTGGCAAGTGGATTATTTACCACTAGCACCACCTGGGGAATCTCAGGAAACCACTAAAACCAATGGTCCTCCAGCTTTTCTTTCCCCATGAGATTTGTCTAGGCTTGAAGAATTGGCACACTGAATCAAGCATCGTGTTGTAAATCATGTATAGTCTTAGTTACAGCCAACAAAGTAGATCTCAAAATCAGTAAACATGATGTGTTTTCCCTGTTTTCTAAGGCAATGTATTCCATCAGCTATTGTTTGGCAAGCTTTATTGATTGTTGAAGTCTAGTATCGCAAGCTGTAATGACGAGGTTAGCCATGTTCCTTTTGTGTTTGTCCCACGAGGGCAGATATGCTTTATCCATAATCCTAGAGCCCATAGAAAGGCAACAGAGTTTCTCCCCTGGGATTTGCCAGGGTACCAGCTGTCATAGATGTGTGCATTCTCGTGAACCATCTTCACAGTATGTGGTCTGGACACAGATGGACTCCATTAACATCCGAAGCACGTGTGAACTCAAGCAAGTTACTAATTCCTAGGCCTCAATTTCCTTATCTGCGCCATGAGCTAAGTCTCTTCCTGAAGTTATTGCCAATTAAATATGATAGCTTAATTTTTTAGGATACTTCCTGGAAGAAGAAAGCATTCTGCATTCATTAAAAATCAACTTTAATGCATATGAATGTTGGCTATCACAGTATGTCAAAAAAAAGCGGGGCTCGGGGGGACACTCTTCCTAAAGAAGCTATGAGGAAAAGATGAAGTAGTGCATAGCTAGAAACTGAATATTAAGAATTCGAACAGACTAAAAAGTAAAATAATCTTTGCATTTTAGTACACCGTTACATAAGGATTTGTTCTTTGTGAAATTAAAGCATGCAAATAAAAATTAGCAAAGCAAAAGAGCATCTTACAGGTCACCGCATCACAGTCTCCTAATTTTATGAAGAAAGAGCTGAGTGTCAGTTAGGTTCCAGGTTACAAACGACACAGAACAAGTACTTTGACATCCAGCTTTTATAATCCCGGCCTCCCTACGTACTTTTAGAGGCAGCTATAGAAATACTTCCTAATTATGCAACTCACAAAATTCTCATGGCCAGGTGGGAGGCTTGATTTTTTTTTTTTAAATTTTAAATTGCTAGGAACTTTTCCTCTTTCCTTTAATGTCCTTATATTGCACTGGGTGGTAAATTATCTTTTAAGTGGGTCACTAAGGCCCATTTTCTGCTCCATTTTCATGCAAAATCTAACATTTACACTGGCTAAAGAGGGAAAAACAATGTTGGAAAAGAGAACTGTAAAAGGAAAATATGATCATGGTATTAGATGCCATTTAAAAAGTCAAATGTATTTTTTATTCCACTTTGACCTTGCTTGGCTTGTTGGGAAGATTTCCTTGTTTTCTGTCGCACGATTAGCAGATTTAAAGAACAAACAAACTGCAGAATGACTTGCAGAATTTCATCTTTCTTTACCTTTGTTCACTTTCAGATCATTTTTTCTTCTTAAACTGGGATATTATTTTTAAATCTTAGTTTCCCATAAAAGTGTCCCTGGGGTTTTTCTGAATTTATTTCTTTTATTTTAATTTGCTTTTGCTCTACTTATTATGAACTGTTTATTGATTGCCTTTAGTCTTTATTTAGTTGGTGCTTCAATTGTTGATAAGCCTAACTAGCAAAATTATGATAACTACTTTTATTGAATCTCAAAAGTTTCAACATGAGGCTTCACTGATTTTCCCTTCATCAGTAGTTGTTGGGTGGCCACTTTTTGTGGTAGAATGGTTCTCAAAAGGGTACATGCCTAGATGGGAGATCATAAAACCTCTTGAATACATTCATGGGTATGTTTCTAAAAAAAGCGTTCCTCTTCAAAAAAGATGATATCTTAGTGTAGGCCAAATATAATCTCTGTGCTTCAGGGGAAGCTGTTTGGAATTGTAAGATAATTGAAATGAACATATGGTGAGTGCACTCTGTGAGTCTATATGTGTACATGGATCAATTTCTAGTCTCTTTTTAAAGTGTTACCAGTTCAGCTGTGTCTTGGAGTCTCTAGAAGGAAACCTCTGACCTGCCTATTAATCTCTTTTCTGGTGTGTGCTAAGGGGCATCACAACTTTCAAAACAGTGACATCTAAATTTAACCTTTCTTTACAGACTGAAATGGCCATCTTAATGTGTTCATTACCACTTCATAAATTCCACCTGAACCTACATTCTGTTCTTTGTTAACCTTAAAACTCAAAGGTAGTTGTCATTAGGTTAGTGCCTGAGAAATGGACATTACAGCATCCCACAATGATTTGAGTTAATAAATTCTACTTTGAGGTAGAATTTGGTATTGGAACTTATTTCAATAGCTCATGCTATAGGTATGACATAAAGAATTCTGATTTAGTTTATAAATTATAATTTATAATAGGTCTTTTATTGCCTTTGAAAATAATGTGCATGCTTGAAGATATCTTCTCAAAATATGCAGTGACTTTATTGGTATCTCTTTATTACCCATCATGAATCAGAACACCTTTCTGTTATCTGGGTATATTTATAGCCACTCCCAGAAATCTTTGGCTTCTGCAGGATTCAGTGTTTATGAATGGCGTGCTCTCAGTAATCAAGAATAATTCTCTGGTCAAGGAGCATCACCTATAAAATACTGCTTTATGGTGGGATCATACATATAATAAAATCTGTTTCCAACTTTCACAATCAAAGATACTTTTTACTATGAACTATTACAAAAGTCAGGGACTCCCAGAGGATTTATTTATTTATTTATATTTTTAAATTGGAGCATGTTTTCATTACAGTTATGTCTGCTTTACAGTGTTGTTAGTTTCTGCTGTAGAGCAGTGTGGATCCGCCATTAAATATGTGTATATCCCCTCCCTCTTGAGCCCCCCCCACCCCACCGCACCCCTCCAGTTTGTCACAGAGCCCCAGACTGAGCTGAGCTCAGCTCCCTGTGCTGTGCAGCAGCCTCCCGCTCAGTGTCTGTGTCACACACGGAAGTGTGTGCACATCAGTGCTGCTCTCTCACTGTGTGCCAGCCTCTCCTTCCCCTCTTGTGTCCACAGGTCCATTCCCTGTGTCTGTGTCAGAGGATTTTAACTGACCATGAAAAACATCAATCCTGATGACCTGTTTTTCCGTTAAGTTACAGCAACAGAGGGTGGTAGTGTCCCCAACTGCAGATGTCTGTGAGACCTCCTTTTTAGACACAGATACAAGCTTGCTCTTTACTTTCTGTATAAGTTATTGCTTAGATTACTGGAATTCTGCAAATCAATATCAGCTATTTTCAGGGGATTCTTTTTGTTCGTACTTTTTATTTTGTATTAAGTATTGAAAAAATAGCAAGCTTCCCCCTTGTGTTTCAGAAAGTTCTTTTCTTCACATTTACCTCTATGTTCTCTCATGAGCAAATCAGAAATTTCCAGTTTTATTTCATCATTTGTGAGTTATTTCAGTAGCACTTGCTTCTCACCAAAATTTAGGTAGCATGTGTCCATTAGACTTGGTCCTTTAAACAGACCGCTGTGGCAGTAAGGCATGATTCTGTGGCTTAATATGACCCACTTGATAGCCTAAGTACAGAGAGTGACTCAGTCAGTGGGTCACTGTAATTGTAGTAATACCCAGCCAGATTTTACATTGATTTCCCTTCCAGGTTTTCTTCCAGGCCACAATGATGATGAATGGTGCAGACAAAAAAAAAAAAAAATGTATATGTGCGACTTTACATTACCCCAAATTGGTTCAACCAAAGTCCTTGGGGGAAAAAAAAAACAGTAGTTATCCACCGTACTTACAAGTCAAGATCAAGGATAATTAACCCTTTTAAATCTAACAAATTTCTTGTAATGACCTCACCCATGGCTGCACAAATTTATTGTCAGAAAGAAATTCAAATTTGAGTTCCTCCCAGCCCTGAAGATCCAGTCTTATATATCTTATAAGATCTATAGTCTTCTATGTTGCTTTTGGCAAGTGCGACCTTATTCTTGCAGAATGATGTGAGATTTTCTCTTAGGGTCACTAATCTAACTCCATGAGGGATGTAAGAGGAAAGCTGTTACGCCTTTCAAGGACACCATAATAATAACCACATATACCTGATAATATTCAACTTGTCCCAATTCTGCATCCATCACAGCTGTCTTTGTGAAAAGTTTAAGCACAAACATATAATAAATGTCTCATCATATCCCTCATCTTACCAGCTTCTGTCCTCTTAATTCATGTATCATATCAGAGTAACTGCCTGGCCCATTGATATTTAGTCACCAAACAGAATAAGGCCTGGTAAAATATCTGGAAAATTGATGCTGCTATAGAGACATGAAAAAGATGAGATGTTTACTAAGTGAGATGAGGTGAGATGTCCTCATAAAGTAGAGATTGTTGCTAGGAACAAAAGTATAGACATCTTGAGGACTAGGAACTAATAGATGTGAATGACAGTGTTTTTCAGTTCTTGAGTCAGAGCTTCATTTCTATCTTTGTGTCTGTCTCTTGGACTATTGATAGCAATCCATTGTACCTTTTTATTTTTGAATATTTGAACACAGATTGAGCAAAACAATTTTAGACAAGGTAAATTTGCAATTTCCCAGTCAGAGTGTTTGATGAAACGTGCTGGGCAGTGGTATTGCAAGAATAAAATCCATTGTGTTGAAATCTTCCTCACAGACAAGAATTAGGTCTTCTCTTTCATTTGCAAATTCTGCAGTTCATTTATCAAAAGTGTGTGCCATGTTGGAAATGCCCTTACTCTTAAAATCATAAGAAAGCTGAGTTCAAGTTCGATCTCTTATTAATTATGTATGTTTGGAGGGGGGTTTGTTGTCTTTCTTGTCTCTCCTTTTCTCTTCCATAATTTGGGCACAGAAGTAGCCTCTGTTTACAGTGATGAAATCATGTGTCTTCTGCCGAAACCACGGTATCCACAGGGGTTAAGAGCAGTTTGGAAGCCATGCGGTCACTAACCATCTGTGAAACCACAGCTGATCCACACAGTTTCCTCATCAGCAAAGCAGGGATAATATCAACCTCATGATGTTGTTGTGATGATGAGATGAAAAAATCTCTATAAAATCCTTGGTACTCTACATTTAACAACCATTAAACATTCAGTAAACGTTGGCTAAAGTATTGAGATATATATATGGTAAAGCAGTTAAGATTAGTCAACAACAATAAAAGATCAACTTATTTAAGTACCATTAAATGCAGGTGATGCTAATTGGTGTAACTGTGCAGACAAGGAAAGTGAGAGTTGGAGATAACATGCAATACATGTGACCACCCCATTAGTAAATGCTAGGTTCGAGCCTCAGAGTCTTGCAAGCAACTGTCTGTGCTCATTTGCTAAAACTGCTGCCGAACCTCCACGATGTTGCAGGCAGACGAGCTACCAAGGAACCGGACCAACCTTTGCACGCCTGGTTAGTTATGCCGCTGACTCCTCTCATACCTTCCTAGGGCTGTGTGCCACTTGTTCTCTTATTCTAGTTAAATTACGAGTGATACCTGTTGATTATTTCATAAAGATGTTTTCTTTCCCGCAAAACAGGGATGTTAAAGGTTTCTCTTGAATCTATTTGATAATTACATTTTTAGTATATTGAAAATAATCTTAGAGTTGCAGCCACAGAATAGGAATCATAAATCATATTTGTTATTAACAGGAAAAAGGCAAATTCCTTTATCAGCTCTTCTCCATGTGGTTCTAACCTTTAGCTCTAAGAAGCTTAGTTAATACATTTGCATGGTAATTAAAAATCAGTGACGTTTAAAGGAACTTAAATCTAGTGTGGAATTAATGGGATATGTGAAGCACACCAGAACTTAAATATTTTGTTTAGCTAATTACAATGCTTAGGAAATGGCAACCCACTCCAGTGTTCTTGCCTAGAGAATTCCAGGGATGGGGGAGCCTGGTGGGCTGCGGTCTCTGCGGTCGCACAGAATCGGACACAACTGACGTGACTTAGCGGCAGCAGCAGGTAAAATAAGAACAGAAAAATCTCAAGTAAAATTGCGTTCCTCATAGCTACACTTGTATGCAATAATATACTTATTCATTTCCCAAATTAAAAAATTCTGTTTTGCGAATTGTCTCCTGGGTAGAATGGAACATATTTTCTAGTGATAAGCACTTGGTCCTGAAAATAAAAGTTTTATTTTACTTTTGATTTTTTTTTGCACTTTATTTTGTTTTATTTTTTTACTCATATTTAGTAGAATGTGAAATGTGGTTTTAGAGAAATCTTGAAGATTTTAATGTGTAAAATCTTAGGGGGATTAGGGGGATATTTCTAATTTAAAAAAATGATGTCACCTGAAGAAGAGTTTGATTTAAAGGCTGAGTTTATTTTTCCTAAAATGGTCCTTTTTCTTATCTCTCTAAGCGGTATTTCAAGTGAATTCAACAGGAGCTGAAATTAACTGGTCTAAATGGAGAGAGTATTAGTGCAAATGGCAGCATCACCTAATATAGATTAATGATATAAGGATGGCTAGTTGTCATCTTGATCCTGACTAATACAGGTATTATAGCTACTCCTTAATGAGTACTTGCTCTGATAAAGTCTTGAATTAACATACATATATACATTTTCTTATTTAAAATTAACAGTTCTAAGAGTAAGGTATATTTAGTGTGCAGAAACTAGAGATTAGAAATAATAAGCAATTTCCTAAACTCACAATATATTGTAAATGAAGGGGACCAGTTTGGCTCAAAATCTAAGCTAAGGTTTGAGATGACTGCAGTATGGGATAGTGTGTGGATATTAATTTTGGCTGAGGAATCTGGGAGACCTCAGAGCACTATAGAGTTCTATAAAAGGTAAAAAAATCTACTGTGACTGTGTATCCTCTATACATAAATTCAAGTGCAGTAAATACACTGGTAGATGATGAGAGAGTAATTTAGGCTGGAAGGGCTGTTTTAAAACATGACCCAGCAATCCCACTGCTGGGCATACACACCAAGGAAACCAGAATTAAAAGAGACATGTGTACCCCAGCATTCATCACAGCACTGTTTATAATAGCCAGGACATGGAAGCAACCTAGATGTCCATCAGCAGGCGAACGGATAAGAAAGCTGTGGTACATATACACAATGGAGTATTACTCAGCCGTTAAAAAGAATACATATGAATTAGTTCTAATGAGGTGGATGAAACTGGAGGCTATTATACAGAGTGAAGTAAACCAGAAAGAAAAACACCAATATAGGATACTAACACATATACATGGAATTTAGAAAGATGGTAACGATAACCCTATATGCAAGACAAAAAAAGAGACACAGATGTATAGTCTTTTGGACTCTGTGGGAGAAGGCAAGGGTGGGATGATCTGAGATAATAGCATTGAAACATGTATATTATCACATGTGAAACAGATCGCCAGTCCAGGTTTGATGCATGAGACAGCATGCTCGGGGCTGGAGAACTGGGATGACCCAGAGGGATGGGATGGGGAGGGAGGTGGGAGGGGAGTTCAGAATGGGGAACACATATACACCCATGGCTGATTCATGTCAATGTATGGCAAAAATCACTACAATATTGTAAAGTAATTAGCCTCCAACTAAAATAAATAAATTTAAAAAACACACACAAAAAAACAAAGGGTTCTAAATGCAGAGAGGTTGCATTTAAGCCTGTGGTGGAAGATGAGAGGATGCCATTCTTGGGAAGAGTTAAGGGAAGAGTGTCCTAAACCCTGGTCAGATAATTAGTGAACACATTTGTGACTGTTTAAGCAAAAGTGTCAGATGACATGCACATCATTTTGTTCTCTGGAACTGCCATCATGAAGTTCTGGAATGATGTCATACTTGGCTAACAAGTTTGGCATGGCAAAGAGTATAACTATATGAGAAACATTTCCTTTTTTACTTCAAATGAAATATAGCCCCAAATTCCTGAAATGAATTTGTCTTTGAAAAAAGCAAATGATGAGGAACCCAAATTTTAGCACTTGTTATAGGTCATCTTGAGCCTCAATTGTTTGACATTTCCAGTGTGTGTAATTTTTTTGTTGGAATTTTTTAAAAATTGGTTTTAGTTGAGCTCTATGCCTGCCTCTTATAAATAAGAGTAGTAGAGATTTATCGAAACTCCAGTATTTTGGTTGGTTTGATGATTTTAATCATTTAATTTTTCAAAATAAGAAATTGTAGAAGGCAAGAAATAGGTAATGTATGCTAAAAATGCCACTTGAGTGTATTTCCCATTCTCGGATATTATTATTTTGCATTTGTTGACTCTGATTCTATTGCTTTGCTTTTAAGGGATGAGGAAGTTTTGTTTTAATCTGTGACTAAGTAAGAATAGCTTATTTAGTATATAATTGGATTGTGGGAATTATAAATGGTTAAACTTTGTACATTTCTCTATTTTTAAAGTCTTTTTCAAACTGTATTTTATAGTCTGCAAAAGATTTCCCTGAGTGTAAAATAAAATAGTCATACAGCTTATATAAGAGCAATATTTTCTAGGTGTATTGATCTGTCTTTTTAACCTTCCTATCTCTTCAGTTTTGATATAGAATAGTATAATAACCTCTGCCATCAGACTAAATCTATTCATGATAAATACACGTATGATGATGTATTTAGTACCTATATAGAGAGTAAGAGATACCTATAAGTACCTATAAGTAGCAAAGAGGTTGTTACTTTTGCCATCATTATAGACAAGCCCTTTTATTTTACTATGAAACTGGCGTTACACAAGGTCAGAATCCTCCTAGCATCAGGATTGTTACCATAACCTGATAATCAGTAACTTGACTACTGTGGTGTAGAAGGCATATGGTCTGAACCTCTAACAATAATGAATATACGCTTAAAAGACCAAAGAAGTATGTTGGAAGATGCAAAACTTAGGGAAATGCAAATCATCAGGAAAAATGATTTTTTCTTCCTTCTTGCCTTCTTTCTATAGTGATTTTTTAGTGAAGTATAAATATAAGATATAAAGTGGTCTGGATACCTTGATAGGTACTTAAACTGAAAAAAAAAAAAAAGAACTATGGTAAAAGAAAAATGGACTAGTGTCCTGATGGCTGTAGTTGAAATGCAGGCTTAAATAAAATTAATGAATACTATATACTAAAAGTTTTTAAAGAGTTTAGTGGGAGAACCTTATTTTTTGGATTATGTAGAAAAAGAATTTTCTGAGAAAGTAAAAGCCAAGCCTCATCTTAGAAGAATAATCATGAATGAGCTGTGTAGAAAGAGCATGTCAGTCCCAGTGTGAAGAGGGAGCTAGAGGGGTGATTTTAGAGGCAAGGACACATTTAGGAAGTAACATGAGTGTCTAAACAGAGTTGACAGTGGCCTTCCCCAGGACAGTGGCAATGGGGTATGGTGGAAAGGTTCATATTTATCTATCCACTCTGTACTGGTTGTAGAGGCAAGTGTTTGTTCTCATTAGTGAGTTTGTATATCACACTGAGTATAGTATCTTTGGTCTTCCCTGGTGGCTCAGATGGTAAAGAATCTGCCTGCAATGCAGAAGACCCAGGTTCAATCCCTGGGTCAGGAAGAACCTATGGAGAAGGGCATGGCAACCCACTCCAGTACTCTTGCCTGGAGAACCCCATGGACAGAGGAGCTGGTGGGCTATAATCCATGGAGTGGCAAAGAAACGGACATGACTGAGCGACTAACACACACACACACAGTATTTTTAGTGTGATTTGTGGGAAGAAGTGATGTGAAGAGAGGGTTGAGAAACATTTAGGATGGAGAGTTGAAAGGACAGATGTGAATAATGATACAACACAGTGCTATGAGTGCAGTAATCAACATGGGTGAGTGTAAGATAGAACTGATACTAAGGTAACAATGATTAACTCTTTCTGAAGATGCCAAAGACTTTTACAGGAATGTGATGCCTGAGCTGATTTTACTCCTATAAAAAATTTGAAGCAAAAGCTTTCGAGGGAAAAGAAACAGCATGTGCCCAGTTTTCAAAGTAATAAAACTGAGCATGGTATTCAGGGATGTACACATGGCTGGCATTGCTAACAGATACTGTGCAATGCAAGAAGGCATGTTAGGCATATTACTGTGAAGCCGTTTCCTCCTGCTAAACACTGGGGTGTTTTCATGTGATTTTGATGAAAATCATTGCAGTTCCCTCAGCTGATCATACTGAATGTATTTTGTATTTGATATTTATTAGTTGTTGAGGTACTTTAATCAAAGAGTGAATTATCTGTGGCCTGTTTTACGTCTGTTATTAATATTTTGAGACTTAATGCAGAGTAAGTGAAATAAGAGCAATCTAGCACTCCATTTATGTGGTGTTGCCTCATTTCTTTATATAGCTTTTTGTAATGGAGTTAAGTATGGCTGGTTTAAAAAGGAGCCACAAAGCCTCTCCAGAGACAGAATAGCTTAGAAAAAATTGGGTTACTCTGGCAGATTAACTCTACCTTACTTATACAATGGTGGTTTACAGATTTACATGCCTTATTTTTACTACGTGAGCAAAAACTTAAGAATTCTAGGGCCATGTGCAAAGGTAAAAGAATAGCGAAGAAGAATAATTTGGCTTACCCTGTTCTGAATCGGTGCCAGGGCCAGATACTGTGACTTATCTCTTTGTCTACTAACTGCATCCTTCAGGTCTCTTTGTAATTGCCTCTCTTCTTCATGGAAATCACAAGCTTCATCCTATTTTCTGTTCAGAAACCTGGACAGTTTATCTTCCTTTTAGTAAATTTAGTTGAAAATTACTTATTTGAGTTTAACATCTATTTGCTAAAGTGGCACCCTGAAAAGACTGATGTCATCTTGAGAGACAAGGAGTTGTAGTGTTTTCTTTGGCAGGACAGTGTCATGGTCAGGGTTCTACATTTTGGGCCAGAGAAACTGGATCCAAATCCCAGCCTCCATCTCTCAAGCCTCATCTCTAAAATGTGGACAACATTGTTACCCATGTAACATGTTGGTAATTTATCCATGTTGTCTTTGTCTATCAGCCTTCTCCCTATCTAGAGTGCAAGCTTTTTGAGAACAGGGAAATTGACATACAATTTGTTATGTGCAAGAGCATTGCTTGACACACTATAGCTTCTTAAATCTTTGTGGAATAAATGAATAGGCAACTTATGTATCTACGTAGTGTTTTTGTGAGGGTTAAGTAAGTTTGTATTTCTAAAGCTCTTATTAACACAGTGCCTGTGAGAGAATAGGCATATCTTGATTGAAAAAGAATCTTTTTTACTTCATTTTTAGATGCTAAGTCATGTCTGACTCTTTGTGACCCCATGGACTGTAGCTCACTATGCTCCTCTGTCCATGAGATTTCCCAGGCAAGAGTACTGGAGTGGGTAGCCATTTCCTTCTCCAGGGAATCTTCACTTCGAACCTGTGTTTCCTGCATTGATAGGCGGATTCTTTACCATGAGCCACCAGTTAGTATTAAAACAATTTTCCTTTTAAAACAGTCTTTGAACATTTTAGCCCCAATCTTTTTGTGTAGATATATTTCCATTTATCTTGGATAAATATCCAATACTAAGTGGAATTAGAAGGTTTTGTATAGATATATGATTAACTTCATAAGGAGCTGCCAACCTGTTCTCCAAAGTGGTCATTTCACTTTGCCCTCCCACCAGTAGTTAGGAAAATTTGGTTTGTTCTACATCCTTGCCAACCGTTGGTGGTGTTCTTTATAAATTTAGACATTCTAGTGGGGGTGTAATGGTATCTCACTGTGATTTTAATTTGCATTTTCTCTGATGACTAATGCTATGGAGCAATTTTTCATATGCTTATTGACCAGTTTGCATATCTTCTTTTGCGAAGTGTCTGTTTTAGTCTTGTTCATTTTTAAATGGTTTGTTATTTTATAACTGAGTTGTAGCAGTTATGCACACATTCTACTTATAGTCCCTTTCAGTATATGTATATGTGTGTGTATTTACATATGTGTGTATATGTATGTGTGTGTGTCTGTGTGAATGTATATGGTCTGTGACTTGTCTATTCATTTTCATAGCAACCTTTTCTTCCCCCCAGTAGTTTTATTTCAAAATAATTTTAGTTTTACAAAGGAGTTTCAAAGATAGTACAGAGAATTCCCAAGTGCCCTTCATCTAGCTTCTTTTAATGTTACCATCTTACATAACAATTTTCAAAGCTAAGAAATTAACACTGGTACGATACTATGAAATAACCTACAGACGTTATGCAGATTTCTCCAGTTTTTCCAGTAGCATCCTTTTTCTGGTCCAGAATCCATTCTAGAGCACCGCTTTACATTTAGTTTTCATTTCTCCTTAGCCTCCTATGGGCATCTCAGATGGCCCAGTGGTAGAGAATCTACCTGCAGGAGATGCAAGTTCAATTCTTGGGTCAAGAAGATCCCCTGGAGTAGGAAATGGCAACCCACCCCAATATTCTTGCCTGGAAAATTCTATGGATAGAGGAATCTGGTGGGCTATAGTCTGAGGGGTCACAAAGAGTCAAACATGGCTGAGCACACATGTACATAGTCTCCTGTAATGTGTGATAGCTTCCTGGGCTTTCCAGACCTCAGACATTTTTTAGAATCTGGTCATTAATTTTTTTGGACTATGCCCCAGTTTGGGTTTAACACCTTTTTATGAGCAGAAGTTTTAAACTTTTTGGAGTTCAGTTTAGCAGTGTTTTCTTACCTAATTAATGCTTTCTGTGTCCTGTTCAAAAAATCTTTGACTATCCAAAGTTATAAATATTCTTCTATGTTTTCTTCAGGGAGCTTTATAGTTGTTGCTTTTATGTTTAGATCTGTGATCCAAACTGAATTAATTTTTTCTCTATGGATTGAGATAGGGAATTGAGGTTATTTTTATGAATAACAATTTTTCATTATTTGTTTTTAAAAAAAGACCCTTTCCCACTGTATTATATTTTTTAGTGCCTTTGACAAAAATTAAAATATGTAAGTATGAGTCTCTTACTGGATTCTAGTCTGCTCCATTGCTCTTGTTATCTCATGCTGGTATCAGCATCTTGATTACTGTAGCTTTAGATCACAGTTGATAAACTTTTTCTAAAAGAGGCAAATAGTAAGTGTTTTGAGTTTGTAGGAGATAAGATCTCTCTGAAAATGATTTAGGTCTGTAGTAGAGGATAGCAGCCATATATAATATGTAAGTGAGGGGCTGTTGCTGTGTAGCACTAAAATTTTATTTACAAAAAAAAAGAAGCAGCCAGCCTCTGGGCAGTAATTTCCACTTTAAAGCAGAGACTTGAAATCAGATCATGCAAGTCCTCTGACTTCATTCTTCTTTTTTGCAATTATTTTGCCTTTTCTAGGTCCTCTGCAAGTTCATATAAATGTGGAATAAAGTTATTTTTTGGGGGAAAAAAGTACTTGCTGGAAGATTTATTTTGGTTGCATTGAATTTGCATATCAATTTGGGGAGAATTGACAGCTTAACTATATTTTGTGGTCCAATGCATGAGCATGATGTATTTCTTCATTTATTTGGTCTTCTCTAATTTATCTCATGAATGTTTGTATAGAGGTATTGCACATGCTTTGTTAAAATGGTCCGTACATATTTTGTGTACATATTTTCGATGTTTTTATAAATGGTGAGTTAATTTATCTTCCAGTCATCCCATTGTTTGGACTTCCATGATAGCACAGTGGTAAAGAACCCACCTGCCAATGCAAGAGACGCAAGAGACGCAGGTTTGATCCCTGGGTCAGGAATATTCCCTGGGGAAAGAAATGGCAACCCACTCCAGGATTCTTGCTGGAAAATCCCATGGACTGAGGAACCTGGCTGGCTGCACCATGGGGGACACAAAAGAATCAGACACAACTTAGCAACCAAACAATAACAACATCTGGTTGTTTGCCTTGCCTTCTATGAGCTTCCTTAAGTTCCCTTATCAAACTTAGTATTTTTGTTTCTGTATTTTTTAGGATTTCCTATGTACATAGTCTTGTCATCTGTGAACAGTTTTATGCCTTTCTAATCTTTATTACTTAGTTATTACAATGGCTTCAATTTCTAGTACAATATTTGATAGACATAGAAATGATGATAACAGATATCCTAGCTTTATTTCTCACTTTCAGTTCAGTTCAGTCACTCAGTCGTGTCCGACTCTTCGCAACCCCATGAATCGCAGCACACCTTTTTCACTTTAGGGGGAAATAAGATTCCGAATATTAAATATGATATCTGAAAATTTTTCAGAGATGTCTTTTTATTAGAGTAAGAAATTTCCCTTCTATTTCTAATTGCTGTGGTTTTTTTTTTTTAAATCACAAGTTGTTATTTTTTACAACATGCTTTTTCTAAACCTATTAATACGGTCATATTATTTTTTTTGTCTATTTGGTTAGTGGGTGAAAGAAATATATGGATTGATTTTAAAATAAACTCCATTTAATCATGCTGAATTATTCTTTTAATATATTACCAGATTTTATTTGCTAATATTTTGTTAACATCTTGCATAACATTTTTTCAAAATTATTAAATAATCTACAGACCTTATGCAGATTTCCCCAGTTTTTCCACTAATGCCATTATATTTAAACTCTTCTTTATTCCATATAAAAACTATTAATTTCTCCATAAAAAACTGTTTTGGATAAATCCCACAAATTTTGAATTATTCTGTTGTCATCATTCAATTCAAAATATTTTAATATTCCATGTATTTGCTTACATATTCTATAAGTTGTTTAAAAATATTTTGTGCTTTTACAGTGTTGTGTTGTTTTTGGAATCTAATTTTATTCTGTTATTGTCAGAATACACACACACACACACACATGCTACACACATACATCAGTTATTAGAAATTTTTGAACTAATTGAGTGCCCCTGTATGTAGCCAATCTTAGTGAATATTCCATGTGCACCATAAAATTATGTGTATTCTTCTGTCTGGGTGTGGTATTCTATAAATACTATTTCGTGTATCTTGTTTTTTCATTCAGATCTTCAGTATCCTTATTGAGTTTTTGGTCTACTTTATTCATCAACTATTTGAGAGAGTTGTTAAAATTTCCATCCATAGTTGTAGATTAGTCATTTTCTTTCTTTAGATCTGTTAGTTTTTGCTTCATATATTTCAGAGCTCTACAGTCAGGTGGCATACTCATTTCCATGTTGTCTTTTTGATAAACTGATGCTTTTATGAGTATGACAGTTTCTCCTTATAAGTTTAGTTGCATTCCTTGCCGAAAAGTCTAATGTGTCAATTTTTAGCCATTCTGATTTTCCTATTGTTAGTATTAGAATTGTGTGTGTGTTTGTGTGTAGTTTTACATCTTCCTGGATCTTTATATTTAAAATCTATCTCTTGTGGGCAGTGTATAATTGAGTCTTTCTTTCTTGTCTAGTTTAACAGTCTCTGTATGAATGAGGTATCTCATCTATTTACACCTACATTCAGTATAATTATTGAACTGTTTGGGGCTTAAATCAACCATATTACTATTTCAGTTTCATTTGTCCTATTTACTTTTTTGTTTCTTTTAAAGAATTCTTCCTGCCACATTTTAATTTACTGATGATTTTTCAGTTACATTTTCTTCTCTTTTTCAACTCCAGAACTCCAGAACTGATTAAGAAAAACAGTTTCTGTATCTCTGCTGAGATTTCTCATTTGCTTCTTTATTATATACTTCTTTTCCTTTGAATCCATGAGAGTATTTATAAAAGCTCTTTTAAAGTCCTTACCTAAGAATACCAAAAATGCAGCCCCCTCAGAAAGAAAGAAAGAAAGAGAGAATCCTTGGTCTTCTTTTTTAACTGTTTCTCTCCCATTTTTCAGTCATTTTTCCTGCTTCTCCCAGGAGTAATATTTGAATTCAGTTTTTTAAAATGCTGTGCTATCAATTGTTCAGATTTCGTTTTCTTCATTTAAAATTTGTTGAGTGTTCTAATTAGTAGATTAGTTTGGTCTTGTTGAGGCTGATTTTTAGGCTTTTTCTTTACTCTAATTAGTAGAATAATTTATTTATTCTAATTAGTAGATTAGTTTGGTCTTGTTGAGGCTGATTTTTAGGCTTTTTATTTTGGGGGGCAAAGGATAGGCTTGAAGGACTAGAGAAGCTTGACTCCAAGAAAAGGCTTCTTTGAATCTCAACTGAATGACTAGCATTTTCCTCTGAAAGTCTTTGTTCTCTGGTTCTTTAAACTGCTATGTCTGTGATTAATCACTGTCTTATGGAATTCCCATTTAGCTCACAGATCCCAAGATCCATTTCTTCTACTGACCAAACTATTACTCCCTGCTTAAGATATACTTACCATTGCTGTGCTTTGGATGTGCTCCTGGGCAAGAGGTTATGGAGCTTATGACTCTCACTTCCTATGTTTCCTTTCTTCCAAGGATTATAGCCCTATGCTGTCTGATGGTCCAGTACTTGAACAGAGTTGCTTCATATTATATCTGGTTTTATAGTTTTTTACAACAGGGAGTAAATGGAGAAGAAACAGGAGATGTTGTGATTTAAGTTAATACCCATTAGTCCTCATAACTAGAACTGAAAGTTAGAAATCAATGTTAATCTCATGCTCATGTTCAAGATAACTTTTGATTTGTAGATCTTGCAGTTCATTCATTCACGCATGCATGTGTACATTTCACATTTATTCTAATAACTTGTCTCTTTTATGGTGAATATATTGAATAATGGAAGTACTGGTGTTTTAAACAATCTATATATCATACTTTTGTTTATCATCACTTGCAGTGGAATATATGTAAGTCTTAATGTAGTGGAGCTCTTTGTACTGAAAAAACAACTCTATTTTTTCACTTTATTTTTTATTTTGATTTAGATCACAATTTCTCTATCAACATAATGAAGTTATACTTAGATTCCATGATATAAAAGAAATATAAGTAATCTTTATATATTGTATAAAATATTTTTTATAATATTGTATTATAGCATGTATATAATTTATTCTAGCATTTATATATATTTATATTAAATATACAAGCATATAAATAAAATAGAAATATAAAATCAATTTAGAAAATAATTATAATTAAATATAGTAATTTCTTTTTTCTATTATATATGCATTTTATATTTCATATAAAATAATTTTAACAATGAGATTACTGTAATAGAGTTTATAGTTTTAGTTATCTAACATATCTCTCAAGGTTTCATTTAATTGTAGAAAAAAAGAAACAGATAAATACTTAAATTTAAATACAGGCACAAAATACCTAATAGAAAATCAGATTCACTATCAAAGAAGTTTTTCTAGATTTTACTGGAAAATACACTCAATATCTGTACAATATTGGATGTGTAGCAGTAACTTAAGATGAAACAACTTCAGCTGATAAGTCTCTAAAATTGTGCCATTAGCATTGAAAAATAAGAGCTTGATTAGGTTGCTGTTTCTTAAATTGTCAAAAGAGAAAGGGAACGTTGCACAGTTTAGCGTTTTAGAAAATAAAATACTCAAAAGGCCACTGCAATTTAAAATGGATAATGGAAAATCACAACTGTCTGTTTAGATCTGTAGTTGAAAGGTAATTAATTCCACCTTGCTAAAGGCAAATTATTTTCTCATCCTTTGAATACCACTCATAGCACTTTCTTTTTTTTTTTTTTAACAACGATTTGGCACAAAGATTTTTAAAAAGAAACTCAGACTTTTGGAAGATAGCTCTCATATATAGCATAGCTTTTTTTGTTTTGTTTTGTTTTTCTTTTCAAAATAGTGTTATAGTCTGGCCAGTGAGTTTATTCAAAACCTTTTAAATGTTCTCACTAAGCACTGAAAATTTGTTATGTGAAACATTCTGTGTATCAGATGATATGTTAGTCACTCAGTTGTGTCCTACTCTTTGTGACCCCCAGGGACAGAGCCATGGAATTCTCCAGGCAAGAATACTTGGAGTGGGTATCCATTCCCTTCTCCAGGGAATCTTCCCAACCCAGGGATCGAACCTGGGTCTCCCGCATTGTGGCCAGATTCTTTACTGTCTGAGCCACAAAGGAAGGCCCATTAGATGATATAAGTCTATCTTTAAATAAATATATCAGGAAAAAGTGGATTAAAAATAATAATTTGAGATTAAAATATTTGGGACCATTTTATGAGTTTGACATGTTTGGAAACATCTTTTAATGGCATAAAAGCTGGAGTAGCATTCACTGATCAATCAGTCAGTTCAGTCGCTCAGTCGTGTCCAACTCTTTGCGACCCCATGAACCACAGCATGCCAGGCCTCCCTGTCCATCACCAACTCCCAGAGTTCACCCAAACCCATGTCCATTGAGTCGGTGATGCCATTCAACCATCTCATCCTCTGTCGTCCCCTTCTCCTCCTGCCCTCAATCTTTCCCAGCATCAGGATCTTTTCAAATGAGTCAGTTCTTTGCATCAGGTGGCCAAAGTATTGGAATTTCATCTTCAACATCAGTCCTTCCAATGAACACCCAGGACTGATCTCCTTTAGGATGGACTGATTGGATCTCCTTGCAGTCCAAGGGACTCCCAAGAGTCTTCTCCAACAGCACAGTTCAAAAGCATCAATTCTTCTGCACTCAGCTTTCTTCATAGTCCAACTCTCACATCTGTACATGACCACTGGAAAAACCTTAGCCTTGACTAGACGGACCTTTGTTGGCAAAGGAATGTCTCTGCTTTTTAATCTGCTGTCTAGGTTGGTCATAACTTTCCTTCCAAGGAGTGAGCATCTTTTAATTCCATGGCTGCAATCACCATCAGTGATCTCCCTTAAATTATATGAATTTTTACTTTACAATATAAAGAGTATTGTACATATGGGTCTCTACTTATTGAAAGTTTAAAGGAGACCATGCTAGTGGTTCAGTATCATTTGAAAAAGAATTATAAAGAGAGAAGGGAAAGGAAAACAGATTAAAAGCAACAAAAATAGCAATAAAAAGCAAGCAAACTGGAAAGATCATTCACCCACTTCCCATTAAGGATTATCCATAATAATAGTCACTTTATGTACATTTACTAATTAATCCCCACAGTAATTGTATTATATCCATTGTACAATTGGAACCCCATTTGCCAGATCCCTAAGCCCATGTCTTTTCATTACTCCATATTGACTTAAAGGTCATTCGACTCAGCCCCTTTTTTTATATATGGGCAGGAGGGTGCGTGAGGGAGGAAAAAGAAAAAATAATCAAACAACCAAAGATTAGAAATTGGGTCACAGAAAGATAAAAGTACTTAGTTTATTTAAAAACAATACACAGCTAGTATATAGTAGCCTGGATATTTAGTCTTAAACCTCCCTCCCCACTGCTGTCCTCTGTATCACTCAAGCAATGTCATCCTTAGAATGATAAAACTCACTTTAGGAAAAGAACTCTGAGAGAGTTTGCATATTTAAATTACAAAAATCTGCATCTATAAGATCCACAGATCTTCTACCCTGGGAACTTTGTACAACTTGATTTATTTTTGAATGACCTTTTTTCATTGTTCTTATAGCCGGTAGGCCTGCTATTTGAACCATGAAGTCAATTTTCCTCATCATAGAGTGTGAAGAGCAACAAGATATAGTATTTTCTTTAAAAAATTATTAATAGAGATAACCGAAACAATTAGTGAGCTTTCATGTTTACTGAGGTTTGTCTTTCCCTTCCTCTACCCCAGAATGAAGAAAAAATACTTGGACTTTTTATTCTTCTCTTTAATCTATCAAGTGGTCATTGTAATAAATGACTTGACTATATTCCCCAGATGGTTCTCATGTTAGGAGAAAAACTATTGTTGTATTTAATTTTTGTTATACTTTTTATTTTTGTTTTGTTATATTGTGTATTTTTGTTATTTTTTTTATTGTTTCCAAAATGCTAAGGAATCATTAAAAGCCAGGGTATTGGTAATACCCGGGTAGGAGATGTTAATTCCATTGTTTAAATATAGTTACAGTCCATATACTTAACTGATTTTAGCTGCACATTGAAATATTATACTCTTAAAATATTTTGGAGGAATGTCATGAACATTGAGTTTACAAGGGCCAAGAGAGGATTAAGTAGTCAGGTTTATTCCTCTTATTTTACAGATGAAGAAATGAGCCCCAATGAGAATGATTTGGTCAAGGTCACTCTGACTGTCAGTCTAGGGCTTTTAATACTGCACACCCTATAGGCTCCAAATGTAATTCAGTTTAAGGGAAACTGAAAGTGAAAGTGAAGTCACTCAGTCTTGTCCACCTCTTGCGACCCCATGGACTGTAGCCTACCAGGCTTCTCCTTCCATGCAATTTTCCAGGCAAGAATACTGGAGTGGGTTGCCATTTAAAACAAAAAACAAAACAACTAAATTCACTCACTTCTCAAGATGAGATTCTGTTCTCATGTTTGCCACCTATTATTGATTATCATTTGGGCCTTGAGAAGTAATGTGTGCTTTCTCTCTCAAAAAGTATTAGTGATTTTTATTTCCCTGCTTTTAATTATTTTTAAAATAGTGAATGATAAACTAGTACTGGAAAAAGGATTTGATGCACAGATTCTGAAAAAGGGTGCCTGCAAGTAGAACCTAATGGATTACTGTCCTTGATTTGGTGAGTGATACTTATTGTAATAGTTTTCCAACCAAAATTTAAGGTTCTTATATATCTAGAATGTCAGAGTCAATAGAGAGAAAGGAATATGACATTTTGGCTCTTAATTTAAAAAATGCATTGACATTGTTGCTACTCTAAATGTGACTAGAAGAAATGAAATGAAATAATTTTTATCTGTCTTAACTCCTTATTAAAGAAAGAGCAGTGACTCCTCAGAAAATAACAAGGAAAGTTAATTTGATACATTTATATGGCATACACTCTTTACAGTTTAAATGCTTATAAGGATCAACTGTGATTATTTTAAGGCATCCATTTCAGCCACCCTTCTCTTTCAATATTTTATTAATTAATACTTTGGGTCTGGCACATAGCCAAAACATGTTCAAAGATCCATGCAGAGCCTTCTAATTTTGTGATCAAATTACTGTTTCCTATATGCAATAAAGTTGTATTTTCATGACTGTGCTACTTTTCAGTAGCTTTTCACAGAAAATTAGCTATGTTCACCCTCTTTATTTCCAAAAGTTGATTATTTCCAGACGTTTCTCTAAAAAGCATTCCAGTATATCATATTGAAGACAGTCAAGAAATCTTTAAATAATCTTGAATTTGACCAAGAGACCTCAGCAAAGAAAATGTTCACTCAAAGTAATTATGGGGCAAAGTATAGTGACACTTCAGGAACTGAGGCAGATTCACAGAAGGATTTATGAGTCAGAACCAGTTAGAGGACAGTCCAGCAGTTTCTGCTGGAGAGAGAATGAAATAGTGACCTTCCATGAGCACTCTGCACCAACCCCCACATCAAGTTAGAAAGGTTGTCACAAAGCTCTTAGCTTGTGTGATGTATAGAAGGAGTTGAGCTTTCAGCAGGCAAAGGGATTTTGTGAAGACAGTGCTGTGTTGGTATTACTTGATTATGCTACTTCATATTCTAGGCTTCACAGGTCTTCATCAGCATCAGAGACTGGCTGCCTTCTGCCCAAGCTTACTGTAAAATTCTAGTCATTGTTTAAAAAAAGAAAAAGACAGTACATTTAGACTTGAGTCCTATGGAATTGTGTGATTATGCCCTGCAGAGTTCAGATTAGATTCTGCCCGTTAGATAGAGCACTTCAGCAACCTCAATATGGACTCAGTGGTGCTTTCTACCTGGGCAGTGCTGATGACCATCACACTACCTGGGGGTGTGTCCTTCAGGTTTAGTCATCTGGCAAGCCTCAAAATTGAGGACCTGGGAGAGTTTTGCCAGATGCTGATTGAACTATTGCTAAGATTCCCTGCTGTCTTATGTACTTATTTAATCATGTGGAAAAAATTATGTTTGAGCTTGAAGTAATTTTTTTTAAGTCTAAAGCATAATAGACTTAGAACTCATCTTGTTAGGTTCCATAACTTTGAACTTAGTTTATTTAACATTTCATACATAAGATTCAAAACTTCCACTTTGGGGGGCACCTTCCCTCAAATGTTGAGTATTGTTAGGTTATTCACTTTTTAAATGGAACTTTTAAAATTCACTTCTAAGGGCAGCTGAGGTGGGATGAGTCTTATGCAGAATATAGCTATTATTATGTAATAGTGATATCAAATAATGATAACAGATATAAAATACTAAGGAAATACTTTGCCAAGTATGTAAAAATGGAATATTTAAGAATGCTCCTTGCATATTAATAAGAAAAAACTTTACAGAAGAAAAAGCACATTAATCAAGAGAATATTAGTGATTTCTAAAATTGAGGATATTGAACATGTTAATTAAAGAATGACATTAAAGTGATGTTGTGTTTAAATAAAAGAGTTTAAAAATAACATGTACAATGTGGTTATATAAATGTTTATATTTGTTTTCTGGAAGTTTATATGTCAGTTTTTTAATTGACTATTTCTAGGTGGTATGTTGTGGTTTATTATTTCCTGTGATCTCTAGTCTTTCTATAATTATTATGGATTATTTTTATCAGGAAAACAAAACTCTTTTCATTTTATGAAAAATGATCTTATCTGGAGACAAAATAATTGAAAAATTAATACGTACTGAGCAGCAACGGTGTACCTTATACTTATTGGGCACTTTGAATGGTTAATTTATTTAATCCTCCTGTAAATCTTCTAAGATATGTAGTACAGTCCTTATTTTACTAGTAGGAAAAGAGAATCAGAAGTTACATAACTTGTTAAATCATATAGCTATTATAGTAAGCAGTAGAATCAGGGATGACTACCAGATTTCTCTGAATCTGTCGGCTGTGCCCACATTGCCTCCCTGAGGCAGTTTGATGGATTCTTGTCAATGGCCTATAAGCCTTGGAAAAAAGAGATTGATCGGTGCTAGTCACCATTGCTAATAGCTGCTTCTTCCCAGTATAGGTTGTAGCATCATTCTAGATATCCAGTTGCGGATGGAAATGAAGTATTCCTTGATTACAGAAAGTGTAATGTGAAGGTTTACAGTAGTAGATCAGAGGAAGCTTACACATTAAATGTCTGCCTCCATTTAATTTTCCAGCTCGTTAAAGAAGGAAGGCATAAGGGTATAAAATTATAAAACACCTTTCTTGCATGCTGCCAACTATGAGGAGGTATTACTCTAACTCTATTTTAGAGTGATGTATTTCCTTGCAGAGTGTGTCCCTGACTTTATTTCTGGTTCAGCTAATAACGTGGTTGAAACCCTACTAAATGTAGCAGAAAAAACTTCTGTTTGTGGCCACAGTTTTAATCATTGAGGCTTGAATACCATTCAGCCTCTGGGGTATAGAAACCACTATTTTGAGTTGTTGACATTTAATTTCTCAAGGGTACATTGATATAGCAGAAATTCAGGGTGGTTCTGTGAAACTATTTTTTTTTTTTTTTTTTTTTACAGTTTTTAAGAAAATTGTAAGGGTATCTCAGTTTCTTTTTCTTTTTAATTTCAATTTTTTTTTTTTTAGTTTCTTTTTCTTTTTTTTTTTTTTTTTTTTTACTTTATTTTACTTTACAATACTGTATTGGTTTTGCCATATGTCAGCATGAATCCACCACGGGTGTACATGAGTTCCCAATCCTGAACCCCCCTCCCACCTTCCTCCCCATACCATCTCTCTGGGTCATCCCAGTGCACCAGCCCCAAGCAACCTGTATCCTGCATCGAACCTAGACTGGCGATTCATTTCTTACATGATATTATACATGTTTCAATGCCATTATCCCAAATCATCCCACCCTCTCCCTCTCCCACAGAGTCTAAAAGACTGTTCTATACATCTGTGTCTCTTTTGCTGTCTCACATACAGGGTTATCGTTACCATCTTTCTGATTCCATATATATGTATTAGTATACTGTATTGGTGTTTTTCTTTCTGACTTACTTCACTCTGTATAATCGGCTCCAGTTTCATCCACCTCATTAGAACTGATTCAAATGTATTCTTTTTAATGGCTGAGTAATACTCCATTGTGTATATGTACCACAGCTTTCTTATCCATTCGTCTGCTGATGGACATCTAGGTTGCTTCCATGTCCTGGCTATTATAAACAGTGCTGCGATGAACATTGGGATACATGTGTCTCTTTCAATTCTGGTTTCCTCAGTGTGTATGCCCAGCAGTGGGATTGCTGGGTCATAAGGCAGTTCTATTTGCATTTTTTTGAGGAATCTCCACACTATTCTCCATAGTGGCTACACTAGTTTGCATTCCCACCAACAGTGTAAGAGGGTTCCCTTTTCTCCACACCCTCTCCAGCATTTATTGCTTGCAGCCATTCTGACTGGTGTGAAATGGTACCTCATTGTGGTTTTGATTTGCATTTCTCTGATAATGAGTGATGTTGAGCATCTTTACATGTGTTTGTTAGCCATCTGTATGTCTTCTTTGGAGAAATGTCTATTTAGTTCTTTGGCCCATTTTTTGATTGGGTCGTTTATTTTTCTGGAATTTAGCTGCAGGAGTTGCTTGTATATTTTTGAGATTAGTTGTTTGTCAGTTGCTTCATTTGCTATTATTTTCTCCCATTCTGAAGGCTGTCTTTTCACCTTGCTTGTAGTTTCCTTTGTTGTGCAGAAGCTTTTAATTTTAATTAGATCCCATTTGTTTATTTTTGCTTTTATTTCCAGTATTCTGGCAGATGGGTCATAGAGGATCCCCTGTGATTTATGTCAGAGAGTGTTTTGCCTATGTTCTCCTCTAGGAGTTTTATAGTTTCTGGTCTTACATTTAGATCTTTAATCCATTTTGAGTTTGTTTTTGTGTACGGTGTTAGAAAGTGTTCTAGTTTCATTCTTTTACAATTGGTTGACCAGTTTTCCCAGCACTACTTGTTAAAGAGATTGTCTTTACTCCATTGTATATTCTTGCCTCCTTTGTCAAAGATAAGGTGTCCATAGGTGTGTGGATTTATTTCTGGGCTTTCTATTTTGTTCCATTGATCTATATTTCTGTCTTTGTGCTAGTACCATACTGTCTTGATGACTGTGGCTTTGTCTTAGAGCTTGAAGTCAGGCAGGTTGATTCTTCCAGTTCCATTCTTCTTTCTCAAGATTGCTTTGGCTATTTGAGGTTTTTTGTATTTCCATACAAATTGTGAAATTATTTGTTCTAGCTCTGTGAAAAATACTGCTGGTAGCTTGATAGGGATTGCGTTGAATCTGTAGATTGCTTTGGGTAGTATACTCATCTTCACTATATTGATTCTTCTGATCCATGAACATGGTATATTTCTCCATCTATTAGTGTCCTCTTTGATCTCTTTCACGAGTGTTTTATAGTTTTCTATATATAGGTCTTTAGTTTCTTTAGGTAGATATATTCCTAAGTATTTTATTCTTTTTGTTGCAATGGTGAATGGAATTGTTTATTCTTTTTCTACTTTCTCATTATTAGTGTATAGGAATGCAAAGGATTTCTGTGTGTTGACTTTATATCCTGCAACTTTACTATATTCATTGATTAGCTCTAGTAATTTTCTGATGGAGTCTTTAGGGTTTTCTGTGTAGAGGATCATGTCATCTGTAAACAGTGAGAGTTTTACTTCTTCTTTTCCAATTTGGATTCCTTTTATTTCTTTTTCTGCTCTGATTGCTGTGGCCAAAACTTCCAGAACTATGTTGAATAGCAGTGGTGAAAGTGGGCACCCTTGCCTTGTTCCTGATTTTAGAGGAAGTGCTTTCAATTTTTCACCATTGAGGATAATGTTTGCTGTGGGTTTGTCATATATAGCTTGTATTATGTTGAGGTATGTTCCTTCTATTCCTGCTTTCTGGAGAGTTTTTATCATAAATGGATGTTGAATTTTGTCAAAGGCCTTCTCTGCATCTATTGAGATAATCATATGGCTTTTATTTTTCAATTTGTTAATGTGGTGATTTACATTGATTGATTTGCGGATATTGAAGAATCCTTGCATCCCTGGGATAAAGCCCACTTGGTCATGGTGTATGATCTTTTTAATGTGTTGTTGGATTCTGATTGCTAGAATTTTGTTAAGGATTTTTGCATCTATGTTCATCAGTGATATTGGCCTGTAGTTTTCTTTTTTTGTGGCATCTTTGTCAGGTTTTGGTATTAGGGTGATGGTGGCCTCATAGAATGAGTTTGGAAGTTTACCTTCCTCTGCAATTTTCTGGAAGAGTTTGAGGAGGATACGTGTTAGCTCTTCTCTAAATTTTTGATAGAATTCAGCTGTGAAGCCGTCTGGACCTGGGCTTTTGTTTGCTGGAAGATTTCTGATTACATTTTCAATTTCCGTGCTTGTGATGGGTCTGTTAAGATTTTCTATTTCTTCCTGGTTCAGTTTTGAAAAGTTGTAATTTTCTAAGAATTTGTCCATTTCTTCCACATTGTCCATTTTATTTGCATATAATTGCTGATAGTAGTCTCTTATGATCCTTTGTATTTCTGTGTTGTCTGTTGTGATCTCTCGATTTTCATTTCTAATTTTACTGGACATTTCACCCCCAAACAATGAATTTCACCTTTTTCTCAAGTGCTCATGGAACCTTCTCCAGGATAGATCACATCCTGGGCCATAAATCTAGCCTTGATAAATTCAAAAAAAATTGAAATCATTCCAAGCATCTTTTCTGACCATAATGCAGTAAGATTAGATCTCAATTACAGGAGAAAAACTATTAAAAATTCCAACATATGGAGGCTGAACAACACGCTTCTGAATAACCAACGAATCACAGAAGAAATCAAAAAAGAAATCAAAATATGCATAGAAACAAATGAAAATGAAAACACAACAACCCAAAGCCTGTGGGACACTATAAAAGCAGTGCTAAGGGGAAAGTTCATAGCAACACAGGCATACCTCAAGAAATAAGAAAAAAGTCAAATAAATAACCTAACTCTACATCTGAAGCAACTAGAAAAGGAAGAAATGGATATCCCCAGGGTTAGTAGAAGGAAAGAAATCTTAAAAAATAGGGCAGAAATAAATGCAAAAGAAACAAAAGAGACCATAGCAAAAATCAACAAAGCCAAAAGCTGGTTCTTTGAAAGGATAAATAAAATTGACTAACCATTAGCCAGACTCATCAAGAAACAAAGGGAGAAAAATCAAATCAATAAAATTAGAAATGAAAATGGAGAGATCACAACCGTGAAACTATCTTTAAATTTTTTCTATAGAAGAACAAACTTCAAAAGCAAAATCTTTAAAGTGAGTGAAACAAACTTCTTTTTTTTTTTAAAGAAAAGATCTAACGGCATTCAACTATTCATTTGTTTTCAAATTATTCTACTATGTAAATCAGTGTTTCTTTTCTTCTATAATATTTTGTTATGGAATAATACTTGCTGTTTGTTTATATTTCATATTTACTTTTGATCAAAATTGTAGAATTGAAACAGCAGTGAATACCATAAATAATGGAGTCTTCTCATGAACATGTAAAGCAGGGTTTTTTCAAGAAAGTGACATAATAATGTGATCCATTAAACTAATATTTAATCAGACAATAACAGATTAATACTTGAGAAGTGAGTTTTAAAGTGTTCAAAAATGGACATTATAGCTTTAGGAGTAACTGGAAAATTGAACCATAAAGAAAGCTGAGTGCCAAACGTTTGATGTTTTTAAACTGTGGTGTTGGAGAAGACTTGAGAGTCCCTTGGACTGCAAGGAGACAAAACCAGTCCATCCTAAAAGAAATAAGTCCTAAATATTCATTGGAAGGACTAATGCTGAAGCTGAAACTCGAATACTTTGGCCACCTGATGTGAAGAAGTGACTCATTGGAAAAGACCCTCATGCTCGGAAAGGTTGAAGGCAGGAGAAGGGGATGACAGAGGATGAGATGATTGGATGGTATCACCAACTTGATGGACTTGAGTTTGAGCAAGCTCCAGGAGTTGATGATGGACAGGGAGGCCTGGCGTGCTGCAGTCCACGGGTCGCCAAGAGTCAGACATGAGTGAGTGACTGAACTGAACTGAACTGGATGTTAATTTGTGACTTAACCTAATTTGGGGCTTTATACAGCAATGGCAGTAACAACAGCAACCTCTTTAAACATGGAATTATTTTGTAAGCCAAGTAAAGTGCTATATGTCAAACTCTTGGGAAAGAGAGGAAGCCAGAGTCTCTGTAAAAATTAGTTTTCTAAGTTTTTCCTACCTGTATGCATATAGAGTTGCCAACTAATGGATATATTGTCTCTTCCAGGAGGATATAGGAAAAATGGCTATGGAATGTTTGTTTACTTATTTGAATTTTTCTTTAGTAGGATTTTAAAAGAAAGACACCAAGTAACATTTAATGTTTCAACTTTGAACATTGTATCAGTTCAGTTCAGTTCCATCGCTCAGTTGTGTCCGACTCTTTGCGACCCCCTGAATCGCAGCACGACAGGCCTCCCTGTCCATCACCAACTCCTGGAGTTCACTCAGACTCACGTCCATCGAGTCAGTGATGCCATCCAGCCATCTCATCCTCGGTCATCCCCTTCTCCTCTTGCCCCCAATCCCTCCCAGCTTCAGAGTCTTTTCCAATGAGTCAACTCTTTGCATGAGGTGGCCAAAGTACTGGAGGTTCAGCTTCAGCATCATTCCTTCCAAAGAACACCCAGGGCTGATCTCCCCTAGAATTGACTAGTTGGATCTCCTTGCAGTCCAAGGGACTCTCAGGAGTCTTCTCCAACACCACAATTCAAAAGCATCAATTCTTCGGTTCTTAGCTTTCTTCACAGTCCAACTCCCACACCCATACATGACTACTGGAAAAACCATAACCTTGACTAGACGGACCTTTGTTGGCAAAGTAATGTCTATGCTTTTTAGTAAACTATCTAGGTTGGTCATAACTTTTCTTCCAAGGAGTAAGCGTCTTTTAATTTCATGGCTGCAGTCACCATCTGCAGTGATTTTGGAGCCCCCCAAAATAAAGTCTAACACTGTTTCCACTGTTTCCCCATCTATTTCCCATGAAGTGATGGGACCAGATGCCATGATCTTCGTTTTCTGAATGTTGAGCTTTAGGCCAACTTTTTCACTCTCTACTTTCACTTTCATCAAGAGGCTTTTTAGCTCCTCTTCACTTTCTGCCATAAGGGTGGTGTCATCTGCATATCTGAGGTTATTGATATTTCTCCTGGCAATCATGATTCCAGCTTGTGTTTCTTCCAGTCCAGCGTTTCTCATGTTGTACTCTGCATGGAAGTTAAATAAGCAGGGTGACCATATACAGCCTTGACATACTCCTTTTCCTATTTGGAACCAGTCTGTTGCTCCATGTCCAGTTCTAACTGCTGCTTCCTGACCTGCCTCCATACTGCTTGGTAAAATACTAAGTACATTATATGGGTCAAAATTTGTTTCTTATTTAATGTTTCTTTTTTTTTCAGATAGAAAAATAAATTTACTCTTTACACTTCAAGAGATACTGTAAAATATTTTGAATTTTCATTAATCCCATTTACAAATACACTCACACATACATGCTCACAAAAACATGTGAATCAGTAAATTTATCTCCACTGCTTTTGAATTTTTAAGGTGAATTTGTATGTATAACCATTGGTTAATTCATTTAAATACTGTATTGCAAGATACCGTGATTTACATTCCATATTGGAATTAGGGCAATAGAGGAGAAATTAAGTCAATTCTCGGAATCTCCCCTAATCTATTACATAATTCAGTAGGCAGTTCCCAAATTCTTTGTTTGTTATCAGATATAGCTAGTCTTAGAATAGCATGTAACACTGATCTGGTAATTGATATATTTTTTGTTATATATTTCTGATTATATTATAATCTTCCCTAGGAAGATCATGTTTTATTCAATTCTGTTACCACCTTAGTGCCTAAGATGATATTCTATGAAAAAAGTAAAAGTGAAAGGGCTTCCCCGGTGGCTTAGATGGTAAAGAATCTGCCTGCAATGCAGGAGACCAGGGTTTGATTCCATGGGTCAAGAGGATCCCCTGGAGAAGGGAATGGCTGCCCACTTCAGTATTCTTGCTTGCCTAGAGAATTCCATGGATAGAGTAGCCTGGTGGACCATAGTCTGTGGGGTCGCAAAGAGTCGGTCACAGCTGAATGACTGAGCACATTATTCCATTCTGTTACCATCTTAGTACCTAACATTATATTCTATACACACATTAATCAGTCCTCAGTATATGATCATTGGATAACTGAAAAACAAAGAACAGATACCTTTTGCACAAAGAGCACATACCAAGAGATACTACCATCACTTATTTATTAATTCATCTTTGGTGTCTTTTTTTAGAACACATGTAAGGAACATATGTTGGGAAAGACTGAGGGCAGAAGGAGAAGAGGGCATCAGAGGATGAGATGGCTGGGTGGTATCGCTGATGCCACGGACATGAACTTGGGCCAACTTTGGGAGATGGTGAGGGACAGGAAGACCTGGTGGGCTGCAATCCATGGGGTCACAGAGTCAGACACGACTGAGCGACTTAATGGCAACATAAGGAACATGTGTTTTCAGGTACCAAATACCTATTTTTCATTTCGTTACAGCCTTTACTGCTCCCTGTGTCTAAATCTGCATTAGTGTATGTCACTTGCTTGATTCCCATAGGCATGTGAGTTTGAGCTCTTAGAGATCATTCCTTATTGTGACTATAGGTATATAATTAGTACTGTTTTCATAGAAGCATATATAATATCAAATAGGCATTTTTTAGCTGAGAATCCTTCCACTTTAGCAAATATATTAATGCAGCTCTCTATACGCGTGTGCTAAGTCACTTCAGTCATGTCTGACTCTTTGCGACCTTATGGACTGTAGCCCGCAAGGCTTCTCTGTTCATGGAATTCTCCAGGCAGGAATACTGGAGTGGGTTGAATGCTCTCCTCCAGGGAATCTTCCCAGCATGGGAATGGAACACGCCTCTCTTACATCTTGTATTGGCAGGCAGGTTCTTTACCACTAGGATCACTTGGGAAGCCTGAAGTTCACTATATTAATATATTAAAAAGAAATATATATTATGATCTCCATAGATGGTAAAAAGATGTATATTACAGTGGACAGATACCATATAATATATAAAAATGGGAAGTTTTTGTTTGGGTCAATAATCATATGTGAAAATATGATAGAAATACAGCTTGAAATATGCATGAAAGTGAACAAGTGAAAGTGAAGTCACTCAGCTGTGTCCAACTCTTTGCAACCCCATGGACTGTAACCTGTCAAGCTCCTTCATCCATGGGATTTTCCAGGCAAGAATACTGGAGTTGGTTGCCATTTCCTTCCCCAAGGGATTTTTCCAACCAAGGAATTGAACACGGATCTCCTGCACCGCAGGCAGACTCTTTACCGTCTGAGCTACCAGGGAACCCCCTAAATATGGATAGTTGTTTATGAAAAGAAAAACAAAACTGAATAGTTTTATAAACATTTTTCTTACTGTTGGAACCAATGTTATAAAGACCAGTGTTATAAATTTTCCCTCATTGATCTGAAAATACAATAAAACTTCTATCAAAATCTCAGTGGAATTTTTAAAAAGGAAAATGAGACCTTCATTCCAAATACTAAGTTTCTGAATTATGTAGAACAATGAAGCTTAATCTATGCAAAGATGAAACTTAGGATCCATGAGAAAAGGATGAAATCTCTAAAATGCTTAATAGCTATATGATAAAAACATGGAATTAATAAAATGGAAGATTTTTCTCCAGCTTTTCCAGAATTGCAGGGGCGAGACCTCTTAGAATGAAGTGTTATTATCTATGATGTATAAGCATCTCATTTGTAACAATAAAGAAAGTAGAAAAATGAGAAGAGACATTAATGGCAAATTAATATGTGAAATGTGCCTCAATCTCAGAAATAATTAAAGGGCTAATAAAGTAATAAAGAGATACCTCCTTATTTTTGGAAGACATGAAAATATCATTAGCACTCTCAACAGTTCAAAACATAGTTGCTGGTTATTTAACAAGATGGAAATTGTCAATATGGAAATATAATATGTCAATATGGAATTTAAAATGCCAATATGGAAATTAAATGCAGCTTGATGTATATATTTGTAATATATACATATCTTGGATTTGTATATATTACTTGATACAACTATCTTTGATTTGTTGCTATTGCTGTTCAGTTGCTCTGTCATGTCCAACTCTTTGCAACCCCATGGACTGCAGCATGCCTGGCTTCACTATTTCTCAGAGTTTGCTCAAACTCATGTCCATTGAGTCAGTGATACCATCCAACCATCTCATCCTCTGTCATGCCCTTCCCCTCCTGCTTTCAATCTTTCTCAGCTTCAGGGTCTTTTCCAATGAGTCACCTCTTCACATCAAGTGGCCAAAGTAATTGAGCTTCAACTTCTGCATCAGTCCTTCCAATAAATGTTTAGGGTTGATTTATATTAAGATTGACTGATTTGATCTCCTTACTGTCCAAGGAACTGTCAAGAGTCTTCTCCATCACCACAGTTTGAAGGCATCAATTCTTCGGTGCTCAGCCTTTTTTTATTGTCCAGCTCTCACATCGATACATGACTACAGGAAAAACCAGAGCTTTAACTCTACAGACCTTTCTTGGCTAAGTAATGTCTCTGCTTTTAATATGATTTTAGGGTTGGTCATCACTTTTCTTTCAAGGAGAAAGTATCTATTAATTTCATGGCTACCGTCACTGTCCACAGTGATTTTGGAGTCCAAGAAAATAAAGCCTGTGACTGTCTCCATTGTTTCCCCATCTATTTGCCATGAAGTGATGGGACTGGATGCCATGATTTTTGTTTTTTTGATTGTTGAATTTTAAACCAGCTCTTTCACTCTCCTCTTTCACCTTCATCAAGAGGCTCTTTAGTTCTTCTTCACTTTCTGCCATAAGGGTGGTGTCATCTGCATATCTGAAGTTATTGATATTTCTCTGGAAATCTTGATTCTAGTTTGAGCTTCATCCAGCCTGGCATTTCTCATGATGTATTCTGTATATAAGTTAAATAAGCAGGGTGACGATATACAGCCCTGATGCTGTATATACACCCTTTTGCAATTCTGAACCAGTCCATTGTTTCATGTCTGATGCTAACTGTTGCTTCATGACCTGCATACAGGTTTCTCAGAAAGCAGATAAGGTAGTCTGCTATTCCCATTTCTTTAAGAATTTTCCACAGTTTGTTGTGATCCACACAGTCAAAGGCTTTGACACAGTCAATAAAGCCAAAGTAGATGTTTTTTCTGAAATTCTCTTGTTTTTTTCTATAATCTGTTCTTGGCAGTTTCATCTCTGGTTCCTTTGCCTTCTCTAAATCTAGCTTGTACATCTAGAAGTTTGTGGTTCCCATACTGTTGAAGCCTAGCTTGAAGGATTTTGAGTGTTACCTTGCTAGTAATAGCTTTTGGTGAATGGTGTTGGATTTGTGATCTCCGAAGGAGAGAATTTAGCTTCAGGACCAGAGAAGTGGCTCAGGCACTCAGAGCTTCATGTGGCAAAGGTTTTATTACAGTAAGAAAGGGATAGAGAAAGCTTCTGACATAGACATCAGAAGGGGACAGAGAGTGCCCTGTCACTAGTCTTAGCAAGGGATATATATATGTGTGTGTGTGTGTGTGTGTATACTTTTTCAATTGGTTACTAACAATAGATCAAAAGAATCAAAGTTGTAAAGGTCTTACCAAACCCACTCCTACAACATACATCTTAAGATACCAAGATTAGACAGAAGGCTCTTGTTAAGAAGGAGAAACATGTCCTTGAGCAAGATACATTGTTGTTATATAATCGTTAGTGCTGATCTCCCGTAGCATATTGGGCACCTACTGACCTGGGGAGTTCCTCTTTCAGTATCCTATCATTTTGCCTTTTCATACTGTTCATGGGGTTCTCAAGGCAAGAATACTGAAGTGGTTTGCCATTCCCTTCTGCAGTGGACCACATTCTGTCAGACCTCTCCACCATGACCTGCCCATCTTGGGTTGCCCCGTGGGCATGGCTTGGTTTCATTGAGTTAGACAAGGCTGTGGTCCTAGTGTGATTAGATTGACTAGATTTCTGTGCGTATGGTTTCAGTGTGTCTGCCCTCTGATGCCCTCTTGCAACACCTGGATGTGAGAGTTGGACTATGAAGAAGGCAGAGCACCGAAGAATTGATGCTTTTGAATTGTGGTGTTGGAGAAGACCCTTGAGAGTCCCTTGGACTGGAAGGAGATCCAACCAGTCCATTCTGAAAGAGATTAGCCCTGGGATTTCTTTGGAAGGAATGATGCTAAAGCTGAAACTCCAGTACTTTGGCCACCTCATGGAAAGAGTTGACTCATTGGAAAAGACCCTGATGCTGGGAGGGATTGGGGGCAGGAGGAGAAGGGGACGACCGAGGATGAGATGGCTGGATGGCATCACTGACTCGATGGACGTGAGTCTGAGTGAACTCCGGGAGTTGGTGATGAACACGGAGGCCTGGCATGCTGCGATTCATGGGGTTGCAAAGAGTCGGACATGACTGAGTGAACTGAACTGAACTGAACTGAATCATTAGTACAGAGCTTAAGGAAAAACATACCCTTGAGTAAGATGTGTTGTTTTGTTTGGTAATCATTAGCTCTGGGCTTAAAGAAAGTTAGTTTTAGGTGAAATAGATTGTTGCCATAACAACTCAGAGCTTAAAAAACAAACTATTTATGTGACTAGTAGGAAGGACTGTAGAAGAAAAACAACAACAAGAACAAAAAACAAAGTTTGTCCCTTCCTCCTCCTCCAGAGCCATGGTCTTCTTATCAATCTACCTAAGAATAAGCTGTCTCACTAGCATGTGAAATGAGTGCAATTGTGAGGTAGTTTGAACATTCTTTTGCATTGCCCTTCTTAGGAATTGGAATGAAAACTGACCCTTTCCAGTCCTCTGGCCACTTCTGAGTTTTCCAAATTTGCTGGCATATTGAGTGCAGTACTTTAACAGCATCATCTTATAGGATTTGAAATAGCTCAGCTGAAATTCCATCACCTCCACTAGCTTTGTTCGTAATGATGCTTCCTAAGGTCCACTTGACTTCACATTCCAGGATGAGTGTTTGATTTAGGAATCTGTAATTAAGGAATACTAGCATTAGTGCAGCGGAGAAGGCAATGGCACCCCACTCAGTACTCTTGCCTGGGAAATCCCATGGATGGAGGAGCCTGGTAGGCTGCAGTCCATGGGGTCACTGAGAGTCGGACAGGACTGAGCGACTTCACTTTCACTTTTCACTTTCATTCCTTGGAGAAGGAAATGGCAACCCACTCCAGTGTTCTTGCCTAGAGAATCCCAGGGACAGAGGAGCCTGGTGGGCTGCCGTCTCTAGGGTCACAGAGTTGGACACGACTGACACGACTTAGCAGCAGCAGCAGCAGCATTAGTGCAGAGATATATATTTGCAATGACTTCCTTAACATTATTTCTAATGAAAAAATTGAAACCAAAATAAAAGTACCTCCATGAGGGCATGAATGTATAAATTTTTGTAAATCAATACAATAAAACATTAGGTAGAAATAAGAAAATGTACATTTCTATGTACTCATTTGAAGCATGTCTTGGATGTATCATGATGTGAAAAAAATGCCTGTTGAAGGTAAACATGTACAGTATGATCCAGTTAGACCCACATCAAGTGGTTGGAGCGGCTACCTTTGAGGTGTGGCATACAGTTGATGAAAAAAGAAATTTACTTTATTATATACTTTGAATTTGTCACAAGTTAATTGTTTTTTCTTTTAATGAAGTGAACATATTCTTAAAAAAAAGAAGAAAGAAAAAATAAGAGAAAGGATAAGAAGAAATGCATAATCATAGAGCTGGTAGCCATGTGGAACATGCATGCATTGCTGGGCAATAGGAGGAGCAACAGGAAGACTTTTTAGGAGCCTCTGCATTCATCTAAAAGGTGCATGATTTTTTATGGGGTTGGAAGTAGAAGGAGGACCATATATTAGTTTTCTAGATATTTAGGAGGTAGGAGCAACATGATGGGTGTATAGAGGAAGATACAGAGAAGTACTTACAATAACATCTAATGAGAACAACTTAAGCCTTGAGACTAATTTTTAAAATTAGTAATTAAAGACCTTATGCTTGGATTATAGGGATGAATAACGGTATTTAGTGAGTCTGCCTGTCTCAAATGAGAGAATCAGGTGTTCCTCGCTATGTGGGATACCCACACTCTTTCTCTTTGGGTCTGAATCTCTGCCTTACTTTTCTCTTCTGTAAGCAAACTGTTTCTCTGTGTGTTCTCCCATTTGTTGTTATGCTATGTCTCTAGTAATAAACTTTATGTACCCACAAAAAAAATTGAGAATCAATTTCCTCTTTTAGAGTTCTTATATACTAATGATTCTTATTTTCTGAGATCTTTTAGTGAAGTCACTAATAAACAAGATAGAAAATAATGGGCATGAAAGCAGATATAATTCATAAATATACTATGCTTCTTTGTATTGGAACTGTAAATAATTTTGCTGTTGGCCTATTTTTGCATGTGAGTTATAATGAATCCCCTCCCTTTCTCTGTTAACTGGATCACATGATACTATTACTAATTCATGACGTGACATGTCCCCCTGCCTCTTGATACTCTTGATCCATTGGTGCTGCCGAATACATGCCACAAGGTAAAACAGCTGCTCTTTTGTAGACCAAATGCAGTGCGTATGTAATCAGAATGTCATCTTAATTTATTCTAAGAAACAGTCTCCAGTAATATATGGGGAAAGATTTCTGAAGCTGAGAATTTTCTAGGCAACTCTCTTTTACCTTATAGTGAAGAATTTCTAGAAGACTAAACACCTTTTCAGATTTTGAATTCCAGAAAGCAATGCCGCTCACTATACCCTTGAGCGATTATCTTCCCAAATGAATAGAACAATCATTGCAGTATTGATGGGCCACTAGAAAAGATTCCAACTGGCACCTTCAGAAACCTTTCTTTGGGTCTGGAACCAGTATTGTTCTTGTCAGATGATGATAGAAATAATTATTTTTATTTAATTATTTAAACAGTTTCATTCACATAATTCCTGTGAATTGCACTTGCACCCAAGAAATTTTGCTTTGAAAAGATGAATTGTAAATGAAAGCATTCTTTTATTAAGGAATACTAATGACAGGTCATGAGTTGTCCACTTAAACCTGGTAGGGAAGAACTTTAGTCTTCTATTAAGTGTTTGTTTTCATTATGCATACAGTAACCTATTTTCTACTTTAAATAATATACTGGGACCTTTATTTAGGAAGCGTGTTTTCTCTTCTCCTTCCCTTGGTCTTGTCTTCTCCTTCTCTTTTTCTCCATCCCCTTTTCCCCTACTCCTCCTGCCCCTCTCCTTTTTCTGACATTTTTTATGTGAATTATAGGGGCAACAATCATATCTTTTTTTAATATCCCTTTTCTTGCCATGGGTAATTTGGTGGGTATTAATTTATTTTGCAGTGTTGACTTTATCTGTTCCCAAATACAATTTCTCTTTCATGAAAAAGATTTATAAATAGGAGAGGATACTATTAACATATGATACTATTAAGAATTGCAATGAAATTTTAGCTTGAGGAAAAAAGTTATAAATATGTGTTGTTCTGATTGCTATTTGGGCATAGACCTAAAAGAAAGAACATTTTAGAAATAACTTAGGATCAGTAAACATGTGAAAACATGATATTTCTTGCCACCAAAAGTATGGTTTGAGAATATTTTATTTGATTATATTTATTGGAGTATAATTGATTTACAATGTTGTGTTAGTTTCTGCTGTAGTAGAATATTTTAAAGAAAAAGTAGTTTACAAGGAGGCAGATACACATTTTACTCTTTATCAAAATTTATTGTGAACTTACTATATGACAAACTCAGTATAAGGCCATGAGAACTCTCTCATATTACCCACTAATTTTTGACCCATGCTGCCTCTTCTCTAAAACTGAGATAACTGTTTTATAGCCTAAATGTTGAGGGTTGAGCTGCTGCACTGCTGCTAAGCTATTTCAGTAGTGCCCTACTCTTTGTGACCCCATGGACCATAGCTCTCCAGGCTCCTCTGTCCATGGGACTCTGCAGGCAAGAATACTGGAGTAGGTTGCCATTCCCTTCTCCAAGGGATCTTCCCAACCCAGGAATCAAACCCTGGGTTTGATCTCTTATCTTTTATGTCTCCTGCATTGATAGGCAGGTCCTTTTGAGCAGACAGTGGTAATTCTGTTAGCTTATTGAGCACCCACCCTGTGCTGGCTGCTGCTGCTGCTGCTAAGTTGCTTCAGTCGTGTCCGACTCTGTGCGACCCCATAGATGACCTCCTACCAGGCTCCTCTGTCCCTGGGATTCTCCAGGCAAGAACACTGGAGTGGGTTGCCGTTTCCTTCTCCAATGCATGAAAGTGAAAGTGAAGTCACTCAGTCGTGTCCGACTCTTAGCGACCTCATGGACTGCAGCCTACCAGGCTCCTCCGTCCATGGGATTTTCCAGTCAAGAGTACTGGAGTGGGGTGCCATTGCCTTCTCTGTGTGCTGGTTAGTGTTGTGAATATTTAATGAATATGTTAATTGCACCTCATAATGGTTCTGCCAGATAGAATTGTCATCCCCATTTCATGATTCACTGAAAGGGTTTAGGAGGTATCTAATGTGACTTACCCAAGTTCACATTGTTGATGAATTGTAAACCATCTTCATCAACCTGATTTGTGTGGCTCTAAACCTGAACTCTCTACAAGTCTCTATCATGTTTTCACAGATGATTTCTTCTGACGTTTTGCTTTGAAGATCTGTGTCTATTATATCTCTCAAAATGCTTAGCCTACTGCTGAACATACATGCATTTTATGTTTTTAAAAACTGCTTTTAGACATGGCATGTAGAATCTAAGACAGTCTCAGAAATTTTTGTGAATTTGATTTTGACTCCTTGAGAGAAAGTCTAGGTAAGTGATTTAAATGTTCACACAACTGAATACAATTGCACTGAAGCTAATCATACCCCTCTCCAAAACAAAACAAAAACAAAAAACCAACTACTGAAAGCATTTACTTGTGGGGCAAATTTCATTTCTTTTTAAAGTCTGGCATGCTTAAAGCATAAACACTGGATTTTCTGACCTATTACAAAAAGTGTTTTCCTGTCTGCTGCCCCATGATCCATAATTTGAGACCCAGGGTATGCTTTAGCGGAAATATTTGACTGAACTTAGAACTTAAATCTATGAAAATAGTTCGATCTGATAAAGTGAAAGAGCTTGTATTCTTATAGTCAACAAACAGAGAGTTTTTAATAAGCCTAAGTCTAAGTATTTGAGGTCCTGGGTATTCATTGGAAGGACTGATATTGAGGCTGAAACTCCAATACTTTGGCCACCTGATGTGAAGAGCTGACTCATTGGAAAAGACCCTGATGCTGGGAAAGATTGAGGGCAGGAGGAGATGGGGACGACAGAGGATGAGATGGTTGGATGGCATCACTGACTCAATGGACACGAGTTTGGGTAGGCTCCGAGAGTTGGTGATGGACATGGAGGCCTGGCGTGCTGCTGTTCATGAGATCGTAAAGAGCCAGACATGACTGAGCGACTGAACTGAACTAAACTGAAGTTATTTGGGGTAGCTTCTTTGTTTTGCTTCTCAAAACAATAATCCTTAACTACATAAATCCTTCAATGCAGCTTTCCTTTTTTTTTTTTTTAACTTGGTGTGGAGTGGGGAAAAAAAAATCAAAACACTTGTATGACAGCTTCACTATTGCCTAAGCATATGTCCTGATGCATTTGTTTTTTAGTATAGCCTGTGTCAGTAATTTCCCTCAGATGCTGTACCAGTTAAAACTTCAGCCCTTTAGTCGAACTGCGTGGATTTGAATTCAGGTTTCCTCATTTCCTACCTGATGACCCTAGCACATTTATTTATGTGTCTGCCTGTCCTTTGGTTTTTCTCATATGTAAGAGAGAATGAAGATGACAAGAATACCTTCCTCGTAAGGTTGTTGGTTACATTAAATTAGTTGAGATAACTATGGAAATTGTCTGGCCCAGAATATGTGCTTCATAAATGTTTCCTATTATTATCTTCCTCGTTTATGGTGTCTTTTTCATGGGTTATAAAAATATTAATACATAATGTTGAGGATTAGTCTGTCTTCTACCATATTGGTATTATTATAAGATATATAGTTTCCTAAAAAACTGAGCTGATCATCTCTGCAGGGAAGACACTGTGATTAGAAAGCCTATTACTTGCAGCTTTGTTATTCAGCAGCCATCACCTTCAACACTGATCATCTCTTCTTTTGAAGAATGTTGGCTGCTTCATTAGAGTCCACAGTTCCAACCATCAAATGATGATCAACTTGAATTTCAGTGTGTCTTACAGCTTTTCAGAAGGCATTTATTTCTGGTCTCTAATAATCTTTTAACCCCTTGATAGAAAATCTAAGTATAGGCACTTACCATAATGTAAAAAATAATTATCCTTTGTAATGCAGCTATGAACAGATTTCTGATTCATGAGTTTGTCTTTTTCCTAGCTGGGAATAATATCTGTTGCTTACTGTACAGCCATGACATCAATTTATATCTTTCGTAAATATTTTGTTCTGAAGAGATACTGTGGAAAATTAGCAACAAAGCCACAGATAAACAGGTTTTGCTTTAGGCTAAAAAAGAGCTTTTTGGTGCTATGCATATGGAATGGATTAGATAAGAATTTAGAAGAGAAATTAATTTTATCACTTGTGGATAATAAAAAGATAACAGTGATGTGAAAAAAATCAGCCATTTTAACAACTGAGAGATTTCCTTAAAACATTCTGTAATCAAAAGCCAATAATCATAAAACAGTAAGAGGCAATAACTTTTTTCCCACCCCAAGGGTTTTATAAGTATCTCTTCAGCCATAAAACTATATTTATACAGTCATTTCTCACCCAAACTGCATAGTTAATGTGAGATAATGAGCTAGAGGTAAAGAAGAATAAAGACCAGAGGGGAGAAATTGTCTGTTCTTCTTCTGAGAGGCTGGGGAACAAAACTTCCTGGGCCTGGAATCTTATTCTAGGATGGAACTTCAGGGTCTGCATCACAAGTGACTTGAGGGGTCTCTTGAAGCTACCAGAGTCTTAAGGTCCTTAGCAGAAGGTGAAAACTAAAATTGAAAGAAAGCTCCAAACCACCATGCAAAGCTATGCTTTTTTGCTCCACTCTCTGTAGTTTCCTCCACTTTTCATCCAAGCAATTTTGACCTTTGAACCATTATTTCCATAAATAGAAAAAAAACAGAGGAGGAGCAATGATTCATTTGTTCATTTTATAAAATTTGTCAATTATTCTTGTGTTTGAAGGTAAATGGAAAATGTCCATTTCATTTAAAGGGCGATACCTATACTCTGTCCTGCTAGTTCTTAAAGGTTTTGTTTTTATTCTTTGCCACCGAATCATCTGGAAGCCAGTAGTCTGAGCCATTGCCAAATTCTCCTTTTGTATTTTGGGTGGTAAAATATCATAACATAATGGGGAATATGTTCCAGAGTTCCCCAGAAGATACCTAAAATCACACATAGTATTAAACTCTGTGTATACACACATAAAATTTGTGTGTGTTTTTCCTATCTATATACACATAAAGTTTAAACTTTAAAGTCTAATGAAGTTCACTTTCAATTAGACACAGTAAGAGATTAACAACATAACAAAAAATAAAATAGAACAGTTATAACAGTATACTATAACAAAAGTTATCTGAATATGGTCTCTCTCTCTCTCAAAATACCTGTTGTACAAATTTAATGCCTTTTCTGTCTTAACTAAGCACTTATCATGCACTGTGGTCTAACTTTGTAGCTTGAGGTGAAACAGTAAAACGAACACAGATTTCTTTTTCCTTCATCACAGTATCACGGAGAGGATTCATTCTTACCGTGGATATTGGGAACCCCACAAAGGACTTTTTTCTTTTCTTATCAGGTCAAGAAGTTTAATCTTTTTACTTAAAGGAAGCCCTTCATGACTTCTCTTTGGCATGTCCAAATTGCCAGCATATGTAGTCTTTCACTTTGGGACCATTATTAAATAAAATAGGAATTGCTTGAATACAAGCACTGCAATATCTCAGCAATCGAGATGGTTGCTAAGTGACCAGGAGACACTGGACATAGGAACCCTTCACATACAGACAGGGCAGAATGGGATGGCTAAGGATTTCATCACACTACTCAGAATGGCAAACAATGTACAACTTATGAATTGTTTATTTCTGGAATTTTCCACATAATATTTTTGGATTGTGGTTGACCTCAGGTAACTGAAACCATGGAAAGCAAAATCTCAGATAAGGGAGAACTATCGTGTGCCCACTGATAATTCCCTTTTGTTAGCTACCATTTATCCAGTGTTTACTATATATTAGGCACTGAGATAAATGCCTTTTGCGTGTTATTTTGTTTAACTCTTAATGCCCCTAAATTGGTCATTAATATTACTAATTTATGAATAAGAAAACTGACCAAAAGGATAAATGACTAGCCAGACTGACATGAGTGAAAAGGAATAGCCATGCCTGAGTTCCAGATGCGTGTGTGTGCTGTACCTCTAACTAAGGACCTTTCATCAATGGCCTACAGTCAAGGCCTACATTTTCCTTACATTTAAAATATTTTCTAGAATCTTTCTGTTTGACTCTATAAGCCAAAAATTCATTTGAAATTTTCCTTTTCAAAAATTCAGGTTCAACAGTTTTCAACCCAAATGGTATTATGTTTACAGTTTAATATGACTTCTTTTTTTTTTTTTTTTTAACTATGTCTCTCTTCTCAAATATCTCTTATTACCTGCTTTAGTCCAATTCTTGCCATTTTCTACCACTTTGGGAAAAATTATTGAAGATCTCTGTGACACTAGGAAAGCAATAATTTTTCACATTAGCTTCTGACTCAGAAGAAGAGCATGGAACAAAGAAAGAATAGTTTTTACCAGGAAAATTTGTGGAGGAACATTTATAGAACCTGTGGTGCCACAAGTCAGAAAGACCTAGAAAATTTTCCAATTCCCTGGCTTTTCAACAGCATGAAAGCAGGCTCTGGAATGAAGTACTTGTAATCTTCTGGAATTTTGCTTGTGCGTAGTCACTTCAGTCGTGTCTGACTCTTTGTGACTAGGCTCCTCTGTCCATGGGATTCCCCTGGCAGGAATACTGGAGTGGGTTGCCATTCCCTCCTCCTGGGGATCTTACCAACTCAGGGATCAAACCTGCATCTCTTATGTCTTTGGCATTGGCAGGTGAATTCTTTACCACTAGCACCACCTGGTCAGAGAAGGCAATGGCACCCCACTCCAGTACTCTTGACTGGAAAATCCCATAGATGGAGGAACCTGGTGGGCTGCAGTCCATGGGGTCGCGAAGAGTCGTGCACAACTGAGCGACTACACTTTCACTTTTCACTATCATGCATTGGAGAAGGAAATGGCAACCAACTCCAGTGTTCTTACCTGGAGAATCCCAGGGACAGAGGAGACTAGTGGGCTGCCGTCTCTGGGGTCACACAGAGTTGGACACGATTGAAGCGACTTAGCAGCAGCAGCAGAATACCCAGTCTTATTACTGAATTAAAGAGTTATTTTTTTCTTTCTTCTTGGTAAATTTGATAAAGATTCCTTGTCTGCTGGAATCCAAAGTATGAAGAAAAGCTATTGGCACATGAGCTGTGTTCAGTGATATCATTTTTATGAAGTAGTTCATCACAGTAACATGTCAAGCATTTGGAAGACAGCAGATTGCCGATGTTGAGTTGATGCCTCTCTGAAATTTACATTTATTATCTCTATCTGCAGAGGAGACCTAGAAATATAGGACTGCATGGGAGGAAAAAGCATATTAGTCTTTTTCAAGGTGGCATAAAGAAAGCCACTGAATTAATATATAAATGTATGCATTTCACTGCTGACCTAATAACATGCCACAAACTAACCTGTGTAAAATCAATGTGCCTTCCAATGTAGCCTAACCAGTTGTGTGCTGAGGCCAGGCTATTGTGATTAGTCTGCATGAGCCAGGCTGGAGCATATCATAGATGAATCAGTATCTCTTTTAGTGATTTGTGTTGGAGATTAAAATTTAATCCATCATCATTGACTACATGCCTGATTATTTTACAGGAATTTAGATTCAATGCACAGTATATTTAGTTCTGGAGACTTTTCACTTACGATGGATGAAGTGTACAGACCAAACTCTGAGAACCTTGAGGGCAAAGATGGTGGCTTATTAATTTCCTGATGCCTGTTTCCAAGTAGGTGGCCTGATACACGGCGGGCATTTAATGAAATTGTTTCACTAATGAGGAAGACCTTTCTCCTCTTTTCTCTGCAAGTCCTATCTGTTTTTCAGTTTGTCATGGCCCCTTTTAAATTTCCATATATTAAGTATGGTTGTTAAAAGGCCAACAACAGTGACAAAACACAGACAAGCTTAAGCAAAGAGAAATGTAAGTCAATATTATTTCAGTGATTACAATGACCAGGGATTGTTTTGGTTTTAGGCACGGCTGTCTAGGGGCTCACAGTGTTACCAGGAATTGGCCTTTCTCCATCTCTTGGCTGTACATTCCTTTTTTTTGCCTTTGTTCCCAGGAAAAAATGCTTTCCAAATTGTGACCTTCAATGTTCCAGGCCACAAAGGAAAATAGCTTCTTTTTCCAAATTGCTACAGTAGAAGTCATAGGCTTGAATCTCAGTAATATAGCTGGAGTCACATGACCATCTCTAAACCAGAAGGATGAAATAGTCTAGCCATGTTTGTCTCACATGAACATCTCAAGAGTTGCAAACAACATGCAAACAGTGGAAGAGAGGGTTTGTTTCCTAAGGGAGAGGTTTAAGTTGCTATAACCAGAAATTGGAGAAGTGGAATTTGGGCAGGCAGAGGCAACAAATGGCAGCTCCTGTCTCTTCTGAACTCTAGTGCCGTGCATTTCAGCTCTGGACCTTCACATGTAGTTGTGGTGGCTTTGGAAACAGACAGCTCTGAGTTTAAATCCTGCTCAGTCATTTAACTGTGTTTATTGAATAAGTAACTGAATTCTCAATTTCCTAATTCTGAAACAAAGAGGATAATAATTTTAAGTTTTTGTGAAGGCTGTAAGTAACTTATATAAAACATGAAACATTGTGTTTGTAAACACTAAGCCCTTAATACTGGGTAGTGGTGGTCGTGCTAGTAGTAGTAGTTATTATCTAGTATGTATTTCTCACTCCAACTATAATTATGATGTTATCTCTTTAAAATATTCATCTTATATTTCTGTCTTTTCTACATCATTGATACCTTCAATGATTCTCTAGCAAGGGATTTTTAAAATCTTTTTTCTACACTGAACTGCATGACAGGGTGTTCTTTTTATTTTATAGCAGACATCTACATTTTGATAGCTCTAATTTTCAGATAATTATGTCTTCTGTTAAGTTGAATTTTGCTCCTAAAATTTCTCCCAATTTGCCCTGGTTTCTAGCTCTGGAGTTACACAAAGATGGTCTTTTTTCCTTACAAGCAGTGGCTTTGTTAATACATGACAAAGTGAATCTTCATGAACATTACTCCTTTTCCCTCAGACGTCTTCAAACAATCTCCTCTAACTGCTCCTCACACTGCAGAGTGTTGGGTTGCATTGTCCTTTCATTTCTGTATTCAGAAGTGCTTTATCCACTCCTCCATGTGTTCAACCGATATTTTTGTATTTACTACTCACTCTAGTCATCAGTGGTGCTAAGGATATTATAGTGAGTACTATGACCAGGACAGAGAAAATGCTATGGTTCTGTGTATGCAGGGGCAGGGGATTGCAGTAGAGGTGGAGAATCAGTCATTAGAAATGACTTTATTGAGGATGTAGTATGTACTTTAGGACCACAAAAGTGAATAGAAGTTGCCCTAATGAAGAGAAGATGGCTAGACAGGAGGGAAAGGGGCAATTAATACAGGCAGAAGAAACAGCTTGTGTAAAGTTCTAACTATTGGGTAGCCTAGCAAGTCACAGAAATTAAATGAGTTCAGTATTCTGAAGAAATAACCTCTGAGATTGGACATTTCTGGAGAGGAGGCTGGAAAAATACACAGATGCTGATATGCACACTAAGAAGTTTACACTCTATCCTGAGGACTATAGATCACTATTGAAAGAATTATAAACAGGGCAATGGCATGATCAGAATTGCATTTTGAGAAGCTGCCTCTGGCAAAATGTGTGGAGTGAGTGAGAGGGAACAAGCTTGGTTACCGAGAGACAGTATTAATAATACAGGGGAAACACAGTGGTGGCTTAAATACAGTTGGGAGTTGTGGGACAGAGATAAGTGAATGCGTTGTGTGCACTGCATTTATATAAAGCAGACACCTTATTGTGAAGTTTGGATGCTCTTTTAGATATTTCGTTTGTATACTTAGCCTAGTGTTTCTATAAAATGAGCAGTGAAAACAATGAGTCGCATTTTTGAAAAGTTTCCTTTGGGTAGAGATGGAGTAGAAGACGAATGTTATGAGGAGCTGATTCCTTCGGAGGCTCTTGTCCGAGGCAGGTACTTGTCTCCTCCACGACTCGTCTCTGCTTCTCTGTTACAGTTTGAAAGGTCAGCTGTTCCTCAGTGGAGAAGTGTCCAGTTGCACTTAACCACGTGATGGTGGATCTGCTGCTGCTGCTAAGTCGCTTCAGTCGTGTCCAACTCTGTGTGACCCCAGAGACAGCAGCCCAATGGGCTCCGCAATCCCTGGGATTCTCTCGGCAAGAATACTGGAGTGGGTTGCCATTTCCTTCTCCAATGCATGAAAGTGAAAAATCAAAGTAAAGTCGCTCAGTTGTGTCCGACTCTTAGCGACCCCATGGACTGCAGCCTACCAGGCTCCTCTGCCCATGGGATTTTCCAGGCAAGAGTACTGGAGTGGGGTGCCATTGCCTTCTCTGATGGGGGACCTAGGGCCTGCCAAAAGAGAGAGATCTAGTAAGAGAGTTCCTATAAAGGAGAAAATGAACACAAGTTTATAACATCTTTTTAATTGAAGAATGAATGGTCTGGAAATAATAGGACAGATGAACCTATTTGCAAAGCAGAAATAATGATACAGATGGAGAGAACAAATGTATGGACACCAAGCAGGGGGAAGGGGGGAGGATATATTGGGAGAATGGGACTGACGTATGTACACTGCTATGTATAAAATAGATAACTAATGAGAACCTACTGTATAGCACAGAGGAGAAAAAGAAGGTGCAATCTCTTTGTGGGACATATATTATTAACCTTAAAAATTAATTCCAATGTACAGTAGGTACTTCCCTTGGGCTTCCCTGGTGGCTCAGCTGGTAAATAATCTGCCTGCAATGTGGGAGACCTGGGTTCAATCCTTGGGTTGGGAAGATCTCTTAGAGAAGGGAAAGGCTACCCACTGCAGTATTCTGGCCTTGAGAATTCCATGGACTGTATAGTCCATCGGAGAAGGCAATGGCACCCCACTCCAGTACTCTTGCCTGGAAAATCCTATGAACGAACGAGCCTGGTAGGCTGCAGTCTATGGGGTCGCTAAGAGTCGGATATGATTGAGCGACTTCACTTTGATTTTTCACTTTCATGCATTGGAGAAGGAAATGGCAACCCACTCCAGTGTTCTTGCCTGGATAATCCTAGAGACGGGGGAGCCTGGTGGGCTGCCGTCTATGGGGTCGCACAGAGTCGGACACGACTGAAGTGACTTAGCAGTAGCAGTATAGTCCATGGGGTCACAGAGTCAGACACTTTCACTTTCATAGTAGGTTCAGACAGACACTGTTGGATACCACTTATACGAGGCACCAAGAAAAGTCAAATTCATAGAGTCAGAAAGTACATGGGTGTATGCCAGGGGTTGGAGGCTGGGTGAAGATGAGGGGTGGGGACTTCGTGTTTGATGGGGATGGAATTTCACTTCAAGAAACTGAAAAATTCAGGTGATGGATGATGGTAACAGTTTACACAACAGTGTGAATATACTTAGTGCCACTGAACTGTACAGTTAATTATGGTTAAAATAGTATGTTTTATATTGTGTGCTTTTTCCACCAAAAAAAAAATCCACTAATATATCTCTAGGCATATTTTGGGCTATTGTTTTTAATCCAGGAGTAGTTGTAAGGAAGCTATCCATGCAAAAATTTGAGGATCAGATCAAATAAGATGGGCAGAGTGATAACCAGGTAGGCATAGAGCATGCTTTAATGAAAGAAAGCTCTGCTTATTTTTGATCATTTCCTTTGTCTTTGAGGTATAGTTTGTGACAGAGTTCTCAAGTCACATATCAGCTGCATCTTTAAAGATAGAATCAGTTTTAGTGTAGTTATGGTGAAAATACTAGGTGAGTATATATATATATATATATATATATATATATATATATATATATATATATATATATTTTTTTATTTTAGTTGTCACCATCCAAAAGTGCAAACTGAGCCTTGCCAGGTAGAGACTTTTGTTACTAGACATATCCAAGCAAAATTTGGGTTACCATCTGTCAAGGATTTTGGAGAAAGGATGCTTTCATTAAAGCAGAAGATTGGAATAAGAAAATAAAATCATAATAATCCCACTGCTTTTAACACCTTACTGTATTTGCATCCAGATTTTTTAAGTCCAACTCATAAATATATGTATATTATGCTTTTATACTTTATTTTAAACTAGCAACAATTTCTGCCTTTCCATTTAAACATATTTGCTCCTATAACATACCATATTAAATTTTTTCCTAAGTTTTACTTAACAGTGGGCTTTCAAAAGCTGAATTCTGAATCCCAGATTATAGTGTGCATCTGAGAGTTTTTCCTCTTAAATCTATTTTAATCCATTCCAATCCCCCCTTTATAAATACTGACTCAGTTAAGAGATGAGAGAGTAACCTTATAGAATATTTAACCTACTGTTTTGTTCTGTTTTCTTGGATGTATCTTTTTAATAATGAAATCTGTCAATTTGCTCATTTAGAGTTATTTTTGAGACATAACCATGTGTTAGGTCATCTATAGTAAGTGAGACTGGAGTCTTGTCATGGTATAGCTTGTGGACTAAGAAGGATATAAAAGCTGAGGGGTCTTTTCTAAATAACATAAAACATTAAATGTAAATTGGGAAATAATTAGAAATGGTGCTTGCTGTAATGTGTGATCATCCCTTTGTAAGTTTGCAGAATTCTCCTAGTTTCTATTTGTCATATGGGCAGTGAATTTGAGAAATTCTGGTTTAAACAAGGTTAATAAGTTTCTTTACTATAAGACTTCTCGGAGCTATTAATAAACTGTTAATAATACATGGTAAATATCTAAGAAAAAAATATTCAATGTGTATTGAGTTTTTCTAATGTGTTTGACCATGGTACACTTTTCTTGAGAAGCATCTTAGTGGAACCATTGTTGTGTAGAATGCATTTTGGCTAGGCTAATAATATATGTGAAAGTTCCTAGTACAGTCAAGTGGAAAATATTCTACAAAAGTCTAGAGATGCTAAGATCAGACAGAATGGATGCTGTCTACTTTACAGCCTTTGTAAGTGGCAATTAAACATGGAACAAAGTACCCAACTTAAAATAATCTTCTCAAACTTCTGTGTTCAATGGGGCATATTTCATCAAAAGACTTGTATGCCAGAGGAAATATCTTTGAATATTTATCACATACAGATCTATAAAGTATATGCTTTAAAAGAACTAATATGATCATGCCTATGCCTCTGGGGCACCACTTATTTTTAAGAATAGGGTGTTAGGCTCAGCACTATTGAGGGGATAGTTACTATGATCTAGATAGATTTTTCTGGGCCCAAAGATAGACATATCTTGTATAGGAAAAGCAGTTTCAATATTAACATATATTAAAGATGTGCTTTCTATTAGACAGCCAGAGACACCTTTGAGAAAGAAGAACTTAAATGAGAAGAAATGTTGTTGGACTTTGAAACCTGTCACAGTAACTGTCTTGCTGTGAAGTCATCTAAAATTCTGTCTTTCAATCAGGAGCCAACCCTACTACATGGAACCAAAAGAAGCCAGGAACAGTACGTAGACTGATGTAGCAGAATCATTTTGACAGGTCTCCTTCTTGTAGAGAGAGTACAGTTTCCTTTCCTAAATCTCTGAAACCCAGGCACAAATGTACACAGTGTGAAGGATGGGTTTCCTTTTCCACCTTCCTGTCTGCATTCTGAGAAGGTATTTTAATGTTGAATGAGAAGATTTGAAAGCAGCAAAGCTTACTGTTGATGATGAGGCTGGGAATGGGGAGAGAGTACAAAAGAGCATGGTGTGGCACCTTGGGATCTATCTCCACCCAGCCCGTAAGTGGTTACATGGTTGTGGGCACAATTACAAGTCTCAGGATTTCAGGTTTCCTTTCATAAATTCAGGAGACTGTACTTGAAAGAGTATCCCAGATCCAAGAATTGGCCTCCTTGTAATGACTGGGAGATTCAAAACGGGTGTTGCCTTCTGGGTCCTTTAACCTGGAGTCTGGGAAAGAAGAATGCCAAAGTCACTCTAGTTTCAGCCTATGGATTTTTAGTTCAGCATTAGGTATTGAGGTCTTCCCAAGTGATTCACTGGTAAAAGAATCTGCTTGCCAATGTAGGAGACACAGGAGATGTGGGTTCGATCCTTGGGTCAGGAAGATGGCCTAGAAAAGAAAATGGCAACCCACTCCAGTATTCTTGCCTGGGCAATCCCATGGACAGAGGAGCCTGATGGGCTACATACAGTCCGTGGGGATGCAAAGAGTCAGACATGACTGACAATTGAACATGAGCTTTAGGCATTGAAAAGATATGGACAGCTCTGCCCTCAAAATGCATGGGGTCAAATGTACATAATAAGCTTCTTACCACATCTTTATTATTAAAGTTCCTTGAATGGATTAAAGCTAACCATGGTCTATACCAGGTCTGGAGATGGAATTAATTGTACATTATTAGCATGCTTTTGCTTTCAGTGAGGTAAGTTATATTTCTTGTCACAGTGGGAAAAAAAAAAGATTCAGAAAACAGGATTCTAAGTGATATCTGTGCCATGGATAAAAGCACATAATGTTTTAAATTGCCATTTATATATTCATGTTGGTGAAATCAGACTTCTGTTTTGCTGTAGAACAACTCAGTTTACCATAGGACCTTGATATATCTGGCAATTTCCTTTACTTTCAGAAATAATTCACTGTAGTTCTAAGAAGAAGCATGCATGCTCAGTCCACTTCATTCGTGTCCGACTCTTTGTGACCTCATGGACTGTAGGTCACCAGGCTACTCTGTTCATGGAATTCTCCAGGCAAGAATACTGGAGTGGGTTGCCATGCCGTCCTCCAGGGGATCTTCCTGAGCCAGGGATCGAACCTGCCTTTCCAGCATCTCCTGCATTGCGGGCAGATATTTTACCACTGAACCACTGGGGAAGCCCTCTTAGAAGGAAACTCACTCCTATTCTTTGCCATAGCCCTTTGTTACACATTACCTCTCATCTTCACTGTGACTCTGCCACTAGGCTTCTTTACTCATACGGCCGTTTTAATCTGTAGTTCCATTTCCCTCATTGCCTTTGTTGGTGTTTTAGTACATGAACTAGTTTTAGTACATGAAACACTATACTTGAAACTGGGCCTGTGTGTTATACTTGGCATAGCATTTAGTACATTATAGGTCACCAGATACTTGGTAAAATGCATTTGTTGCATAAACCGATGGGTATCTATGTTATATATGTGTATAATAGTTTATATTTGTTTTTCATCCATCATTCATCTCCTGTTAGGCAAGACTGGAAGCAGAAATTTATAATTGATTGAAAAACCCAAGTTGATAGCCCTTTAGCTTAGCGACAGTGAGAATGTTTCCCCATCATTTTAGATATACTAAAATGAGAAGCAATATTATCTTTACCATTAAACTGTAAGCTTTTCTGCATTTCTTAATGAATACAGTTAGCACTTTATAAATTTTAGGAAGCATACTAATGGTCCAAAGTTGACCAAGTTTAATGCTTCTGGTATTTATAATTTGTTTCAACTATGGTTCCTGGAAAATGTGGTTTTTTACTCTGTCAAATCGTCTTTAAGAAGTAGGTGCAGTATGATTTACTAAGCAATAAGAAAATATACTTTTTAGTTTGATGCAGGAAAAGCAGTACCTCTCCTTTTGAGAATAGTTATCATCTGTTTTGTATAGTTCTTCTGTGTATTCTTGGGACCTCGTCTTCATATCTTCTGCTTCTGTTAGATTCATACCATTTCTGTCCTTTATTGTGCCCATCTTTGTATGAAATGTTCCCTTGGTAACTCTGATTTTATTGGAGAGATCTCTAGTTTTTCCCATTCTGTTGTTTTCATCTATTTTTTGCATTGATCACTGAGGAAGGCTTTCTTATCTCTCCTTGCTATTCTTTGGAACTCTGCATTCAGATGGGTATATCTTTCCTTTTCTCCTGCTCTTCTTTTCATAGCTGTTTGTAAGGTCTCCTCAGACAACCATTTTGCCTTTTTGCATTTCTTTTTCTTGGGGATGGTCTTGATCCCTGTCTCCTGTAAAATGTCACGAACCTCTCTCCATTGTTCTTCAGGCACTCTTGACTATCAGACCTAATCACTTGAATCTATTTGTCACTTCCACTGTATAATTGTAAGGGATTTAATTTTGGTCATATCTGAATGGTCTAGTGGTTTTCCCTACTCTTTTCAATTTAAGTCTGAATTTGGCAAGAAGGAGCTCATGATCTGAGCCACAGTCAGCTCCTGGTCTTGTTTTCGCCAAATGTATAGAGGTTCCCCATCTTTGGGTGCAAAGAATATAATCAATCAGATTTTGGTATTGACTGCCTGGTGATGTCCATGTATAGAGTCTTCTACTGTGTTGTTGGAAGAGGGTGTTTCCTATGACCAGTGCATTCTCTTGGCAAAACTCTATTAGCCGTTGCCCTGCTTCATTCTGTATTCCAAGGCCAAATTTGCCTATTACTCCAGGTATTTCTTGACTTCATACTTTTGCATTCCAGTCCCCTATAATGAAAAGGACATCTTTTTTGGGTGTTAGTTCTAGAAGGTGTGGGCTTCCCTGGTGGCTCAGAGGTTAAAGCGTCTGCCTGGAATGCAGGAGACCCAGGTTCGATCCCTGGGTCAGGAAGATACCCTGGAGAAGGAAATGGCAACCCACTCCAGTACTCTTGCCTGGAGAATCCCATGGAGGGAGGAGCCTGGTAGGCTACAGTCCATGGGGTCGCAAAGAGTCGGATATGACTGAGCAACTTCACTTTCACTTTCTAGAAGGTCTTGTAGGTCTTCATACAACCATTCAACTTCAGTTTCTTCAGCATTACTGGTCAGGGCATAGACTTGGATTACCGTGATATTGAATGGTTTGCCTTGGAAACGAACAGAGATCATTCTGTCATTTTTGAGACTGCATCCACGTACTGCATTTCAGACTCTTTTGTTGACTATGATGCCTCATCCATTTCTTCTAAGGGATTCTTGCCCACAGTAGCAGATATAATGATCATCTGAGTTAAATTCACCCATTCTAGTCCATTTTAGTTTGCTGATTCCTAAAATATCGATGTTCACTCTTGCCATCTCCTGCTTGACCACTTCCAGTTTGCCTTGATTCATGGACCTGACATTCCAGGTTCCTTTCAGTATTGCTCTTTACAGCATTGAACCTTGCTTCTATCACTGGTTACATCCATAACTGGATGTTGTTGCTTTGACTCCGTCTGTTCATTCTTTCTGAAGTTATCTCTCCACTGATCTCCAATAGCATATTGGGGTACCTACTTACCTGGGGAGTTCATCCTTCAGTGTCCTATCTTTTTGCCTTTTCATACTAATCATGGGGTTTTCAAGGCAAGAATAACTGAAGTGGTTTGCCATTCTCTTCTCCAGATCTTTTTTACTTCAACAAAGATCTTCATAACCCAGATAATCACGATGTTGTGATCACTCACCTAGAGCCAGACATCCTGGAATGTGAAGTCAAGTGGGCCATAGCAAGCATCACTATGAACAAAGCTAGTGGAGGTGATGGAATTCCAGTAGAGCTATTTCAAATCCTAAAAGATGATGCTGTGAAAGTGCTGCACTCAATATGTCAGCAAATTTGGAAAACTCAGCAGTGGCCACCAGACTGGAAAAGGTCAGTTTTCATTCCAATCCCAAAGAAAGGCAATGCCAAAGAATGCTCATACTACCGCACAGTTGCACTCATCTCACATGCTAGCAATGTAATGCTCAAAATTCTCCAAGCCAGACTTCAACAGTATGTGAACTGTGAACTTCCAGATGTTCAAGCTGGTTTTAGAAAAGGCAGAGGAACCAGAGATCAGATTGCCAACATTCGCTGGATCATCAAAAAAGCAAGAGAGTTCCAGAAAACATCTATTTCTGCTTTATTGACTATGCCAAAGCCTTTGACTGTGTTGATCACAACAAACTGGAAAATTCTGAAAAGATGAGTATACCAGTCCACCGTACCTGTTTCCTAAGAAATCTGTATGCAGGTCAGGAAGCAACAGTTAGAACTGGACGTGGAACAACAGACTCGTTCCAAATAGGACTATGTCAAGGCTGTATATGGTCACTCTGCTTATTTAACTTCTATGCAGAGTACATCATGAGAAACGCCAGGCTGGAGGAAGCACAAGCTGGAATCAAGATTGCCAGGAGAAATATCAATAACCTCAGATATGCAGATGACACTACCCTTATGGCAGAAAGCGAAGACGAAATAAAGAGCTTCTTGATGATAGTGAAAGAGGAAAGTGAAAAACTTGGCTTAAGCTCAACATTCAGGAAACTAAGATCATAACATCTGATCCAATCACTTCATGGCAAATAGATGGGGAAACAGTGGAAACAGTGACAGACTTTATTTTTTGGCGCCCCATATCACCACAGATGGTGACTGCAGCCATGAAATTAAAAGATGCTTGCTCCTTGGAAGAAAAGTTATGACCACCCTAGACAGCATATTAAAAAGTAGAGACATTACTTTGCCAACAAATGTCCATCTAGTCACAGCTATGGTTTTTCCAGTAGTCATGTATGGATGTGAGAGTTGAACTGTAAAGAAGGCTGAGCACCAAAGAATTGTTGCTTTTAAATTGTGGTGTTGGAGAAGACTCTTGAGAGTCCCTTGGACTGCCTAGAGATCCAACCAATCCATCCTAAAGGAAATCAGTCCCAAATATTCATTGGAAGGATTCATGCTGAAGCTGAAACTCCAGTACTTTGTCCACATGATGTGAAGAACTGACTCATTGGAAAAGACCCTGATGCTGGGAAAGATTGGAGGCTGGAGGAGAAGGGGACGACAGAGGATGAGCTGGTTGGATGGCATCACCAACTCAATGGATATGAGTTTGAGTAAACTGTGGGAGTTGCTGATGGACTGGGAGGCCTGGTGTCCTGCCGTCTATGGGGTTGTAAATAGTCCGACATGACTGAGAACTGAACTGAACTGAACTGATCATCTGTTTTATATAATTGTTTAAATAATAACCATGAACTCTGAGCACTTGCTCTGTACCAGACATAGACACATGTGCTGTGCTCTTTCATTCTTAAAACAGTCTTGCAAGGTAGACATCACTTTCTCCAGTTTTCAGAGGAGACAGCAGCCCTCCTTTTGTTGGAGGCTGCACAGGCAGTTAGTAATCAGTCACTGAAGCACCCATTCTGTCATGATGTATGTATTTGATAGGTAAACATCCGGTAAATTTATTAATTTCTGCAGCATTACTATATCTCCTTCTATAATCAACTTCCACATTTCAGTAACTAAACACAATAGTAGAGGTTTATTTATTGCTCATTGACTGGCCCAGGGAAGTTGTTCCCTTTTTAGCAGGTAGCTTTCCTTTATGGTATGACTCAGAGACTCTTGTTTCTTTCCATTTTGGTGCCCTGTCATTCCCCAGGGTCATGAAAAAGAGAGAAGGCCACCATGGTCTGAAAGTGACATGTTGTACAGGCTTGTATTTGATGGCCTGAAAAAGATAAAAAGAGAGGGGGTGGGGAGGGCTGGAAAGTATAGTCCCAGGCTTGGCTTTATAAAATACAAGGACTATAAAGTGTGTGTGTGTGTGTGTGTGCGTGTGTGTGTGTCTTTCTGTGCACATGTGTAGACTCATGTACTATGTGATCCTAACTTTCTAATATAAGAGCATGCACTGAAAAATTGCCTAAAAGAAAGGTCTAATGTGTTCGTGGTTCTTCTGAATAGTGATATTCTGAGCTATTTAAATTTTCTTCGTCATATCTTTACATAGTGTCCAAATTTTCTATCATCAGCTTTAAAATAATAAAAACCAATAAGCACAATTTTTCAAGGTTCCTGAGAGGGATGCTTCTACTTCATGTAGTGTGGAGTGTCAGGACCTGCAATTTAAGAAGACTTGTCAAGTGCTGAATATACACTCACAGAAGGTAGCAATGCAATGGGTGGTTATACTCACAAAGGAAAGGGAAACCAGTCCAGCACCAGGAAAACACTGGACTGTTGATGCATTCAGTGGATTTTAAGAATATCTGATGCAGACAGAAACAGTGGTAAATCTCTGTACCCAATGTCACTTTCATCTCAAATTTAAAAAAAAAATTGCTTTGCCTCCAAAAGTGGTCATATGCATTTCTGTTTCATCTCAGCACATCAAGTGTTCTCTTGGAAGCCTTGACCAAGCATATTCTCTTTGCTCCAGCCTGGGTCTGCAAATTGGCCTTCTACTCAGCTTCTGCAAGCTTGTCAGAAGTATGAAAGCAGTGATGTGTGCTTATTTTAAAATGCCCTTTTTTTGTTAATACTGTCAGATCTCTTCAGAGGCTGTTGCCTTAGAAAGAATGAGCCTATCCCATGCTGAGCAGAACAAAAATAAGTGTCTAAAATACAGAAAAGGGTCTACTTAGCACTTCCTGTCTCTCTGTCCATTTCCTTATATATTTCACTTTTGCTTTAAAAATCGCTTCTCAGAATGAAGGAAAAAAATAATCAAATAAGATAGGATGGACTCTACTCCTTTCAAGTATGCATAAGTAAGGCAAATTTGGTTGAAAGAAGAATGCATAACGTGATGTAAGATGCATTGTAATCCACCAGAAACGCTTAAGGAAATCTAGGTGAGGTGTTTGTTTGTCTATTCCCTGCTCCTCAGTACTGTTGCAAAGTTGTTCTTTTGTGAGTAGCAGATAAATGAACCATTGTTGCAGACTTCATGGGGGATCAAAAAACACAAGAAGCATCTGGTAAATAATTTCATTTTGATGTACTTAATAATACTGTGCCCTGCTGGCCGGGGTGCCATAGACAGAAAATGGATTCTTAAAATTTAATGGCATAGATCTTGAAGGATCGGTTCCAAGACCAGATATACCACATCTCAAAAAAAGTCAAATTTTGCATCAGCGATGACTTTATTGATTTGGTTTGAAAATAGAATGGTGATGTGCAAGTAACGTTAATCAAGGTAAGTTTTTAAAAATAAAAATGGTGTTATATCAGTCATATATGTAATTTTCCATGGAGATTATAAACATATGCGAGATTTTCCTGATTAACTTGAAAAAAAAACAGTCTCTCTGTACACTGTGGCAACAGTGACTTTTTGATTTTCTTAGTTCAGTTCAGTCACTCAGTCGTGTCCAACTCTTTGTGACCCCATGGACTGCAGCACACCAGGCCTACTTGTCCATCACCAACTCCTGGAGTTTGCTCAAAGTCATGTCCATCGAGTTGGTGATGTCATCCAACCATCTCATCTTCTGTCGTCCCATTTTCCTCTTGCTTTCAATCCTTTCCCAGCATCAGGGTCTTTTCCAATGATCAGTTCTTCGCATTAGGTGGCAAAAGTATTGGAGTTTCAGCTTCAGCATCAGTCCTTCCAATGAATATTCAGGACTGATTTTCTTTAGGATGGACTGCTGTGATCTCCTTGCAGTCCAAGGGACTCTCAAGAGTCTTCTCCAATACCACAGTTCAAAAGCATCAATTCTTCAGTGCTCAGCTTTCTTTGCTTTCTTTATGGTCCGACTCACATCTATACATGACTACTGGAAAAACCATAGCTTTGACTATAAGGACCTTTGTTTGTCTCTGCTTTTTAAGATATGTCTAGATTTGTCATAGCTTTTCTTCTAATGAGTAAGTGTCTTTTGATTTCATGGCTGCAGTCACAATCTGCAATGATTTTGGAGCCCAAGAAAATAAAGTCTGTCACTCTTTCCTTTGTTTCCCCATCTATTTGCCTTGAAGTGATGGGAGCAGATGCCGTGATATTAGTTTTTTGAATGTTGAGTTTTAAGCCAGCTTTTTCACTCTTCTCTTTCACTTTTATCAAGAGGCTCTCTTTAGTTCCTCACTTTCTGCCATAGGGTGGTGTCATTTGCATATCTGAGGGTATTGGTATTTGCCCCTGCATTCTTGATTCCAGCTTGTGCTTCATCCAGTCTAGCGTACTGTTGTTCTTCCATGTCTGTTCTTAGTGCATTTGTGCAAAAGAAGAGAGAGAATACTTCTAGTTTTTTAATATTTTTCTAACATATTAAAAATAAATGGCTTTATTTTTTTTAATCTAAAATAAAAGGTTTACTAAATAACTGTGTAGAAATCCAAAATTATTAAACAAGTGATTGTTTCTTTGCAACATGATTCTTCATTTTCCACACACAATATCTTAGCTAATTAAGTGTCCCTAATATACATTTTGAAGTGTACAGTTTGGCAGCAATAAGTACATTCATATTATTGTGCCCCTAATCTCTAGGACACTTTTCCTCTGGCAAAACTGAAACTCTGCTCATTAAACAACTCCACATATACTTCTCCCAGCCCCTAGAAAATATCATTTTGTTTTCTGTTTCTATGGAATTGACTGTTTTATATACATAATGTGAGCAGAATCTGTTTGTGATTAGGTGAGTTTGCTTAGCATAAGGTCCTCAAGAGTCATCCATGTTGTGGCATGTGCCTGAATTTTCTTCATTCTTAAAGCTGGAAATGAATCCATCATATATGCCACATTTTGTTCAAACACTCCCCTGCTGTTGAATGTCTGGGTTGTTCCCACTGCTTGACTACTGTGAACAGGAGTGTACACATATCTCTTTGAGATCCTGTTCCATTCCTTTGACATGTACTGTGCAGTGGGTTTGTTGGATCATGTAGTAGTTCTATTTTTATTGTTTTGAACAGCTGCCATTGTCCTCAACACTTGTTATTTTCCTCCTTTCTTTTTTTCTTCCTCTCTCTCTTTCTTTTATGGCCATTCTAATAGATATGAGGTGATATTCATTGTAGTTTTGATTAGCATTCTTTAATGATTAGTGATGTTTAGAATTTTCTTATATGCTAATTGACCATTTGTATTTCATTTTTGGAGAAATATCTATTTAAGTCTTTCGCCTGCTTTTCAGACTCGTTATTGATTGATTTACTGCTGAATTGTAGGCATTCTTTATATATTCTGGATATTAACTCCTTGTCATATTTGCAAATATTTTCTCCAATACCATGGGTCGTCTTTTCACTCTGCTGACTGAATCCTATATAGATTTGCTATATTCCCATTTGTATTTTTTGGTTCTGTTGCCAATACTTTTAATGTTATGTCTAAGAAATCATTAACAAATCCACATCATGAAGTTTTTCCCCTATATTTTCTTCAGTTTTAGATCTTATATCTAGGTCTTTAAGAATACATTTTGAGTTACTTTTAGTATATGGGTAAGATAAGTGTCCAACTTCATTCTTTTGCATGTAGATCTCCACTTTTTCTGACACAACTTATTGAAGAGACTGCTGTTGCTTTCTCACTAGGTGGTCTTGGCTTTCTTTTTTTTCTAAGTAATTCATTTAATTGGAAGCTAATTACTTTACAATATTGTAATGGTTTTTGCCATACACTGACATGAGTCAACCAGAGATCAAACTGCCAACATCCGCTGGATCATGGAAAAAGGAAGAGAGTTCCAGAAAAACATTTATTTCTGCTTTATTGACTATGCCAAAGCCTTTGACTGTGTGGATCACAATAAACTGGAAAATTCTGAAAGAGATGGGAATACCAGACCACCTGACCTGCCTCTTGAGAAACCTATATGCAGGTCAGGAAGCAACAGTTAGAGCTGGACATGGAACAACAGACTGGTTCCAAATAGGAAAAGGAGTACGTCAAGGCTGTATATTGTCACCCTGCTTATTTAAATTCTATGCAGAGTACATCATGAGAAACGCTGGGGTGGATGAAGCACAAGCTGGAATCAAGATTGCTGGGAGAAATATCAATAACCTCAGATATGCAGATGATACCACCCTTATGGCAGAAAGTGAAGAGCCTCTTGATGAAAGTGAAAGAGGAGAGTGAAAAAGTTGGCTTAAAGCTCAACATTCAGAAAACGAAGATCATGGCATCCGGTCCCATCACTTCATGGGAAATAGATGGGGAAACAGTGTCAAACTTTATTTTTGGAGGCTCCCAGATCACTGCAGATGGTGATTGCAGCCGTGAAATTAAAGGATGCTTACTCCTTGGAAGGAAAATTATGACCGACTTAGATAGCATATTAAAAAGCAGAGACATTACTTTGCCAACAAAGGTCTGTCTATTCAAGGCTATGGTTTTTCCAGTGGTCATGTATGAATGTGAAAGTTGGACTGTGAAGAAAGCTGAGTGCTGAAGAATTGATACTTTGAACTGTGGTGTTGGAGAAGACTCTTGAGAGTCCCTTGGACTGCAAGGAGATCCAACGAGTCCATTCTAAAGGAGATCAGTCCTGGGTGTTCTTTGGAAGGACTGATGTTGAAGCTGAAAGTCCAGTACTTTGGCCACCTCATGCGAAGAGTTGACTCATTGGAAAAGACTCTGATGCTGGGAGGGATTTGGGGGCAGGAGGAGAAGGGGACAGCAGAGGATGAGATGGCTGGATGGCATCACTGACTCGATGGACATGAGTGAATTCCAGGAGTTGCTGATGGGCAGGGAGGCCTTGCGTGCTCCAGTTCATAGGGTCTCAAAGAGTCAGACACGACTGAGTGACTGAACTAACTGACTGACTGACATGAATCAGCCATGGGTGTACATGTGTTCCCCATCATGAACCTCTTTCCCACCTCCCTCCCCATCCCATTCCTCAGGGTCATCCCAGTGCACCAGCCCTGAGCACCCTATCTCATGCATTGAACCTGGACTGGCGATTCATTTCACATATGGTAATATACATGTTTCAATGCTATTCTCTCAAATCATCCCACCCTTGCCTTCTCCCACAGAGTCCAAAAGTCTGTTCTTTACATCTGTGTCTCTCTTGCTGTCTTGTTTATAGAGTCATCATTACCATCTTTCTAAGTTCCATATATATGCATTAATATACTTATTGGTGTTTTTCTTTCTGGCTTACTTCACTCTGTATAATAGGCTCCAGTTTCATCCACCGCATTAGAACTGATTTGAATGCATTCTTTTTAATTGCTGAGTAATATTCCATTGTGTATATGTACCACAGCTTTCTTATCCATTTGTCTGCCAATGGACATTTAGGTTCTTGTTGAAAATATTTTCCATATATACAAAGGTTTGTTCTTTGACTTTCTGTCCTACTCTATTGATCCGTGTATGTCTTTATGCCAGTACTACACTGTTCAGATTACTGAAGCTTTGTAATAAATTTTTAAATCATTAGGTGGCTATTCAGGATCTGTTGAGATTCCTTGTAAATTTTAGGATGAGTATTTTTATTTCTACAAAAGATTGCTATTACACTACTACTGTAAGTATTTTAAAAATATTAAATCTTCCAAACCCTGAATATAGAGTATCTTCCCAGTTATTTGTGGCTTCTTTCATTTCTTTCAGCAACATTTTGTAGTTTTCAGAGTACAAGTCTTTTACTTCCTTTGTTGTGTTTATCCCTAAATATTTTATTCTTTTTGATGATATTGTAAACAGAGTTTGTTATGTTCTTTTTTTTTTTTTTTTAGTTTCTTTTTTGGATTGTCCATTGTTAGCACAAAGAAACCCAACTGATTTTTGTGTATTGATTTTATGTTTTGCAGTGTTGCTGAATTCGTATATTCTAACATTTATTGTATTTGTGTGTGCTTCTGTTTGGCATCTTTAGGATTTTTCTACCTATAACATCATGTTATTTGTGAACAGAGATCATTTTACTTCTTCCTTTCCAATTTGGGTGTTTCTTAATTCTTTTTATTTCTTAATTCTTCTGGCTAGGACTTTCAGTACTGAATAGAGTGTTGAGTAGAGTGCTAAAAGTAGAGATTCTTGACCCTGATCTTAGAGAAAAAGTTATCAGACTTTGACCATTGAACACAATGTTAGCTTTGGGCTTGTCATTTATGGCCTTTATTATACTGAGGCAATTTCCTTCTATTCCTAGGTTTTCTGTGTGTGTTTTTATCAAGAAAATGTGTTGAATTTTATATAATGCTCTTTTGCATCAATTGAAACAGTCACATGGCCTTTCCCCCTCATTTGGTTATGTCTTATGTTACATTGATTGGTTTTCATATGTTGAACCATTCTAGGAATGGTTTTTAGGAATGCATTTTAGGAATAAATCCCACTTGGTCGTGGTGTATTGTTCTTTTCATTTCTTATAGAATTCTGTTTGTTGGTATTTTGTTGAGAACTTTGCATCACTATTCCTCACAGATATTGGTTGGTAGGTATCTTTCTAGGTTTCCCTGGTGTCTCAGACAGTAAGGAGTCTGCCTGCAGTTCAGGTAGACCTGAGTTCGATCCCCAGGTCAAGAAGGTTCCCTGGAGAAGGAAATGACAACTGACTCTAGTATTCTTGCCTGGAACCTCCCATGGATGTAGGAGCTTAGTGGGCTACAGTCCATAGATATCTTTTCATGTAGTGTCTTTGTCTGTTCTTGGTAGTAGGTATCAGGTTCCTTCTTCTTCAATTATTTGGAAGATTTTGGGGTAAATTAGTGCTAATTCTTCTTTAAATGTTTGCTAGAATTCACCAATGAAGTCATCAAGTCCTATACTTTTCTTATTGGGAGGGCCCCAATATAATTTTGTGTCATTTTGTTTCAGTTGTAAACTGGGAAATAATAGTAAATTTTTATCTTTGTAAGCAAAATTAGCAACAGCAGTCATTTTTCCTCTTGGCTTTTTCTTTAATTTTTTTTATGAACAATTAATAAAAATCAGTATTCTTAAAATTAATGCTTTAATGGTATACACTATCTCCTTTTGAGTGCTATAATAATCAGGGTTTGAATTTATATTATTTCATTTATTTCTGCCAACAGTCAGAGAAGTAGTTATTATTTTACAGCTGAGGAAACCCAAGCTTTGGAATATTAAAATATGTAACTAGGAATATACATGAAGTAAGTGGTAGAGCTGGAATTTCAACCAACCCTCTACAATCCAGAATCCTTGTGCTCAAACACTAGGCTATGCTGCTTCCCACATATAGACATTAATGAGAGCTTTCACATATAATGTTTGACATGTGTCTTTGGGTGAAGTTACAAGGGACATGCTTCTCAGGTACAGTTATTAATGTTCATATTTCATTTGAAGTTTAAGAAGTGAAAACTGAAATGTAGAGAGGTAAGCTACTTCTCTGAGATCATCAGAAAATAAGTAATGGAGGAAGCCCTCAGTCGGATCTCCTACTTTCCCTACAGTGTTCTTTCCTTTGTCTCCCCTGACCCCGTCCACTGGTGCCTTGACACTTTGGCTTCTCTGAGTGCATAGCAGAAAACATCATGAATTTCACTAGCTAACTTTTAGTTCATTGCACCCAGATCTCAGAGATATTAAAACTAGATGCATTGTAGGAGGATCATTCTTATAATAGTGGGCCTGTGTATATAAAATTCAGTTCAGTTCAGTCGCTGAGTCATGTCTGAATGTTTGTGACCCCATGGACTGCAGCACGCCAGGCTGCCCTGTCCATCACCAACTCCTGGAGCTTACTCAAACTCATGTCTATTGAGTTGGTGATGCCATCCAACCATCTCATCCTCTGTTTTCCCCTTTTCCTCCCACTTTCAATCTTTCCCAGCATCAGGATCTTTTCAAATGAATTAGTTCTTTGCATCAGGTGGCCAATGTATTGAAGTTTCAGCTTCAGCATCAGTCCTTCCAGTGAATATTCAGGACTGATTTCCTTTAGGATGGACTGGTTGGCTTTCCTTGCCGTCCAAGGAAGTCTCAAGAGTCTTTTCCAATACCACAGTTCAAAAGCATCAATTCTTCAGTGCTCAGCCTTCTTTATGGCCCAACTCTCACATCTGTATATGGCTACTGGAAAAATCATAGCTTTGGCTAGACAGACCTTTGTTGGCAAAGTAATGTCTCTGCTTTTTAATATGCTGTTTGGGTTTGTCATAGCTTTTCTTCCAAGGAGCAAGCGTCTGTTAATTTCATGTCTGCAGTTACCATCGCAGTGATTTTGGAGACCAAGAAATTAACTCATAATAAAAAGGATCTTGGGATGTGTAATTGATTGCATCATGTAGTTATTAACATATATGAAAAATTAATTTGTGTGAGTGTAGAAAAGGAAAGAGATGGACTCTTAGGGTAGTGTCTGTTACATTGTAATGTAATTTTATTACAGTTTAAATTTTCCTAAAAATGTAGCTTTTTTGAGGACTCACTACATACTTCTAAGGTAAGAAAAATACAAAAAAGGAATGTTTACATCCATATTTTGAAACACAGAAAGCTTATTACTTTTATAATTGCATTTTTAATGGTTTATGTCTGAGTTTTATCCTGAACACAAATTTAAGAACCATTAAAAATGCAGTTTTAATAAGCTTTTTTCAAAATTAGCATGTATTCATATGTTACAAATTATTTAGAACCTAAAATTGCTAATTTTAGAAAATAAATTTATTAACTTTACTCTTACAGTAGGTACTATGTGTTGAGCCATATAAAACTGCCAACAGTCAAACATTTTCAAACTCACAAAAAAATGTCAATCTCTTGTGGCTCAGTCTAAAACTTAAGGAATCATTTCCACCATTCTCTTGAAAAAACTTCCTGAAATGGTTAGAATAAGCTTGTTTTAGCTTGCTAGAAATATTTTTCCATTTAAATTGTTTCTGAGTAAGAGCATCCCTATGCATACTGCCCTACAGTCCTTCTGGTTACTTTGGCCTTCTCTGGAGTAAGGCATATATTCTGCAAAAAAACAAAACAAAACAAAAACAAAAACAGATATTTTCATCATTCTGCAAGATCAAATTAAGTTCATGTAATCTCCTTTTGTGTAAAATTGTGCGTCTGTATGTGTATACAGGAATATGTGCACGTGCCTGTATCCACGACTTCAGTATTCAAATCCAAGAGAGTTCTCAGACTAAATATTCATGCCCTCCTCTTGCCAGTAAACATATAATTTAATTGTTCTAGTTTTTTGTTGCTGTATATGTGGCTGAGTAGATAGATACATAGGTAAAGGTATATTTCCCCCTCAGTTTTTGTTGGGGTGGGGTGTCAAGGTGAAAAATACGACATTGGGAAATGATAAGTCAGAACCAAAGCTGGCACGGAGGTGAGGGCTCCAGAGGCAGCTCGTGCACTGCAGAGAACATGGGCTCCATCACCAGGGGGACCCTGGCCGAGCCAGGTCTGAGAACATTGTTGACTGAGTGACACCAGGAAAGTCACTCACCTCTCAGTGTTTCAGATGTGTCACCTGAAAACTGGAAATGATGAGGATATTGACCATCATAACAGCCAGTGTTTGTTGATCATTTAATCTGGGCCAGACATTCTACTCATCATTTTATTTGGGTAAATTTACTTGCTACTAGAAACTATTATTTCCATTATTACATTACATTATTTGCATTACAGAACAGGATGTCTCAGGGAGGTTAGTCGAGCAGCAGCTAGTCCCTGGTAGATCTAGTCAGTAACTTATAGGTAGATCTAATCAGTAACTGTTGTGATGATTAATGAAATAATGCATGTGAAAAGGGTTAGCCTAGAGCCAGTATTGGGTATATATAAGGCATAGACAAATTAGAATGCAAACTACTCTAAAGCAATTTGAGATAAAGTTACAGAGTAATTAAAAAGCACAAAATGAGAGGGAGCAAATCATACATATAAAGAGTGTTTTTAACGTTGATTATCTCGGAGTGAACTGAGTCCCCTGCTGAGGGTATTCTGTATTAAGGGATGTATTTAACCCGTTATACTTGTTTGATTTTTTTAGCTATCCTTAGATTGAGTCCCATTAGAGCCGAGAAGGTGGATCAGTAATAAACTACAGAATGAACTAAGTAAAAGTAGTGGGAAAGCCTAACTCATTGACCAGGTGCATTGTAGATTCACATACAAGAAAATAGCACTTCTGAACTTCGATTCCCCTTATGGGTGATCTTAGGTTCATCTCTCATGTCCCAGATATGTCTCCAGCAATTAGTCAGAGCTGTTACCATGTGCTTCTTCCAAAAATGTTGCAATTGAACATCTGGAGTGATGGCTTCAGGGGAGGTGAATTTTACTCCCTTACATTCTAGTTTAGGAGGCTGAGATTGTGGAAGTGTTACCATGACCTATAATTGAATCAACAATTTGTGGGCTCAGGTGTGGAAGATGGAAAACATTTTAAAGAGCCAGGCTGTGTGAGAATTTTCACACTTCTGAGTTCTTTTTGCTTTGGACAGATAAACTGTGTCCTTCACAAATCCTCATCCCCAGCCTTAGGGACTTTGCTAGTAGTAAAACTATAGGAGCTATGAGAAACTGAAAGAACAGTGGCTCTGAAGGTGTTTGAAACATGGAAAAAGGATGAAATGAAAATTCATTCTCAAATGCCAGGGTGTGGAGAGAATAAATATCTAGGGGAATTCAGGAATAGTGATTAGTAAAGAGGTTTAAGGACTCAAAATTAGAAATCCATGCAGGAAGAGTGAAGAGGTAAGAACCAGCTTTAGTATGCCAATGAGTAAATATTTGTGGAGGATCACTTGTGTTAAAGATGCTTGGATCATTTTGTAAAAAAAGTATTGGCATTGTTTCTGACTTCAAAGAACACAGTGTGGTTTAGTTAGGAGATTTCCTCCCTCATCTTAATAACATTACAAGAGGTAGCAGTTCTTAGGATGCTGCGGAACACCGCATTAAAGGACCCGTGAGGGTGCATGAACCGTAATGGGGAGTAGTAGAGGGTTCGTGTGAATGCTTGGAGGATAGGTAGGGTTGGGGTGTGCAACGAAGGAGGTGTATGGGGAAAAAGAAAAGCAGAATCGAAAGTAAAAGATGTGTCTGAAGGAATACAGAAAAGTTTAGTTCAAGCAAAAGTTTCAGGAAGATGCTTGGTTGAAGATAAATGGAGTGACTAGAATCCTAGAACATCTCAGCCAGGGATCCTCACTATGTCTCAGTTTGTTCATTTTGGATGAAGATACAGGGGCAGAGAGGTGAAGTGACTAGAACAGATCGGGAAAAGCCTTGTAAGGAGTTGGGACTAATACAAAGAATGGAATCTCTTTGAATACCTTTGTAGAAGAATCTATAAACTTGATTCTGCAGTGCAGTATACAGGAGGCTGTTAAAGCTAAAACTAGAATTAACAGGCATGTGTGTGTGTGTATTCATCTCTCTGAGTATTAAACGAGAAATACATATGAAAGCTTTACATTAGAAATAAAATGAAATTTCCTAACAGAGTGAAGAAGACTGAAGTTAGTGCCAGAGGAAGATCCCAGGATCTCCCTTTTTGGTATTTAGGTGGAAAAATAGGGATGGATATTTACTTCTCAGTGACGGCTTAAATGTAAACTTTCAAGAGGAAGAGTGAATGATTACTTAAAGCTCTTACTTCTTATGTGATTTTATTTTTTTTTTTATTTTTACTTTATTTTGCTTTACAATACTGTACTGGTTTTGCCACTTATGTGATTCTAGATCAAAGCCTTTGGTCAATACAAAGGAGATGTATACTTTGTTAATAACAAGCTGAAAGGCTGTTACTTTCTCATTTATTTGTGACCATGAGTATATTTATGGGCTTCCCAGGTGGCACTGAGGGTAAAGAACTGACCTGTCAATGCAGGTTAGACATAACAGAGATGGGTTTGATCCCTGGGTTGGGAAAATCCCCTGGAGTAGGAAATGGGAGCTCACTCCAGTATTCTTTCCTGGGAAATCCCATGGACAAAGGAGCCTGGCAGACTGCAGTGCATGGGGTTACACAGAGGAGAACATGACTGATGGAACATAGCATATTTCCTTCTTCACACTGAGCTCTAAATTATGTGGAGAATAAAGACATATTTGTAATGCTAGTTTCTTTTCAAATTTTAATTCAACAAGGAATTGATTACATAGTTTTGTTTCAGAAATAGTTTATATTTTAAAAAAAAACAAAGCAAAACCAAAAAGCATTGCTATCACTTGTCATCTTTCCACACAGATATACCACTGTTAATATTTATATTTGTTTTAGATACTTTTCCCCAAATATATATCTGTGTTTCCAAAATGGAATCACATTGTGCATATTGTTTTGCACTATTCTTCATAAATAATAATAATATAGTAATAAGTATGTTGAGAACATCTGTTAATATTTTTACAGTGTTATTTGATTCCTCTATCAGTTCAGTTCAGTCGCTCAGTCGTGTCTGACTCTTTGAGACCACATGGACTGCAGCACACCAGGCCTCCCTGTCCATCACCAACTCCTGGAATTTACCCAAACTCATGTCCATTGAGTTGGTGATGCCATCCAACCATCTCATCCTCTGTCATCCGCTTCTCCTCCCACCTTCAATCTTTCCCAGCATCAGGGTCTTTTCCAGTGATCAGTTCTTCAAGTCAGGTGGCCAAAGTATTGGAGTTTTAGCTTCAGCATCAGTCCTTCCAATGAATATTCAGGACTGATTTCCTTTAGGATGGACTGGTTGGCTCTCCTTGCAGTCCAAAGAACTCTCAAGAGTCTTCTCCAACACTACAGTTCAAAAGCATCAATTCTTTGGCACTCAGCCTTCTTTATAGTCCAACTCTCACATACATACATTACTACTGGGAAAACAATAGCTTTGACTAAACTGACCTTTGTTGGCAAAGTAATGTCTCTGCTTTTTAATATGTTGTCTAGGTTTGTCTTAACTTTTCTTTCAAGGAGCAGGTGCCTTTTAATTTCGTGGCTGCAGTCACCATCTGCAGTGATTTTGAGCCCCCTGAAATAGTCTCTCAATGTTTCCATTGTTTTCCCATCTATTTACCGTGAAGTGATGGGACTGGATGCTATGATCTTAGTTTTTTCAATGTTGAGTTTTAAGCAAGCTTTTCCACTCTCCTCTTTCACTTTTATCAGGAGGCTCTTTAGTTCCTCTTTCCTTTCTGACATAAGGGTGGTGTCATTTGCTTATCTGAGATTACTGATATTTCTCCTGGCAATCTTAATTCCTGCTTGTGCTTCATCCAGCCTAGCATTTCACATGATATACTCTGCATATAAGTTAAATAAGCAGGATGACAATATACAACCTTGATGTACTCCTTTCCCTATTTGGAACCAGTCTGTTGCTCCATGTCCAGTTGTAACTTGCTTCCTAACCTGCATACAGATTTCTTAAGAAACAGGCAAGGTGGTCTGGTACTCCTCATCTCTTTCAGAATTTTCCACAGTTTGTTGTGATCGACACAGTCAAAGGTTTTGGCATAGTCAATAAAGCAGAAGTAGATGTTTTTCTGGAACTCTCTTGCTTTTTCAATGATCCAGTGGATGTTGGCAATTTGATCTCTGGTTCCTCTGCCTTTTCTAAATCCAGCTTGAACATCTGGAAGTTCGCTGTTCACATACTGTTGAAACCTGTCTTGGAGAATTTTGAGCATTACTTTGCTAGCCTGTGAGATGAGTACAATTGTACGGTTGTTTAAACATTCTTTGGCATTGACTTTCTTTAGGATTGGAATGAAAATCGACCGTTCCAGTCCTGTGGCCACTGCTGAGTTTTCCAAATTTGCTGGCATATTGAGTGCAGCACTTTTACAGCATCATCGTTTAGGATTTGAAATAGGTCAACTGGAATTCCATCACTTCCACCAGCTTTGTTCATAGTGATGCTTCCAGGATGTCTGGCTCTAGGCAAGTGATCATACTATTGTGATTATCTGGGTTGTGAAGATCTTTTTTTGTATAGTTCTTCTGTGTATTCTTGCCACCTCTTCTTAATTAATATCTTCTGCTTCTGTTGTATCCATACGACTTCTGTCCATTTCTATATATTCCATTATATATTGATGCTTTGCTGTATTTACTGTTTCATGCTAATGAACACTTAGGTCTTCTCTTTTATTGCTAATAGAGTAGTACATATTTTGGAGGGGATAAATGTACATTGTCTTTCATTTATTCTTTCACATCTTTCAGTACATAGACTTTGATCGCTGTATGTCTAAGCCCTCTTTTAAGCATTGAGATACAGTGGTGAACAAATTTAGGAGTGTTTTATATTTTCATGGAACTTACCTTCTAGTTGAGAGAAATGAACAATTAAAAAGTAACCAATAAATGATTGAAAAGTGAAAGTGAAGTCACTCAGTCATGTCCGACTCTGCGACCCTATGAACTGTAGCCCACCAGGCTCCTCTGTCCATGGGATTTTCCAGGCAAGAGTACTGGAGTGGGTTGCCATTGCCTTCTCCAGAGGATCTTCCTGACCCAGGGATTGAACCCGGGTCTCCTGCATTGTAAGCAGACGCTTTACCGTCTGAGCCACGTTGAAAAAAGTGATTAGTGCTATAAACATAAAAAAAATAGGGACTGTGTTAATGTTTGAAGGGGTTGGGAGTTAGTCTCAAAGAAAGTCTCACTGAATAGATTTTACCTTTTAGTTGAGCTCTGAGTCCCAAGATGGGGAGAACCAATCGTACTTGGGGACATAATTTTTCCAATTAGTCATTAGTTAGAGCAAGGTTTCTAAGGCTGAAAGAGCTTGTGATATTTGTAAAAGAGAAGAAAAGCTAGCATGGATGGTCTTAGTGAGGTGAGGTGAGGGACTAGCAGAGATAATAGGATGTGAGATCAAAGAAGTGTGCAGAGTCCAAGTCATATAGGACCTTTAAGGCCAAAGTCGTAAGTTTGTGTTTTACTCTGAAGGCATTAAAAAGCCTTTGATAGTTAAGGCAGGTGGAAATGTGATCTGCGTTTTGTTTCCATTGCTTTGCGAGGGAAAGTGTCAGAAGCAAGGAAACAATACCAGTGGCATCATAATCACACACAGTGGTGTCTGAGGCTAGGTTATTAGCGCTGGAAACAGAACAGTAAGAGAGTTGTGGTTATATTGGGAGATAAACTGTCAACATGTACTGCTTAATTATTTTCCACAAATATCCTTGGGATGCAAATATCAGAACGAAAGGTATGCACAGAGAGAGACCTCTGAACAAGTCTACAAGTGTTCTCAAGGAAATGCGTACCCTTTAACAGGTAGTGGTAGTTTCTCCCATTTATTTACTGTGCACAGTACTGTATACACAGGCATAAGGAACAATCTTTGCTCCCAAGAGGATAACAGCTTATGATGCTGAGAATGTACTTACCATGTAATTACTATGAATGTGCTCACTCTGCTTACTATGGTGTTTTTTAGGTGATAATTTCTACATCAGAAGTAATGTTTATTCCCACGAGGGAGTAAAAACAGAAGTTTTTAGTAAAGGAAATAATCTTCCATCCTAATCTTTGGAATTCAGTCCTCTTGTGTTACCTTTTTGAATAGTGGAAAAGCCAAACAAAAACAAAGACTTTTCTAAACATTCCCTAAATTAAAAGACTATGCAGAAAATGATACTTAAAGTTATAAATGTGCTGTTTTAACAAACTGTCATGGAGTTTTATTCACAGGAAACTTGCATTATGTTTAAATTAAATTAAATTTGCATTCAGAGTTTCCGTTCACAGCTTTTGCTTCCTTAGCCCTGTCTTACAAAAGCCATAAGCTCATATTCTTAGCTCAAAACCTCAATTTTTATCTAATTCAGTTGTTCTTGTTGTGGTTCAGTTGCTCAGTCATGTCCAACTCTTTGCGACTCCATGGACTGCAGCACGCCAAGCTCTCCTGTCCTTCACCATCTCCTGGAGTTTGCTCAAACTCATGTCCATTGATTCGGTGATGTCATCCAACCATCTCATCCTCTGTCGCCCCCTTCTCCTCAGGCCCTCAATTTTTCCCAGCATCAGGGTCTTTTCCAATGAGTAGGCTCTTCATATCAGGTGGCCAAAGTATTGGAGCTTTAGCTTCTGTATCAGTCCTCCCAGTGAGTATTCAGAGTTGAGTTCCTTTAGGATTGACTAGCTAAGTTAGAGGAAAATAACACATGATAGTATATTAGACTCAGTTATTATTTCAGCAATGGGTAATTAAGATGAACCTAAAAAATACTATCCTTGAAAATTATAAATCCTGAGCAGGTAGAGATTTCTCTGAAGTTATCTAATTTTGAAGACAAGATTGTTACATATAAGACCAAGAAGTAAGATTAATCACCAAAGCTCAAGATTGTATCTAGCACAGCAGCAGCAATTTTCAAACTCCTGACGATGTAGTTGCAATAGGTAAAGTAAATTAAACAAACCACACATTATCAGTGATGAAAATAAGCATTAAACCCTGATCATTACCAAAGTAATTTTTGGGTGTCCTTGTCTACTCAGATGGTAGAACAAACATGTGTGAACCCATTTCCCTCCAACACAGTCTTCTCCCCAAATAGAGAAATAAGAAAAAAAAAAAAAAAAACCACAAAGATGGGGAAAATGCCATATTTACATTTACAGTTGTTTCCATATATATAAACATGCTTTGTGAAAAAAGAGGATATCTACATAGATTGGGAATGATGAGCGCTCCAGAGAAGAAAATGCATATTAAGAACCATAGCCATTAATGAAGGTAGGGAGAATGCTGAAGCAAGCCCAGGTGGGATTACATGCCACCCAAGTGCAACTTGCAGGCTTGAGACCAGGATAAGATGCTGCCATCCAGAGTGGAAGTCTGTACTGAAAATAGGCACCCTCTGTGGCCAGAATGATGCCACTAGTCTATGAAAGGAATAGGCAGAAAGAATGAGTCTCAAGAAGATATTTCTCATTATTTAATGATAAAACATCTTAAATGGCTTATATCAGTATTTACTACTTTTGGTTTGTCTTAGTTAAGCATAGTCAGCTAACTGAATATGTTGATTCAGGTTTAGGTGAAAGAAGAGAAATAGAAATTTGGAAAATATGCAAAACCCCAAAACACAGTGATTATAGAAGTCAGCCTAATAACCTTATTGTTTTCCTAGTTCTCAAGTACCTACCCCAAGATATCTATTAGTTTTAAAGGAATAGTAATGTCCCAGTGGAAAAACCTGGCAGATACACTGTTAACCAATCATTTAAGATTAATATCCTCGTCAGTAATAAGACATATCGACATCAGTTCTGTTCAGTTCCGCAGTAGTGTTGGACTCTTTGCGACCCCATGGACTGCAGCACACCAGGCTTCCCTATCCATCACCAACTCCTGGAGTTTGCTCAAATTCATGTCTATTGAGTTGGTGATGCCATCCAACCATCTCATCCTCTGTCATCCCCTTTTCCTTTTGCGTTCAATTTTTCCCAGCATCAAGGTCTTTCCAACGAGTCAGTACTTTGCATCAGATGGCCAACATGTTGGAGTTTCAGCTTCAGCCTCAGTCCTTCCAATGAATATTCAGGACTGATTTCCTTTAGGATGGACTGGTGGGATTTCCTTGCAGTTGATACTCCCTGCAGTTCATATTGTCATCATGTACCCCTTGTATGATGGATACAGTGTTATTTGGTGATATTCTGGCCCAAACTATGTAAGCTAAATCTAATCATGAGCACACTCAAACTGACAGACTTACTACAAGATCTACTGAACAATATTCCGAAAGCATTATCGTCATCAAAGACAAGGAAAGGTTGAGGAACTCTCACAGATTGAAGGATGCTAAGGAACAGAACAACTAAATTCATGGTGGTATCTTGGATTGGACCCTGGAACAGAAGAAGAACATTAGTGAATAAATCAGTGATACTCTAATACGGTCTGTTGTCTAGTAAGTTCAGTTCAGTCACTCAGTTGTGTCCAACTCTTTGTGACCCCATGAATCTCAGCACGCCAGGCCTCCCTGTCCATCACCAACTCCCAGAGTTCCCTCAGACTCATGTCCATCGAGTCCATGATGCCATCCAGCCATCCCATCCTTTGTGGTCCCCTTCTCCTCCTGCCCCAATCCCTCCCAGCATCAGATTCTTTTCCAATGAGTCAACTCTTCGCACGAGGTAGCCAAAGTACTGGAGTTTCTAGCTTTAGCATCCGTCCTTCCAAAGAAATCCCAGGGCTGAGCTCCTTCAGAATGGACTGGTTGGATCTCCTTGCAGTCCAAGGGACTCTCAAGAGTCTTCTCCAACACTACAGTAAAAAAGCATCAATTCTTCGGCGCTCCGCTTTCTTCACAGTCCAACTCTCACATCCATACATGACTACTAGAGAAATCATAGCCTTGACTAGATGGACTTTTGTTGGCAAAGCAATGTCTCTGATTTTCAATATGCTATCTAGGTTGGTCATACATTTTCTTCCAAGGAGTAAGCGTGTTTTAATTTCATGGCTGCAGTCACCATCTGCAGTGATTTTGGAGCCCCCCAAAATAAAGTCTGACACTGTTTCCACTGTTTTTCCATCTATTTCCCATGAAGTGATGGGACCGGATGCCATGATCTTTGTTTTCTGAATGTTAAACTTTAAGCCAACTTTTTCACTCTCCTCTTTCACTTTCATCAAGAGGCTTTTTAGTTCCTCTTCACTTTCTGCCATAAGGGTAGTGTCATCTAAATATCTGAGGTTATTGATATTTCTCCCAGCAATCTTGATTCCAGCTTGTGCTTCTTCCAGCCCAGCGTTTCTCATGACATACTCTGCATTGAAGTTAAATAAGCAGGGTGACAATATACAGCCTTGACGTACTTCTTTTCCTCTTTGGAACCAGTCTGTTGTTCCATGTCCAGTTCTAACTGTTGCTTCCTGACTGACCTACATACAAATTTGTCAAGAGGCAGGCAGGTGGTCTGGTATTCCCATCTCTTTCAGAATTTTCCACAGTTTATTGTGATCCACACAATCAAAGCTTTGGCATAGTCAAAAAAGCAGAAGTAGATGGTTTTCTGGAACTCTCTTGCTTTTTCAATGATCCAGCAGATGTTAGCAATTTGATCTCTGGTTCATCTGCCTTTTCTAAAACCAGCTTGAAAATCTGGAAGTTCACAGTTCACATATTGCTGAAGCCTGGCTTGGAGAATTTTGAGCATTTCTCTACCTGCATGTGAGATGAGTGCAATATGGCATTGCCTTTCTTTGGGATTGGAATGAAAACTGACCTTTTCCAGTCCTGTGGCCACTGTTGAGTTCTCCAAATTTGCTGGCATATTGAGTGCAGCACTTTCATAGCATCATCTTTCAGGATTTGAAATAGCTCAACTGGAATTCTATCACCTCCACTAGCTTTGTTCGTAGTGATGCTTGCTAAGGCCCATTTGACTTCACATTCCAGGATGGCTGACTCTAGGTGAGTGATCACACCATCATGATTATCTGGGTTGTAAAGATCCTTTTTGTACAGTTCTGTGTATTCTTGCCACCTCTTCTTAATATCTTCTGCTTTTGTTAGGTCCATACCATTTCTGTCCTTTTTTGAGCCCATCTTTGCATGAAATGTTCCCTTGGTATCTCTGATTTTCTTGAAGAGATTTCTAGTCTTTCCCATTCTGTTGTTTTCCTCTATTTCTTTGCATTGATCGCTGAGGAAGTCTTTCTCATCTCTTCTTGCTGTTCTTTGGAACTCTGCATTCAGATGCTTATATCTTTCCTTTTCTCCTTTGCTTTTTGCTTCTCTTCTTTTCACAGCTATTTGTAAGGCCTCCCCAGACAGCCATTTTGCTTTTTTGCATTTCTTTTCCATGAGGATGCTCTTGATCCGTGTCTCCTGTACAATGCCACGAACCTTGTTCTATAGTTCACCAGGCACTCTATCTGATCTAGGCCCTTAAATCTATTTCTCACTTCCACTGTATGATCATAAGGGATTTGATTTAGGTCATACCTGAATGGTCTAGCAGTTTTCCCTGCCATCTTCAATTTCAGTCTGAATTTGGCAATATGGTGTTCATGATCTGAGCCACAGTCAGCTCCCCGTCTTGTTATTGTTGACTGTATACAGCTTCTCCATCTTTGGCTGCAAAGAATATAATCAATCTGATTTCAGTGTTGACCATCTGGTGATGTCCATGTGTAGAGTCTTCTCTTGTTTGTTGGAAGAGGGTGTTTGCTATGACCAGTGCATTTTCTTGGCAAAACTCTATTAGTCTTTGCCCTGCTTCATTCCGCATTCCAAGGCCAAATTTGCCTGTTACTCCAGGTGTTTCTTGACTTCCTACTTTTGCATTCCAGTCTCCTATAATGAAAAAGACATCTTTTTTGGGTGTTAGTTCTAAAAGGTCTTGTAGGTCTTCATAGAACCATTCAACTTCACCTTCTTCAGCGTTACCTGTTGGGGCATAGTCTTGGATTCCTCTGATATTGAATGGTTTGCCTTGGAAATGAACAGAGATCATTCTATCATTTTTGAGATTGCATCCAAGTACTGCATTTTGGACTCTTTTGTTTACCATGATGGCTACTCCATTTCTTCTGAGGGATTCCTGCCCGCAGTAGTAGATATAATGGTCATCTGAGTTAAATTCACCCATTCCAGTCCATTTTATTTCTCTGATTCCTAAAATGTCCACGTTTACTCTTACCATCTCTTGTTTGACCACTTCCAATATGCCTTGATTCATGGACTTGACATTCCGGGTTCCTATGCAATATTGCTCTTTAAAGCATTGGACCTTGCTTCTTTACCAGTCACATCCACAACTGGGTACTGTTTTTGCTTTGGCTCCATTCCTTCATTCTTCCTGGAGTTATTTCTCCACTGATCTCCAGTAGCATATTGGGCACCTACTGACCTGGGGAGTTCCCCTTTCAGTATCCTATCATTTTGGTTTTTCATACTGTTCATGGGGTTCTCAAGGCAAGAATACTGAAGTGGTTTGCCATTCCCTTCTCCAATGGACAACATTCTGTCATACTTCTCCACAATGACCCACCCGTCTTGGGTGGCCTCACTGGCATGGCTTGGTTTCATTGAGTTAGACAAGGCTGTGGTCCTAGTGTGATTAGATTGACTAGTTTTCTGTGAGTATGGTTTCAGTGTGTCTGCCCTCTGACGCCCTCTTGCAACAGTTACCGTTTTACTTGTGTTTCTCTTACCTTGGACGTGGAGTATCTTCACAGTTGCTCCAGCAAAGTGCAGCCACTGCCCCTTACCTTGGACGAGGGTTATCTCCTCACCACCGCCCCTCCTGACCTTGAACATGGAATAGCTTCTCTAGGCCCTCCTGTGCCTGCGCAGCCACCACTCCTTGGACGTGGGGTAGCTCCTACCAGCCGCCTCCCCTGGCCTCGGACGTGGGTTATCTCCTCTTGGCTGCCGCCCCTAACCTCGAACGCGGGGTAGCTCGTCTCAGCTGCCACCCCTGACCTTGGACTTTGGTAGCTCCTCTCAGCCGTTCCTGCTGTGTCACAGGCTGGCACTCTCGGCCGTTGCCCCGACCTCAGACGTGGGGTAACTCCTCTTGGCTGCTGCCCCTCGGGCATGAGGTCCTCCCGGCTTCTGCCCCTGACCTTGAGCGTAGGGTAGCTCCTCTCAGCAGTGCTAAGTGCACCGGTCACAGCCGCCCATGATAAGTCTAGTAAGTAGTATTATATTAATATTAACATTGTCATTTGATATTGTTCTGAGACTATGCAAAATGTGAAAAGTATACAGAAGCCTTCTGAACTAATTTTTGTTTTAACTAAAGTTAAATACTTATAAAAATAAATTTAAAAGAAAATAGCAAAATAATAAAATAAAATGTTTTATATAGATAGATATCCATCTATCAATATCCAATTGTAGGAAGTAAACATGCAGCAGAAAAATGTCTGTAGAGCAAGAATAGGCAATTCACAAAATAATAAAGTTAGAAAAGATAGTAAACACATACACAAATTATTTCATGCCATATATTTTATAGAACACTATACCAAATAAAAGGGTTTTGAATCTTGGTATTAGAAATGGATTACAAAAATAGCAAGAATTAATTATAAAAGTATTTTAGATATTTAGGAGACTTTGAAAGGCAAAAGCATTTGAATACAAGTGTGACAAAGCATATCTTAGAATGGAATTATATTATTACTAGAGATGGACCTGAAAATTACCTAGTTCAGTTGTCTCATTGTACACATGGGGAACTGAACCTGTAACCGCTTAGTGGAAGGCTGATGAGATATCATGTTACCTGGTATGCGTTAGGTGAATTATTTTGTAGCATGGCTCTGTTGTCTCCAGATGTCAGAGCAGCTCTTTTTTCCCCCAATTTCTAAGTTAATTAGCTTGACTTTCTTCTTTTGAGTTGGAAACAGAGACTCCTTCACCTCAACCAGGGTGACAACAGAGGGACATGAGAATACCTGAGTAAGAACCTGAGCGTGTCTTATCTTAGAGATCATGGGCTTGTTTGTTTTTTACTCGAGCAGTTTTAAATTTTATTTTTTAAATTTACATACAGAAGGTGCACTCATTTTGGTTTATCATTCTATGAGTTAACTCATCTAGTTGTGTAACCGCCACTGCAGTTAAGATGCAGAGCAGTTCTGCTACCCCAGACCATTCCTTCATTCTGTCCCGTTGTGGTCACGCTCTCCTCCATCTCAAATCCCAGATAAGCTCTCATCTATTCTTTGTCCCTAAGTTTTTCCAAAATGTCATATAAATGGAATCATATATCATGTGTTTTTTTTAAATCTTGCTTCTTTGACTTAACCTTCTTTGAAAACCAGTGATGATGTTGCATGTATCAGGAGCTGCTTTTGACACGTGCTCAGGAGTGGGTTTGCTGCCTTGTATGGCAAATATCTATTAACGTTATAAGAAATTGTCCAGTTGTTTTCCAGGTGGTTGACTATTTGTTTTCCCACCTGCCATTGCAGTTTTAGTTGCTCTGAATCATCAGCAGCAATTGAAATGGTCAGTTGTGCTTTTGTTTTATTTTGAGAGCCTTGTTTAACATAATTACTTAGTTTTAAAGTTTGGAGACCACCTACCTTTGGGATGTGGGAATGTCACATTTACAAATTTCACATATGCGACAGTGAATTTGTGGGTCTCATACTCAAAAGCAAGATCTTAGACAGCTATCTTGCTTGAAGTGAAGTGAAGTCGCTCAGTCGTGTCCGACTCTTTGCAACCCCATGGACTGTAACCTATCAGGCTCTGCCGTCCATGGGATTTTCCAGGCAAGAGTGCTGGAGTGGATTGCCATTTCCTTCTCAAGGGGATCTTCCCGACCCATGAATCGAACCCAGGTCTCCCGCATTGCAGGCAGACGCTTTACGGTCTGAGCCACCAGGGAATCCCTTGCTTACTTGTTTCCTTATTTATTTGCTTATTTAATTATTTATTTTCATTTGCATGCTGCAGTTGATTCTCATTATTTGCTGAAAATTTTATGCTTTCTCAAATCTACTACCATTTTACCTTCTTTGGAAATCTTTGAGTATATTTATGTGTGTTTATTTGTAGATTCTAGTGTTTTATTGATCTGTGTTTCTATCATTACTCCACTGTCATACTGTCTTAATGTAGTTTCCTAGTAAGTCTAGAAATCAGATAGTGTGAATCCTCCAATTTTATTCTTTTCCTTTGAAATTATTTTGTTTATTCTCATTCCTGTGCTTGCCATATAAATTTTAGAATCAGTATATCTACAGAAATCCTACTCAAATATTAATTGAGATTAAATTTTATCTATAGAGCAATTTGAGAAGAATTGACATCTTAACAATGCTCATTTCTTAAAATCCAGGAACTTGGTGTATCTCTCCATTTATTAATACTTTGGCTATGTTTGTGTGAGTGTGTATTACTTTAAGAAGATGAAAGGAAGAAAAAACAAATAAGAAACTCACCATCACATTTTGATTTTTTGCCAGTCTGCCTACTAGATTTTACTTTGCACCGTCCTTAGGTAGTAGCTTTTTAATTCTTTCCAGGATGATTAGTTGTGATTAGTGGGAAAGACAGCCTGTAGTAGGCATACTCCATTTTGTTCGGCACTGAAAGTTCATTGGTTTTAGTTTTGGTTGTGATTATCTGAGTCCTTCTTGCATGGTGATGCCATGGACTGTGGAGCACCCAGAAGTGATTTACTTTTTTTTTTTTTCATTTTGAATAAACCAACTCTGAACAACTTCCTGAAAGTAGGCTTGTTCAGTTCAGTTCAGTCACTCAGTCGTGTCCGACTCTTTGCGACCCTATGAATCGCAGCACGCCAGGTCTCCCTGTCCATCACCAACTCCCGGAGTTCACTCAGACTCACGTCCATCGAGTCAGTGATGCCATCCAGCCATCTCATCCTCTGTTGTCCCCTTCTCCGCCTGCCTCCAATCCCTTGCAACATCAGAGTCTTTTCCAATGAGTCAACTCTTTGCATGAGGTGGCCAAAGTACTGGAGTTTCAGCTTTAGCATCCGTCCTTCCAAAGAAATCCCAGGGCTGATCTCCTTCAGAATGGACTGGTTGGATCTCCTTGCAGTCCATGGGACTCTCAAGAGTCTTCTCCAGGTGTAAAGAATATGTTTTCTACATAAAAGCTCAGAGCATTCATTCTGGGGGCATGAAGACCCGGGAGAGAAAGGGTAGAACATAGAACCTTTCCTTTCTTCTATGTCCAATAGCATTTATTTTGATTCAGGAACTTCTTTTCTTGACAGTGTCTTGATGTGTCATTTAGAACTAAAAGAAATGAAAATTGATGTGACAGTTGGCAGAATCACCAGGGTCTGTCTGGGAGCATTTCTTAGCAGACACTGCCTTGCTGACAAATAACAGGAGTTAGCATATGACTCAGGATCTCACAATAACACCATTTATTTAGCCCCAAAGAAAATACAATTTCCTTTGTCCTAACACATCTCAGCTGACTGATAAACCCCAGCACCTTCCAAACTGTGTTATCTCCCCTAAATCTTTAGAGGGCTTATGTAGCTATATCTTGTAACAGAGATAATAATAAAATTTTCCATTTTATGTCTAAGAATTAGAAATCACTAAGTGTGTTCTCTCGAGCACGCTATAAATTGTTTGTTTATTTATGGCCAAGTTTTTAGGCCATTTGTTACACAGAGATGTATAAAAATGTGTCTGATCCATTTTCTCTTCTCTAGTTATATAATTCATACCTTCAACTTTGCTTTTATTATAAATCAAGATGCTGTGCTAGAGATCCTCAGACTAATTCTTTATTAAGAATTAGAGTCTGATGAAACAGTTCAAAGCACTGACTAAAGTAACACGCTCAAGAAAATTTCACCTACAGTTATTTAATATACTTTTGTTGTCGTTCAGTCGCTAGGTCATGTCTGACTCTGTGATACCATGGACTGCAGCACACCAGACTTCTCTGTCCCTCACTATCTCCCAGAGTTTGCTCAAATTCATGTCCATTGAGTTGGTGGCATATCTTTTGTGTAGAGGTGTTAGTCATTCAGTCTTGCCTGACTCCCTTTAAGATATTAATATTCTTCTATTAGAATATTTATTTGATTTTGTACTTCTCATTCAGAAGTCAGCTCCACACTGACTCCTAAATGAGATAAAAATTTATATGTTTGTGAAACCAGGAGAAATATTTAAATTTTTTGCCAGAGGATTATACTTTTCCTATGAAACTGTTTAATGCTTTTATCAGGTAATATCTTGTAAGTCATATTTTAAAATTCCATAGCCATATTAGCATGTAGAAATCTCAGCAAGGGTTGGAGAAACTCATGGACTTCACAGAGATTGAAGTGTGTATTTTATCCACAAGAGTAATCAGGTATGTGCAGAAATCCAATAGACTTAGTTTATTGAACATTCATTCATTCATTCATTCATTCATTATTTGTGCCCTAGGATTGTGCTGGCTTTGAGGTTGCAGAGATGATTAATACTGGATTCTAGTTTTGTTTTTTTTAAGCCCTCAAGTAGGGCATTGTGAACTGATTTTAAAATAGAATGGTAATTATCCTTTTCAAAAGAATACTTAGTCCTTCATTTAGTCATTCAAATGAGGGTGAGAGAGCAATTACATTGTAGCCATGGGCCTCTAAGGGAGAAAACATGTCACAAGATGTATGTAAGTGCTTTATTCATAATATATAGCTTTCTGTAGTTCACAGATTACATTTGAGTTACACATTTAATTGTCATAATAATCTTTTGATAGATCAAGGATGTATTAAAAGCCCCATTTATAGTTAATGGAAATGAAGTAAAAAGAAGTTATGTAAATTTACGTCCTAGAAATAGTTAGGAAATGCTGGAGACTGGGACTCTAAGACCAATGCTCAATTTATAACAACCACTGTTTCTCCAAAGTAAGGAGACTTGTCTGATGATCCAGAATTTCTAAAATTCTAATGAAATACTAACTGAACTTATATTGTTTAGATAGGTAGGAAGCTATATGCGATAAGTCTCAATATAAATGACACCTCCAGTAGGAAGCACACCTTGATTAGACAGATACAGATTTTCATATAAACTCTTATAATTACTACTGTAATTAATTGACCATTTTTTGCTATTGTATTTATTTCCCACCAAAAGCAATCCTGAGTACCCTCTTTTAGAAAGACAAATTACTTACTAAATAATTATTCCTTACCATCTTTCTTCCTGAGTGAGTGAAAGTCACTCGGTCAGTCTGACTCTTTGCAACCCCATGAACTGTATAGACTTCTCCAGACCAGAATACTGGAGTGGGGAGCCTTTTCCTTCTCTAGAGGATCTTCCCAACCCAGGGATCAAACCCAGGTCTCCCTCATTGCAGGCAGATCCTCTACCACCTAAGCCATAAGGGAAGCTCTCTTCCTGAGTAATATATAGCAAATTTCAAAAGTATATGCTCTCTTCACTTTTGTACCTACTGTGGTGCCCATCGCATAGTATGGACTGAGTTGGAATGGATTTAGTAAATTAATATTTGCCAATATGTGAATTTGATATGAGTTTGAGCAAGCTCCGTGAGTTGATGATGGGCAGGGAAGCATGGCGGGCTGCAGTCCATGAGGTTGCAGATTCAGACATGACTGAGTGACTGAACTAAACTGAATTTGTAAATAGTATATGTTTATAGTACTTGGTTGGATATATTTTCTTGTGAATACTCAAGTGTTTCCTTATCTCCCAATTCCATTTAGGTACAAAATAAACTATTTATTTATTTTTTTTTATCTTCTCAATTTCACAGGATTATACCTTGACAATGTACTTTCAGCAAGCTTGGAGAGATAAGAGGCTGTCCTATAACGTAATACCTTTAAACTTGACTCTGGACAATAGAGTGGCAGACCAACTCTGGGTGCCTGATACCTACTTCCTGAACGATAAGAAGTCATTTGTGCACGGAGTGACCGTCAAGAACCGTATGATCCGCCTGCATCCGGATGGGACAGTCCTTTATGGCCTCAGGTCTGTAGTGACCGTTTCAATATTGAACTTTTCCTGAGCACAATACTTTCTGTTCTTTATTGAAGGGAAATATTGTGCTATTTTCCTGAGTCCTCCTTTAATTTTGCTGATAAGCAGTTAAACCTCCTATTCAATAGACATCTGAGAGCTTAGGGTAGCATGTTTACAAAGGGACTTATCCCCAGCTAAGCCTAAGTTTTTTTCTGAATTATCTTCCAATATCAGCTGCTGATCCTAAAGCTGCTTTCTTTAAGAGGTAGGGATAAGCAATATTAAAATAGCTTGCACATGGGGTTTCTTTAAAGTGGAAAAAAGTTCTGAATGCCCAATGCTTGTTTGAATGTGGCAGATGCTCTGTTTCCTGAATTGTTCCTGAGCTCTGTGAGGAAAAATAAAACAAGTTAACTGGCAGTATCTGCAGACTCCACCAAAGTGGTGGCATTTGAACGGATTTATGGACAAGAACTGAGAAGGCCAGAACTGAGTCTGGCCTTCCAAGGACACGAAGGCTTTCTGTGTCCTCTCACCTCCAAGGAGTAATCAGACTTGCAAATAAATAAAGCCATCATCTCATGTTTATTAATAGTGAATTGACACTATTAAATGCACTTTTATAGCAGAAAGGATTGTGATGCTCTGCTCTCTTTGGTGGATAAGTTGTGAAATATTAGTTTCATCTATAAAAAGTTTATTTTCCTGGAAAATGATGAAGAAAAAAGATATCTGTCTTACTCTGAAAACATCTCAGGGTAAAGAATTCCTGTGCATTATTAGGGAAAAAAATGACATTTTGTAATGTTCAGTGTGTCTGATATATTCTGTTTTACATGAACACTTGATGACTTTATCATAATGGTGATGATAATAACAATATTGTTATTCATTTATTGAACAAACTTGTCAGGGGTCAGACATTAGTTAGTACACTCCAAGTGTTATTACAGTTATGATGACATGCAACAACCTCATAAGTTAAAACTGTTACCGTCTTTATTTCAAATGAAGGCTGGTATAGCTTGTCTAATATCACAGAGAAGTAAACAGTGAAAATGGGATCCCAGTCCTGTTCTAAGTTCAGAGCCAGAGCTCATAACTGTTAGCCTAGGATGCCTCTCTGGCATTGTTCCTATCTGTTACATCTCATTTTCATTATCTGCTGTATTCAGTGTCCTAATAGGTTCATTGTCTTAGATCCCTATAAGCCAGCTTCTTTGTTTATCCTGTTTGTAGAGAAAATAGTATTTGTTTATCAAGGGAGGGAGAGAGGGAAGCAAAGAGAGAACATGTTTGTACTCCATCAGCCATTGAAAGTAAAGAGATGGATTGGATACAGGCACTGCTCACATACAAGCCTTATGGAAAAAGGGAAACAGGAAAAATAAAACGAGTTAACTGGCAGTATCTGCAGACTCCACCAAAGTGGTGGCATTTGAACGGATTTATGGAAATAATTGTCTTAGCATATATATTGTGGAATCCATTACAAAACATAAGGCATCACAAAGACCTTGATAAAATGGTGACCACATGGGCAGTGGAGGTTGTAATTCACATGTTTTAAGAGTTACACACAGAGAGAAGTCAGAATCCTGAAGAAGGCAGAGAAAGGCACAGAAATAAGTTACTAACTCAGCAGGGAGTGGCAAGTTTTGGCAAAGCATCTGACCCAGTGCTGGATGCATTTGCCCAGCAGATCTTCACAGCAATCATGTAGAAATAATCTTGCCCTCTTCGTTTTTCCTGATGATACCCACATTTAGAACAGAGAACCAGTTATGTTCTCTGTTATACCCAGCATTGGCAAAGCACCTACACTATAAATAAACTAAATGAAGATTGTCAGTGAATTCTGAATGCACATATTCAAAGTTGAATGGGTGGGAAAATCAGCAATCAGAATGTCTGTACAATTGAGAGGGAAAAGAGGGGGCCAGCACAGGTGATAAATACGGCTCTTTTAAGGCATTAAGCCAATAATCAGACAAAAAAGGTGGTTGCTATTCATTCTTATCAAGACCAACTGGATACCATTACTGAAAATCATCACTATCTCAGCCCTGCTTCCGACAAGGACTGTCAACATATGCAAGTTCCTGAACACATCTGATGTCCATAAAATTAACATTTCTACTTGAGGAAGGCTCATGGATTGTGATTGTTCTATCAATTGTATAGTTACTTCTGAATATGAAATTGGTAAGAGGTGTTTCAGGAAATTTGTATATATCTCTTTCCAGTTTTTAGCTGATAGAACAATTTATTTCATGGCTGAAGTTTGATGCAGGCTGGATATCCCTTTTTAACAGCAGAAGTTTCATTTTTTCAATAAATAAGTGAAAGGAACTCAATTAAAATCACTACTGGTGGGTTGATTAAGACCTGCTTAATTCCTCCTGCTACTTACCTACCCCCTGACCTCAGTCATTCTACACCCTGACCTCAGTTCTTAGTTTGCTAAAAACTTAACTTGTATCTATGTTCAGTAGTGACTGACTTCCAACAGCATTTAGAATAGTAATAATATTAATATTAGTAGTTAGTACTCAGTAAAGGATTTAGTCTGTACTTGGCACTGTGCCAGAACATTCCTTATATAATTTCATTTAATATCAACTTTAATTCCTACAGAGTGGGCACTGTTGGTTTGTTGATTGATTGGTTTTTCCTTCTTACATGAAGCAGCTCTGGAACTTGTATACCAAGTTACACAGCTACTGCCCAGGAAAGCATAATTGTTTGAATACAAAGATCTTGCTCTTTATTATCATTCTGTCCTACTCCTTAGGTACTTGCAAGTGGAAGTAAAGAATAGTAGAAATCACCTGAGAGCATGCAAAGGAAAAAAAGGAAGGTAAAGAATAGTGAGATAGGAATACCTTGCATTGATCCACAGATACAGACATTGTTCTGATTGATAGAATAAGTCCCTAAAGAACTATAGTCCTGAGTCATCTGTGGAAGGTTCACTTTTAGGTTCTGAGATTCACACCAATCTCAGTTTACAAAGGTATGATTTTTGGTGTGTATAATGATGGGGCAGAGAAAAGATCATTGCAAAGAAACCGATAAAGGCAAGGTTCATCAGTTGGGATAAGGAGAGCTGAAAGGCAACCATGAAGACCTAGATATAGAAAACTGGTACAATGAAGGCTTTAAATATCAAAGCAGTGATGAAGAAATTGGATAGAACAAATCCTCTGGGCTGAATGTCATGCATGTTCAAGGCAAAATCCTTTAAGGATTTAAGTGTTCCTTCTGTTGAGATGTACAAAGATTGGCAGGGGTGAGGGGGCTAGAGGAGAAGTCATTGAAGTCATTCAGAGGATCTGAGTATGCCTCTTGTAAAGTTTCCTTAGTGAAATTTTTAGGTGTTAAAACATATTTAAGATAATATAGTATGAAGAATATTAATGTTTCTTTAATTTCATGGTGAGTATACAGGTGTTTGGGCTTTCCTGGTGGTTCAGCTGGTAAAGAATCCACCTGCAATGTGGGAGACCTGGGTTCAATTCCTGGGTTGGGAAGACCCCCTGAAGAAGGGAAAGGCTACCCACTCTAGTATTCTGGTCTGGAGAATTTGATGGACTGTATTGTCCATAGGGTTGCAGAGAGTCAGACACGACTGAACAACTTTCACTTTCACCTTCATACAGGTGTTTGTCATGCTGTTCTTTCAACTTGTCTTCAGGTTTGAAATTTTTCGTGATAAAATTTGGAAAAGAAAAATGGCCTTGGCATCTCTGGTTCTATTATCTAGGAAATAGCACTCAAGATTTAGAAGTCTGCAGCCAGAGAATCTTATTTCTCATCTCTTAGAGGTAGAGAATTACCTATATGTGACATGTACTTTTAGTAGCTGTGTGTGAAAACAAGGTCATCTCACCGTAGAGGATGTGTACTCAGTGGGTAGGGTCCTTGATTCCAGACAACCAGGCTATGATCTTCCTGATCCAGGGATCAAACCCAGGTCTTCTACATTGCAGGCAGATTGTTTACTGTCCGAGTCCCCGAGAAAACCCTGATTGTTGTTGTTATTGCTGTTGTTGTAGGTTGGGCATTAACATGTTTTTATTCTGATTGGATTTTTGTTTCCCCATTGCCAAAAGAATGGATGAGCAGCTTACTCTGTCATTCCGTTACTCTTCAGGTTGATTATCATTTTAGAAGCACAGAGTTCTGATGCTATGCAGAGACACAATTGCTCAGTGCAGCCAATTTCCTTAACAAAGTATTATGGCAATAGAACTTGTGTTTTAGCTTGGGCTTTTGTCTTTGACCTCTTATTTAGCCTTAAGCATCTTCTTCAGGTTTTAATTTCCTCATAAATAAAAAAGGAAGGGGGATCAATAATGTCATGTTAATAACCCAGTCATCTTCTAAATCAAATGAGATTAATAAATAGAAGAAAATTGATGTTCTGACATCAGTCTGGAAAGTGAAATTAAATATTTGGAGTAGCATAGTAATTTGTAGATAATAAGTATGCCATGTTACTTAATATTTGATAAAGAAATGAATGCTGGGGATATTTGATAAATAAACAGAAGGCTACAACAGAGAAAGCTTTAGCTATCAAGGTAGTAGTTTTATATTGTAGAATTTTACCCCAGGTATCTTTCCATGATTCTTTGAAGACACTCCTTTGTCTTGAACAAAAAGAACAAGAGGAGCAGAAATGAGGAAGTCAGTTGAAGAGATGGGAAAGGTCCAGGTCAGATATGTCTAATATGAAAAAGGGAACTACTAAAATACCAAGAGGATTGTCAAACCATTTTGAGATCACAAAACTACAGTGGAGTCAATTATCTCTAGCCATTGCTTTGGCAGCCTGAGATGAAGAAAAAGGAGGGTAGGTGCCTGGTTTGAGACCCAAGTTGCCGTGACAGCCTTTAAAAAGTGTCCTGTAGCCACAGACCCACTGTCTCGTTTGTGGCATGCCCTCTAATTTTCATGTGATCAAGCATTGTATATTTTCTCTTAAACCAGGCCTTTCTTTTTATTCTCATCATGTCTTATCAAGCATCTGCTTTTTAAACCGTATTGAAAGATCTACAGAAATAATTAAGAAAAGTGATGAGTAATGTTATTTTTCAAGTCTGAGTTTATAATTTATGACTAAAGAGTAATAATATCCTTAAATAAAGATTCCTACCTTCACTCTTGGCTAGCTGATAACTCAGTTATGCCAGTGTGATCATAAGATAAAATACCTCCTTTCTTTTATGATACTATTTATATATTTCTTTAAGAGATATGGCTGGAGGTAAAAATACTTTCTTGGGATTAGCTCAGCTGTAGAAATGGTGACAACAGACTTTTCACTGTCTAGGAAGAAGAATTCCTAGCAATTTATAAAGCAAATATTTCAAATAGATTAATTATATTTAATTCCAAGATAAAATTTGTCCAATCAAATTATTTTCAGAACACTTCAAGGAAAAATGGCATAGAAAATACAGAATTTCTGCTGATGAGTGCAACTAAAGCAAGTGAAAATCAAATTAATCTGGTGTTGACATTACTTCATAAAGAATGTTACATAGGTATAATTTAGACTGTCACAGAGAAGGCAATGGCGCCCCACTCCAGTACTCTTGCCTGGAAAATCCCATGGGTGGAGGAGCCTGGTAGGCTGCGTTCCATGGGGTTGCTAAGAGTCGGACACGACTGAGCGACTTCACTTTTACTTTTCACTTTCATGCATTGGAGAAGGAAATGGCAACCCACTCCAGTGTTCTTGCCTGGAGAATCCCAGGGACGAGGGAGCCTGGTGGGCTGCCATCTATGGGGTCACACAGAGTCGGACACGACTGAAGTGACTTAGCAGCAGCAGCAGCCAATTGTTACCAGGTTGATGCAAAAGTAATTATGATTCTGGACCCTGAATTTTAAGTCATTATAACTAGGCTTAAATACATCTTTATTAAACAAGATAGGAATCATTACAATCAACACTTTTTTGCCGATGAGAAATAAGTTTGTTTATTCCTGTAACATAAAAATCCATGTTTCAGGATTTGTTGAACTGTTGGAAAGGATTTTATGCCTCCTGTTGGATATGGAAGTATTTTCCCTGCAAAATATTGTTGAGATGCCTGAAGAAGTGGTAGTCAGTTGGCTAGAAGTTAGGCGAATATGGCAGATGAGGCAAAACTTTGTAACCCAGTTTGTTCAACTTTTGAATGATATGCGGTTAGGCATTGTTGTGGAAAGGAATAGGACCCTTTCTGTTGACCGATACTGGCTGCAGGTGTTGCAGTTTTTGGTGCATCTCATTGATGTGCTGAGCATACTTCTCAGATGTAATGGTTTCACAGGAATTCAGAAAGCTATAGTGGATCAGACGGGCAGCAGACCACCAAACAGTGTCCATGATCCTTTTTTCATGCTATTTTGGCTGTGGGAAATGCTTTGGAGCTTCTTCTTGGTCCAGCCACTAAGCTGGTCATTGCTGGTTGTCATATAAAATCGCCTTTTCATTGCACATCATAATCAGATCGAGAAGTGGCTCACTGTTGTTGCATAAAATAAGAGAAGATGACACTTCCAAACAACAAATTTTGACTTGAGATTAGCTCTTGAGGTACCCTCTTATCAAGCATTTTTACCTTTCCAGTTTGCTTCAAATGTCTAATAACTCTAGAATGGTTAATGTTGAGTTCTTGGGCAACTTCCTGTGTAGTTGTAAGAGAATCAGCATCGAAGATACTCTCAGTTGGTCATTGTCAACTTCCGATGGCCAGTCACTGTGCTCCTCATCTTCAATGTTCTGGTCTCCTTTGCAAAGTTCTTGACTGCACTGTGTGTTCATTAGCAGTTCCTGGGCCAAATGCTGATTGATACTGAGAGTTGTCTCCATTGCCTTATGACCCATTATGAACCTGGGTAAGAAAATATCTCAAATTTGCTTTTCATCTAGCATGATTTCCATAGTCTAAAATACTTGTAAATAGCAAATAATAATTTACTACCAAAAAACATAAAGCATGAAATGCACATTAAAATGGTGTATAACATAACCACATTTATTTAATAATGTATTCTAGTATGAAATGGCAAAGTTCAACAATGCAAAATTGAAATTACTTTTGCACAAACTTAATATTTATTTAAAATAGAAGTCATTTACTAGATTTCAGAAATTTAATTAATTACTCTGATCAGAGAATCAGGAGATCTGCATTCTAATCTTACATTTTAGTTCAGTTGCTCAGTCGTGTCCAACCCTTTGCCACCCCTATAGACTGCAGCATGCCAGGCTTATTTAGTGGTTCTTATAATTATTCCTTTAAATTATTTCTTTTTTTTTAATGAGGATTTTGCTACTTTTATTTTGTTGCTTTAAATTGAAGTGTTTAATCCCCTTAAATTTTTTTTTTTAATTTTTATTTTTACTTTATTTTGCTTTACAATACTGTATTGGTTTTGCCATACATTGACATGAATCAGTCACGGGTGTACATGAGTTCCCAATCCTGAACCCCCCTCCCACCTCCCACACCATATCATCTCTCTGGATCATCCTTGTGCACCAGCCCCAAGCATCCTGCATCCTGCATCGAACATAGACTGGCGATTCGTTTCTTACCTGATAGTATACATGTTTCAATGCCATTCTCCCAAATCATCCCACCCTCTCCCTCTCCCACAGAGTCTAAAAGTCCATTCTATACATCTGTGTCTCTTTTGCTGTCTCCCATACAGGGTTACCATTACCATCTTTCTAAATTCCATATATATGTGTTAGTTTCCTGTATTGGTGTTTTTCTTTCTGGCTTACTTCACTCTGTATAATCGGCTCCAGTTTCATCCACCTCATTAGAACTGATTCAAATATATTCTTTTTAATGGCTGAGTAATACTCCATTGTGTATATGTACCACAGCTTTCTTATCCATTCATCTGCTGATGGACATCTAGGTTGCTTCCATGTCCTGGCTATTATAAACAGTGCTGTGATGAACATTGGGGTACACGTGTCTCTTTCAATTCTGGTTTCCATGGTGTGTGTGCCCAGCAGTGGGATTGCTGGGTCATAAGGCAGTTCTATTTACAGTTTTTTGAGGAATCTCCACACTATTCTCCATAGTGGCTATACTAGTTTGCATTCCCACCACAGTGTAAGAGGGTTCCCTTTTCTCCACACCCTCTCCAGCATTTATTGCTTGTAGACTTTCAGATCGCTGCCATTCTGACTGGTGTGAAATGGTGCCTCATTGTGGTTTTGATTTGCATTTCTCTGATAATGAGTGATGTTGAGCATCTTTTCATGTGTTTGTTAGCCATCCGTATGTCTTCTTTGGAGAAATGTCTATTTAGTTCTTTGGCCCATTTTTTGATTGGGTCATTTATTTTTCTGGACTTGAGCTGCATAAGTTGTTTTTATATTTTTGAGATTAGTTGTTTGTCAGTTGCTTCACTTGCTATTATTTTCTCCCATTCAGAAAGCTGTCTTTTCACCTTGCTTATATTTTCCTTTGTTGTGCAGAAGCTTTTAATTTTAATTAGATCCCATTTGTTTATTTTTGCTTTTATTTCCAGAATTCTGGGAGGTGGATCATAGACGATCCTGCTGTGATTTATGTCAGAGAGTGTTTTGCCTATGTTCTCTTCTTGGAGTTTTATAGTTTCTGGTCTTACGTTTATATCTTTAATCCATTTTGAGTTTATTTTTGTGTATGGTGTTAGAAAGTGATCTAGTTTCATTCTTTTACAAGTGGTTGACCAGTTTTCCCAGCACCACTTTTTAAAGAGATTGTCTTTAATCCATTGTATATTCTTGTCTCCTTTGTCGAAGATAAGGTGTCCATAGGTGTGTGGATTTATCTCTGGGCTTTCTATTTTGTTCCACTGATCTATATTTCTGTCTTTTTGCCAGTACCATACTGTCTTGATGACTGTGGCTTTGTAGTAGAGCCTGAAGTCAGGGAGGTTGATTCCTCCAGTTCCATTCTTCTTTCTCAAGATTGCTTTGTCTATTTGAGGTTTTTTGTATTTCCATACAAATCTTGAAATTATTTGTTCTAGCTCTGTGAAAAAATACCGTTGGTAGCTTGATAGGGATTGCATTGAATCTGTAGATTGCTTTTGGTAGTATACTCATTTTCAGTATATTGATTCTTCCAATCCATGAACATGGTATATTTCTCCATCTATTAGTGTCCTCTTTGATTTCTTTCGTCAGTGTTTTATAATTTTATACATATAGGTCTTTAGTTTCTTTAGGTAGATATATTCCTAAGTATTTTATTCTTTTCGTTGCAATGGTGAATGGAATTGTTTCCTTAATTTCTTTTTCTACTTTCTCATTATTAGTGTATAGGAATGCAGGGGATTTCTGTGTGTTGATTTTATATCCTACAACTTTACTATATTCATTGATTAGCTCTAGTAATTTTCTGGTGGAGTCTTTAGGGTTTTCTATGTAGAGGATCATGTCATCTGCAAACAGTGAGAGTTTTACTTCTTCTTTTCCAATTTGGATTCCTTTTATTTCTTTTTCTGCTCTGATTGCTGTGGCCAAAACTTCCAGAACTATGTTGAATAGTAGTGGTGAAAGTGGGCACCCTTGCCTTGTTCCTGACTTTAGGGGAAATGCTTTCTATTTTTCACCATTGAAGATAATGTTTGCTGTGGGTTTGTCATATATAGCTTTTATTATGTTGAGGTATGTTCCTTCTATTCCTGCTTTCTGGAGAGCTTTTATCATAAATGGATGTTGAATTTTGTCAAAGGCCTTCTCTGCATCTATTGAGATAATCATATGGCTTTTGTTTTTCAATTTGTTAATGTGGTGAATTACATTGATTGATTTGCAGATATTGAAGAATCCTTGCATCCCTGGGATAAAGCCCACTTGGTCATGATGTATGATCTTTTTAATGTGTTGTTGGATTCTGATTGCTAGAATTTTGTTGAGGATTTTTGCATCTATGTTCATCAGTGATATTGGCCTGTAGTTTTCTTTTTTTTGTGGCATCTTTGTCAGGTTTTGGTTTAAGGGTGATGGTGGCCTCATAGAATGAGTTTGGAAGTTTACCTTCCTCTGCAATTTTCTGGAAGAGTTGGAGTAGGATAGGTGTTAACTCTTCTCTATGAATTATTTCTAAATTTTATTTTAGCTCCTCAAGTCTTAATACGTGTGATCTTGTAATCTGTAACATATATACTTTAAGACTCCCATGTTATTTTATGTTAAGCAGTAGTTAAAGTGGTACTGATGTGCTTTAGCAATCATAGTTATCATCTTGAAAAATAAATCTCCTGATTCATTAAGAAAGCAAAAACAAAATCATTGCATTCAGGTATACAAGAAACCTGAATTATCCACTAATGGCATTTTTTTGTGAATGTAAAAATGTATATATTTATTAAAATTTGAAATCTGAATCCCAATTGGACTGCATATTATTTATGCTAAGTCATTAACATTATATCTTAAGCATTTTAGCACATTGTTAAAACTGTTCAACAAAAACAAAACAATACCCATTTCCCATTATACGATGTTACATAATTATTGTGAAACAAATTTTAAACCCTTAATTCTACCACGCAGAGTTAAGCATACCTGTACCTTGCTTCATACTCTTCCAGACATTTTTCTCATAAAAAGCATATAGGTAGTTTATCATAAAACAGATTCATATTATATATAGAATTTTGTGATCTTATTTTTTTCTTTAACAATGAATAATTTTTCTATAGCAATGATTATCATGTCAGTAAAGCTCTGCTGACTATCATTATTCAGCCATTATAAGACACATTTGGGATATATTTCTTTATCCAATATAGGATATGGTTTGTGGTTTTGATATAAGGTGACATATGTGGTTATTGCTATAAAATGAAGGACTACTATTTCAAATTTACTCACTATTTTAATGACAAGCAAAGCTTTTTCCAACTCAATTTATAATCTCAAACTTGTGCTGTTGTATCTTGTGGTGTCATTGTTTAAATAAATGGCTCAGGAGATGTACTGATACAGATTAGGACAGTTCTTATGGAAGGACTGACTTTTTTACTCTTCTGACCCATCTAAGAATAGCTGTTTGTCTTTTGGAATGAGGGAGGAGCCCTTGACTTCATATGTCTATACACCTCCCATATGTAACATTAGGTCAGAAACATGTCACTTCTGATTAAAGGTTCACATTCTTAAAGAAAGATTCAGCAGGAAGCAGAAGGTAATTCAACTACCTCCTGCTATGTATGTTCTGTCATTGGGAAAATGGCAAAGGATAATGTTAGCCTGTAATGGATTTAGACAGGCAAGGTTTATTAATTTTATCTTTCCCTCTACTCCTGAAGCTTTACCACAAGATATTAGGCAAGTGAATAGCTGAATAGCCATCTCATACTGAAATATAGTATACTAAACATTAATATCTAATTTTTTACTTGATTTCCTAATTGGTTTAATTCATTTTCATAGATATACTGAGTGAATGCATTTTGTCAAGAAGAATAACGGAGATTTTTAGTAAGAACATTGGTTCTTTTGGCCAGAATGTGAGACCCTGTACTCTAGATTTATCAGTCTTCTAAGTAAGAAAAAAATCGCCTTAATCTACCTCTTCTCTATGGGAAGAAAAACATACATCCCCCCTAAGGGCTGAATTTAATTTTAAAAAGTTAAAGCCTTTTTTTTTTTTATTTTTTTTTCGGCCATGCATATGGCATGTTGGGCTTCCCAGTTGGCTCAGTGGTAAAGAATCTGCCTGCCCGTGCAAGAAACACAAGACATGCAGATTCGACCCCTTGGTCAAGAAGATGCAACCCACTAGGCAACCCAGCCTAGGAATGGCAACCCACTGCAATATTCTTGCCTTGAAAATTCCACAGAGGAGCCTGGTGGGCTGCAGTTCATGGGGTTGTGGGGAGTTGGAGGTGACTGAGCATGTCATCGTATGTCAATGGCTTGTTGTTGTTCATGTGCTAAGTTGTATCTGACTCTTTGAGACCCCATGAACTGTAGCACACCAGTCTTCCCTGTCCATCACCAACTACTGGAGCTTGCTCAAACTCATGTCCATTGAGTCAGTGATGCCATCCAACCATCTTATCCTCTGTTGCCTCATTCTTCTCATCCTCAGTGTTTCCCATCAGTAGGGTCTTTTCCAGTAAGTCAGCTCTTTGCATCAGGTGGCCAAAGTATTGGAGCTTCAGCTTCAACATGTTTTTCCAATGATTATTCATGGTTGGTTTCCTTTAGTATTGACTGGTATGATCTCCTTGCTGTCTGTGATACTTTCAAGGGTCCTTTCCAGCACCATAGTTCAAAAATATCAATTATTTGGTGCTTTACCTTCTTTATTGTCCAGCTCTCACATCTGTACACGACTACTGGAAAAACCAGTTTTGAGTAGATGGATCTTTGTGATGCCTCAGCTTTTTAATATACTGTCTAGTTTTGTCATAGCTTTTCTTCCAAGGAGCAAGTGTCTTTTAATTCCATGGTTTCAGTCACCATCTGCAGTGATTTTGGAGCTTGTAGGATGTGGGAACTTAGTTTTCCTGACCAAGGAATGAACTTGTGCCCCTTGCATTGGATGCACACAGTCTTAACCACTGGACCACTAGGGAAGTCCCTGTAATTAATTTTTAAAAGAAATTTCTTGACCATTATTTTCCATATAAATAAAATTATTTATATTAAAAGTGATTTTTTTTAGAATTTCCCTCATCTTCATGTTCACCTTCTAAGAAGAGAGAGGCTCAGAGAGGGAAGTGATGGAGCCAGATGTCACACAGACAATTGATGGCAAAGCACGAAGCTGATCTCAATTCCCTGACTCCTAATCCAGCACTTGTTATTGTTCCTGCTGTTGCTGGAGTCATTTGGTGATTTGTAGTCATCTTAGTCTGACTGATGTCAGCAAATATTAATAAGTAAAATCCAAACCAAAAATAGCAGAATCAGAATTACACCATTCTTTAGACCTTAGAAATACATACTTGAGGCAGTGTGTATTTAGCAGTCCTGGGAAATCATCCAGGATTTTTTTTTGCTGCTGTATTTTGCTGATTTTTAGATAACATTTAAAGAGGAAAAGAAAATCTGCCCAACTTTTTCTCAAATATTACTGACTCATCACATTCCTATAATCAGCAAGTCTCATTTGCTAACAGTTAGATGGGTCCATTGACTTCCTACTTTTGTGTTCCAGTCCCCTATAATGAAAAGGACATCTTTTTTGGGTGTTAATTCTAGAAGGTCTTAGAGGTCTTCATAGAACTGTTCAACTTCACCTTCTTCAGCATTAAATGTCGGGGCATGGACTTGGATTACTGTGATATTGAATGGTTTGCCTTGAAAATGAACAGAGATCATTCTGTCGTATTTGGACTGCATCCAAGTACTTCATTTCAGACTCTCTTGATGACAATGATGGCTAATCCATTTCTTCTAAGGGATTCGTGCCCACAGTAGTAGATATAATGGTCATCTGAGTTAAATTCACCCATTCCAGTACATTTTAGTTCGCTGATTGCTAAAATGTCCATGTTCACTCTTACCATCTCCTGTTTGATCACTTCCAATTTGCATTGATTCATGAACCTAACATTCCCGGTTCCTATGCAATATTGCTCTTTACAGCATTGGAACTTGCTTTCATCACCAGTCACATCCACAGCTGGATGTTGTTTTTGCTTCGGCTCCATCCCTTCATTCTTTCTGGAGTTATTTCTCTACTAATCTCCAGTAGCATATTGGTCACCTACCAACCTAGGGAGTTAATATTTCAGTGTCCTATCTTTTCACTTTTCATACTGTTCATGGAGTTCTCAAGGCAGGAATACTGAAGTGGCTTGCCATTCCCTTCTCCAGTGGACCACCTGACCTGCCTCTTGAGAAATCTATATAAAGGTCAGGAAGCAATAGCTAGAACTGGACATATGATGGGCTGGAGGAAGCACAAGCTGAAATCAAAATTTCTGGGAGAAATACCAAAAACCTCAGATATGCAGATGATACCACCCTTATGGCAGAAAGTGAAGAAGAACTAAAGAGTCTCTTGATAAAACAAAGAGGAGAGTGAAAAAGTGGGCCTAAGTCTCAACATTCAGAAAACTAAGATCATGGCATCTGGTCCCATCACTTCATGGCAAATAGATGGAGAAACAATGTAAACAGTGGCAGACTTTATTTTGGGGGGCTCCATAATCACTGCAGATGGTGACTGCAGCCATGAAATTAAAAGATGCTTTCTCCTTGGAAGAAAAGTTATGACCAACCTAGACAGCATATTAAAAAGCAGAGACATTACTTTGCCAACAAAGGTCCATCTATTCAAGACTGTGGTTTTTCCAGTGGTCATATATGGATGTGGGAGTTGGACTATAAAGAAACCTGAGTGCAGAAGAATTGATGCTTTTGAACTGTGGTATTGGAGAAGACTCTTGAGAGTCCCTTGGACTGCAAGGAGATCAAAGCAGTCAATCCTAAAGGAAATCAGTCCTGAATTTTCATTGGAAGGACTGATGTTGAAGCTGAAACTCCAGTAATTCAGCCACCTGATGTGAAGAATTGACTCATTGGAAAAAAGCCCTAATGCTGGGAAAGATTGAAGGCAGAAAGAAAAGGGGACAAGAGAATGAGATGGTTGGATGGCATCACCGACTCAATGGACATGAGTTTGAGTAAACTCTGGGAGCTGGTGATGGACTGGGAGATTTGGTGTGCTGCAGTTCATGGGGTCAAAAAGAGAAGGACACTACTGAGCAATTGAACTGAACTGAACTGAAATGGGTGCATAGTTGTCCTCATATCCATTGATTTCAGTCTAATGAGAGCTGAATGTGACAGAACTAAAACTGAAGATATAAAGGACTGTAGTGGAAATGATGTGTGTTCAGACTCCAGGGGATGCAAAGCAGGGAAGACACCAGCTGTGCTCCCAATAAAGATATGTATCTTGTTTCAGATGCCCAAAAAATGGAGACTAGATGTTAATGGGCTTTGTCTGCAGAGAAGAAGCCGAGAAACCCATGAGGACATGCCATTCATTGGCTTGTGAATGTACTTGTATATAGCGTGGCTGTACATAGCACTAGCATGATCCTGACGTGACTAGGAGCGGACCTTCTGGTCACAGGAATATTAGAGGCATATGGAAAGAAACCAAAACTTTATTTTGTTTTCTCTTAGTTTAAGAAAAGTATTTCCTAGTGGATGATTAAAATTGTTGCTGTTGTATAATATATATTCTTGTGTGGGTATATGTATATGTCCCTATTAGCTCAGTTGGTAAAGAGTCTGCCTGCAATGCAGGAGACCCCGGTTTGATTCCTGTGTCAGAAAGATCCACTGGTGCAGAGATAGGCTACCCACTCCAGTATTCTTGAGCTTACCATGTAGCTCAGCTGGTAAAGAACCTGCCTGCAATGCGGGACACCTGGTTGCGATCCCTGGGCTGGGAAGATCCCCTGGAGAATGGAAAGAAGGGAAAAGCTACCCACTCCAGTATTCTGGCCTAGGAGAATTCCTTGGACTATAGGATTCATGGGGTCTCAAAGAGTTGGACACGACTGAGCGACTTTCACTTCCACCCATTTATCAGTTCAGTTCAGTTCAGTTGCTAAGTTGTTCTTCACATCAGGTAGCCAAATTATTGGAGTTTCAGCTTCAAAATCAGTCCTTCCAATGAATAATCAGGACCGATTTCCTATAGGATGGACTAGTTGTATTTCATTGCAGTCCGAGGGACTCTAAAGAGTCTATTCTCAGCCATTAAAAAGAATACATTTGAATCAGTTCTAATGAGGTGGATGAAACTGGAACCTATTATACAGAGTGAAGCAAGCCAAAAAGAAAAGCACCAATACAGTATACTAACGCATATATATGGAATTTAGAAAGATGGTAATGATAACCCTGTATGCGAGACAGCAAAAGAGACACAGATGTATAGAACAGTCTTTTGGACTCTGTGGGAGAGGGAGAGGGTGGGATGATTTCGGAGAATGGCACTGGAACATGTATAATATAATATGTGAAATGAATCACCAGTCCAGGTTCAATGCATGATACAGGATGCTTGGGGCTGGTGCACTGAGATGACCCAGAGGGATGGTATGGGGAGGGAGGAGGTAGGGGGTGTTCAGGATGGGGAACACATGTATACCTGTGACGGATTCATGTTGATATATGGCAAAACCAATACAATATTGTAAAGTAATTAACCTCCAATTTAAAAAAAATCTAAAAAAAAAAAGGCTATTCCAATACCACAGTTCAAAAGCATAAATTCTTCGGTGCTCAGCCTTCTTTATGGTCCAACTCTCCCATCCATACATGACTACGAAAAACCATAGCTTTGACTAGATGGACCTTAGTCGGCAAAGTAATGTCTCTGCTTTTTAATATGCTGTCTTGGTTGGTCATAACTTTTCTTCCAAGGAGTAAGCGTCTTTTAAATTTCATGGCTACAGGCACCATCTGCAATGATTATGGAGCCCCCAAAAATAAAGTCTGAAACTGTTTCCAGTGTTTGCCCATCTACTTGCCATGAAGTGGTGGGACCAGATGCCATGATCTTCATTTCCTGAATGTTGAGCTTTAAGCCAACTTTTTCACTCTCCTCTTTCACTTTCATCAAGAGGCTTTTTAGTTCTTCACTTTCTGCCATAAGGGTTGTGTCACCTGCATATCTGAGGTTATTGATATTTCTCCTGGCCATCTTGATTCCAGCTTGTGCTTCATCCAGCCCAGCGTTTCTCATGATGTACTCTGCATATAAGTTAAATAAGCAGTATACAGCTTTGACATACTCCTTTTCCTATTTCGAACCAGCCTGTTGTTCCATGTCCAGTTCTAATTGCTGCTTCCTGATCTGCATACAGATTTCTCAAGAGGCAGGTCAGGTGGTCTGCTATTCCCATCTCTTTCAGAATTTTCCACAGTTTATTGTGATTCACACAGTCAAAGGCTTTCACATACTCAATAAAGCAGAAGCAAATGTTTTCCTGTAACTCTCTTGCTTTTTCCTGGAGAAGGCAATGGCACCCCACTCCAGTACTCTTGCCTGGAAAATCCCATGGATGGAGGAGCCTGGTGGGGTCACGACTGAGCGACTTCACTTTCACTTTTCACTTTCATGCATTGGAGAAGGAAATGGCAACCCACTCCAGTGTTCTTGCCTGGAGAATCCCAGGGATGGGGGAGCCTGGTGGGCTGCTGTCTATGGGGTCGCACAGTCAGACACGACTGAAGTGACTTAGCAGCAGCAGCTTGCTTTTTCCATGATCCAGTGGATGTTGGCAATTTGATCTCTGGTTCTTCTGTCTTTTCTAAAACAAGCTTGAACATCTGGAAGTTCATGGTTCACATATTGCTGAAGCCTAGCTTAAGAATTTTGAGCATTACTTTACTAGCATGTGAGATGAGTACAATTGTGCAGTAGTTTGAGCATTCTTCGGCATTGCCTTTCTTTGGGATTGGAATGAAAACTGATCTTTTCCACTCCTGTGGCCACTGTTGAGTTATCCAAATTTGCTGGCTTATTGAGTGCAGCATTTTCACAGCTGAGTGCAGCGTTTTCACAGCATCATCTTTTAGGATTTGAAATAGCTCCACTGGAATTCTATCACCTCCACTAGCTTTGTTCATAGTGATGCTTCCTAAGGCCCACTTGACTTCACATTCCAGGATGTCTGGCTCTAGGTAAGTAATCACACCATCGTGATTATCTGGGTTGTGAAGATCTTTTTTGTACAGTTCTTCTGTGTATTCTTGCCACCTCTTCTTAACATCTTCTGCTTTTGTTAGGTCCATACATTTCTGTCCTTTATTGAGCCCATCTTTGCATGAAATGTTCCCTTGGTGTCTCTAATTTTCGTGAAGAGATCTCTAGTGTTTCCCATTTTGTCATTTTCCTCTATTTCTTTGCATTGATTGGTGAGGATGGCTTTCTTATCTCTCCTGGCTATTGTTTGGAACTCTGCATTCAGATGTGTATATCTTTCCTTTTCTCCTTTGCTTGTTACTTCTCTTCTTTTCACAGCTATTTGTAAGGCCTCCTCAGACAGCCATTTTGTATTTTTGCCTTCCTTTTTCTTGGGGATGGTCTTGCTCCCTGTCTCCTGTACAATGTCACAAACCTAAATCCATAGTCCATCAGGCACTCCGTCTATCAGATGTAGTCCCTTAAATCTATTTCTCACTTCAACTGTATAATCGTAAGGGATTTGATTTAGGTCATACCTGAATGACCTAGTGGTTTTCCCTACTTTCTTCAATTTAAGTCTGAATTTGATAATAAGAAGTTCATGATCTGAACCACAGTCAGCTCCTGGTCGTGGTTTTGCTGACTGCATAGAGTTTCTCCATGTTTGTTTGCAAAGAATATAATCAATCTTATTTTGTTATTGACCATCTGGTCATGTCCATGATTAGAGTCTTCTATTGTGTAGTTGGAAGAGGGTGTTTGCTATGTCCAGTGCGTTCTCTTGGCAAAACTCTATTAGCCATGCCCTGCTTCATTCTGTACTCCAAGGCCAAAATTGCCCGTTACTCCAGGTGTTTCTTGACTTCCTACTTTTGCATCCCCTTGTTGTCATGTATGGATGTGAGAGTTGGACTGTGAAGAAGGCTGAGTGCTGAAGAATTGATGCTTTAGAACTGTGGTGTTGGAGAAGACTCTTGAGAGTCCCTTGGACTGCAAGGAGATCCAACCAGTCCATTCTGAAGGAGATCAACCCTGGGATTTCTTTGGGAGGAATGATATTAAAGCTGAAACTCCAGTACTTTGGCCACCTCATGAGAAGAGTTGACTCATTGGAAAAGACTCTGATGCTGGGAGGGATTGGGGGCAGGAGGAGAAGGGGACGACAGAGGATGACATTGCTGGATGGCATCACGGACTCGATGGACGTGAATCTGAGTGAACTTCGGGAGATGGTGATGAACAGGGAGGCCTGGCATGCTGCTATTCATGGGGTTGCAAAAAGTCGGACACGACTGAGTGACTGAACTGAACTGATAATGAAAAGGACGTCTTTTTCGGGTGTTAGTTCTAGAAGGCCTTGTAGGTCTTCATAGAACCATTCAACTTCAGCTTCTTCAACGTTACTGGTCGGGGCATAGACTTGGGTTACTGTGTTATTGAATGGTTTGCTTTGGAAACAAACAGAGATCATTCTGTCATTTTTGAGATTGCATCCAAGTACCACATTCGGACTCTTTTGTTGACTATGATGGCTACACCATTTCTTCTAAGGGATTCTTGCCCACAGTAGTAGATATAACGGTCATCTGAGTTAAATTCACCCATTCCAGTCAATTTTAACTCGCTGATTCATAAAATATTGTTGTTCACTTGTCCCATCTCCTATTTGACCACTTCCAATTTGCCTTGATTCATGGACCTAACATTCCAGGTTCCTATGCAGTATTTCTCTTTACAGCATCAGACCTTGCTTCCATCACCAGTCTCGTCCACATCTGGGTGTTATTTTTGCTTTGGCTCCATCCCTTCATTCTTTCTGGAGTTATTTCTTCACTAATCTCTAGTAGCATATTGGTCACCTACTGACCTGGGGAGTTCATGTTTCAGGGTCCTGTCTTTTTGGTTTTTCATACTGCCCATGGGGTTCTCAAACCACTGAAGTGGTTTGCCATTCCCTTCCTTCTCCAGTGGACCACATTTTGTCAGAACTCTCCAGCAAGATCCATCTGTCTTGGGTGGCCCTGCACAGCATGGCTGATAATTTCATTGAGTTAGACACGGCTGTGGTCCATGTGATCAGATTGGTTAGTTTTCTGTGACTGTGGTTTCAGCCTGTCTGCCCTCTGATGGAGAATGATAAGAGGCTTATGGAAGCTTCCTGATGTGAATGACTGAGGGAGAATCTGGGTCTTGTTCTGATGGGTGGGGCCATGCTCAGTAAATCTGTAATCCAATTTTCTGTTGATGGGTGGAGCTGTGTTCCCTCCCTGCTATTTCCCTGGGGCCACACTATGATGGGGGCTTCCCTTGTAGCTCAATTTGTTAGGAATCTGCCTGCAGTGCAGGAGACTAGGTTCTATCCCTGGGTCCAATCCCTGGGTCAGGGAAGATCCCCTGGAGGAAGAAATGGCAACCCACTCCAGTATTCTTGCTTGGAAAATCTCATGGACACAGGAGCCTGGTGGGAGGCAGTCCATGGGGTCACTAAGAGTCAGGTATGACTGAGCAACTAACACTTACTTACTTATACTATGATAGAGTAACAATGTTTATATATATACACACACAGATATATATGTGTGTGTGTGTGTGTATATATATATATATATATATATATTTATTTATTTATTTATTTATGAAATTAGGGTAATACAAAAGATACAACAAATGTGATTAAAGAAAACTTTATCTTTAATTGTGAGAACAGTCAGTATTGGTTCAAGTTTGATTTAATGGAGTCATTTCTGCTTTCTTCATTTTTCATATAAAGCAAATAGAAACGCTGGAGAAGGGATAGCCTACCCACTCCAGTATTCTTGGGCTCGACTAGTGGCTCAGCTGGTAAAGAATCTGCTTGCACTATGGGAGACCTGGGTTTGATCTCGAGTTGGGAATATCCCCTCGAGAAGTAGTGGTAGTAGTAATGGCAGTAGTAAAGTTTAGTGCGTACTTTCTTTTATTGTTCATCATACAAAGTTATTCATTTTACAAAATTTATTGAAGTACAGTTGCTTTACAATTTTGTCTTATTTTCTGCTGTACAGCAAAATTATTCAGTTATTTATGTGTGTGTATATATATATATACTTTCCTTCCCATGGTGGTTTATTACTAGATATTGAATATAGTTGTTTGTACTATACAGTAGGACGTCTCCTTTATTCATTCTATATATAACAGTTTGCATGCACTGGTCATAGCAAACACTCTCTTCTAACAACACAAGAGAAGACTCTACACATGGACATCACCAGATGGTCAACACCAAAATCAGATTGATTATATTCTTTGCAGCCAAATGTGGAGAAGCTCTATACAGTCAACAAAAACAAGACCGGGAGCTGACTGTGGCTCAGATCATGACCTCCATATTACCAAATTCAGACTGAAATTGAAGATGGCAGGGAAAACTGCTAGACCATTCAGGTATGACCTAAATCAAATCCCTTATGATTATACAGTGGAAGTGAGAAATAGATTTAAGGGCCTAGATGTGATAGATAGAGTGCCTGATGAACTATGGAATGAGGTTCATGACACTGTACAGGAGACAGGGATCAAGACCATCCCCGTGGAAAAGAAATGCAAAAAGGCAAAATGGCTGTCTGGGGAGGCCTTACAAATAGCTGTGAAAAGAAGAGAGGCGAAAAGCAAAGGAGAAAAGGAAAGATATAAGCATCTGAATGCAGAGTTCCAAAGAATAGCAAGAAGAGATAAGAAAGCCTTCTTCAGCGATCAATGCAAAGATATAGAGGAAAACAACAGAATGGGAAAGACTAGAGATCTCTTCAAGAAAATTAGAGATACCAAGGGAACATTTCATGCAAAGATGGTCTCGATAAAGGACAGAAATGGTATGGACCTAACAGAAGCAGAAGATATTAAGAAGAGGTGGCAAGAATACACAGAAGAACTGTACAAAAAAGATCTTCACAACCCAGATAATCATGATGGTGTGATCAGTCATCTAGAGCCAGACATCCTGGAATGTGAAGTTAAGTGGACCTTAGAAAGCATCACTATGAACAAAGCTAGTGGAGGTGACAGAATTCCAGTTGAGCTGTTTCAAATCCTGAAAGATGATGCTGTGAAAGTGCTGCACTCAATATGCCAGCAAACTTGGAAAACTCAGCAGTGGCCACAAGACTGGAAAAGGTCAGTTTTCATTCCAATCCCAAAGAAAGGCAATGCCAAAGAATGCTCAAACTACTGCACAATTGCACTCATCTCACATGCTAGTAAAGTAATGCTCAAAATTCTCCAAGCCAGACTTCAGCAATACGTGATCCGTGAACTTCCTGTTGTTCAAGCTTGATTTAGAAAAGACAGAGGAACCAGAGATCAAATTGCCAACATCTGCTGGATCATGGAAAAAGCAAGAGAGTTCCAGAAAAACATCTATTTCTGCTTTATTGACTATGCCAAAGCCTTTGACTGTGTGGATCACAATAAACTGTGGAAAATTCTGAAAGAGATGGGAATACCAGACCACCTGACCTGCCTCTTGAGAAACCTGTATGCAGGTCAGGAAGCAACAGTTAGAACTGGACATGGAACAACAGACTGGTTCCAAGTAGGGAAAGGAGTACGTCAAGGCTGTATATTGTCACCCTGCTTATTTAACATATGCAGAGTACATCATGAGAAACGCTGGACTGGAATAACACAAGCTGGAATCAAGATTGCTGGGAGAAATAGCAATAACCTCAGATATGTAGATGACACCACCCTTATGGCAGAAAGTGAAGATGAACTAAAAAGCCTCTTGATGAAAGTGAAAGAGGAGAGTGAAAAAGTTAGCTTCAAGCTCAACATTCAGAAAACGAAGACCATGGCATCTGGTCTCATCATTTCATGGGAAATAGATGGGGAAACAGTAGAAACAGTGTCAGACTTTATTTTTCTGGGCTCCAAAATCACTGCAGATGGTGATTGCAGCCATGAAATTAAAAGACGCTTACTCCTTGGAAGAAAAGTTATAACCAACCTAGATAGTATATTAAAAAGCATAGACATTACTTTGCCAAGAAAGGTCCATCTAGTCAAGACTATGGTTTTTCCTTGGTCATGTATGGATGTGAGAGTTGTACTGTGAAGAAGGCAGAGCGCCAAAAAATTGATGCTTTTGAACTGTGGTGTTGGAGAAGACTCTTGAGAGTCCCTTGGACTGCAAGGAGATCCAACCACTCCATTCTGAACGAGATCAGTCCTGGGATTTCTTTGGAAGGAATGATGCTGAAGCTGAAACTCCAGTACTTTGGCCACCTCGTGTGAAGAGTTGACTCATTGTAAAAGACTTTGATGCTGGGAAGGATTGGGGGCAGGAGGAGAAGGGGATGACAGAGGATGAGATGGCTGGATGGCATCACTGACTCGACGGACATGAGTCTGAGTGAACTCCGGGAGTTGTTGATGAACAGGAGGCGTGGCGTGCTGCGATTCATGGGGTCGCGAAGAGTCGGACACGACTGAGCGACTGAACTGAACTGAACTGAATCCCAAACTCCCAGTTCTTCCCTCCCTCCATGTCAACCACAGGTTTGTTCTCTTTGTCTGTGAGTCTGTTTCTGTTTCATAAATAAGTTCATTTGTGTCATATTTTATATATATAAGTGATATCCTATATTTGTTTTTCTCTTTTTACTTCCCTTAGTATGATAAAGTCTGGGTCCATCTTTGCTGCTGCTTCAAATGGCATTATTTCATTCTCTTTTATGGCTGAGTAGTATTCCATTATTGTGTGTGTGTGTGTGTGTGTGTGTGTTTCAGATCTTCTGTATCCATTCATCTGTTGATGGTCATTTCAGTTGTTTCCTTGTCTTGGTTATTATATATAGTGCTGCTATAAACATATAGGTGCATGTATCTTTTTGAATTATGGTTTTGTTTGGATATATGCCCTGGAGTCAGGTTACTGGATCATAAAACAACCCCAGTTTTACCTTTTTGAGAAATGTCTGTCTACAGAGTTTTCCATAGTGGCTGCACCAATTTACATTCCTATCAACCGTGTAGGAGGGTTCTGTTTTCTGTTGAATACTTTCTGTATGTCAAGCCCTGAATTTTTTTATGTTAATCCTGTGAAGCATGCTCCCATCATTGCCATTTTATAGTTGAAGGACACTCTAGCTTTGGGAAAGGAGGTAACTTCATAATGAATTTCCAGTCTCAGTACTGAACTCAAAGCCCATGATCTCATGCACCTTCCCAGAGAGTGTTCCCACAGACTCTGTTCCAAGAAAATGGATGCAAAAGAATCTGGGAGAAGCCTGTACTGAAAACACTGAAGAAGAATGGAGAGCCTAAATTTCCAGAGCCCCTGAAATGAACTTCTAAGAGTCATCTGTCTCCCCTCTAGAGAGAATTTCATTGGCATCATTCCAAATAGAGGAGTATGACCCACTGTCTCTAATAGGACTCCACAGTAAGGACCTGTGCATGGTTTTTGGTATAGCTGTCCCCCTACAACTTGACATAGAGTATGTTCCTCAGGTATAATTTAATATCACTCCTTCCTTTCATGCTTTATTCTTAAGTGGATTTCTCCTTTGCAACTTTTAAGTGCAGAAGTTATTTTTGTTTTGCTTTTCTGAACATCCCAGTTCAAGGATAAACAGTAATGCATTTCAGTCTGTGAGTTGGTGTAGAGGGATTTTGAAATTCTCTTCTATTTTAGAATTGCACATCCATATTGTGAAGTATCAAGAGAATTATAAACCAGGGAAGTGAAGTCGCTCAGTCGTGTCCAACTCTTTGTGACTCCATGGACTGTAGCCCACCAGGCTCCTCCATCCATGGAATTTTCTAGGAAGCAACCACTATAAAATTTGATTAAATCTCCATTTAGTTAGCGAGAGATGTAAAACCTTAGAGAAGTGAGGAGACTGAGACCACATCGCTGCTGTGGTTCCCAGAGACCCTGAAGACTGCCTGTGAGTCCACATGCTTTTTGGCTGGACTGAAGAAGATCATTCTTACTTGATAATCCAGGAAGGAATTACCCAAGTAACATGCACAGTTTCATGTCCATTATTTAAAATATTCTCTTGCTGAGATTCTTCGCTCCAGCATCAGTACTCTCATCCTGGAAGAAAAAGCAGAAAGAGCACTGAGCCATTAACCAGATCACTAAATTTCCAACAACTGGACAAGTATTGTCTACCAAACTATCACAGAAGACCCCAGAATACATGGAAGAAAACCTGTATTTATTTTCTGGAACAAGTAAAATGATTTATTTCACAGAGATTTATGTCAGCCTTATTCTCCATAGGTAGAAAAAAATTGAAGGAGATAAAACATTATCTAGCCTCTAGAAATCACCTCTTAGGTTAAAGGACTTTTGGCAAATTTCTTAGGTTAAAGGACTTTTGACAAAAGTTTACTTGATTTGCCAAATGGGTGGTAAGGGAGGATTTCTAGTACATTTCTATCTTTTTATTCTTGAGGTCACAAATAAAGCAAGCCAAATCACTGTAATAGGTTAATGACTCAAATCACAGCCACCGTATTATGAAATCCTCAAGCTATTTTACTTCTGAGAAGTAGCTCATTATCTTCACTCTTATGGACAGAATAAAAAGTAAGAAAATGCTAAATGGTCATAAATCCTTGGAGGAAAATTCGAATTCCATGTTGTGTTGCTCCCAGTAGAAATAATAGAGAAAATAATTAGGACTTTATATTTTAGCGACTGTAGCAAACTGACAATGAAGGGAAGTTACTGAAAAGACCACGATAAAGACCATATCTAGTTTCATCTGGCATGTTTGGAGCATGGGTTTGGAATCTGACAGCCTTGTTACAAGGCTTTCTTCTATCACTAATGAACTGTGCTCCATCTTTCTGAGCTTCAGCTCCCTCATGAGGAATACAGGGCTTTATAGTCCCTGCTGCTACTGCTGCTGTTTAGTTGCGAAGTCGTGTCCGACTCTTTGCAACCCCATGGACGATAGCCTGCCAAGCTCCTCTGTCCATGGGATTTCCCAGGAAGAATACTGGAGTGGATTGCCGTTTCATTCGTCGGGATCTTCCTGACCCAGGAATTGAACCCAGGTCTCCTGGAGTGGCAGGCAGATTCTTTACCGCTTAGGCACATTTATAGTAACTACTATAGTACTGACAGGATTATCTGGACAAATACTTGTAAAGAATTTCGTCAAGTGCTTGGCACATATTAAATTGTAAAAATTAGTTGCTGTTATTTAATTTGCTATGTGTATCTAAATTTCACTTCTTCTGCTGTTTCCTATCCTGGTTTGTGTAGGATGATATTTGGCAAGAGGGAATGGTGGTGGTAAATCCTTATTATATAACAATAATGTACTAGGTGCTGGGGATACATAGAGACAAATGAGGCATTCATAAATTGAGACTCAAAATGTGGATCTTCATAGAAAAATATAATTGAGAGATGGAAGAGGTAGAATAGAATGGTAGGTCCGAGCCTAGTCCTGGAGTTTGTTTTTACAGGTTTTGTGGCTTCTTAAAAAGTTATGTAACAACTTTAAACTGAAAACTATAATATCATTTAACATAGAAATATGGGCAAAATTAAATAATACCACTTATATAAAGTAGCTGGCACACAGTAGATATCCAATATTTGTTGTACTTTATTAGAGTTACCAAGATAATCATAGTAGTCAAAATTAATTGGGTACATCCTGTGTATCATGTACTGTGCATACACTGTATCTTCGAATCCTCAAATAATTCAATCTGGTTGTTGTTGTTCAGTCCCTCAGTCATGTCTGACCCTTGTGGCTCTTTGCGACCCCATGAACCGCAGCACGCCAGGCCTCCCTGTCCATCACCAACTCCCAGAGCTTACCCAAACTTATGTCCATCGAGTCGATGATGCCATCCAACCATCTCATCCTCTGTCATCCCCTTCTCCTCCTGCCTTCAATCTTTCCCAGCATCAGGGTTTTTTCTAATGAGTCAGCTCTTCGCATCAGTTGGCCAAAGTATTAGAGCTTCAGCATCAGTCTTTCCATTGAATATTCAGGACTGATTCCCTTTGGGATTGACTGGTTTGATCTCCTTGCAGTCCAAGGGACTCTCAAGAGTCTTCTCCAACACCACAGTACAGAAGTATCCATTCTTCAGCATTCAGCCTTGTTATGGTCCAGCTGTCATGGGAGACCTGGGTTTGATCCCTGGGTTGGGAAGATCCCCTGGAGAAGGGAAAGGCTACCCACTCCAGTTTTCTGGCCTGGAGAATTCCATGGACTGTATAGTCTGTGGGGTTGCAAAGAATCGGATACAGCTGAGTGACTTTCACTAACTTTTCTCACATCCATACATGACTCCTGGAAAAACCATAGCTTTGACTAGACAGACCCTTGTCAGCAAAGTAATGTCCCTGCTTTTTAATATGCCATCTAGGTTTGTCATAGCTTTTCTTCCAAGGAGCAAGCATCTTTTAATTTCATGGCTGCAGTCAGCATCTGCAGTGATTTTGGAGCCCAAGAAAATAAAAGCTGTCACTGTTTCAGTATCTATTTGCGTTGAAGTGGTGGGACCAGATGCCATGATCTTAGTTTTCTGAATGTTGAGTTTTCATCCAATTTTTTCAGTCTCCTCTTTTACCTTCATCAAAAGGTAGATACTGATATTTTACCATTTTTAAGAAGAGGAAACTGAGCCTTAGACAAATTTAGTAACTTGTTCAAAGCAGTACAACTATATAAGCATCAAAGCTAAGAGTAGAATTCAAGCATATTTGACTTCAAAGCCCATTCCTTTAGTGCTTTAACAGGTTTAATGCAGAAAAATGACCTAGTGCATGGCTGGGAGGTAGTGGAGAAAACATAATGTACTCAGAATTTTCATAAGGCTAATAACTGAATGCAGTTATTCATTTTGACTACCTACTATTAGAATGTGTAGTGTTCCAAAAGGAAGCTTGAGAAAACACTAGCAGTTCTAATTTATATTTAATGAAACAAAGCCATTGTAGTGAAGTGAATTGCTGAACACTTAATTCATTTACCCATCTATCTATCCAGTCAACTACTGAATGAACATCCCTTGTTGCACTAGGTGGGGTTTGGAGGTGCAGGAGTGGATAAGCCAAACATAGACTCTACCTCTAGAAGCTTGTACTTAGGGAAAAAAACATAAGCCAGTGTTAGAAAATATATTTAGTGATAAATATGAAGATAGCAAGTTGTGATAAAGAAGTTGTTAAGATAGCAAGTTGTTATGAAGAAAACCAAACAGAATGAACAATCTGATAAAAAGTAGAAAAGAGAGAGGGAGTGCTGCTTTAGAAGGTGATACCTCAACTGAGATGTTATTTATGAAGACTGACAGTAGTGATCTGAGGAATTCAAGTTGCTTTTGCAAAGGATGGAGCAAATTGGTCTTAAGGTGCTGAACAAATTTGTGTGCTCCCAGGAAGAAAGTTTTAGTAACACTACTAAAGAACTCAGTACTTTGAACTTTGTTTCTTCTCTTACATTACTGCATTTTACATTCTTTATAACTAAATGCATTATTTATTTATTTACTATTTTTGTTGGCCTCACTCCATGAATATATAAACTCCATGAGAACAGGGACCTCTGTTTTATTCCTGACTCTGTCCTAGGATCTTGATCAGTGCCTGTCTCAGAAGTCACTGAAAAAATTTGTGGAATATATATATATATTTGTATATGTAAATGAATTAGTTATTGCAATTTCTTCACAGTATTTTCTATGTTATCAGTCCAACTACCTGACTCAGTTTATCAGTTGAATGGGATCTGTGGTGTCTTCAGAGTTTATCTCAAATTGATTTATTATTCTCTCTCTATACAGGCCTTCATGCAAAATCATGTCTGATGTACTTAATGAATTTTCATACTGAGTAAGTTAGGTGTAGAAGGAGAAGCATAAAATGAAACCAATAGCATTTGATACCTAATTATCAAAGATCATTATGTTATGATGAGGTGAAAAAAATCTGACTGCCCTACCTAGTAGATACCATGTTCTTTTCTCTTAGTAAAAAGAATTGTATTAGCAGTAAGATGGAGCTTGAGGTGATGCCAGTTCAACAGCTGATAAAGAGGCATTTTGAAAACAAAACAGAATCAGCAATTGTCATGAATTCAGCTTCCCAAATCATGACTTAAATACAACTATGAGTTGACTGTGTAGAAATTTCCATTGGCACCCGGTGTTTCATTAAACTACCTTGTCATTTGCAACCAGTGTGATATTTTGGAAGGTATACAGAGAGGTGAAGGTGGAGAGAGTTGTATCAAAGTGGAATTTAGGTGACCCACATTAACCTTCTACCACAGAATGGATCAATGAGAAAGCACTTCTAATGAGAGATAGCCCCTTTTAGGCACACGTCTCAGAAAATTCATTACCACTGAGTTCAAGGGGGAAAGTCTATTCATGGTAATCCAATATTTTATGAATAAAAATGTGTATGGATTCTCATTGATTGTTAAGCAGAGATGTAAGATTTTTTGCTTGATGTAGACCATATCTATGTTACTTGTAGTATCTTGTCTGAACTTCAGAATATGTATATTTGTGTGTGAGTCTGTGCACACTTATTCCTGTGTGCATGCACATGGACACACACATGTATTTTCTGTGTTTGTGTGATAGGAGGCAGGCAGGCAGTAGGGGGAATGAAGGTTGTTTACTCTGTAGGGAATCAAAGCACTTAGGTTTGTTCAAAACAATATTTCCCCAAACCCTAAATATTTTAGCCTATTTTTCTGGAGTCATGGGTTGATTTTTCTTTTGGGAAGTAAGATACAAGAGATGAAACCATCACCCTTATGCCCATGTAAAAGCTTTGATGATGAGAAACACTATCCTCACTCCAAATGATTCTTTCTTCTTAGCTTTTTTAGTTTTAAATGAATTGTGTATTTTATTCCTGTGCCAAGTTGCTTCAGTCATGTCTGACTCTGTGCAACCCTTTGGACTGTAACCTGCCAGATTCCTCTGTCCATGGGATTCTCCAGGCAAGAATATTGGAGTGGATTGCCATGCCCTCCTCCAGGGGATCTTCCCAATCCAGGGATCGAACCACACCTCTCATATCTCCTCCTTAGCAGGCAGATTCCTTACCCCTAGCACCACCTGGGAAGCCCATTTCATTGCTATACTAATGTTATTCACTAGGGGTTAATTCGTGGAGCCTCGTTAAGTTACTCCATCTCTGCATAGTACATCATCAGCTCCTGATAAAGGAATAAGACAAACCATGGGTCTAGTCTTTGTTTGATTGTACATGGAGTTACTCTCAAGGAGGAAAAAATATGTATTCACTGCATGGGTGACTGGGTCTGGGCAGGGTTATGTATTGAAAGAATAGAGGGAGAAATCAACCCAGAGCAAAATGAACTTCCAAATCCTCGGTATAATATAAACAGTTTCCTACTGAGAGATAAAATTTCAAATAATATGGATTATCAAACATTCCAATTTAGGGAAACTCGATTCTGAAATCACTTAGGAGACTGAATTTGTGTCAGTAGATAGGTTTTAGTTTTAGTTTATTTTACTGCAAAAGTCATAGACATCTTAAGACAAAGAAGAAGCTCTATTCCTCTGTTACTTTTCTTTGTGATTTTGCTCTTTTCTCTTGACCCTCAGAATTCTGGGTTTGTTTCTCCCCCATCATAAGTGGAATGTTTAGCTCAGTTTCATCTTGTGTAGTATTTTTAAACTATATGAAACCAAATTGGCTTCCCTGGTGGCTCAGTGGTAAAGAATTTGCCTGCCAATGCAGGAGATGTGGGTTCAATCCCTGGTTCAGGAAGATCCCCTGGAGAAGAAAATGGCAACACACTCTAGTATTCTTGCTGAGGACATTTCATGGAGAGAGGAGCCTGGTGGGCTACAGTCCATAGGGTCAGAAAGAGTCAGACATGACTGAGCAACTAAACAGCAAAGCCAATCTATGGTTGTTCAGTGACAACCTTCCTTAATGTCAAAAAAGCTATTTTGTTCTTGTAAACAGTTTTCAGTTTCTGTAAGCATGGATAAAAAAGAATGTAAGTTATACATAGAGCTACGTTTAAAATAGATTGTTTACTATAGTTGCTGACCTGGTGGATAGTGGGGAGACAGTAAGGAATGTTTGACTCTGTATTCTAGGTGTGATCAGCTGTTGTAGACATAATTTTGTTCTGGAGAATGTGAGGGTAAGGGCTCACCTATGTAGACAGCATTCACTTCAGACAGATAGGGAATGTTCATCAGTATGTTCCTTATATGAGCCATGACTGTTTAGTGCTTTGAAATGTGTTTTCCAGTTTTTCATTTGTTTTCCCTACTGCTCTGTGATAAAGAGAACCAAGTGAACCAAAAGGGATTTGGGGATGTCAAACTTTTTGACTTCTCTGGATGGCACCATCTGCGTGAACAGATGGCAAAACATGTCACAGGGCTAGAGGGGGACTCCAAGATCAAAAAAATAAAAAAGAGACAGACAGACAGACAGGGAATGCAATGGCAAGGTAAAAGGTGAGTGTCAGTGACTGGGAATTCTTTGTGATAAGACTCTGATGGTGTCACTGAATGAGAGCCACCCTCGGAATCCAAAGCTGCCCACAACAGTGGTACACTGTGTGTTCTGCTGGCAGCATGCTCAGTATTGCAAATAGGCATATACCTTCTCTCTGCCTATTCTGATGGGAGGAGATCTCTGATATTGTTGGTTAAAATTCTCCATGCCAAATAGCAACAGTTAGTTTCCATGAAGCTTTCTCTTTGGCCACAAGCCACCAAAAGGGCTGTCTCAGCGATTTTGTGGTAGAAAATTCTGCACAAGATTGGATGAAGCATTGTAAATACAAATCATCTAGTTTTGCTCATGGTATTTTATTTATTTTTATGTTTAGTTTTTCTATTCACTCATTTGCTTACTTAATAATTTATTTTAATTTACATTTACTAAGTTGTTATTCAGAGAAGGCAATGGCACCCCACTCCAGTGTTCTTGACTGGAGAATCCCAGGGACAGTGGAGCCTGGTGGGCTGCCATCTATGGGATCTCACAGAGTCGGACACAACTGAAGTGACTTATCAGTAGCAGCAGCAAGTTGTTATTATTTTGTTCCAGGTATACTATACTAAATACTTCACATGTTCTGTTTTGTTTTTTAATTAATTAGTTTATTTTAACTGGAAGCTTTACAGTGTTGTGGTGGTTTTGCCATACATTGACATGAATCAGTCACGAGTGTACATGTGATCCCCCCTCCCGCACCCCTCTCTCACCTCCCTCCCCATGCCATCCCTCTGGATTGTCCCAGTGCACCGGCTTTGAGTGCCCTGTTTCATGCAGCAAACTTGGACTGGTCATCTATTTCACATATGATAATATACATGTTTCAATGCTCTTCTCTCAAATCATCCCACCCTCGCCTTCTCCCACAGAGTCTGTTCTTTATATCTGTGTCTCTTTTGCTGTCTTGCATATAGGGTCATCGTTACCATCTTTCTAAATTCCATATATATGTGTTTATACACTGTATTGGTGTTTTTCTTTCTGACTTACTTCACTCCAAAAGGTAGTTTTTACACAAGAGGAAAGTGGAGCTCAGAAAGGTTAAATAATGTGCCTGAAATCAAAGATCTGGTACCTGTAGAGCTGAATGTTGAGCCAAGGCTATTTTGACTCCTGAAATTACTCTGTATTGTTTTTTCCCTTTCTATAAAAACATGACATTATCATTGACCAAAAAAAATTTAGTCTTCATTTTGAAGCTACATAAGTATGAATGATTTGTTTCCTTAGCTATAGCCCCTATATTACTGAAAAAAAAAAAAAAAACAAACCACACACAGAAATTTCCATTTAAGCCACATATCTTATAGGTAAGAAATTTTGCTTGTAGATTACTCTGTTTAGAATACCACTGTTCCATATCAGCTATATTTATAGGCCATTGAGACTGATCCAATTTACAGAATAATTGTTGGTAATATTGTGAAGTCATGTATCTGTAAAATAAGGCACTGGAAGTTTAAAAAATTGAGCTCTCTACCCACCATCACCTATGGATTATTCAGAATATATCATTTCTCTCTCCCTTCTCTACTTTCTTCCCTTCCTCTTTTTTTTGGCAAAAGTTTGTTTTCTGAATATTTAAATAATACATTAGTCAGAGAAAATTTGGAAAGTAAAGAATAAAATAACAAATATTAAAAAAGAAAATTCCTTCAAAGATACACATCATTAATAGGTTAGGCAGAGTGTCCTTCTATATTCTTTGAATATTTTTCACAGAAAATTGTGGTTATGATATATGTCCATTGTGTAATTTGCTTCATTTACTTAATATTGTTTAATCTCTAAATAATGTTCAGCTCTTTGCGACTGCAGGGACTGTAGCCCACCAGGCTCTTCTCTCATGGGATTTTCCAGGCAACAATACTGGAGTGGATTGCCATTCCCTTCTCCAGGTCACTTAATATTATACATCAAATATTCCTTCATTTTTCAACATTATGACTTCATCAGTCAGTCAGTTCAGTCGCTCAGTCGTGTCCGACTCTTTGCGACCCCATGAATTGCAGCACGCCAGGCCTCCTGTCCATCACCAACTCCCGGAGTTCACCCAGACTCACGGCCATCGAATCAGTGATGCCATCCAGCCATCTCATCCTCGGTCATCCCCTTTTCCTCCTGCCCTCAATTCCTCTCAGCATCAGAGTCTTTTCCAATGAGTCAATACTTCGCATGAGGTGGCCAAAGTATTGGAGTTTCAGCTTCAGCATCATTCCCTCCAAAGAAATCCCAGGGCTGATCTCCTTCAGAATGGACTGGTTGGATCTCCTTGCAGTCCATGGGACTCTCAGAAGTCTTCTCCAACACCACATTTCAAAAGCATCAACTCTTCGGTGCTCAGCTTTCTTCACAGTCCAACTCTCACATCCATGCATGACCACTGGAAAAACCGTAGCCTTGACTAGATGGACCTTTGTTGGCAAAGTAATGTCTCTGCTTTTCAATATGCTATCTAGGTTGGTCATAACGTTTCTTCCAAGGTGTAAGCGTCTTTTAATTTCATGGCTGCAATCACCATCTGCAGTGATTTTGGAGCCCCCCAAAAATAAAGTCTGACACTATTTCCACTGTTTCCCCATCTATTTCCCATGAAGTGATGAGACCAAATGCCATGATCTTCGTTTTCTGAATGTTGAGCTTTAAGCCAACTTCTTCACTCTCCTCTTTCTAATCTGTCATATTTGTGAATAATGTATAATTTCAGCCATCTACTTTGGAATATTTAGGGGGTTTCAGCTTTTTGCTATTTTAATGTTGCTATTAACATCTTTTATGTTGATTTTCCATTTTTTAATTATAATTTTCTGTATTTAGATTTGATCATGCACTCCTGTGATTAAAATTCTGTCCTGAAGAGAGGTGATGATTTGAGAGAATGGCACTGAAAAATATACATTACCCTATGTAAAACAGATAGCCAATGGGAAATTGCTGTATGACTCAGGGAACTCAAAGCTGGTGCTCTGTGACAACCTAGAGGGGTGGCATGGGGAGGGAGGTGGCAGGAAGGTGTAAAAGGCAGGGGACACATGTATACCTATGGATGACTCCTGTTTATGTATGCCAGCAACCATCACAATATTGTAAAGTAATTATCCCCTAATTAAAAATTTTAACAAAAAAAATACCTCTCCTGATTTGTAGATTTTCCAAAATAATTGTGTGTCCTTTTCATAAGGAAAGTGAAGTACTATTTTTAAGAAGAGAGAAACATTCTTTAAGAGTAACTGCTGGTATGCTGTGCTAAGTCATGTCCAACTCTTTGTGACCTCATATACTCTAGCCCTCCAGGCTTTCCTGTAGATGGGATTCTCTAGGCAAGAATACTGGAGTGGGTTGCCATTTCCTCCTACAGGGGATCTTTCAGATCCAGGGATTGGACCCTTGTCTCTTGTGTCTCCTATATTGGCAGGCGGATTCTTTACTGCTGAACCACTAACTGGGCTTGCTATAAAGTGTATGAACATTTTGAGGCTCTTAATGCACAGCATCTCTGTAACTATGCACTGTAATAATAATAGTAAACTGTTCTGTGATCTAGTTAGGGAATGGGACATTTTTGTTGATCAGACCAGAGAGGCAGTATGGAGAGGACCCTGCATGGCTTTGAACTTGAAGAGCTAATAGCCTGACTTCTAATTCCTTCCTTCAAAGTCATCAGGTTTCACTGGGCCACCATTGCTTTCCAGGCTCAGTGGTAAAGTGGTTATGATATCTCATCTACCTACATACATAGCTGCCTGAGGCACTTAGTTTCTATCAGATGATGAAGTGTAAAAACAAAAACATTATTTGAGTAATTGGTTTGTGTGTGTGTGTGTGTGTGTGTGTGTGTGTGTGTGTGTGTGTGTGTGTGTGTGTGTTGGGAGTGAAGCAGATGGGGGCAGTAATAGGTAAAATGAGATCTGAAGGAACACTCACAGTTAATTAGGTGACCGTTATGGAGAACAGAGGGGTGGGGATGACAGGTAGAGGGAACGACAAGTAGAGGAAAAAGTAAAGGAAGAAACGTCAATTAAATAATTTCAGAATGGCTGGAGCATGAATTGTGAGAAAGTGAGCTATGACAGGTGAGATATGAGTTGGAGAGGAAGGAAGGGTCCTTGTTGGTAATATTTAGGAGTTTGCATTTTATCTATAGAGAAAGGATGCCATTAAGAATTTTAATCAGGGGAGTGCAATATCAAATGTGCATTTACTCATCCATTTTATGACTCAGAAAATAATTTGAAATATTTGAATTTTTAGAACTTGACTACAAAGAGCATTTATCATTGCACTGAAAAATCTTCTGAAATATTTGTCATAGAGTATCAATTGATAAAATAATGTCAATATGTATCATTCTTACAGTATAATACTAAGTTTTTCTCAGTTCCAAAGGAAATCTGGGTATACTTCCTGCCCAGATTTACAATGCTTTCCCTAATATTTAGTAAAATATTGCATTGGGTCTCTTTCTTATGAAATATCACATGCCTACTTAAATATACAGGACAAGATGGTTGAGACAGTTCAGTAATATTTTCATCAAAATAAATAAATGTCAAGTGTTTGAAGAGAGATTTGATATATGTTATAAACCTTTTCTAAGAAATATAACCTTTTTCATAAAGGACTGACATAACGCTGATACTTTTATTTAAGCATATAGGAAGATGTTATTACTTTATACTTTTTCAGTATTTGAATATTAGCAGAGAAACGCTACATGATTCTTCTGATAGGACATAATCTATAAATATACCAATGAATATTTCTAGGATCAATTTCAATGCAGTCAAAAAATATTTAGTTGGTGAATAATCAGAAATTGGTTTGATGAGGACAATTAGGAAAAATAATAGTGAGCCTGATTCTTGCTGTTTCTTTGTGACCAAAGGTGATATTTGTCAATGAATTACTGGAAATTCCATGTAAATTATTAAAATTAATTTTTTATAAACCCCTTAGGTGTTATATCTCACTCTTTTCTTAATATATACCCATGGATGAAGAAACACTTGATATTTTTTCCCTAAAGAACTTAACACATAATACTTACTTAATATATATGTTTCTTATTTTCCAGCTTCTTGTGTGCATTTTGGTTTCTAATTACCCCACATGCATAGAGTAGTGTACCCTGAGTCCCTGAGAGTGCATCATGGTAGAGCCCTTGGCACATTATGTCAGATGGTTTTGCTTCTCTCATCCCCCTAAAGTGTAAACGTAAATCTCAGACGAATGTTGAACTCAAAAAGCCAGATGCAACACAGAGTACACTGTAATATTCCTTTTTAATTTTTTAAAGTTTTTATTGAAGTAAAGTTTCTTTACACTATCATGTAGTTCCTAATGCCCAGCAAATTGAATTAGTTATAGGTATACCTATATCCCCTCTTTTTTAGATTTCCTTCCCATTTAGGTCACCACAGGGCATTGAGTAGGGTTCCCTGTGGTGTACAGTAGGTTCTCGTTAGTAATCTGTGTTATATATAGTAGTTTTTGTTGTTCTTGTTGTTGCTATTTGGTCCCTAAGTGAATTGGGGCCCCCATGAATTACAGCCCACCAAGCTCCTTTGTCTTCTGCTTTCTCCCAGAATTTGTTCCAATCATGCCCATTGAGTCGGTAATGCTACCTAATCATCTCTCATTCCCTGCCACCCCCTTCTCCTTTTGCTTTCAGTCTTTTCCCAACATCAGGGTCTTTACCAATGAGTTGGCTCTTCCCATCAGGTAGCCAGAGTATTGGAACTTCAGCTGCAGCACCAGTTCTTCCAATGAAGATTCATGGTTGATTTTCTTTAGAATTGACTGTTTTGCTACTTTGCAGTCCCAGGGACTCTCAAGAGTCTTATGCAAAAGGAAAGTATAAATATGAATTTGCTGCTCTAGATGGCAAAAATTACATTACTTTTGATATAAAAAGTCATCATACCATCCATGTGTACAAAAAACTGACTGCAGTATTTTTGCAGTAGTATTTTTAATCACTCTAATTTTTCTTTTTATGTCACTGAAAAATATTTCACCGTATTCCTGTTGATCTCATTCAGAGTCTTACAACAGATTGTGATAGGGACGGTAAGAGCAGGTATCATATACTACAATAGATTATAATAGTGATGGTAAGAGCAGATACCATATACTGAACACTCAGGATTTGCAAGTGATTGCACTAAATTCCTCATGGACAGTACATCGTTTTGTTTTATTTTTCATCAGCACAGCTATAAAACATACCTTTTTATCCCATGTTACAGAAAAGGAAACTGAGAAAAGAATTAATAACATCCACAGGGGCCCAGAGCTGAAATACCAGGTTCAAATGTGAATCTAAACCTGTTCCATGCATTATCCCACTTTCCCAAGAATGTTAAATTTGTGTCTTTTGGTGTCACAGTTGTAAATCCAAGAGAAATCTCCTGTTCTCTTACAAATCTTGCTTATTTCTCCAACTCATTAACTTTCTTGAAAATTTTCATTAACCTATTTCATCAAACTGTGAAAACTGATTTTAACTCACAATTCTTCTATCCTGTAATGCATCATGAATGCAATTAATCTTAATACCATGTTTAACTTGTCCTTTCTTATTTCTTCTTTACCATGGTCTGAAATTTTTGCTGACCTATATTATGTGAATGGTAGGCTAGTTTGTTAGCAATTTATTTGGCTGTTACCAGACTTTTAACTTATACTTCCCAGGGAAGTTGACCATAAATGCTCATATCAGAACATCTGTTTCTAATCATTGAATCATTTTTCCTGACTCTCTTAAATAGTGTTTAAAATCAAGTTTCAAGACATTATCCCTCTTGCTTGAGTGTGATAGCATGTCATCAAGTTATGCAGTTCTGTATTATCATCCAGCAACTGTATGCTAGACACCATTATTTGCATTTTAAAGGCAAGCAAACTGACCTCCTCAAGTGGCATAACTTGGAAATGGTGAACACTGGTGAATGCACCAAGGTCTGAATGGCTGAGTAACTCCCCAGACATATTCTTTCCTCTCTGCTGCACGGATATCAAGAAAAGAGAATGCACACTCATACTTGTTTATTTTATTTTGACTTGTGTTTATCTGCTGAAAGTGAAAGTGAAAATCACTTAGTTGTGTCCAATTCTTCGTGACCCCATGGACTATACAGTCCATGGAATTCTCTAGGCCAGAATACTGCAGTGGGTAGCCTTTCCCTTCTCCAGGGGATCTTCTCAATCCAGGGATCAAACCCAGGTCTTGCACATTGCAGGTGGATTCTTTACCAGCTGAGCCACAAAGGAAGCCCAAGTATAGGGAGTGGGCAGCCTATCCCTTCTCCAGGGGATCTTCCCAACCCAGGAATCTAAGCGGGGTCTCCTGCATTGCAGATGGATCCTTTACCGACTGAGCTATCAGGGAAGCCCGCATGTTCATCTGTTAGTTTGTTTCATTTGGGGTTGTAATGAAAAATGATCTATTAGTGTAACAAAGGTTGCACTGAAACCTCACAATTGTCTTGTCTCTAAGCATGTGCTCATCCTGTTCCATACCAAGTAGAATGAAGCCTTAACCTCCAGTGAGTTCTACTTTAATCTTGGATAAAGTTTCCATTGGTTAAGACCCTAAAACTACTTATAACTCACTGTGTCAATTACAGTAAATCACTGGATGTCTCAGAAACTTGCTTTCCTCATTTATAAAATCACATAACATCAAGGGCTGCTTTCCATCTGCCCTCAGGACATACCAATTCAGACAAGCATTTTATTTGACTAGCATTGTACTTTTAAAAATTCCAAACATTTCATTTTAAAATGTGTATTTCTATTTCTAAATGTCAGAAACCTGAGCTGAGCCTTATTTCCCACATGGCAATGATCAGCCGAAGTTAAGACATTGATACCTTGTGTGAACAGGGTATTCTCTTTTTTTTTATTTGACCCCGATTCTCGCCATTGCCTATTGTCTTATGTAGAGCCTACTCCTCATAGTACAGATGCCATAAACCTGACACTCTGGGGATCTGAGTTTGTGGCTTATCAATCAGATTTAAGTAAATTATAATTTAGCACTTTGTTACATAACATCATATCATGCTCTGTAGTTCTCAAATAGATAAAATATAAATTAGTTGGCCTGAAACTTAAGGTCAACTGCTGTTTTCCTTTATCCAGCCTTCACCCTGTATAAATCTTAAGTTTTCCTACCACTCTAGTTGCTCTGGCCAGTTGACCCTTATGTCCTGGCTCTGGGCATGTGCTCATGTTGTTTTCTGCTAAGTGGAAAACCCTCCCTACATTCAATCTAGCAAAGTCTTGCCCATCCTTCATCACCTACCTGGTAACTCATTCCTCCACAATGACTACTTCAGGTTCTAGTTATCTCCCTTATCAGAGATCTTATAACACAAATTATTCATGCTTAACACATATGACTAATAATAATAAATATAAAAAATAAAACGATGTGCTTATTTAGAGCTAAAGTTTGTAAGAATGCTTAGTCCATGATAATCAATTTTTATCTATTGTTTAAGTCCTTACATCCATTCCAAGTGGTAGTTGCTCATATTGTTGTTATGCTATTACTAATTTTAAGGCTCAAAGAGATTTTACCTTTCCTTTACTTGCTGGAGTTAACCAAAGGATCAAACCCATGTCTCCTGCATTGCAGGCAGATTCTTTACTGTCTGAGCTATCAGGGATCCCAAATAATACCTTTCTGTATCAGTTTATCTTGTGTCTTGTCTTTGATTTTAAAATTCTTAAGGTCAAAGACTATATATTAATATTTTTATTAAATATCTTCTACAGGGCTTAGTAAGCACAATGCAGAATATAAGCTCTCACTGTGGATAAACTAATATTGGTCAGCACCTTTATTGGCATTCAGATATATTACAGTTCAGGCTCATTGACAAAGTGATGATAAACTTGCAAATTTTAGGTTTTTGAATGTATATATTATCCAACTCAATATCCTGATACTCTCTTCAGCTTCCTAATGGTAGCTTAAGGATTAGCAAACATTAGCGTGTTGCATTGTATTTCTCTCACGGACGGTATGCGTTTGGTAATTATTAGTCTATTCTTTTCCTGTGAGAAAAAGACAGTCTAATATGCTTTGGGGAAGGGAACTTGTAGGGAAGACAAGGAAGCTATTGAGAAAGCAAATATGAAGTCAGTTGTGTCACAGTGATATAACACATCTTACTCACTTAAAAAATAATTGCTCTAGAAATAATTCCTCATTAGTGACATTATGGTGTTACACTACCACAAATGCTTAACTAATGTGAACACTGAGCGTGAAGATGATAACCAACATTTAATGTTGCATCCCAGTGCTCTGAGAACAGTCCTAAATAATTGTTAGTAATTACCTGACAGAAATACATCTTTACCTGGCCCTGGATGTCATTAAGCATGCGTTGCAATACTTGAATGTTTATAGGCTATATTACACCTCTTCAGTTATTTAATTACATTTAGCAACTCTTCACATGATTGTCTGTTTTATTAAGCTAAAATCCATTACAAGCCAAATTATCAGAGGTACGCTCAGGCTGCAGGGGATTTAGGCATTTGCTTTAGTTGCTGGAAATTAAAGATAGAGGCTGCTTTGGTGAACCAGAAAGTACAGACTTGTCACCTAAACCGTCCTAATGTGCTTGGGCCCCTCTCCATCACCCTGACAGATGAGCCTCTTCTTTACACATCATTTCCAGAAAGGGAAATCTACCATTCACCCAGGGAGCTGTTTCATGATTTTATAGCCTTCACTATCAGCCAAGTCATCTTTCTATTTAACCTAAATCCTCCATGTCCTTCATGTTAGAATTTATGACCATAGCTTCCTATTTGGACCATGCAAACAGCCCATCATTGCTCCCTTGAGCCCTCTGTAAAAATAGAGGCTCTCATTACAGCCATCAGTCTGCTTTCTTCTTCAGGTGGAACAGCAGAGCTCACTCATCTATTTGTTAAGCAATTAATTTTCAGGGTTTAATACTCAGTAACATTTTTTACTGAATTATGAAGCTAGTTTGCCATTTTTTTTTCTAGAGAAGAAACTGACAGAGAGACAGACCAGGCAAGCTGTGGGAAATACTGACAGCACAACCATTCTTTAACTTGGTTGTCCATCTTCTCATTCTTCCAACCCTGTCCCCATTTCCCAGCTTGGAGGAAATGAAATTGTCTGTATAAAAATGGTGTTACACACCTTTTCCTTTTCTGATAGCTTTTCTGATGTCTTCTGTTTTCAGTTTTCATTTTTCATACAGGAATTGGATGTGCTTGTCTTCACTCTTACCTTTTGTACTGTGCTATAATAATAATTTGGGCTTCCCTGGTGGCTCGAATGGTAAAGAATTTGCCTGCAATGCAGGAGACCTGGGTTGGATTCCTTGGGTTGGAAGAGTGCCTGGAGGAGGGAATGGCTACCCATTCAAGTATTCTTGCCTGGAGAATTCTATGTACAAAGGATCCTGACAGGGCTCCAGTCCATGGGTTCCCAGAGTTGGACATGACTGTGTGACTAACACACACACACAGTAACATTTAGTGACTTGTATTATAAATTGTCTGTCATTTTCAACATAAGTGTTTATGCTCTTTTTTGTGTGAGCCTTTTCTGTTTCTCCAGGAGTTTTCTTTCAAATGAGCCCCAGGGTTTATTTATTTTTTTGCTGATTTACTTCACTCTGCTTCAGTTCTCTATTTAGTCAGCTAATCTTCTTATTTGGGCTTCCCAGGTTGTGCAGTGGTAAAGAATCCGCCTGCCACTGTAGGAGACTCAAGAGACCTGAGTTTGATCCCTGGACTGGGAAGATCCCTTGCAGAAGGGAATGGCACCCCACTCCAGTATTCTTGCCTGGAGAATTCCATGGACAGAGGAGCCTGGTGGGCTCCAGTCCATCGGGTTGCAAAGAGCTGGACACGACTGAGCAGGAACACAGTCTTCTTATTCAGTGTATCATCTTTTGGGTACAAGACAATTTTTTTATTCTTTTCCTCTTGTTTTCTTTAACTACCCTGCATCACAAGACATGTGTGGGGATAACTTTTTAAAGACACCTTTTTTCCATCTTAAATTCTAAACTTTTTGTTTTAACTAGTCTTCAGCAGCAGCAGCAGTCTTCAGGTATAAGGGGCTCTCTGGATTTCACCTTCTAGTTGATCTTATCCACAGGCACCTTCTACCCCTACTTCAAAATTTCATCCTAAGTAGCTAAAAGCTTCTGAAGAATCAGGAAGATTTTTTCAAGTCAGAAGAAAGTCTTTTGCTTTTTTGCGGGATGCTCAGGGTCATACCTCCTTAGAATTCTGAAGAAATAATTGTCCAGCATTCAAAAGGACCTTTTGTATTATAGCAGCTCCTCTTTATATGTTGGCTCAAGGTCGCAGAGCAAGAGGCAGTGCTAAGATATGAGCCCAGCACCACTCTTCGCTGCCAAGGCCTCTGTTCTTGACCTCTGTGCCCCCGTGTATTCGAAACTTACAGAAGATCAACGAACGCTATGCTAGCCACTCTTCTCTGTTACAGAAAGTCTGTCATCCAGAAAGTGTTCTGATTTATAATTCTGCTGGGAGCATGTGTGAAAGGGTCCGTTTCCCTGCAAAATGTGTAGTACTGAATATGATCATTTCTTTAATTTTTTTGCTGATTAGATAGGTAATAATCCTCAGGTTTAATTTGTGTTTTCTTATCTTTTTATACTTCATATCATGCTTTTTATTTACTTTTACTTCTTTTCTTCCACTTCCATTGAAATATAATTAACATGCAGCACTGTATAAGTTTTTAACACAAATGTGTGGCTTCTAATGGTGTGAAACATTCTCCTGCATATTTGGTACCTGTTTTATATAAAAGACTTAAGTAGCAAGCATGCCACTGAGATGAAAATCTTTTGCCATTAGAGATGAGTGGCAGATAAGTCTGAGATGGCATTGTTGGTAGTTTTTGTTGGAGTCATAAGTGCAAGCTGAGTTGCTAGTCTGTGACAGGAGGCTGATTTGAGTAATTTATTTTTTGTGTTCGAAAAATAACAGCAGCAGCAATAACAGTAAAATCTCTTTTACTTACTGGTTTAGGTGATCACATGTACTGCAGGGAAAATGTGTGAGAGGGCATGTTGGAGGCTGGATCAACCTCAGAACATGTTGCCCACTGACCTTTTAATCCAATGTATCTTTTCTCAGCCATGAGATGCCAGCTGTTCAAGGAAGGTGTGTGTATGTGTAGTGATGGTGGAAGAGGGAAGTGGTTTAAAGGTCATTTCAGTCTCACGTGAGTAACTGATGGCAGTGCTCTGCTCAGAACGTCCATGTTGCTGGGCCAGCATCCTGCATCAGCATTTTCCTTTGTCCAGCTCCTTCTCGCTTTCACAGATGGTGATCCATAGTGAGCAATCCTTCAGGATCTGCTTTGTAAAAACACAGCTTAACATAGACTCTGAGTCTACTAGGGAGACAGAAAGGAATGAATAAGCCAATGCATACACAGACTAATTTCCAGTAATAATAAGTACTTTTTAAAGTATTTTCTCCATGTAATTTTTTTTTTTTAAATGGCCACACAGCACAATGAGTGGGATCTTAGTTCTCTGACCAGGGATTGAAGCTGAGTTCACTGCATTAGAAGCACAATTGGAAGTCCAGTCTTAACCACTGGATGCCAGGGTAGTCCTATGATAAGTGTTATGAAGGAAATAAAATTAAACAAGACAGTAACAAGTGGTAGGGGAGGAAGGGTTGCTTTGGCTGGCGTGGAGAGAGAGTGCTTTTTGGATGGGCTCCAGTGAACTGAGACTGGAATCACAGGAAGAAGGCAGTTCATTTTAAGTACAAGGAAAACTTCATCCCCATATCCCTAAAATCCTAAGATAAAAGTACCCAGGAATGGAATATGCTTCTAATTTTTTTGACAGCCTAGCTAGAGAAACTTCAGATTTTAAATGCACTTTATAATACATTCTATCAGTCAGGGGTGCAACAGGAAACAGATGCCTTAGTGAAAGTGGGATAATTTGAGATGACCTGTAATAAAAAGGGTAATTTACAAAGATAAGGAGTCAATTTATAAAGAGAAGGAGCTGTTCCCCACCTCCCCCCCTCACCTCTGAGATAGGATCAGCAGGTTGCCATCTGTTCCCTTGCATCCTAGACTTCAAGAGCAAGAGGTGGGAATAGTCAAGGGACCTGTTCACAAGTTCCTGGGGATGGGGTCTGGAGTACAGTTCCCAGACTCTCACTTTCCCCCTCCTCAGATACCTGCTCTGCTCCCCGTTGACGAAATCCAACTGGAAGTCAGAGAAGATTTGAAGTCTATGCAGTCTAGTCTGGTGGTTAAGGGTGGAGGGTGGAGCTGGAGAAATGAAGGAAGACCTCCAGCATGTGTAGTTGACAGTTTAAAATTATATGGGACTGGATGTGGTGAATTTAACTCAGATGACCATTATATATACTACTGTGGACAGGAATCCCTCAAAAGAAATGGAGTAGCCATCATGGTCAACACAAGAGTCCAAAATGCAGTACTTGGATGCAATCTCAAAAACGACAGAATGATCTCTGTTCATTTCCAAGGCAAACCATTCAATATCACAGTAATCCAAGTCTATGCCCCAACCAGTAATGCTGAAGAAGCTGAAGTTGAACAGTTCTATGAAGACCTACAAGACCTTTTAGAACTAACACCCAAAAAACATGTCCTTTTCATTATAGGGGACTGGAATGCAAAAGTAGGAAGTCAAGAAACACCTGGAGTAACAGGCAAATTTGGCCTTGGAATACAGAATGAAGCAGGGCAAAGACTAATAGAGTTTTGCCAAGAAAATGCACTGGTCATAGCAAACACCCTCTTCCAACAAATAAGAGAAGACTCTACACATGGACATCACCAGATGGTCAACACCAAAATCAGATTGATTATATTCTCTGCTGCAAAAGATGGAGAGCTCTATACAGTCAATAAAAACAAGACCAGGATCTGACTGTGGCTCAGAACATGAACTCCTTATTACCAAATTCAGGCTGAAATTGAAGAAAGCAGGGAAAACCGCTAGACCATTCAGGTATGACCTAAATCAAATCCCTTATGATTATACAGTGGAAGTGAGAAATAGATTTAAGGGCCTAGATTTGATAGATAGAGTGCCTGATGAACTATGGAATGGGGTTCGTGGCATTGTACAGGAGACAGGGATCAAGACCATCCCCATGGAAAAGAAATGCAAAAAAGCAAAATGGCTGGCTGGGGAAGCCTTACAAATAGCTGTGAAAAGAAGAGAAGTGAAAAGCCAAGGAGAAAAGGAAAGATAAGCATCTGTATGCAGAGTTCCAAAGAATAGCAAGAAGAGATAAGAAAGCCTTCTTCAGTAATCAATGCAAAGAAATAGAGGAGAACAACAGAATGGGAAAGACTAGAGATCTCTTCAAGAAAATTAGAGATACCAAGGGAACATTTCATGCAAAGATGGGCTCGATAAAGGACAGAAATGGTCTGGACCTAACAGAAGCAGAAGATATTAAGAAGACGTGGCAAGAATACACAGAAGAACTGTACAAAAAAGATCTTCACAACCCGGATAATCACGATGGTGTGATCAGTCATCTAGAGCCAGACATCCTGGAATGTGAAGTCAAGTGGGCATCACTATGAACAAAGCTAGTGGAGGTGATGGAATTCCAGTGGAGCTATTTCAAATCCTGAAAAATGATGCTGTGAAAGTGCTGCACTCAATTTGCCAGCAAATTTGGAAAACTCAGCAGTGGCCACAGGACTGGAAAAGGTCAGTTTTCATTCCAGTCCCAAAGAAAGGCAATGCCAAAGAATGCTCAAACTACTGCACAATTGTACTCATCTCACACGCTAGTAAAGTAATGCTCAAAATTCTCCAAGCCAGGCTTCAGCAATATGTGAACCGTGAACTTCCTGATGTTCAAGCTGGTTTTAGAAAAGGCAGAGGAACCTGAGATCAAATTGCCAACATCTGCTGGATCATGGAAAAAGCAAGAGAGTTCCAGAAAAACATCTATTTCTGCTTTATTGACTATGCCAAAGCCTTTGACTGTGTGGATCACAATAAACTGTGGAAAATTCTGAAAGAGATGGGAATACCAGACCACCTAACCTGCCTCTTGAGAACTCTGTATGCAGGTCAGCAAGCAACACTTAGAACTGGACATGGAACAACAGACTGGTTCCAAATAGGAAAAGAAGTACGTCAAGGCTGTATATTGTCACCCTGCTTATTTAACTTCTATGCAGAGTACATCATGAGAAAAGCTGGACTGGAAGAAGCATAAGCTGGAATCAAGACTGCCAGGAGAAATATCGATAACGTCAGATATGCAGATGACACCACCCTTATGGCAGAAAGTGAAGAGGAGCCAAAAACTTCCTGATGACAGTGAAAGAGGAGAGTGAAAAAGTTGGCTTAAAGCTCAACATTCAGAAAACGAAGATCATAGCATCCAGTCCCATCACTTCATGGGAAATAGATGGGGAAACAGCGGAAACAGTGTCAGACTTTATTTTTGGGGGGGCTCCAAAATCACTGCAGATGGTGATTGCAGCCATGAAATAAAAAGACGCTTACTGCTTGGAAGAAAGATTATGACCAACCTAGACAGTATATTCAAAAGCAGAGGCATTACTTTGCCGACTAAGGTCCGTCTAGTCAAGGCTATGGTTTTTCCTGTGGTCATGTATGGATGTGAGAGTTGGACTGTGAAGATGGCTGAGCGCCGAAAAACTGATGCTTTTGAAATGTGGTGTTGGAGAAGACTCTTGAGAGTCCCTTGGACTGCAAGGAGATCCAACCAGTCCATTCTGAAGGAGATCAGCCCTGGGATTTCTTTGGAAGGAATGAGGCTGAAGCTGAAACTCCAGTACTTTGGCCACCTCAAGCGAAGAGTTGACTCATTGTAAAAGACTTTGATGCTGGGAGGGATTGGGGGCAGGAGAAGAAGGGGACGGCAGAGGATGAGATGGCTGGATGGTATCACTGACTCGATGGACGTGAGTGTGAGTGAACTCCGGGAGTTGGTGATGGACAGGGAGGCCTGGCGTGCTGCGGTTCATGGGGTCGCAGAGTCGGACACTACTGAGCGACTGAACTGAAATGAACTGGATGTGGGAGAAGTGACAGCAGACCCATCTGAGGTTATAACCTCAATCAGTCACTGACCAGCTATAGATCAGCAGCTGTGAGCCTCTCATTTTGTTAAAAAAAAAAAAAAGAAATTAAAGGACTGGAATAAAACCGGCGAACTTATTCTGAAATCGTATGTCTCTAATGTGTCATAAATAAAAAGCAACTATTTTAAATATTAAATGCAACAATAAGTATCTGGCATATCTAAACTGTTTTAAATTGTGAAAACAAACTAAAAAGAAATCATTGTTGACAATTAGAGTCCTGGCTCTATGTCTTTCCCGTTGATAAGTGGCTCTTATATAATTAAATGTCTTATAGCGATCTGAAGCCAGATTTCACTTGTTAGTTTGTGAATCAAAAAATAAAATAGACAAAAAAAAGATTTTTTTTTCCTCAGGGTCACAATCCCTTTAAGATTTAATCTAGAAAGAAGAATGGATATTCTCATTTATGAGATAAGCAAAAGGTTTATGGATAAGACCACCAGTTATGTTATATGGAGAATCTTGATAAACACAGGACTGACTACAGATGGGTATGTCTGTATCAACATTTTGGTTGATTAGGATTTATATGCTTACAGAATGAGATTTTTTGAGATACTGCTGTTTGGATTCCATAGGCGTGTTGCTTAAGGAAATGTCTTTCATTGTAATCCCTGAATTTGTAGCAGAAATCCGTGTTTCCTCTATTGTGCAGGGTATCTTTACAGAGAATAAGATTCCAAAAGAGCAAGGAGTCACAGAAAGCCAGCAGCTGCAGATGAGTACAAATAGCTCCAGTCTGAAAAGCACGATTTGTCAAATGGTAGCATGACTGCTAGCAATCTTACTTTTTTTGGTGATTACAAAGTTGAGCATAGTAGCCCATGTGACTCTACAGGAGGACTTGTAAAGAACTTTTAAAAACAATTATGCATGAGTGTTGGAGATTATACTTTAAACAGAAGGCCTCTATGGAGGTAACTCAAAAGCATAGGCTAGAAGAAAAATGCTGTGGGAGACCTTCAATCAGGAGAGAATATTAAGTGGGACTCCTAGGGGAGCGGCCTGTGTTTGCATGTCTGGGGTGGGCTAATCTACATAATTGACTAAAACAGAATAAACAGCTGTGAAATACAATCTTTGAATGTGTGGGTAAAACAAAATTACAAAATATACAGGGTCATAGAACATGTAATATATTTTCACAGCATTGTAGAATTTCCAAGCTCACTTGGGATCTAAGAAATTGGCCAGTCCTCCAGAGAAGCTAAATGACTTCATCAAGGGCAACCTGCCTAGTTAGTGATAACCTGGTAGTTACCTATGTGGGCTCCGGAGACTAACATCCTAGATTTAAATCTCAACTCTACTGCTCCCTCTGTGACCTTTGGGGAAAATCACTCTACCGTTCTGTGTCTCTATTATCTAATCTGTAAAATGGAAATAACGATAGGACACTCCTCATGTTAAATAGGATGAAATGTTTCAGTAACACTGGGTGGTGTCTGGAACATAGTAAGAGATCAGTTAATTTGAGATATGTTATTATTGAGAATACCAGAGCTGAGGTCAGCTAACCCCTGCAATAGGTGTTCTATCTTCTCTACAAAAGACAAGAATATATAAGAGGGGATATATGTAAGACATTAGTTTCCCAACTGGAATAGTTGTAAGATACAAAATAATATCAAGTCTTTTTGGAGATATTAAAACAAAAAACATTAAGTATTTTCAGGGGAAGTGACTGAGATGAGCTCTTTAGAACTTCTCAAAATTTCAGTTCATACCTTTATGCTGAAATAAAGTAACTGGGATTTCCCCCCATAGTTGGACGTGTTTAATGTTTGTTTTACAGAAAAATATATATTTTCATAATACATATTTAATCATATGAAAATATCAATGTATTTTTTGATAATTGACCTTTTTAACATCCTAATTTTTCTCTATTAATGCTGCCTACTAATCCCAGAGGTTCCTTTTTTGTCCCTGCAATTAAAATAAGTTGTGTGTTTAAGTAAATGTACATTTTGAACAAAGTAGAAGCATGCAGTGAGTTAGAACATTATTTTTTTAACATAATTGGGGATAAGGCAGCTAATTTTCTTTAAAAAATATGCCAAGATGCTGAATTTTTTTTTTTTTTTTGGTGGAACAGCTAGAATGTTGTCTTGATAGATCAAAGTAAACGTTCAGAGTCACTTTTTGATAATCTCTGGTTGAAATCCTAACAAGTTTTTCACGTGTTAAGGCACATGTTTAACCATATATTTTAGCTCCTAAAAGCCCCTCTTGAACAATCTGCTGAAAGACCCCATGTGTCACATTGATGATCCTGAGTTATTTCCTATTGGCTGAGGGGCAAAGGCATTTATTATCACTTAATAACTGTCCTAGGTCATATTCAAACTTGGAATGATATACTAGCATCAGTAAATCTCAGTTAATGACACTTTAAAATGTCTGTTATATCTTTGATATGAAATACTGGCATAGTTGTATTTCTTGATTTTATAGCTGCATCTAGTGACTTTTTATGCTATGTTACACATTTAGTTTTCCTGCACTGTGTCAGTATTTTGTGACATAAATCTTTTTGGATCAATGGCTGAGGAATAAAAAGTTTATCTGAAGATCTCTTAGCCCAGTTAGAATATTGGTGCTCCCCAAAAGTGGCTCTTGTCATGCAGTAGTATTCAGCCCCCCAAAGAAGACACATTTCCAGTTTTAGCTATAGAAGATTTCTTCTAATCTTCATTTTGGAGGCATCACTGACTGCTTCCTTTGACTGAAAACTGGACTGTCTTCATATATTTCCCAATGGTCTTAAAACTTAACCAGGATACCTGCCTAATGAGTTATTAGCTACATTTCAAGAAATGTAGTGATGCTGAGTAATTTAAGGCCCATTAAGGATGTTTATCAGGATTCAGAAAGGCAGGTTCATGAAAAACCCATTAAGTATATTTATTCTGTTGACTTATTCTTAGAGAAATGTAGCTCTGTTATAAATCAGTGTCCCAAGGAATAGATTTTGATGTTGGTCATTGAGCTTTTCTGAATAAAATTTATTCCAAGGTGGCTTCTTCTGTAAGGATGATTTTGACTTTCAAATTTGTTTTAGAACTTTTTAAAATAAATTGAATCAGATGCTTATATTAGAGAATTGTTCCAAAATCCTCAGTTTGAGAATACCTGTGACCTTGACTGTTTTGTTTGTTTTATGTTGTTGTTATTATTATTTTTATTTTAGTCTTGGCATAGGCCAACACCTGGCAAGGTTTTTGAGATACAAATAAAAATAGATGTGGTTTCTGATCTCATAAAACACCTAGAAAATATGCAGATTTGTTACATTTGTTCAGTTCAGTCTGTACTTTGTCTTAAAATTTGTTAATAAGAATTTCATATACACATATGACATAATGACTCTTTTTGAATATTTATATGTTGGAATATGATTTATATCATAGCTCTGCTCTGCTTAAAAGGGTGTGAATATTCTACATTTCTTCATGAATACAAACATATACATATGCCCGCTACCAAGTAGCTACTGGTTAAATGAGTTATCACTGTGTCTACTCATTAGCAGTGAGTAATAACAAAAGATGAAGAAAATTTAGTGTTACAGAATTTTTTCTTACTTTTATCATCTCACAACAAAGCGATATGGCAGGCTTCTAGTTCACTGTTTCAGGAGCAACCATGCATTGGAGCATGTAAGTGACTTGTCCCTGGTCACTCATCCTTTTCTGTATGATCAGGATTCCAAGTGGATTATTTTGGCTACAGAATTTCTGTTTTAATCCCAACAGGAAATACAAAGGCTTATAAACATCAACTAGAAAACATTTATATATATTTTTAGTTAGTTTCATGAAGTTGTTGTTTTTTAGTCACTAGTCACTAAATCATGTCTGACTGTCTTATAACACCATAGACTGTGACCTTCCAGGCTCTGTCCATGGGATTTCCTAGGCAAGAATACTGGAGTGGGTTGCCATTTCCTTCTCCAGTGGATCTTCTCAAACCCAGAGATCAAAGCCACATCTGTTTCCTGCATTGGCAGGTGGATTCTTTAGCACTGAGCCAGCAGGGAAGCCCTTTATGAAGTATGCTATAATATTTAAAAAAAAGTGAAACATCAGTGGGAATATGAATGTTGTTGATGTGAGAAAAACACTTTCCTAATACTTCATTTTTAAAGCATGAGTAGAAACCCAATTGCTTCTGCAATAGCATTAGTCAATTTATTTTTCTTACTCACAGCCTAGTGTTCACAGATGTTAGTTGCCTTGAATATACATCAGCAGAAAGTGTCAACCACAGCATATAGTAGCAGTTGCAAAATTCACCTCACCTACACAGTCAGACATCTATTTATGACTATCCCTCTTTATCCTATGTATCCCTTGTACCTTTCATGTCTTTGGTGTTCATTCTATCAAACAAAGTTAATTTTCTCTAGTGTATCAAGATGAAGATTGTATCTGCTATTTTACTTAAATAGCATGAGAATTTGTATGCCCACTAGGTAGCGAATTTTATTTCCTTTGACAATTTCTCTTCTACACAATACAAGTTCCTCTATGTTAGTGGTAATTCAGGTTACATCTACATGTTAAAAAAAGACAGTAGACCAGTGAAAAATTTAGCCAAGCATCACATAACCAAAATACATTGACCTCTTTTAACCCTGAGCAAATGTGAGTGTTAAAGTTTTATATAACTTTAATAATTTATAAAATAATAAGTTATAGACATTTGATCAGTCCCATCAAAAACAGAAACAATCAGTTTAATAGTAGGGTAAACTCTTTAACTAGTTATATAATTTAATAAGTAGACTAAGTTTTACTTACTGTTTAAAATATAAAATGAATCTCTAAAACATAAGACATATTGTAAGTTTTAAAAAAGAGAAATTATGCAATAAAATAATCCCCCAAATAAAAGATTTATGCACAGCAAAACCAAGTGCTTGATTCTATAATTCATGTCTTTATCCTTTCAACAGATCCCTTTTGATTCCCTTACAATAAATAGAAAAAAATTCAGCTTTTAAATAGCTTAAAGTTTACTGAGAAAAATCATTCTTACAAAATAGAAATAAGCAAGATAATTTAGATTGTAATAATTCCTTGAAGAAAATAAATAGCTAAGATGGAGCTTGAGTTAAGGCAGCTACTTTGGGTGGACTGCTTAAGAAATCCCTTTCAGAAGAGGTGATTTTGAGATGAAGGATAAGGAAAATATAGGGCTTTGTGAGTATTGGGGGTAGGGAAATTCATATTCTAGGCAGAGAGAACAGATGTGAAGACTGGAAATAGTGAGTGGCGACTTGGTGTGAGATCATATTGGGAAGAAAAGGTTAGCTTATGCAGGTAACACTAGGTCATAGCCAAGATTGGGAATTTTTTGGAAGAGCCTCTAAAAATTTCGAAGAGGACTGGTAGACTCCTATCTGTGTCTTTAAACTGTCTTACCCTTGTATGAATAATAGTCGGGAGGCAGATGGAGAGACTAAGAGACCAAGATACTGTAGTAACATGGAAGTGGGGCAATGGGGCCATGGATGCTGAAGAAGGCAGATGGCTGCGGAGTTGAGGCAGAGAATCCTCCTGGTAAAGGAGAGTAAGGAGTCCAAGGTGGACAGCAGTCACAGGATGCTCACTTATGTCCAAATAGGAAAGCAAAAATTAGCAAAGCACAAACCTTAATGAAGCAGTAATCACACTGAAGAGGCAGGAGCTACTTACAGTAACTTACGCGTTTCATCCTACAACAAAGGAGTAAGACGCTTAAACCTGACCAAGGAATTTCATAGATTCAGTCTGCCTGGACTACTTGTCTAAGTTGTGTTCAAAACCTTTTCTTTTCCTTTCCCTCTCTCTCTCTCTCTCTCTCTCTTTTTTTTTTTTGGCCATGAGGCATGTGGGATCCTAGTTCCCCAGCAGAGGATCGATTCTGTACTCTCTGCATAGGAAGGCAGATTCGTAACCACTGGGCCATCAGGGAAACCCAGTGCCCGAGACCTTTTAATGAAAAAGGTCTAGCTATGGATTTTTTCTCTCAAGCTAGGGCTGCATTTATTTCTGTTTCCAACACACAAGTATAGTGCCTCTCAGAGTAGACTATGCCAAAGTTCATCAACTTTAACACCAGTTTTCCCACTTGGTTTTGTTTACCAGATGTAAAGGGCTGTTATGGGTAGGTACTCTTTTATATTCTTTACATAAATTATTATATTACTTCATCCAGAAACTGTTAGGTAATTATTATTGTTATTAAAATGCCCCCTTTTTACAGACAAAGAAACTAAGGTTGGTTAGGAGATATTGACCATCTTGACGTGTATCTCAGTGTTAATGAGGCAGAGTTAGGATTCATACCTTTGTCTGTTGTGTTTTAAAGTGTGATTTTTCATAACATTATGCTGCCTTATTGATCAGAAAGCATACTGATAATCACTTAGAACTGTTTTTTGGCTCTTTCTAGTAGGTCTTCTATTAGTGAAAAGACAGGTTAGTGAAAAATGATGACAGAGAAATATAAAGACACTGGAGACATATACATCTCTCCCTGATAAATTATAAAGGTACTGTCTGTTTTAGATAAATAATCCTTCCAGCCAATAGGAGAAAACTCTCTAAAAGGCTATGAGAAAGATTATTCAGGACAGACCAAATTGGGTGACAGATGAAAGGCTTATTGTGTATTATAGTAACACACTTGCAAAGCACTACACTCTGTATAGAAATGTCAAAAATGATGGACCAAAGCTGAGATTGTTGGGAAATTTGATTTTAAGATCTTGAGAAAAGAAGGAGAAAACAAACATGAGTGGAAGACTGAGAGCCACATTGATTTTCTCAGTCACCTGTCGTGCTTGTAAAATAGAGTCCTGGGATGGCCCCATTCCATCACAAGAGCTTCCGGAGAATAGAAACTGCCTGTTTAATAAATGCTTCCAGGTGATTTGGGGTACCAGGTAGGCAATGGACCAAATCTTGGGAGAATACTGATTTAGTACACTCTGTTTAATTTACAAAGCATCATGAGGCCCACCAGGGAAAATGATTTTCCAAAGTTGTAGCACTCTTTTTGTTAGAGATTAGGCTAAATCAGGCTCCTTGAGACCCAGTGCCATCTCCTTTGGGACTTAATTTTTCCAGCTCAGTCATGGACCAGCTAACACCATGTATCACTGATATTTCTTTTCTAGAATCACAACCACAGCTGCATGCATGATGGACCTGAGGCGGTACCCACTGGATGAACAAAACTGCACCTTGGAAATTGAAAGTTGTAAGTTTTTCTGAGAATCCAGCTAGACTGCGCTTGGGTTCAGGGTTCTCCTTGGGCATAGATTTCCTACTCTCTTTCATGTTCAGACCACAGTCCTGCTAGGTTTGTGCTAGGATGGCAAATTTGGTGGAGGGAGGCACTGGCAGTGTCTTCCTTCAATGATGCTGCTACCCTCTTCATCTCATCCTTAAATTCCAGGAGAGAAGTGTAGGGAAGCAGTAATCTAGCAATTAAAGGGAAATGCTAAGAGTCTGAATGGAGACTAATGGTTATTTCGGGCATTTATTATATGGAATTGGGACAGAGAGCTGCAACAGCCTTGGGAAAATAGGTGGAGATGGCAGGATGATACAAGATGCCCTAATTATCTTTGCCTTTTACAAACATTCTCTGCAAGTGCAGAGTAAAGGTGGCCTCTGAATTAGTTAATGTGTTCATACATTGTGGCTCGGTGGGTTGTTTTCTGTTTTGAGAAACTATTTTCCGTGTCTAAAATGTATTTTATATTCTTGCTGAAGGCTATATGATGAGCAAGTTTGATGCATATGTGTATTATGTTTTCTGTGCTGACCTGTTTAGAGTGTTGGTGCTTTTTCTAGGCCACATTTTCAGCATCCTTCTTGACAATTCAGCTACCTACACTTTTGTGTAGGCTAAAACATTGATTTCATAACCCATTACCATTTCAGAGGTCACACAGTGAGGCCATTTAAGGTGGAGTAGGACTTTGAATCTTTTTTTCTCTGCCAATTTTTTGTGGTGTTTTTATATTTCATCCTATCAAACAATTGGAAGCTGATGATTTTATATCCAGCATTCTAAATAATGAGCAGCTTGACTACTTTCCTTATACCCTCTGCCTTTCGGAGGAAGTCAAGCCTTGGCAAGCTGTGCAACTCTAAATCACTGCTTTGAGCAGAAATACAGCATTTATGACACATTCCTGGTATTTTTGCCCATTTCAAAAAATAACTTCGAGGGATAATTAAATTTACATGTACTTTTTGAAAGCCTGATTTCATACTTGTATTTCCAAATCATCATTGTTTTTACATTAAATCTTTGCTACAAGGAGCTATTTAATGAAATTGGTCTCTGGGATTTTGATCATTTGTTATGTAGATATCTTTCAAATGGCATTGTGTTTTCATAACTTATGATACAGTTTAGAGAATAGTGTTCCTCAAAGTTCTGATTCTTTGGTTGCTTCAAATAGTTGATGTAAGGATAATTTCAAAAAATTTTGTTGCTGTGTACTAGTAATGAATTTTTGTGGTGAGAGCATGTTTTGTGGTAGAATTTGACTGATATTTTAAATAATCATAATGTACATGATTAAAGCATTTGTACTGATATTATTTCATTTGCACCTTTCACAACCCTCATGGGTAAGTAAACAAGGTCTTTTTATTTTAAAAAATACTGGTGATGCCTAATAAATAATGCAGTCAACACGCATGTGTTCCACGTCGTGTAGTTGTGACATGAATATTTAAAATTAACATGATAATTCCTTAGACTTTTAGAAAGTTTAAGTTTTATAGAGGGGCTTTTACCTATCTTATTTCAATTCACAATTACCCTGATAAATAATGGAGATGTTTTCAACTTTTTTGAGAAGTAATTGACATATTGTCAATTGATATAATTGACATGTGACATTATGTGAGCTTAAGATGTATCATGTAATAATTTGTTATGTGTATATATTACAAAATGATCACCACTGTGAGGTTATTTAACACAGTCATTGTTTAAATAGTTATAAGGGGTGTGTGTGTGTGTGTGTGTGTGAAGAACTTCTAATATTTACTGTCTTAGCAAGTTTAAGTACATAGTACAGCCTTATTAGCTATAGTCACCATTCTGATCTTATTCACCTTATAACTGAAAGTTTGTACTTTTTAACTGTTTCCATGAGTTCTTTTTAGATTCCACATGTAAGTAAGATCATACAAAACTGGTCTTTCTCTGACTTATTTCCCTTAACCTAATGCCCTCATGGTTCATTCATGTTGTCACAAGCGGCAGGATTTCCTTTTTATAGAAGAATAATACTTCATTGTGTATGTGTGTGACATCTTTTCTTTATCCATTCATCCCAACAATGGACATTTAGGTTGACTTCATGTCTTGTCTATTGCAAAGAATGCCGTAATGAACCTGTGCGTGCAGGAACCTCTTAATAGTGCTTTAATTTCTTTTGGATATGTACCCAGAAGCAGGATTACTGGATCATATGGTAGGTCTGCTTTTAATTTTTTGAGGAACATCCATGCTGTTTTCCATAGTGACTATACTAATTTACATTCTCATGGTTAGTGCAGAAGATTCCCTAGTCTTCACATTCTAGCTAGCTAGCACTTATCTCTTGTCTTTTTTTAAGACAATTATTCTGGCAGGTGTGAGGTGGTTATTCATTGTGGTTTTGATTTGCATTTCCGTGATATAAATTATTTTGCATGGGTTTTCCAGTTTTCCCAGCACCATTTTTTGACTGAGACTTTTCTCTATTGATTGTTCTTAACTCCCTTGTCAGATATTAGCTGGCCATAAATCTGAGGGTTTATTTCTGGACTCTCAGTTCTGTTCCATTGGTCTATGTGTGTTTTCATGACAGACCCATTCTGTTTTGATTACTATAGCTTAATAGTATAGTTTAAAATCAGAAGTATGATATCTTCAGTTTTTTTATTCTTATTCAAGATTGTTTTAGCTACTCAGGACCTTCTGTCATTCCGTATAAATTTTAGGATTGTTTGTTCTATTTCTGTAAAAACTTCAGTGGAATTTTGGTAAGTGATGCATTGAACTTACAGATGGCTTTGGGTAGTGGACATTTTAACAATACTAATTCTTCTGACTCATGAACATAGAATATCTTTCCATTTATTTTCACCTACTTTAGTTTCTTTTATCAGTGTCTTACGGATTTCATTATGCAGATTTTTAATGTCCTTGATTAAACATTCTATATTTCTAAGTATTGTGTTTTTGATGCTATTGCAAATAGAATTATTTTCTTAATTTCATTTTCTGTTAGTTCATTGTTAGTGTATAAAATTGCAGCTGATTTTTTATGTTAATTTTGTGTACTGCAGCTTTATTGAATTTGTTTTCTTGCAACTTTTTTGATATCTTCAAGGTTTTCTATGTGAAATATCATGTCACCTGCAATTAGAGACATTTTTCTTCTTTCTAATTCTGATATCTTTTATTTCTTTTTCTCTTTCTTGATTGCTATGACTGGGACTACTAGTACTGTTTTGAATAGGAGTGGTGAGTGTGGACCCCATATTTCTGATCTTAGAGGAAAAGGTTTCATCCTTTTGTCATTGAGTATGATATGAACTGTGAGCTTATTATATAATGGCCTTTATTATGTTGAGATACATACCTTCTAACCTAATTTGATAAAGGTTTTTATCATGAAAAAAAATGTTGATTTTTTTTGAAATGCTTTTTCTGTATCTGTTGAGTTAATCATATGATTTTTATCTTTCATTTTGATTTGCATATGCTGAAACATCCTTGTATCCCAGAGATGAATCCTACTTGCTTATGGTGTATGATTTTTCCAGTGGGCTGTTGAATTTCATTTACTATTATTCTTTTGAGGATTTTTGCATCTATAAATATCAAGAGTATTAGCCTGTAGTTTTCTTTTCTTGCAGTATCCTTATCTAGCATTGGTGTCAGGGTAATCCTGGCCTTGTAAAATAAGTTTGGGAGCATTCCTTTCTCTTTAATTTTTTGGAGGAGTTTGAGAATAATTTGCATTAATTCTTCTTTAAATGCTTGGTAAAATTCACCAGTGAAAGCATTTGCTTCTGGGCTTTTGTTGGGAAGTTTTTCAATGCTGATTTGATCTTCTGACTAATAATTGGTTTGTTTTTATTTTCTATTTCTTCATGATTCAGTCTTAGTAAACTATGTGTCTAGTAATGTGTCCATTTCTTCTAGGTTATTTAACTTACTGGCAAGGTTGAATTTATTGGCATACAGTTGTTCATAGTGGTCTCATCAACCTTTTTATTTTTTGTTATTAGCTGGAATGTCTTTTTCATTAATCATTTTGTTTATTTTTGCCCTTTCTCATTTTTTCTGGATTAGTCTAGTTAACAGTTGTCAATTCTTTAATCTTTTCAAATACCCAGCTCCTAATCTTGCTGCTGCTGCTGCTAAGTCGCTTCAGTCATGTCCGACTCTGTGCGACCTCATAGACAGCAGCCTCCTAGGCTCCTCTGTCCCTGGGATTCTCCAGGCAAGAACACTGGAGTGGGTTGCCATTTCCTTCTCCAATGCATGAAAGTGAAAAGTGAAAGTGAAGTTGCTCAGTCGTGCCTGACTCTTAGCAACCCCATGGAGTGCAGCCTACTAGGCTCCTCCGTCCATTGGATTTTCCAGGCAAGAGTACTGGAGTGGGGTGCCATTGCCTTCTCCGACTTAATCTTGCTAGTTTTTTCATTTCAATTGTTTTCTTTTCATGGTATACTGTTCTCTATAGTGCCAACTTTGAGCCTAGTTTTTTTCTTCTTTTCCTGATTCTTCAAGGTAGTTTATTTGAGAACTTTATTTTTTTTATTCATGCATGTGTTTATAGCTACAAACTTTCCTTTTGGAATTGCTTTTGTTGCATTCCATAAGTTTGTTATGTTGTGTTTCTATTTCATTTACCTCAAGAAATGTTTTATTTCTCTTTTGGTTTGTTATTTGATAAATTAATTGTTTAAGATTGAGTTGTTCTATTTTCATGTGTGTGAGTTTCCTGTTACTGATTTCTAGTTTCATACCATTGTGGTTGAAAAAGATGCTTGATATAATTTCTGTCTTATTGAATTTGTTAGACTTGTTTTGTGACCTAGCATATAATCTATATTGGAAAATGTTCTGTGCATGCTTGAGAAGAAGCTGTATCCTGTTGCTGTCAGGTGGACTGTCCTGTATGTCTGTTAGTTCCATTTGTTCTATAGTATTGTTCAAAACTACTCTTTCATTATTGATTCTCAGTCTGGATGATCTCTCCATTGTTAACAGTGGGGAATTGAAGTCCACAGCTATTATTGTATTCCTGTTTATTTCTCCTTTTAGTTTTGTTAGTATTTCCTTTATATATTAAGGTGCTGTGATGTTGCATATATATTTACAGTTGTTGTATCTCCTTGATAAATTGACACCTTTATCATTATATAATAATCTTCTTTGTCACCTGTGAGCATTTTAGTTTAAAGTCTATAAGGTATGTATTACGATTTCTATCTTTACAACTACAGAAAGAGACTAGAGGACGTAAAGTGATTTGCCCTTGTTTATGCACTTAATGATTGGCACAATTAATCTGTAGTGATGTGGTAACTAGATTTTGTATGAACTAGATTAACAGGAAGATCCCTATTTTAAAAACTGAGCAGTCTGTTCTTATGAAAAATTGGAGTGCATTCATATTTCATCAGGTAGCAAATCTTTGCTATAGAGAATAAGACATAGTGTTATATTAGTAATTTACAAGATGTTATTATAAGTAGGTAGTTAACCAATCTTATTGAAACAGGTTTAGGATCCTATCTCTTAGACAACTAACTTTGAAGTTGATGCCTGACATTTCACTTAATTTATTTTTTCTTTCTGTTAAGCAAACTCTAGATACTTATCTGCTCTTTCTCTCCCTCTCCTCTTCTCCTTACTTCCCTTCCTTCCTCTCTCAAATGCTAATGAGCCTAATAGTTGTATTACTAAATGACTATCACCTGTCTCCTTATCAGTAATTAATATGTTGGCTCCATTCCAGAGAGAAGGATATAACTTGATTCCGGGAGGCTTGGAGTAGGAGAGTATTAGGAATGAGTTTATTGTTAATGCATTCATGCTTGTTTCTACTCAATAATTTCTTCATTCATTAAGTATTACTTGAGCAGTAATTATTTACCAGGTATTATTGCAATAAACTCTTAAAACGTACTGGTGAACAACAAAGACAGTATCTCTGCTCCCCTTTATCATGAGGAAGATAGTTACTGTTTAAATACATATGTGAATATAAAAACCACATTAGTGAAAAGTCATACCAAGATGAAATATTTAGTTCTTTAAGATCTTAAAGGAAAATTAAGGCAAGCCCCGAAATAAAGTGCTGAGGAATCTAGAAGGTCAGGATAGTCTGTGCTTACGTTCCAACTTTTCTTAAATTTAGAGAGGTGGAGAAGCTCTGTAGAACTAATTGGATTTGCTGAACCAAATGGGGCCTAATAATATTTATCACCATGTAGGCAGTGAAACTTAATTGTCAAATAAAAAGGAGAAATCCATCTCCAAGTGGTTATATTTTGGATCCAGGTTAAGCTGTGCGCTGGTCTATTTCAGTATATCTATATCTATTTCAGTAGATACACATATAGAATTAAGAACTTAGAGAAAAAAGAGAGCATTGTGTTTCTCCACTCCTAAAGTGAAAATTAGTGACACCTTATGTCAGTAGGTTTAAAATACCTGTCATGTAGGAAATGGTGCTCAGATAGGGTTTTGAGCTCTTGGGGGATGGTGGATGAGAGGACATTCACTGAATCTAAGTGCTGTCTGGTATGGTTCCTCAAGCTCTTAATCAGGGCACTTAACTTTTTTAAGCCATGATTTCTCATCTGTATAATATTTTGATACCTTGTTGTGATGAAATAATCAAAACGGAGATCTTTATGCAATGTTTAGTCCTGGTTTTTCCATCAGTAGCAGCTGTTCTCATTACAGCATCATTATTATCATTATTAAATTATGCCTGGAATATTATGCTCAATTAGAGGCATGGCATTTTAAGAAGGATATTTAACAACCAGAAAACCAACTATGAGTGACACATAAACCATGGAGTTTGAAGAACCAGTAGCAGAAAAAAGTAGAGGAGAGGCCTGTTTCCCCTGAGGAAGGGAAGCTAGGAGAGAAAGGATAGCAGTGTTTACACAGATAGCTATTTTCCAGTCACCACAGACTGTCCGCTTAAAAGACCAAATGATGTCTGCCCTAAGGGCAAAACTAGACTAATGGTAAAAGATGCCAAAAGGCTTTTTTCTTTTTTTTCTTTTTACTGAAGTGTGTGTGTGTGTGTGTGTGTGTGTGTGTGTGTGTGTGTGTGTGTGTGTGTGTGTATGTAAGAAGCTCTTAACAATTGCAGCTGATAAAAAAAATCTGGTAGATTGCCATGTGCTGTAAAACCATTTTCTAGGAAAGAAGGAATTCTTGCATTGGGCAAGTGGTGGGATTAGATTATTTCAAAAGAACTTTGGGTTGATGTTTATTTGTCATCAGCAAAAACATGCAGGACTTTAGTTAAAGGACAGTTAGGACATCACTGGTTTATGTGAAGATGCAGATCTCATATGCATATACCTCTGGGAGCAATGCTGTTTAGGAAAGATGAAAATCACATCCCTGCTAAGATTTTAAGTAAAATGATGTGTGTGTTTTCTTGATAGTCTGTTGCCATGTTATTTCTTTTCTTAGATTTTCCTCACAAGAATACATTTTACAGTTGTGTCTGAGAAGAATAAATCTAAGACCCCCACATTTTCCATCATTATAAATAAATCTAGAACCCCCTTGGGGCTTTTGATCAATCTTATTAATGCTCTAAGAAGCATCACACAGAAGACAATATACATGAACATGTATCTGTGTCTGGGCAGATAGCGGTGTTAAATAATGACGCTAACAAGTATTTTAGGTGATCTTCAAATTATTTCACATTAGAAAAATATCCTTATGACATTCCAGTGAGACTTAGTCATAATTTTTTTCAAGGGGAAAGCAAAGAACATTACAGATGCTCCTCCATGGTGTCATTGGATATAAATTTAATTCGAATTACTGTCCTATTTTTGTATTTTCTTAAATTTCATGTTGTGCTGGGGAAGTGTAGGATTTGTCTTCCAGTCCTTATGGTCTGGAGGTACCTTGGTAGATGTGAACTTCATCTAACAATTATCAGTTCCATGTGACCACAGAAAAGTACCAGGATGTGTATATAGACTCTGACACATTATGCAGATATTATCGTGACCTTCATGTATATCTGGACTTGAAGGCTTCTGCCCTTCCAATTCGTCCACCATTAGAAGAATAGTGACTTGGATATTAAGGGTGCATCTGTTTTTCAAATTTATTTTATTGAAGTATAGTTGATTTAAAATGTTTTATTAATTTCTGCTCTATAGCAAAATGCTTCAGTAATACATATATATGTATATATGTTATTTTTCTTATTCTTTTCCATTATGGGTTGTTACAGGATATTAAATAGAGCTCCCATGTTATACAGTAGGATTCTGTTTATCCATTCTGTATATAATATTTTGCCTCTGCTTGTCTCAAAGTCCCAATCCCTCCCTCCCTACCTGCCTACCTCTTGACAACCACAAGTCTGTTCGCTGTCTGTGAGTCTGTTTCTGTTTCACAGATAAGTTCATTTGTCATATTTTAGTCTCCAGATATAAGTGATATGATGTGGTGTTTGTCTTTCTCTTTCTGACTTGCTTCCTTTAGTATTATAGACTCTAGGTCCATCTATACTGCTGCAAATGACATTATTTAATTCCTTATGGCCAAGTAAATTCCATTGTATATATGTGGCATATCTTCTTTACCCATTCCTCTGTTGATGGACATTTAAACTTCCAGTTGATGGATGAGAGTTTTCTTAACACTTGGTTTATGTTCATGGTGACATCTTGTGCAACTTGCAAGTAATATGGGCATTTTTCCTGGTGGAAAATGAATGAATTAAAAGCAAAAAGAACTTAATACTTAAGGAATATTAGAAGTATTGTATAGATTATAGGTCAGCCTTTGAGCCAATATTACAACCATTCAGGATATCTGTTTTTGTAAGATATCAGTATCTGACAAATGACTGTTTTTCTTCTCTTAAATACAATCAGTTGTAAGATTCACTGCTACAGTAATAAGAATACTAAAATTCTACATTGAATGTATTCACCTCTTAGTAATATATACTGATTTCAAAAATTCTAAAGTATAAAAGGAACATCAAGTGCATTAGAATTGAAGAAGTATAAGAAATATCTTCCTCTAATTGCAAAGGAATCCATTATTTTATTATTCCTAAGTGAACAAACCAAAAAGAAGCAAAATTAAATATTATCAAATTAGTATCTGTCAGTCTCACTGGTGAAAATCTTCCTGCTTGGTTCATTTTCCTGAGCACACCGTTAGACTGTTTTCCCATGGCATACAGTGTAAAGCAGTTTATGAGTATGTGTGTGTGTACATAGTGAGCTTCCCTAGTGGCTCAGCAGTAAAACAATATGCCTGCCAATACCTGCCAACATTGGACACATGGGTTTGATCCATGGGCAGGGATGATCCTCTGGGGATATGGAAATGGCAGCCCACTCCTGTATTTTTGCCTGAAAAATCCCATGGACAGGGGAGCTTGGCGGGCTATGATCCAATGGAGTTGCAAAGAGTCGTATATGACTTGGTGATGAAACAACAGCAATAACAATGTGTACTTATACCTGCTCGCCCAAAGGTGTGGCTAGACTATTTGGATTACCCTGGCAGTGATCAAGACTGCCACATGAATCAACAGGTACCTTTGTAATTTAGAGTAATTTAGAGTTTTAAGATCCAGAGGATTGAAAGAGAAACATTTTAGCAGTAGACACAATGCCTTATTAGATTTTTGCTCAGTAACATTGAAAGTATAAATAATATATGAATTCCCTGGCTTCCATCCCTCAACTGTATTAACCTGACTTACTAATTAAATGAGCTCAGAGCCCAAGAGTGGCTCACCCCTCTGACCATGCACAACTGTGAATTTAGGCATGCGTTGGCCCAGGCTCAGCTTGAAACTCAAAGAACAGCAAGGAGCAATTACAAGCAAATTGATTCTCATTATGGGTTGGTAAATGTGAAACATTTCCTTAAAAACTAAATAAGTTCCAGAGTCCCTCAGGACATTGAGTGTTGGATAACACTTTGCTCAGAAACTAACATTGTATGATATTTACCTCCCTGAGAGTCAAGGCCACCTTCTTTAATGTTTCTACTGCTCATTTACTTCTTGCTTTGAGATTATCCATTAGAGTAAAAAGTGCAGTTTCAGTGCACTCTGTATATGACAAATCTTTCTGTAGCAAACCTCCTGGAGGGAAGGTAGTAGGGGTACAGACTTGTTAACTTGGTTTTCCTTTATGCTCAGGAGCTGTGTGTTAGTCAGTCATGTCCTACTCTTTGTGACCCCATGGATTACAGCCTGCCAGGCTTCTCTGTCCATGGGATTTTCCAGGCAAGGATACTGGAGTGGGTTTCCATTTCCTTCTCCAGGGGATCTTCCCAACCCAGGAATTGAACCCAGGTCTCCTGCACTACAGGCAAATGCTTTACCATCTGAGCTACTAGGGAAGCCCATAGGTTCAGGAGAGGTACCAACAAGGCTGTTATCTTCCAAAAACTCTCTTTTCTTGGCTGAGCTTCATTTTATACTTGATCCTAATTAAGTGAAAATTTGGTGACTTTCTTAGCATTTTTAGTGAAGGCTTGAAAGCACTTTGTGAAACCTGATGTGAACATCAGAAGCCAGAGGCATAAATACACCCACAGACTTTCACTGAAGCATTTCCAGAAGACTCAATGTGGTGTTTGTTTGATAGCTGAAGCCCAATGAATTGCAGTTCACACTGACTTTTCTCACATCCTCCACCTGGCTCCCAATGTTAGCAGTTGAAGACATGTTCCTTTCAGTAGGCTTTCAGCACTGCAAATCGAATGCCTCTCTATTCACAGTAGCCTCCAGAGCCTATCGTCTATCCCTTAGCCCATTTCCACTGTGGCTGGTACGATGATTATTATATTTTTTGTCTTCATCATCACCATCATCTGTAATGGTAACTGCCATTTATTAAATGCTTACTTTGTGCCAGATATGATTTTGTGTATATACAGACATTAGTCAGCCAGTCAGTTCAGTCACTCAGTTGTGTCCAATTCTTTGAGATGCCATGGACTGCAGCACACCAGGCTTCCCTGTCCATCACCAACTCCTGGAGATTGCTCAAACTCATGTTCATCAAGTCGGTGATGCCATCCAACCATCTCATCCTCTGTTGTCCCTTTCTCCTCCTGCCTTCAGTCTTTCCCAGCATCAGATATGATCTCCCCCAAATCTCTCATGTAGCAGCTGCTAGTACTATTTCCTATTTACAAATGAGGACATGATGCCTTGAGGAGGTTGTGTAATTTATAAAGGCCACACAGATAATCAGGTAAAAGTCTAATTGAAGAAAATATAAAATCTCATGTATCTGCTTTAAGTAGGAGATTTATTTCGCTCACAGAATTCTTGGAAGGAATAAAGAAACAGACTCTAGGCTATGGTTCCCAAAATCACAGCTCAGCCCTGCATTGGCAAGGCATCTTCTGCTCCTGCCAGGATAGTGTGACTCCTACTGAGTCAGTCTTCATGACCCAGATAATCACAATGGTGTGATCACTCACCTAGAGCCAGACATCCTGGAATGTTAAGTCTAAGTGGGCCTTAGGAAGCATCACTATGAACAAAGCTAGTGGAGGTGATGGAATTCCAGTTGAGCTATTTCAAATCCTAAAAGATGATGCTGTGAAAGTGTTGCACTCAACATGCCAGTAAATTTGGGAAACTCAGCAGTGGCCACAGGACTAGAAAAGGTCAGTTTTCATTCCAATCCCAAAGAAAGGCAATACCATAGAATGCTCAAACTACTGCACAATTGTACTCATCTCACATGCTAGTAAAATAATGCTCAAAATTCTCCAAGCCAGGCTTCAGCAATCTGTGAACCATGAACTTCCCGATGTTCAAGCCTGTTTTAGAAAAGGCAGAAGAATCAGAGATCAAATTGCCAACATCCACTGGATCATGGAAAAAGCAAGATTTCCAGAAAAACATCTATTTCTGCTTTATTGACTATGCCAAAACCTTTGACTGTGTGGATCACAATAAACTGTGGAAAATTCTGAAAGAGATGGGAATACCAGACCACCTAACCTGCCTCTTGAGAAACCTATATGCAAGTCAGGAAGCAACACTTAGAACTGGACATGGAGCAACAGACTGGTTCCAAATAGGAAAAGGAGTACGTCAAGGCTGTATATTGTAACCCTGCTTATTTAACTTACATGCAGAGTACATCATGAGAAACACTAGGCTGGATGAAGCACAAGCTGGAATCAAGATTGCCGGGAGAAATATCAATAACATCCGATATGCAGATGACACCACCCTTATGGCAGAAAGTGAAGAAGAACTAAAGAGCCTCTTAATGAAAGTGAAAGAGGAGAGTGAAAAAGTTGGCTTAAAACTCAGCATTCAGAAAACGAAGATCATGGCATCTGGTCCCATCACTTCATGGGAAATAGATGGGGAAACAGTGGAAACAGTGTCAGACTTTATTTTTTTGGGCTCCAAAATCACTGCAGATGGTGACTGTAGCCATGAAATTAAAAGATGCTTGCTCCTTGGAAGGAAAGTTATGAACAACCTAGATAGCATATTGAAAAGTAGAGACATTACTTTGCCAACAAAGGTCCGTCTAATCAAGGCTATGGTTTTTCTAGTAGTCATGTGATAGTTGGACTATAAAGAAAGCTGAGTGCTAAAGAATTAATGCTTTTGAACTGTGGTGTTGGAGAAGACTCTTGAGAGTCCCTTGGACAGCAAAGAGATCCAACCAGTCCATTGTAAAGAAGATCAGTCCTGGGTGTTCATTGGAGGGACTGATGTTGAAGTTGAAACTCCAATACTTGGCCACCTGATGTGAAGTGCTGACTCATTGGAAGAGAGTCTGATGCTGGGAAAGATTAAAGGCAGGAGGAGAAAGGGATGACAGAGGATAAGATGGTTGGAGGGCATCACCAACTCAATGGACATGAGTTTGGGTAAAATCTGGGAGTTGGTGATGGACAGGGAGGCCTGGTGTGCTGCAGTTCATGGGGTTGCAAAGAGTCGAACATGACGGAGCGACTGAACTGAACTGAGTCAGTGGGCCACTGTTATGGCTGCTAGACCAAAACCACGCTGCCTCTCAGGCTATGCTATTAAGATAGCCATTTCATGTCATACCTCTCTCTACAAAGTTAATTTCTGAATTCAAGTCTCTAGCATGTGTATCTGATTGGCAGAGCCTAGATCATATTTAGAACTATAGACAGAAGTCATCCTGGAGAATATAGTAAGTTAGTATCCAGAATTGAACAGTGTGGCTAAGCAGAGATTTGAGCCCAGATATGCCTGATTTTGCTGCCTGGAAAATCCCATGGATGAAGGAGTTTGGTGGGCTGCAGTCCATGGGGTTGCTGAGTTCGGATACAACTGAGCGACTTCACTTTCACTTTTCACTTTCATGCATTGGAGAAGGAAATGGCAACCCACTCCAGTGTTCTTGCCTGGAGAATCGCAGGCACATGGGATCCTGATGGGCTGCCGTCTATGGGGTCGCACAGAGTCAGACACAACTGAAGTGACTTAGCAGCAGCATGCCTGATTTTGAGGGTTTCCCAGGTGGTGCAGTAGGAAAGAATCCACCTGCAAATGCAGGAGACACAAGAGACGTGGGTTTGATCCCTGGGTCAGTTATGAAATGGCAACCCACTCCAATATTCTTCACTAGAAAATTCCATAGACAGAGGAACCTGGGGGACTGCAGCCCTCAGAGTCGCAGAGTCAGACATGACTGAGAACACATGCATGCATGCCTGATTTTAGAGCCCATATCTCTAGTCACTATACATGTTTCCTTGTTTATAAGCATAACAATATTAATACATTTCTCTTTGTCCTATAAATGATTTATTTGTAATGATTCCGTTCTTAATGAATCCTACCTACTAAATTATATGCTTTCAGTAGACATTTGTTATTGCTTTGACTGCCTCATATCTGAATACTATGTTTGAAGAATCCTCTACATTTTGAGACAGAGCCCAGCTCCCATAACAAAAGCCAAAATAATGCCGAAAACTCATTGTCTAAGCTTCCCTTGCAACTAGAAGGTAGGTGCAAGACCACGACACTACCAATTATATAACGTTGAATTGGAAACCCATCTCAAGGACGTGTGTCAATGTACCATGGGGGTGGCATTGATAACTGAATTGGTTCTGCTGTATGATTTTGGACATTGTTCTTGATTTCATAGCTCCCACACCTACATTTCTGATCTTCTATAAGCTGTTAATATTATCAGTTTAATATTAATAAATGCCTTTCTATTTAACCTAAGTCAGTTTCTGTTGCTTGCATCTAAGAACCTTGATTGCTATGCTTCTTGAAGGAGGGGTTACATTTTATGCCATCTTTTATCTCTTAGATTTCTTTGCAAATGACAGGTAGTCAAGAAATCCTTCACTAATTTGATTCATTTATTTCACCAAAGCTTATTCTAAATCTAGATCCTCCCAAAACAAAATAGTGGATGTAGGAATTCCCAGATATATCTGCTCCCCTATTGGGGTTTATCACCCTCCTTGCTCCCTAGCCATTTGGCATTGATTTTGGGCTACTTAAATGAAAGTATGAATTGCTCTGTGGCCATTTTTGATAGGTGTGTGCGTGCTTAGTTGCTCGGTCATGTCCAGCTGTTTGGGACCCATGGACTGTAATCCACCAGGCACCTCTGTCCATGGGGATTCTCCAGGCAAGAGTACTGAAGTGGGTTGCCATGCCCTCCTCCAGGGGATATTCTCAACCTAGGTATCAAACCCAAGTCTCCCAAATTGCAGTTGAATTCTTTATCATCTGAGCTACCACGGAAGCCCAAGAATACTGGAGTGGGTAGAGTATCCCTTCTTCAAGGCATCTTCCCAACCCAGGAATCAAACCAGGGTCTCCTGCATTGCGGGTGGATTTTTTACCAGCAGAATTGACTACCAGGGATAGATAGACAGATAAATACATAAAATTTGTTGAGCATTTACTAAGTACTGAGTGCCTTGCATTCATTGTCTCATTTTTTTATGCCAACCTTTTGAGAATAAGAGATTAAACACAGGTCACACTGAAGCATGGAATCAGGATTCAGTCTCAGACAGTCCATCCCCAGGGACCTTATTCTCTATAAGCATAAGCTGTATCTGCTTTAAAAATACAAAAAAGATGATGTGGAAGTCAAATGATCGCTAGTGATGAAACTGGACATTACATTAAACTATATTAAAATAGGAAGTTCTAGTCCCATTCAGTCCCTGTTAAGGGAAGTTTTATATCCTATTGGTTAAGTATAACTTAGTATTAATATTATAATATTCATAAATATATCAACAACCTCTTAAACCAATGCTAGTGGCTTTCTCTTTTTTTCTGATAAACAGAAGATTTTTTAAAAGATTTATTTCTCACTAAAAGCAAGCCACTCATTGTTAGATTAATTTATTTCAAATGCTTTTTTATCACCTTTAAAAATAATTATTATGGATATATGTTCTGAAACATTTTGTTTGTATATAAGCCTCCGACATAAAGTATTGCTCAAGTCCAAACTTAATCAAATTTGCAGCCAAATGACAAAGGTTGGTGCACAGAAATGGGAAAAATGAGATTGAACTGGCATTGAGTTGAATAATTGTGGCTATTTTGAATTGCAATTGTATCAGAATCACTTAATATATGAGAAGATAGAGAGTATTATAAATTACTTATATATGCAAAAAAGTTGTTACATGTATATATTTTTCCAATTCCCCTTTTTTTCCCTAGTACTTTTAAGTAAATAAAGGTCTTGCTAAGTGGCTGCAATTTTCTAGTGTGAAGATGTATTAGCAAAATGTTCCTTAAAGTGTAAAAAAAAAAAAAAACCCTTTTACGATTTGAAGAAATATATGCAATGTAATGCTAACAACTACTGCTTGAAATGTCATTTTGTTTCTTTTAGTGGATTCTTTTAGTTAAGCCTTATACATTAGTTAAGCCTTATACATTAATAATTTCATTTAATCTTAACAACAGCCCTTTGGTCAACTGTAATGTTATCCCCATTTTACAGATTCAGAAACTGGACTAAAGAATTTAAAACACACATCCAAAAGTGGTGAGATTGGAGTTCATTTAATCCCTAAAGTCGAATTGCAGGGTCTGATAGTTTAACCATGGTCGTGGTACTTATTCATTTAGTTACTAAAAACAATACAGGTTTATGAACACAGCTTCAAACTGTAACTGATATTCAATTAAACACATACTTACTGGTATCTTACTAGGATTGGGTTTGGAAAACCATAAAAAGAATTCGAAGAAATTGTGTAAAAATAAAAGACTTGTTCAAGAGCCATCAAAAAGATTTATCGTAAGCAAAAGGGGGTTGTAATTCTTATTGTAACCAGTTCTCTTTTCTGAGGAGTATGAGACCATGAGAATGTTTAATCAGGTTTTCCCGAAAGAAAGGAAAAAAAACAGATAATCTGCCCAATTCTCTTTTGCTAAGTATGAAATCAATGATATTCTAGAGCAGTAAGAAATCTTCAGTCCCCCTAATCACTCGGCTCTCACATATTAAAGTCCCAGTGGGCCAGGATCCAGCCTCAACGCCAGAAGAGTGGATGGGATTTGCTTAGACTCAGTTTGGTCCTCTGCTTCCTTACATAGCAAATCAAAAGTATTACTTTTGCAGACCTTATTTCTAATAGTTTAAGGTTTTTCTTTTTTTTTTGGTTAACCATTATGGGCATCTGTAACTCTAACTCAAAAATATCTGAGAACAATTTCTAAAGCTCAATATGCTACATAGAAAACTATTGTCTAAAATATCCACATAAATAAAGAAATTAATATTTTTTCTTTTGTTTTGGCTATGGAATGCAGGAAGAGAAGGTCAGAGAATAAAAGTTTCTGTTTGAAGAATTCTTTCCTGGACTGTCACACATTTTCTCAAAGAAGATGAGTTAGTAATTATTGTATTCTTGCAAATCACATTGAGTTGGTGGTAATTACCTCTTGATGACTGCAGGATGGAAGAAGTATTAGGGAGAAGTGAGCAGTCAGGGCTCTTCAGCTTTACCTGAGCTCCAAAGAAAGAAGTCACTGTATCTGTACCGTTTTCCAGTAGCCTTAGGACTTTTTAGTTGCTGTTCTTTTTGCCTGGAATCCTTTTCCTCCATTCTTTGCTTAGCTAACGTCTAGTCATCTTTCAAATCTAAAGTTAGATTTCATTTTTTAGGGTCACCTTCTCTCGTTTCCCCATCTCAAAACATCTGTCGTGTTCTTCATAGCAGTTGTTGCAGTTGTAGTACCTATTTGTGTTATTTTACAATCAGTGTCTGCTTTTCTTTATTGACTGTAAACTCTGTGAGGTGAGCTATGTGTTTATTTATTTTTTTAAATCATTCTGTGCAAAGCATTCCAAACCCAAGAAGTATTTGTTAAATAATGGATGGGTAGATGGATAGATGAATGTTTAGATGAATAAGGAACAGCCAATTCAAACCATATTTATCACTTGCTACATTTAGGGAAATCTGTTCAGTTTTACACTCAAACTTTCACTACCTTCTCAAATTATGAAAACAAGTAACAGGAAGGAAAAATGGAATGCATGTGTTTCATTAAGCTAGAAGCTCTCAGAATTTAAAGTATATCATTTCATAAAGAAACTGAGTTTCAACCATTAGCCGGCTCCTTCTCAGTCTTACTAAAAATGAAGACTAAGTAGCCCTTCAGTGGATGGTCATGTATTTTTCCCTTCATTGTAGTATTTTGGTGGATTGATTAATTGATTTGAATAGTAAGCCAACCTTACACTCCTGGGATAAGTATTACTTGATCATAATGAATTGTCATTTTATGTTATTGATTGTGACTTACTAATTGTTTTAAAGAGTTTTGCTCCATCGGGATAGTGAACTATAATTTTGCATTTTTGGAAATGTCTTTGTCAAGATTTGGTAATAGAGTTATGTTGGCCTCAGATATGACTGAGGATGGTAGTCTCCATTGACCATTTCCTGAAAATGTTATGTCCCATTAACAAATTGTATGACCTTATTAACCATATCACAGTTTTATATAAAGTGTTAGTAAAAAGTATGGATAATGCACAAGGGTAGCTCTGCTATCCTCACGCCAACTCATTAGTACCAACTTGTACTATAAAGTTATTGCTCTAACTTTAGATCTATTTAGCTCTCTGAGTTAGCTTTCATTTCATATTCCAATCTGTATGATTATCTATAGAGTTTCCCCCAAAAAAGGTGTTTCTAGAAGTGAAGTTTGAAATAATAAGAGCTAATATTTATTAAAACTCTATACAACAATCAGTGCTTTGAATTTTTATATGAAATAAACCTGCACAGTCCTGTTTATATGCCTATTTTCAGATGAGAAAACTGAGGCACAGAGAAGTTAAGCAATTTGCAAGTTAAGCAATAAGCAAGTTTTACAGAGTAGTGGAGTCAGAATTTGGGTCCGGGCTGTTGGGTTCCAAAGTCTGAGCCCTTAGCAACCACTCTGCCACCACAGTTTTACTCAAGCAGCATTGTCTTTGGGGTCAGGAGACCGAAGTTGGAGCCATTGTCTAGTGCCAGGAATCAACTAAGTTCTCCAGAGAGTGGAAGAGTTAGGCCAGGTAGTCACTAGATGTTGTTTTAGTTAAAAATGTAATTATTGTTTACTTGGATGTCTGACCATTTCCATATGAAGAAGAGGCAAGGGGAATCATAAATGCTGTCACATGGACCTTTTGTCAAGTTCCTAGATGAATATTTTATTTGTCTGAGTAAGTGATAGACCTAGAGATGAGTGCAACTCTGCCTTCGGAGTTAAAATCTCTATCAGGTTTCATTAAGGGCATGAGACCTAGACAGGCATACAGGGCCCATGATTAGAGCGGACTCACACTCTGCTATCACTGTCTGGAAATTCTTAATTTGTGGGAAAGGGACCCCTCATTTTAGTTGTGCACCCCACACATGATTCACCAGTCCTGCCCTTAATCCCTCTGCAGTAATCTCCAGCTGCTGCACTGATAGCCCAAGGTTTGGCCCAGAGATTCTTCCTAATGTGGGAATATGGCCTGTGATTCAACCCCTTCTTAGAGACCACTAATGAATCATCAGTGAATGCTGAGTCTCTTTGTTTGATGGCCTGTTCTCTATTGTTTCTAGCCTTTTAGATTCTGGAAGAACAGAGTTTTCCATTATATCTTATTGATATCTGCAGCCAAGTTCTGTGGGTCAGAACCTGTTACCTTCCTAATGGTAGAAATAATGGAAACATGTTTGCTTAGATCTTGCATACATAAAATGAAAGGAAGAGACTTTTCATGATGTGTTGTCCCAGTTTTCTCTCTGGGCACAGTATCTAATTCTAATATTATATATTCATTGTTGGCTATAAGGTTAAGCCCTCTATGCCGTGTAAGAACTCAGAATAATCTAGAGAAAGGTCCTTTTCTATCCTGTGAAACTATTTGACATTCGGCTTATTCTTACTCCCGCGACTCCACCGAGGGAGAATATCTCAGTGATTAAAGAAACTAAATGAAAATTGTTTTGCAAAAAGTCTACCCTACTAATGCTTCTTTGATATCACAGATTTTTTAAAATGTGTCTTGTTAAGTTGACCCACTATTCTCACCAAAGGAAAAGAGGGCATGGTTTGCCATTTTATAACATATGCTCCAGCTTAACTAAGTTAGTTGAAGCAAACCCGTCAGATGCCAAAGTGTAGAGTATTAAAATCTCAACAAAATGTCAGGAGAAATGGGAAAACTGGTGAATTTAAGAAAATCTGTCATAAAGATTGCATTGCATGTTTCTTTCTGCCTAACTTGAGGTGACATATGGAAGTTTAAAAATATAACCTAATGATGTGTCTTTATGGTAACAAGTTTATATAACCTAATTGCCACAAAACTGTCATTGCTGGTTAATTTATTAGGGTAATAAAAATATGTTGTGTTCTTAGAACTTATCTGGAATGAATTCTGGATAGCAACACTGATGGTCCCTGAACCATAAATTTTCTATTTTTGACACTTATTTAAAGCCTGAGAAGTTGTACATGGTTAAATGTGGGTATAATATTCTGAAATGTCTTTTTTGGAGGCCTGGCATGGATGCAAGAACATGGGTGAGCTTGAGACAGTGCAGAGAGCCTTCTGTTATGGAAGAAGCCTGTACTTAAAGGATTGGGAGTGAAGAAATAGAGACTAATCCAAGGATTCGGTCTTTTATGGGAAGTATTAGCCCTAATCTTCCACCCAGATACTTTTTTAGCTCTTTTTGTTTGGAAATAACTTTTGATTTACCGAAAAGCTGCAAAGGTAGTACAGAGAATTCCCTCAGGTTTTTCACCCAACTTCACCTAATGTTAACATTTTTCAAAACCATGATGCATTTCATCAGAACTTAGAAATTAGCAATGTTAAAATCCAGTTGACCAAACTAGTCTTTATGAAAGGGGCTTTCGGGTGGTGCTAGTGGTAAAGAATCCACCTGCCAGTGCAGGAGACATAAGAGATGCATGTTCTATCCCTGGGTTGGGTAGATCCCCTGGCTGGAGGAGGAAATGGCAACTCACTCCAATATTACTGCCTGGAAAATCCTATGGACAGAGGAGTCTGGTGGGCTACAGTCCATGGGATTGCAAAAGGTCAGACATGGCTGAGCAACTGAGCATGAACATAAGTCTTTATTAAGATTTCACCACTTTCCCCACTAATTGCCTTTTTCTGTTTGAGAATCCAGTCCAAATGTGGCATTTAGTCATCATGTCTTGATTGTCTCTTTAAACATAGTTTCTCAGTCTTTTTGTTTCAAGACCATGATACTTTGAAAGAATACTGATCAACAATATTTAGAAAGTCCCTCAACTAGAGTTTATCTCATATTTTCTCACGATTAGCCTGGTCCATCCATATATTTAATTTACTTCTTTAAGAAAGTACACAAAATCCAGCAGAGCTGACTCCAAGAGGAAGAAGAGCCAGGCTATATTGAGATATAAAAATTATTGTAGTATAGTTGCTTTACAATGTGATATTAGTTGCTACTGTAAAGCAAAGTGAATCAGCCATACATATACATACATCCTCTCTTTTTTGGATTTCCTTCCCATTTAGGTAACCACAGAGCACTGAATAGAGTTCCATGTGCTATACTGTAGGTTTTCATTAGTCATCTGTTTTATACATAGTAATGTGTGTGTGTCCCTATCAATCTCCAATTCATCCCACCCCCACCTCCCCCTCTGCTGTCTGTACATTTGTTCTCTATGTCTGTGTCTCTGTTATCTGCTTTGCAGATAGGTTCATCTGTACCATTTTTCCAGATTCCACATATATGTGTTAATACTTATTTTCTTCTTTCTGACTTACTACACCCCGTATAACAGTCTCTGAGTCCATCTATGACTCTACAAATGACAGAATTACTTTTTTTATGGATGAATAGTACTCCATTGCATATATGTCAGAGAAGGCAATGACACCCCACTCCAGTACTCTTGCCTGGAAAATCCCACGGACAGAGGAGCCTGATAGGCTGCAGTCCATGGGGTTGCTAGGAGTCAGACACAACTGAGCGACTTCACTTTCACTTTTCACTTTCGTGCATTGAGAAGGAAATGGCAACCCACTCCAGTGTTCCTGTCTGGAGAATCCCAGGGACGGGGGAGCCTGGTGGGCTGCCGTCTCTGGGGTCACACAGAGTTGGACACGACCGAAGCGACAGCAGCAGCAGCAGCATATATGTACCACATATTTTTTATCTATTCCTCTGTCAGTGGTCATTTAAGTTGCTTCCATGTCCTGGCTATTGTAAATAGTGCTGCGATAAACATTGAGCTGCATGTATCTTTTGGAATTATTTCCATGTAAACAGGTAAAGGCTAATATTATTAAGCTAAACTAATTATTTATTAGTTTACATATTGGTAGTAAGTTTATCATATGGAAATTTATTTTATAGGAAACTTTCTTCAAAGGATAACACCAAGTAATGGTGTTATGTGCCAGATTCCTTGCTTAATATATGGTGCCCAATTTTATTATCAAAACAACCCTATGAATGAGACAATATTATTATTGTTATTATCACCATTCTTATCTTGGAGTATAGGAAATTTAAACTAAAGAAAAGTTTCATGAATTTCCCAGTACCACAACTTGTAATGCTTGTGGAACGCATCCTTAAATCTCTGTCTCTCTGACTCCAGAGTCCATATTATTTATTTGTTAAGCAGTGAAAATGTAGGTCCTCTGTAGTTTGTTCCTCCTTCTCTGAGAGTAGCCCATAGAAATTATTTAATCAAGAGCTATTCTAGAGACCTTTTAATTAAGTTATACCAGATACTGATACTATATCGATGAAACCATCTATGAAAATGTCTTTCAACAATATTAGTGGCAAGATACTCCAAAACAATTCCTTTATCTCCCAGTGGTCGTCTCCTCTTCTTCTTCCTCCGCTCCCCCAGACATCCCCTTTTCCTCCTCTCCCATCTCCTTCTCCTCCATCATTTCCTTCTTCTTCCTCTCCTCCTTCTATTTCTTCCTCCCTTCCTCCCCCTCTCTCCCCCTCTCCCATCTCTCTATACACACACACACTTTACGTGAATATATATATGTGTGTGTATATCCATGTACCTATAATCTATCTACTATCTATCTACCTATCTACAAATGTAATATATAATATGACATTTATGAAGAATAATGCTTTCAAAACAAATCTCATTAGTGAAATTTCTTTGCTTCAGCATTTATGCATTACTTAAGTCATGAATACATTACTTAAGTCCAGACTTCTTGCACACTTTTAGTATGAATCAGTAGAAGAAAGAATTTTTAGGAGTGTATCTTAGAAGTTTATTTATCTACAGTGTTGACATGGTACATACTTCTAAATTGGATCATCTGGATGACTGCAAATTATTAAAACTGTAACCTCAAATAGTTTAACCATTACCTTGGATGCATCAAAATATGACCCTATTCCCATAGTCTATTGTTAGACCAAAGTGCACTGAACTGAGAGTTCTATATTATCTAGCTCACCAGTCCAATTTTACAGATAAGTTATCGTTATTTTCAAGGTCATTGATCTGGTTAATGACAGAATCAGAGCTAGAACACTGGAGTTATATGTCCCTTCCTCCCGGGATTATGTGATTCTGAAAAAAAAAAAGTTAAGATTTGGTAAAAATAAAGCTATTTATTCTATTTATTCTAAGTATCTATCAATAGATACTTTGTGAGCATAATAACATGTGCACATATTCTTAAGAATATGTATTGAGACACAGCTTCCTAGTATCTCCAAGCCTCCTATGATTTCTTAGAATTAACGACCAGCACCTTTGCTTCTAGTGGACTAGGACCAATATTAAGTTGAAAAATACATGTTCTACTTTGAGATCCCAAATCATAGTTCTGGTGCCTATGTGCTAACTAACCTATGTTTTGGAGTTTGTCTTTCAAAGCGTGCTGCTGGCTTTATGTATCAGTCTTATGAGGGTTCATTGAAATTAAATACTAAAACCTGTTGAGATTTATGTATTAATATATGCTGATTTAATCGTGTCTGCTTCATTTTTAAAAAGTATGATTTTAAAAATCTATAGATGGTTATTCTTTAGTGGTTTAACTGTTTAAGAGCTTCTTAGATGATAATACATTTGATTTGGAACTTCCTAGCTTTAAATATTAAGTTTTAGCTATATAGTTCTTTCCTACAGAAAAATGGTTGACCTGAAAATGAGGCATTTGATGGGAGATGGATTCTGTGTGGTGTATACTGTATGCTGTATAAAATGTATGCTCTCCACACAGGTAGTGTACACCGGTGATTTTAAACACATGCTCTTTGGTTCTATAAAATCCATAACAGGACTGGGTTTGTCAAAAATTGAAATTCCAATCCACAAATCATGGAAATTTTTGAGGTTACACTGATAACCTCAAAGAAAATATTCTCAACAGAGATAAATTGGGAGATGTGAGACTGGGCAGTGCTTGAGTGAGTGCAGCCTCTTGGTTCCCCAAGAAAGGTTTGGTGGTATTGGTACTTTGCCTGTCTTGGGTGAGAAACTGCCAGGACACAGGAAGCACCACCGGGGATGAACAAAACCTCTTATACCAACAACTTCAACATAAGGAAAGCACATCGTTTGGAAGACCAGTCTGCAAATATGCACAGTCAGAAGTTCAGAAGGCCAAGTATTGAGGGAACATGGCAGGCCCAGTGAGCGCCTGCCGCAGGGTTAATAGATGGGCATTTCATTTAATTACCAAATATTACATTTGTACTTGATTATGATATATACATATAAAAAGTAAAATATAAAATCTGCTCATCCTTTCCACCTACCCTACAAGGACAACCAGAGTTAATATATTATGTACCCCCTTTAAAACTTTTTTCTATACAGTAGTGCTTTGTAACCATGTTCCCAGCATTATATATATTATGGACTCCTTCAGTGTCAATACTAATAGATATCACTCAACTTTTCAACACTTACACTTATTGAATTACATGGATGTTTCATAAGTTGTTTAATCATTATCCTGTTGATGAACCTTTAGATTGTCTGTAAGTTTTCACTCTCTGTACAGTGGAGGCAATGAAAAGCACTGTCCACTTATCTTTTCACTCTCTTGTATTCCTTAGGATATTCATTAATAAAGCTGAAATTATTGGTTGAATGGTATATTCCACTGAAAATATTCTTAGAGACCACCATATTGCTCTCTAAAAAATGTGTAAATCATCAACTCACAGTATATTTTTTCAACATTTAAAAATTTGTTTGCCAGTCTGATTGGTAGAAACTGATTCTTTAATTAATCTGCATTTCCCCCGACCACTAGTGAATTTGAGCATCTCTTCACATACTTATCAGATATTGATATTTTCCATTATCAATTTTTGGCCAGTATTATGCAAATGTTTTTTCTTTTTTAAATATTTTATACTTTTTATACTGGTAGGTTAACCCTTAGTCCCATGTTTACAAATATTCTCGCAGTTCATCATTTGTCTTTTCATTTGTCTGATGGTAAATTTCCTTATAGAGAAGTTGTTCTTTTTATGTGGTCTAATCAACTGGTTTTTTGCCTTCTCACCTTTATGTATCCTGTTTTTCATATGATATTTTGGTGCCTCAAGGTATTAAAAATATTTTTTGTATAAGCACGTGTTTTCCAATATATTGGTAAAACCCAATATTTCCATAACAAGCTCAGCTTTTTAAGTCCTTTGAAAGTGAAAGTCACTCAGTCCTGTCTGACTCTTTGTGACCCCATGGACTGTATCGTCCATGGAATTCTCCAGGCAGAATACTGGAGTGGTTAAGTCCTTTGGCAGAATTCTAAATGCCCATTAGCCTTCCTTACAAGATGTATAAAGAAAAATGCTGAGTAGCTCTATCAAATAAATGGAAGGAGTTGGCAGTCTACATTATGCAAGAGTGTACTGTATCGGAGTGTTAAGTTAAATTTGTATTTTAGTTTCTGGACTATCTTTAATGTAGAGATAGTTGAATAATATGAAAACTTATTTAAGTCATTCCTTTGGCACTAAATTACAATCAGGTCCTTTAGGCTGGGAGATTCTGTGGAGGAGATCATGCCACTATTTAAAATGTTGACAGAGAGCGCAGGCCTAAATAAATCGATGAGGGCCACTTCAGTTAAGTGCAGACTTCAGATGGGTGAAAATAATGACTGTGTGAGTCCACTGCATCAAACCACAAATTTGTGGAGGTTGTCTAGTGGTCATTTTAGCAGAGTTATTTGGACATGAAAGGAGAATGAAAGAAAAGAAACAGGTTGAGTTGGAAGTCCTCAGGAAATAATCCAAGAAATCCAGGGATGCACTCAGCATTTGAATATATATTTCAGCAAATTACATCCCACCAGACACACACACACACGCCACACATATATCCATGCTCACACATGCATGCACATACACATGTACAGTACGCAACAGTTAAAGCTAATGATATGACAGGTACTGTTCCATATGGTTTACTTGACTTACATGCTGCTCATAGTGTATCAACTAGAGACTGCTGTTTTTCTCATGTTCTTGGTGAAGAGATAGAAGTATAACAAGGTAAATTACTACTTAAGCAGGCACAGGTAGAATGAGGGAGGCAGTTTGGACACTGGCATTTTGATACCAATGTGTAGCCACTACACCAACCACCATGCCCCTCCTAACAATTCCATTCTGAAAATACAACAGGGACTGTTTGTATAGCACTTCATATATTTCTAAGATAATTTCAAAATCTTTATCACATTTAATTATCCTAGTCATCTGCTAAATTCCCCAAGCAGAACTTTTTCTTACTCTAGTTTCATAGTTTGGGAACTGAGACACAATCTTTAAATGAGTGGCCAAAGTTCATACATAAAATATAGTAGTGCCAGACCCCAGGACAGAATGTGATATTTGGATAGGGTGATAATTCCACTTTCTCCCTCACAATAACAGGAAAGAGCAAATGAAAATAGCATGTCTAAAACATACCCATACTTTTAAAGTGTTCCAACTGCAATGTAAAGGGCTTCCCAAGTAAGCATCCGCCTGCCCGTGCAGGAGACGCAAAAGGCAAGGGCTGGATCCCCGGCTCAAGAAGATCTCCTGGAGTAGGAAATGTCAACTTACTCCAGTAGTCTTTCCTGGAAAACTCCATGGACAGAGGAGCCTGGTGGGTTACAGGCTATAGGGTCGCAAAGAGTTGGACATGACTGAGCAACTGAGCACAGCAGAGCAATAGCAATATCAAAGGGGCAGTAAACTTAAAATTTAAAACAGATTTTCCACACAGTTGCTTTAGACTCACCTGTTGTCTTATTAATTCCCTGCCTTTTATTGGAAGATAATATTCAAGGGCTTAGTATACGTAAGAGACAGAATTCATTTTTCCTGGGGAATAAAAAGGTTAATAAAACAAGTGCACTCTAAGCTTATCCAGTATTTGATAGAAGGGATGCTTCAAACTGAGAAAGCACCTCTATTTACCACACATTCTTCCATTCTCTGCTATTCTTCAAGCTAGCCTGCTTTTTTGCTCATTATTTTCATCGACATCTTTTCCTCTTCCTGGGCTTATATTTTCATGGCAAGTCTCCCAGATTCTCCTGGCTAAGACTTATTCACACAGGTTTACTATCATTTTTTTAGAAAAAAGTTTTACCAGTCAAATTAGCTAAGTGCCCTTGTTTCTAAGGTTTTCTTTGGTACATGATATATTTTCCTATTTCATAGCTCTTCTTGAAGTGCATAGTTCGTAGTTACATATTCATTCTACTCTCCATTCTTTTAATGTTACTGTTTCCCCTGTAAATTGTATTCTCCACTAGAGTGGAAAACATGCTTATGTCACCCAGTATTCAGCACAGAGCATGATGCAAAGCAAAAATCAGTTAATATTTGTTGACTTAGTAAAAGAATTTTGCTTTCAGATTTTATGAGTGTGGGAATTCTTAAACTACTGAATGCTGACAAGCTAAGATCAATTTCCCTGTCTCTTTTTTTGCCACCCAGCACCCTTTCTCTCCACCTAAAAAGAAAGCAACCTTTAAATACTAAGAAAAATGTAAAGTGACTGTTTCAAGCATTGCTAAACAAGAGTGTTTCTGTTTGTTCCATACAGAATTTGCCAAATGAGAAGGCACATCATCACTCCTGAGGAGTGAGGAGCGAAAAGTTTGCTAGGAAAAGTGTTTACAGAGAAACATTCATGAAAGACTTTGCAGTAAAGAGTTCAAAAATGATTGATGAGCTAGAATTTGGTTAGGAGTACGCGCAGTGTGTGTAGATATACAGATGTACTTTGAAGATACTTGGGAATACTCATCCCAGATTTTGTGACGGCGTCTCTTAGCTTAGGGAAAAATAGATAATCAGAGATCTGTAACTTTCTGGAAGGGGTTAGGAATGCTCTACAGAGAGACACCAGCTGCAGCTGATTTTGCTCATTCTGCAATTGATTTCATGGGTGTCTGGGCCACCTATGTGAAGGCCAACAGTCTCCTACCATTTTGAGAGTAGAAAATTAGGAGAATAACTCAGAGGATGAAAAAAGAGTCATAGCAAATGTAAAACTATATATTCCCACTTCTCTTTCTTACTACCCTGAATACTATACAAACAACAAAGCTTGAATGTATAAATGAATGAAATTGAACCCTCATAGTTGTTACTAGAGAAGCTGGGGCAAACTATTCATTTTTCTAAGAAGTCTTAATTTAATTATACCAAAGACAAACTGAGAAGTATATTCCACTCCACTCCATGCCCTCCACTAACTAAACACATAGCAGATGAAAACTCCAGACACCCATATACTTTCTAATGAATTAAAGATATGTAGAAAAAAGATATCTTTAATAATACATTCTTTACTCCACGTTTATAAAGTTAATTTTACAGTTGCCTTTGCAATTAAACAGTTTCATCTCTTTAATTATCTAGTTGACCACACATCCTTCCAAGGAAATGATTCTTGAATTTTCAGAAACTAACCTTTATCAGAGTTTGAGAACTACCATAAATTATTTCCCCAGGAAAATATACATATATATCCTTTAACAGATTTTTTGTAGAAAACCTAAGAGCTTTTGCTGAGCCCTTGAAGGCTCATCATGCTTAAGAGTTTGTTATAAATGGGGAAATTTTAACACTGACTACATATTTGATGTTACTATTTACTTGTGTTATTGTATATTATTAAAGATATAATATTACAACAAGAGGCTAATTTATTGGTGTTATGTTTAGATGGCATGATATTTGACAGATTCAAAATATTCTGTGGTAGGGAAGACAGTTGAATATATGTTAGCACTGCCCAGTAAAAAGTTCTGTGATCATGGGAATATTCAACTATTTGGTAGAACTTCACTGTCCAATACTGTACTCACTGGCCACTTGAAGCTACTGAACCCTTGAAATGTGGCTAGTGCACCTGAGGAACTTAAATTTTTTATGTTACTTAACTTTAATTAAATATCGAATAACTACTGTTCTAGACAGTATGCTGCTGCTGCTGCTGGTGCTAAGTTGCTTCAGTCGTGTCCGACTCTGTACAACCCCATAGACGGCAGCCCACTAGGCTCCCCCGTCCCTGGCATTCTCCAGGCAAGAACACTGGAGTGGGTTGCCATTTCCTTCTCCAGTGCCTGAAAGTGAAAAGTGAAAGTGAAGTCGCTCAGTGGTGTCTGACTCTTCGGGACCCCATGGACTGCAGCCCACCAGGCTCCTCCGCCTGTGGGATTCTCCAGGCGAGTACTGGAGTGGGGTGCCATTGCCTTCTCCATCTGAACAGTATGCTGCTGCTAAGTTGCTTCAGTTGTGTCCGACTCTGTGCGACCCCACAGACGGCAGCCCACCAGGCTCCCCCGTCCCTGGGATTCAGGAACAGGTAAATACGGCTCACCATGAAGTGATAGTACCTAAAGCTGGGAAATGGGAATATGACTGTTATTTAAATTGTTTCCTTGATTATATGTTTAGAAAAGTCTACCATAAGCCAATAACAGAAGGACAGATACTGTGTGATTCTATTTATATGAGGTCTCTAAAATAAGTAAAGTCAGAAGCAAAGCATAATAAGTAGTTGCCAGGGGTAGGGGGTTGCTGTTCAACACGTAAAAAGTCCCCATTGTACAAGATCAGTGAGATCTAAGGATATGCCCTGTAGCATTGGGCCTATAGTTAACAGTGCTGCTTCGTATGCTTTTAAGATTTATTTAAAGGGTAACTATGATATTAAATATTCTTACTATAATAAAAAAGTAAAATATTTTCTAAAGTTGAAAAATAGGAATATTGGGGGGAAAACCCACTTGAATAGACAGAAGGAGAGGAAAAAATCATTTTGATGTCTGTCCAGAGCATCCTTTGATGAATGAGGAGAGGTCTGTTGGATTCCTAGCAGTGTTTCTTGGAATAGGTTGTCACAAAGGCATGCATGGCGTGACTGGTTGGCTCAGTCTCCAAAGAGTTGCTTGACTGGAAAATAAAAGCTTGATTTGTCAAAATGAAGAGTTGGCCTGTATGACCAGACTGCAGGCTGAGTGTGGAACTGTGGTTTAGAATTGAGCTGTAGTGCTCCCACCCCTATTGTGGAGGGGAGACAGAAATATGACATCATAGGAGCCATGCGTAGAATTAGGTCCTTGCAAGGAAGGTCCTGTGACAATGGACGAAGCTGGGAAGGAGCAGGGCCTGGAGTGAAAGGTGACCGAGGACACATGGAATCAGAGTCATGAAATGTTCATTTACACTTAACAAGGAGAGAGAATGGCTTAGAATAGGCAGGAGTATTACTGATAAGGAATCATTCACTTACAGTTTTAAAGACTGTGACCCAGATAGAGGATTGCAAAGCCTCAAACTATAATCAGAAACAGTGGACAATGGATGGGTTTGTGCTGCACTAGGAGATGGGGAGCATCACTTTTACACCCCTCTGATCGGCAGAGAATGTAAATAACTTCAGGAGGGTCTTTGATAAGATATTTCATTATGCTAAAACAACATACTGTCCAAATTTTTCAGGTTGGTTAGAGATGGTAGAGCTCTTTCTGGGAGGTAAGGGAAGCTGAGCCATGTGGTCCTGATGTGTGTCCTCATCAGCCACTTGTAGGCTCATCTCCCTTTTCCTCCTCCTCTCCTCCCTTGCCCCTTCTTTTTGCTGTCTTGTATCAAGTATAGACAAAAGAAATATTATCTTAATCTGAACAGGAATGCTGAGATTAGGTTGACTGGTTAGCTCTTCATAGAAAGTGTGACAATATCAAAGAGAAAATGAAAAGGAAACTTAACACACAGCCAGATAATATATCTTATGAATAATAGTAAGGGATTAATATGCATTGAAAGTACACACACCCTACTGTGTGTTTATACATATTGTCTTAGTTTTGATTGTCATTCCAGATTGATGAAATAAATATTCTCACTTAATGGAAGAGAACAATAAATTTAACCTTTTAGTCTAAACTACACTCATCTCACATGCTAGTAAAGTCATGCTCAAAATTCTCCAAGCCAAGCTTCAGCAGTACATGAACCGTGGTGAACTCCCTGACGTTCAAGCTGGTTTTAGAAAAGGCAGAAGAACCAGAGATCAAATTGCCAACATCCGCTGGATCATGGAAAAAGCCGGAGAGTTCCAGAAAAATATCTATTTCTGCTTTGTTGACTATGCCAAAGCCTTTGACTGTGTGGATCACAGTAAACTGTGGAAACTTCTGAAAGAGAAGGGAATACCAGACCACCTGACCTGCCTCTTGAGAAATCTGTATGCAGGTCAGGAAGCAACAGTTAGAACTTGACATGGAACAACAGACTGGTTCCAAATAGGAAAAGGAGTACGTCAAGGCTAGATATTGTCACCTGCTTATTTAACTTCTATGCAGAGTACATCATGAGAAAGGCTGGACTGGAAGAAGCACAAGCTGGAATCAAGATTGCCGGGAGAAATATCAATAACCTCAGATATGCAGATGAAGAGGAACTAAAAAGCCTCATGATGAAAGTGAAAGAGGAGAGTGAAAATGTTGGCTCAACATTCAGAAAACGAAGATCATGGCATCCGGTCCCATCACTTCATGGGAAATAGATGTGGAAACAGTGGAAACAGTGTCAGACTTTATTTTTTGGGGCTCCAAAATTACTGCAGATGGTGACTACAGCCATGAAATTAAAAGACACTTACTCCTTGAAAGAAAAGTTATGACCAACCTAGGTAGCATATTCAAAAGCAGAGACATTACTTTGCTGACTAAGGTCTGTCTAGTCAAGGCTATGGTTTTTCCTGTGGTCATGTATGGATGTGAGAGTTGGACTGTGAAGAAGGCTGAGCACCAAAGAATTAATGCTTTTGAACTGTGGTGTTGGAGAAGACTCTTGAGAGTCCCTGGGACTGCAAGGAGATCCAACCAGTCCATTCTAAAGGAGATCAGCCCTGGGATTTCTTTGGAAGGAATGATGCTAAAGCTGAAACTCCAGTACTTTGGCCACCTCATGCGAAGAGTTGACTCATTGGAAAAGACTCTGATGCTGGGAGGGATTGGGGCCAGGAGGAGAAGGGGACAACTGAGGATGAGATAGCTGGATGGCATCATGGACTCGATGGACATGAGTCTGAGTGAACTCCGGGAGATGGTGATGAGCAGGGAGGCCTGGCATGCTGCGATTCATGGGGTCACAAAGAGTCGAACATGACTGAGTGACTGAACTGAACTGAACTGAACTGAACTGACAGTAGTTCTGTGGGCTTCTGTGGGTGGCTCAGCAGTAAAGAATCTGTCTGCAATGCAGGAGACCCAGGAAATGCAGGTTCGATCCCAGAATCAGGAATATCCCCTGGAGGAGGGCATGGCAACCCACTCCAGTATTCTTACGTGGAGAATCCCTATGGACAGAGGAGCCTGGTGGGCTATAGTTCATGGAGTCACAAAGAGTGGGATATGACTGAAGCAACTTGAGCACTCACAGTAGTTTAGAACCAAATTGCATGTTAACTCTTCCAATTCTAAACTACAAAGCTAAGAAATAATAGAGCCTGAGCTTAAATGACAGTTTGAATACTCTAAAGCTCATCCTCTTAACCACTTCAATATACTTTTTTATTTCAACTTCTGGAGGGTATCACCTTTCTTACCTCCTGATGTGTCTCCTACTGTCAGAGGGTATTTTTCCTTTGGTAAAGAGCAGTGACTATGCACTCACTTCCTTCTGAATAAAGTCTATCCCCTTGCATTGGTACATAGCCTCATCCTAAGACCTCAACCAGTCAAACAGGTCAGAATACATCTCTACATGTAACAAATGGATTATTCATCCAAATCACCTGTAGGCTTTCCTTTTATCCCTAATCCCCTATCCTGCACACCACTTTTGTCTTATCTACAGAAGGGGACATAAGTTCACTTCATATCCTTGCTTCATCCTAAATCCTTATGATGAGATTGTAGTGGTGTTGGTACTGCTGGGAGTGATGGCTTCCATTTATCGACTACCTCATATATCCAAAGAGCTTTACTCAGTGCTGAATAGATTAACAGTAGTCCCAACCTTAGACATTGTGACCTCTATTATATAGCTGTGGAAACTGGGGATCTGAAAGTTTGCTTGATTTGCCCAAGGTCACTCAGCCTGGTAAGTGCTAATGCTGGGATTTGAACCTCTCACTTCCCAATTTGAGAGTTTATTCTACTGAAAAAGATTAAAAACAAACTAATATGCAAAGAGAGGATTGAAGGTCCCGCCAAAAATCTGCCACTTGTGCACAAGAATCTGTCTTCCAACATCTTCTCCTGTTCTAAAGTTTTGTGGTAATGCCTATGAAGTCAGGTAAAGATCTGTTTATTTTTGAGCCAGTAACTTTTTTATTCTTTCCTTTGACCCTCTCTTTCTCACCCTCACATTCAATAAACCCCATTTCTTTTTCCCCTTGTACAAACTTGAGAACAATTGATCTCTTGTCTCATCGTGTTATATCCATACAGCCATTTTATTTCTATCTCATTGTATCATCTTGCATTCAGGCTCCCTGTCATAAGTGTGTGTTCACCCTCTCATATACAGATAGCATTGTGTTGTCAAAAGTTTCTACATTACTAAGAGCTCGATTGAACTCACCTTTAGACCTTCTTTGCTCCTAATTTTCAAAAGTGAGATTCCTTTTTCATAAGAACAGAAAGGTTAGTGACTCAACGTTGCTCCTGAAATTTTGCACAGGAAGCTAATTCCCACCAAGAGTTGCAATGCAGTTCAGTTCTCATCTCCCAGAGTCAGAAATTGTTTCTTGTGAATCCAACTGGTAAAAAACTGATACACTTGGATTCTAAAGAGAAGGATATAGAACATTTGAGCATGCCATTAAGAAAATGAAAGAGAAAGGAATATATGAAGTCTTGATATTTGATAAACTACAGCAAAGGCAACCTGGCTTCTCATAAAATAATAAAGTTGCTTTCTATTGCCTGGGTGCAATTCATACTCTCCAAGGTAAATTAAGTTCCTGAAGGTAAAATTTTCTGGAAGAAAATTTTTTCATTATAGAGTTGTGGAATAAGGCAGACCTCATTCCAATAATAATAAAAAAATTATTCAGAGGACATGTTTGATAATGTGTGGTCCTTGGACCTCTTGGACCAAACTGACATAGGTTATTTGCTTAAAATATAGACTCCAGGACTAAAACTTAACAAATCTGACTCTATATAGGTAGGGCCCCAAGTGAAAAATAAATAAAAATAAGGACAGATAGAAAAGTCATTTATAAGGTAATTAAATGAGGTGAACACTATAAAGTTGGCAATTATTGAGCTCTCAGTATTTCTTATTAATTACTGTCATTAATTATGCTCTTTGCCTCTCTTTTTGTACCCTACTACTTTCCTCCTTCAGGCTTTTTTCAGTATTTTTTCACATTTGCTCTTTAGAAAAAATGCATTCAGCACTTCTACACTGTGGCAGGAACACAGACAGTGGTTTCAAAGATTATCCCTGCCAGGAGCCACATTTGCAATTTAACTTCCATTAAACCCTAAGCTTCATTTCAGCCAAAGGAATGAAGTACTAATGGTGCAATTTGAGGTAAATCAAGGGAAGGAGGTAATTGGAAGTAGGAATAATGTATAAAAGTCTGTTCTATGACTAGAGAATGTTGACTCATCATCCAGAGTACTTCAGCACCTGAAAGGGGAGAACTATTGTCATAGGAATGGAATGAAATGTGAAAAAATGTTATCTAAAGTATCTTAATAGAGATTATCTTATCTTATAGATATATTCCTTTGTGATTGCCATGTGCTTTTTTTGTTTAAATATTTGAAATGTTTGTAAATACAAGCACAGGTCTCAGGAAAAAATAAAAAAAGCAAACCCTTAAAACTCAGGAAATTTAAAGACACATTCACAACCCTGCAGTAGTGATTGTTTTAGAACATAAAGGAAGTGTGTTTAAAACTCCTTATAAGATTGGAAATGCATATCAAGGCTTATGTTGTTGGTCTTTCAGTTTTGTTGGTGGTCAGGTTCAATAGGTGTTTATATTGCTTAAGACAACTCTACTCACCTTTCTGTTTTAGTCCTTCTCTGTATGCCCAGCACCTAACTTAGGATAAGTATGTAGAAAGGCCAGGTACCTGTTTCATTAAAGCTCAAAAGTGTGTTTTATGTGTGTCATTCAAAAATGATAATTAATGCCCTTCTAAGTACTCTATTTTTTAGTTTAATTTACAAAAATGAGCTAGTTTCAGGTGTACAGCAAAGTGATTCATTTACATATACATATTCTTTTCCATATTCTTTTTCCTTATGGGCTATTCCAAAATATTGAGTATAGTTTCCTATGGTCCAGAGTAGCTCCTTGTTGGTTATCTATTTTGTACATAATAGTATGAATATGTTAATCCCAAACTTCTAATTTATCCCTCCCCTCTTTCCCCTCTGGTCTGTGGGTCTGTTTCTGTTTTATATGTAAGTTCATTTGTATCTTTTTATTTTTTTTAGATTTTACATTTACATGGTATCATCTGGTATTTATCTTCCTCTGTTTGGATTGCTTCAGTTAATATGACAGTCTCTAAGTCCATTTCCGTCACTGAGAATGGCATTTGTTCATGCTTGCTTATGGCTGAGTAATATTCCATTGCATACATATACACCACCATCATGTACTATATCACTGATGAACATAGACACAAAAATCCTCAACAAAATACTAGCAATCTGAATCCAACAGTATCTTAAAAAGCATCATACACCCTGATCAAGTGGGATTTATCCCAAGGATGCAAGGATTTGTTACTATCCATAAATCCATCAGTGTGATATACCACACTAACAAACTGAAGAATAAAAGCTATGTGACCATCTCAATAGATATAGAAATACCTTTCAATTAAATTCAGCATCAATTTATAATAAAAACTCCAGAAAGTGGGCATAGATGGAACCTACCTCAACATAGTATGACAAACCCACAGCTAACATCATACTCAATGGTGAAAAACTAAAAGGGTTTCCTCTAAGATCAGGAACAAGACCAGAATGTCCGCTCTCAACATTTTTTTCAACATAGTTTTGGGAGTCCTAGCCAGGGTGATCAGAGAAGCAAAAGAAATAAAAGGAATCTCAAGTGGAAAAGAAAAAGTAGAAGTGTCACTGTTTGCAGATGACCTTACACTATATGTAGAAAATCCTAAAGATACTGCCAGGAAACTACAAGAGCTTATCTATGAACTCTGAGTACTTTAAACCAGAAAGTAAGAGAGTATGGTTTAATGAAAACTGGTAAGGATAAGGAGGTCAAATTTCTAGTCTAGTTGACTAACTATTTCTTTAGAGTGCCTTATGTTTAAGCTTCATGGTTCAGCTGGCTCTCCTGTGATCTGCATGGGTGGAACCTTCTATACCTATGTTTAGAATTCCACTGGGCACTCTGACTTGAATTAAGCTATTACTGATTCTGTTGTCATAACTCCTAATTTTTTTTTTTTTCAGAATTTAACTAGGTGCTTTTCAAATGCACTATATATTATGTTATTAACACTAATGGTTTTGTGATATTTTACCATTAATGACTATATCTTTCAAACCAAAGTAATTGCAGTCTTTAATCAAATTTTATTTTTAGTAAATTAGAATATAGGAAATGCCTTTTATTCAGTCTTACAAATTCTGCTAACTGCTTTTTTACTTGTGCATCATGGTAAAAACATTACCAACTGCTGTTAAAGCTATAAATGGTACAGTTGGTGAAACATGTGTTTGCCCTCAGAACTATAAAAAACATCATATGACTTTGATCCAAATATGTCTTGCCTTTAACTTATTTTGATGACTAGAGTAAGTTCATTGGGAATTGATTTAATTACAGGTATTATAAGAAATTAAGATTGATGTAGAAATAATGGCTTCTTCCCTCAGGAAGTTCATATTTAAGTATATTTAAGACTGAATATGTTTACTTACATAATTAATACTAACAGTTTTTATTGAATTTACTACATGCTACCAAGAGGCATAATTTAGCTTACTTAAGCCATACAAGTACCTATTGGCTATGATTATTCTTTCAGTACACAGATGGTATAACACTGCTTCTAAGCTTAAATAAATTTTGCAAAGGCTTAAAACTAGTAAGCCTATTTTCTTAAATATTTAGCTTCACAGGCCCTAAATTTATCAATCTCAGAGAAATGAAAAGCAGCAAAGTTGAAAATGGATTCCAGAGAGGGAAATTCTAACTGGATTTCCAGTATAAATATCATTTTACATTGTGGTTAAAGACTTAGCAATAAGTAAAATACTACGTTCAGACAAATTATGAGTTGAAACGATTTTTGTGAGTTGATCTGCAAGGGTAGCCATTCTCTGTGTTTTATACAGGAAAGTAAGTTTTACATACCAAATAACTGGTTTATAAATTAAATAAGTACTTTCTATGAGAAAACGAGTTGTGAGCTCTCTGGGCTCCCAGGCCACACATGACTTAGCCAAAATTAATCATTTAATAACACCTTAAGGGTTTATCTTTGTATAAATTTCTTTCCAGATTATGGTAGCCCTTGACATTGAAGAACTTGAAGCCTAGAACAATTACTGTTCTTTTCTCTTTAGTAGGCAGTAGCAACTTTGTTGTGTGTGTGTATGTATGTTTAATAAAGGCTTCAAATAGTTAAATAGCAGAAAAATTCCTGTCAGACTGATTTTAACTGTATTTGTTGCTAAAAATATACTTTTCTCAGATGTGGGTCTAATCTCTCAGTCATGGTATCATACATTATATTTCTCCCTCAGTAAACATTCTCTGTAAAAATGTAAAGCTTGCTTCACAGATTTATAACTAATTCCTGGAGATGAGCCATGATTAATACTCTCAGAGAGCAAATCTGAGATATAGAGACACTGCTCCTCTGTTGGGTTTTTCATGATGCTAGACTGTTAGTACTTATTCCATTTGAGCGTTAGCCCACATGCTTACACACTGGCTGTTTAGACACTCAAAATTCAAAAAGTGCCATTTATGCCCATATTCATTTTTTTCCTTTTTTCTTAATTGAGGTATACAGTTGATTTATAATTATATTAGTTTCAGGCATACAATATCATGATTCAAAAGTGTTATGGCTTATAGTCCACTGCCCATTTTCATTTTTTAAAGGTTATTTACCAAAACTTCAAAGCTTGGCAATTGTGACTTACATTGAAAGAAATACTTCATTTTGGATATGGAACAGAATATTTTAACTGTCCCTTAGGTAAAGCTTTCAATGTTATCACTGGAACAAGTATATTTAAAAAGCTGCCTAGGTTCTACTTCTACTCTTTATTCTTCTTTTCATCTTCTTTCCCTCCCTCGTCATTTACAGTTTTCTTTTATAAACTCACTGTGCTATATAGTACATGGCTGCCTTTTTAAACATTTTGAACTAACGAGCCTCTTGATGAAGGTGAAAGAGGAGAGTGAAAAAGCTGGCTGAAAACTCCACATTTCAGAAAACTAGGATCATGGCATCCAGTCATATCACTTCATGGCAAATAGATGGGGAAAATGTGGAAACAGTGTCAGATCTCATTTTCTTGGGCTCCAAAATCAGTGCCGACAGTGACTGTAGCCACGAAATTAAAAGACACCTGCTTTTTGGAAGAATAGTTACCTCAAAACTAGACAGTGTTTTATAAAGCAGAGACATCACTTTGCCAACATGGTCCATCAAAGCTATGGTTTTTCCAGTAATCATGTATGGATGTGAGAGTTGGACCATGAAGGCTGAGCACTGAAGAATTGACACTTTCAAACTCTGGTGTTGGAGAAGACTCTTGAGAGTCCCTTGGACAGCAAGGAGATCAAACCAGTCCATCCTAAAGGAAATCAGTCCTGAATATTCATTGGAAGGACTGGTGCTGAAGAGGAAGCTCCAATATTTTGGCCACCTGCTGCAAAGAGTTGAATCATTGGAAAAGACCCTGATGGTGGGAAAAATTGAAGGTAAGAAGAGAAGGGGACAACAGAGGATGAGATGGTTGGATGGCCTCACTGACTCAATGAAAATGAGTTTGAGGAAACTCAGGGAGATAGTGATGGACAGAGAAGCATGGTGTGCTTTAGTTCATGGGGTTCCAAAGAGTCAGACACAACTTAGCAACAACAACAGTTCTAATTAAGATGCATTAAGGGAAATGGGATATGGGGCAGTTTATATTGTTTTTTATAAACATTCAAGATGTTGATAATGTCCTTGATATTTAATATTAGGGTGGGAAATATTGTTTCAGCACAAATAAGTACATTTAGTTATAAGTTTGTTTTACATTGATTAATTCTCTATAAAATTTAACTGCACTATAAATATCATTGGGGCTTCCCTGGTGACCTCGATGGTAAAGAACATGCCTGCAATGAAGAAGTCCGGGGTTCAACTCTGGGTCACGAAGACTCCCTTGGAGAAGGGAACGTGTTCTTGCCTGGAGTATCCCATGGACAGAGGAGCCTGACTGGCTACAGTCCATGGGTCACAAAGAGTCAGACACGAATGACAAATAGCAGATGAAACCCAAAGTTTAAGGAGGTCTGCAGCCTTTCCTCATAAGTAACTCTTGAATATCTACTTTTATTCTTATTCTAAACTACCTACAACTTAGGAAACAGACATTCTTTCTCATCTCTTCACAGTTTGGGCTTGATTTTCCACATTTACCTATATGAGACCTTATTAACCATGCCAGGTACTTATGAAGTTTAAATTCATCTCTGTCATAGAATTCTCTTCACACCATGACTGATTCTAGCTCAATCATTTGCATATATGGAAAGTTGGCTCCATTACCATCATTTCTATTGTATTATTTCTATTATTCATTCTTTCTATTATATTATTATTATAAACTAAGCATTAATTAATGCTGTGTCCATCAAATCACCACTGATATCCCAAAGAGGCTCTCCTCTCATGTTTATTTTATCTCTTCTTTCAAGAAATCTGAGGCTATTTCTTTGTGATACCTAATAAATTATTTCTTTTTTTTTTTAATTTATGAACCTTTTAAATGATGAATACAGGCCTAAATGGCTAAATAAATACTGTGATTTTAGTGGATGAAGTGGTTTTTGACAAAAAGATCAAGATGCCCACTTCTATCCTCATCCAAGGTAATATTTCATCTTGACTAAGTATGAAGGAGAAGCAATAGCAGGTTAATATACCCAATGATATGGTCAGTGATGCAGCCTAAACCGCTGACCATATCTTCTAATTATAAGACAAAAAATAGGGTTTTTTTCTGATTGGTCAAGAATCATCATCCAAAACATTATTATTATTGTAGCTAACACTCATTGAATACATTTTAAATGCTAGGATATTTAAGGACATTATCTTATTTAAGCTTCACAATGTCCTTGTGTTGCCCCTGTTTTCCATATGAGAAAACTGAGATTTAGGGAATTTAGTTCAAAGTTTTCCTAGCCATCCAGATAAAAGTGGTACAGTCGGTACTGGAAATCAAGTCTATTTTACTCACTTTTATCCTTGCTATAATGTTGTTTTTCCAGAAGCCATTTTTTTTTTAATGGAATGATGGGGACTATTATTTATTCAAAGGCAAGATCACAAAGACAAATCACTATGGGGATCAGGTAGCAAACCTCCCTGAGGGAGGCAGAATATGTGGAGACTCTATCATGTCCCCTTTCTAAAGCAAGGAGCTACTCGTCCACTCTAGGTGATGGCTCCAAAAGGAGATGCCATGCCCTTGTTGCTAGATCTTCTGATTTCTCAAAGGAAACTAGATACCTACATTTTTATGTGAAATTATTTTTAAGCAACAGTAGTGTATAATAATATTTAGCCCCCTGGCCAGCTGCCTCTCCTAAAGATTTAAACTTGTTCTCTTTCTGCTTTGTATTTTGAAGTCATTTGTTTGATAAATAGCTATTGAATACTTACTGTGGTCTGTGATTTATGCAACTGTCTGAGAACTAGCTCAGCTCATGCACTCAAATGGCTTCCTGAATAATGGAGGATGTAAGAAACAAATAATCAGTTTCTAAATCTCCTTTTTGTGTTTCAACTGAGCTAGATACCGTAAAGGATAGTAAAACATATAAAACATGCTTTTTTTTGTCTACCAGAAGTTCATTTTTCAAGTCAACAAATCTTTAAATATTCACTGTGTGCCAAGCAGTACTATCCTCAGCACTGGAGATAAGCAGTTTAAAGAAATTATTTCTCTTGAAGAGATTAAGTTCTACTGGAGGAAACATACAATAAACCAATAAATATAGAACATGAGTGAGTGGTAGTTACATGCACCATGAAGATCATAAGGTAAGGTAGTGGAATAGAGACTGATAGAAAAGAGATTGCTAATTTATATATGGTTATGACAGACGGTCATTCCAATTAGTGATGTAAGAACAAAGACCTGAAGGCAGTTAGGGATTGAGCTATAGGCGAATTGAGGAAAGATCATTTCTAGGAAGAAAGTAAAGTAAGTGAAAGGCCCTGAGGAAACCGTTTGAAGGCTCTTGTTGATAGTTCAGATAAGAGATTTGATAGCTTGGACAGGGTAGAGCCTGTGAGAAATAATTGGATCTTAAAGTGATGGAATTCCAGTTGAGCTATTTCAAATCCTAAAGTCAGTTTTCATTCCAATCCCAAAGAAAGGCAATGCCAAAGAATGCTCAAACTACCGCACAATTGCACTCATCTCACATGCTAGTAGGAGAAGGCAATGGCACCCCACTCCAGCACTCTTGCCTGTAAAATCCCATGGATGGAGGAGCCTGGTAGGCTGCAGTCCCTAGGGTCACTAGGAGTTGGACACAACTGAGTGACTTCACTTTCACTTTTCACTTTCATGCGTTGGAGAAGGAAATGGCAACCCACTCCAGTGTTCTTGCCTGGAAAATCCCAGGAACAGGGGAGCCTGGTGGGCTGCTGTCTCTGGGGTCGCACAGAGTCGGACATGACTGAAGCGACTTAGCAGCAGCAGCACATGCTAGTAAAGTAATGCTGAAAATTCTCCAAGTCAGGCTTCAGCAATATGTGAACTGTGAACTTACAGATGTTCAAGCTGGTTTTAGAAAAGGCAGAGGAACCAGAGATCAAATTGCCAACATCTGCTGGATCAAGAGCAAGAGAGTTCCAGAAAAACATCTACTTCTGCTTTATTGACTATGCCAAAGCCTTTAATGTATGAATCACAATAAACTGTGGAAAATTCTGAAAGAGATGGGAGTACCAGACCACTTGACCTGCCTCTTGAGAAACCTGTATGCAGTTCAGGAAGCAACAGTTAGAACTGGACATGGAACAACAGACTGCTTTCAAATAGGAAAAGGAATACGTCAAGGCTGTATATTGTCACCCTGCTTGTTTAACTTATATGCAGAGTACATCATGAGAAACGCTGGGCTGGAGAAAGCACAAACTGGAATCAAGATTGCTGGGAGAAATATCAATAACCTCAGATATGCAGATGACACCACCCTTATGGCAGAAAGTGAAGAGGAGCTTAAAAGCTTCTTGATGAAAGCGAAAGAGGAGAGTGAAAAAGTTGGCTTAAAGCTCAACATTCAGAAAATGAAGATCATGGCATCTGATCCCATCACTTCATGGCAAATAGATGGGAAACAGTGGAAACAGTGTCAGACTTTATTTTTGGGGGCTCCAAAATCACTGCAGATGGTGATTGCAGCCATGAAATTAAAAGACGCTTACTCTTTGGAAGGAAAGTTATGACCACCCTAGATAGCACATTAAAAAGCAGAGGCATTACTTTGGCAACAAAGGTCTGTCTAATCAAGGTTATGGTTTTTCCAGTGGTCATGTATGGATGTGAGAGTTGGTCTGTGAAGAAAGCTGAGCACCGAAGAATTGATGCTTTTGAACTGTGGTGTTGGAGAAGACTCTTGAGAGTCCCTTGGACTAGAAGGAGATCCAACCAGTGCATCCTAAAGGAGATCAGTCCTGGATGTTCATTGGAAGGACTGATGCTAAAGCTGAAACTCCAGTACTTTGGCCACCTGATGAGAAGAGCTGACTTACTGGAAAAGACCCTGATGCTGGGAGAGATTGGGGGCAGGAAGAGTAGGGGATAACAGAGGATGAGATGGCTGGATGGCATCAGTGACTCAATGGACATGAGTTTGAGTAAACGGTGGGAGTTGGGGATGGACAGGAAGGCCTGGTGTGCTGCGGTTCATGGGATTGCAAAGAGCTGCAAGAGTCAGACATGACTGAGGAACTGAACTGAACTGAAGTATATTTAGAAGGAAACACCAGTAGCATGTACTGAAGGGTTCAGTATGTAGCTGAAGATAAATGAGGAGTCAAGGATGACAACAATTGGAGGAATGGAGGTTTCATTTTCTGAGGTTGTTTTTTCCATGTGAGGAACAGAGTTTATATAGAAATAAAGATTTCCATTTTGAAGATGTTTAGCTTGAGGTGCTTATAGTCATTCAAGTCTAGGTGAAATGTCAAGGAGGCATTTGGATACAAGAAGTAAGAGCTGAGAAGAAAAGACTAGTTAGAGATGGCAACATGAAAAAGAAAAGAAGAAACTCAAGTCAGTGGCACAAATATGAAGTTGTGTGGGTGTTCAGAAAATGAAGGCATTGTTAGGATCTGAGAAATCTAGAAAACGCTTATTAATGAGATGGACTCAAGTGAAGCAGGAGCTATAAAATAAACACAGTTGAAGGAAACAAAACCCTGACTGGCATAGAGGCTAGAGGTGATGATAAGTAGTGAGAAAGAATCAGAAGACTTGAGTCACCCATCTTTCAGGACAGTCCTAGATATTTCTAGCTCATAGGAATCTATTCCAAAGATGATTTCTTATTGAGAGAGAGAGCAATGCTGCATTGTGAAAGTAAAAAGAGTTAGTTAAAAAAAAAAAAAGGCTGATAAAATGTGTCCTCTCAGTGGAACAGTGGATGAGAGGTGAGTTTTTCAAATGAGAATATCCTTCGGCAAGAGCCCCAAAGAAGAGCAGTAGTTATGGAATTAATATAGGTACCAGTGCAGTCAGGTGTATTATTTGTTGTTTTGTTTTTTCTTAGTTTTATGGATGTATTGAAATGTGTTGTCTATTTGAAATGCTTCTGTAAGTCACAGACTTGGTGGACATCTGTGCCCAGAAAGGCAGAACTTGTGTGTCTGATTCCTCTCTTGTTTGTAAGCTGGGAAGGGATCATTACTTGATCTTTTTTTAAATGATTATCTACCTATAGTGATTGTATGTGGGTCCCCAAGGGATGTCTTTATGTAACACACATTTGCATATGGAATTTCAACTTGCAGTGGAAGTCCCAGGAAGGAAAAAGAATATATGGTTCCAACCTGAAGAACAGCAAGTGTGTGAGTTTCCCCAGTACTTCATGGTTTTGACTTTCCCAGTAAGTAAGGGTTATATGTGAGTACTTTGTTCCTAAACATGCCAGAAGCTGCTCATTTTCTGAGTGGAGAAGCCTTGTCTCAGTGATTTAATGCAGTAGAGCTGAGCAGGATAGCAGGGCAGAGAATTGGCTCTGGAACCACACTGCAGGGGCAAAGATCCCAACTCTACCGCTGCTTCTGTAACTGGTCCTTCATTTAATTGCCTCACCTGTAAAGCAGAGATGGCAATTATCAACTAGAACTGAGGTGATTTTAAATGAATGAATGAATCTTACAGAACCTTCAGTATCTGGAAAAGAGTAAGCATTCAACAAATAATCCGTGTTTTTATTATTATGCATATTATCTAAATGATGTTGATGGAAGGCAGTGTGCATGAATGCTCCTTACAATGAAGAGAAAACTATAAAAGAGGGAACCATTAAGATGACCGTATCTTAGTGGATGTTAGGTTATTCTGACTCTTAGGACACATCTAGATGAATATGCTTCCCAATATTAAGGACATACTTTAGAAATGACCCAATATAGGGACTATAATCTCCAACACTTGTGAAAGTTAGAGAAGTAAAGAAAATAAAGCAGACCATGCATACAGCAAAAGGATGTCATGGTTGATTGGGACCATGGAGAGTGAGAGGAGCACATTCCCATCCCTCCCTCTGAAAGAGGCTATGCAGTGTCAGCTGCAGATGCTGTGCAAGAATGTAATGCCATCAGGCTACTTTTTCTCATTTTTTCCGAGAACTTGCAAATTTTGTTGTATAAGATTCAATTCAGTTCAGTTCAGTCGCTCAGTCGTGTCCGACTCTTTGCGACCCCATGAATTGCAGCACGCCAGGCCTCCCTGTCCATCACCATCACCCGGAGTTCACTCAGACTCACGTCCATAGAGTCCGTGAGGCCATTCAGCCATCTCATCCTCTGTCATCCCCTTCTTCTCCTGCCCCCAATCCCTCCCAGCATCAGAGTCTTTTCCAATGAGTCAACTCTTCTCATGAGGTGGCCAAAGTACTGGAGCTTCAGCTTTAGCATCATTCCTTCCAAAGAAATCCCAGGGTTGATCTCCTTCAGAATGGACTGGTTGGATCTCCTTGCAGTCCAAGGGAATCTCAATAGTGTTCTCCAACACCACAGTTCAAAAGCATCAATTCTTCAGCACTCAGCCTTCTTCACAGTCCAGCTCTCACATCCATACATGACCACTGGAAAAACCATAGCCTTGACTAGATGGACCTTAGTTGCCAAAGTAATGTCTCTGCTTTTGAATATGCTACCTAGGTTGGTCATAACTTTTCTTCCGAGGAGTAAGTGTCTTTTAATTTGATGGCTGCAGTCACCATCTGCAGTGATTTTGGAGCCCCCAAAAATAAAGTCTGACACTGTTTCCACTGTTTCCCCATCTATTTGCCATGAAGTGATGGGACCAGATGCCATGATCTTCGTTTTCTGAATGTTGAGCTTTAAGCCAACTTTTTCGCTCTCCTCTTTCACTTTCATCAAGAGGCTTTTTAGCTCCTCTTCACTTTCTGCCATAAGGGTGGTGTCATCTGCATATCTGATGTTATTGATATTTCTCCCAGCAATCTTGATTCCAGCTTGTGTTTCTTTCAGTCCAGCGTTTCTCATGATGTACTCTGCATGTAAGTTAAATAAGCAGGGTGACAATATACAGCCTTGACATACTCCTTTTCCTATTTGGAACTAGTCTGTTGTTCCATGTCCAGTTCTAACTGTTGCTTCCTGAACTGCATACAGATTTCTCAAGAGGCAGGTCAGGTGGTCTGGTATTCCCTTTTCTTTCAGAATTTTCCACAGTTTATTGTGATCCACACAGTCAAAGGCTTTGGCATAGTCAATAAAGCAGAAACAGATGTTTTTCTGGAACTCTCTTGCTTTTTCCATGATCCAGCGGATGTTGGCAATTTGATCTCTGGTTCCTCTGCCTTTTCTAAAAGCAGCTTGAACATCAGAGAGTTCACAGTTCACGTACTGCTGAAGCCTGGCTTGGAGAATTTTGAGCATGGCTTTACTAGCATGTGAGATGAGTGCAATTGTGCGGTAGTTTGAGCATTCTTTGGCATTGCCTTTCTTTGGGATTGGAATGAAAACTGACCTTTTCCAGTTCTGTGGCCACTGCTGAGTTTTCCAAATTTGCTGGCAAATTGAGTGCAGCACTTTCACAGCATCATCTTTTAGGATTTGAAATAGCTCAACTGGAATTCCATCACCTCCACTAGCTTTGTTCGTAGTGATACTTTTTAAGGCCCACTTGACTTCACATTCCAAGATGTCTGGCTCTAGATGAGTGATCACATCATCATGATTGTCTGGGTCATGAAGATCATTTTTGTACAGTTCTTCCGTGTATTCTTGCCACCTCCTCTTAATATCTTCTGCTTCTGTTAAGTCCATACTATTTCTGTCTTTTATTGAGCCCATCTTTGCATGAAATATTCCCTTGGTATCTCTAATTTTCTTGAAGAGGTCTCTAGTCTTTCCCATTCTGTTGTTTTCCTCTATTTCTTTGCATTGATCGCTGAAGAAGGCTTTCTTATCTCTTCTTGCTATATAAGATTAAGACACTAAATTTTGGGCAATTAGTTAAAAAAATGTTTTTAAATCACAGGGTGATTTAAAACAGTATGTTGCAGGTCTGATTTGATCTGTTGGTCACCTCTGGGTAAAATGGCAATAACTAAATTTCAACACACAAGAATTTTATTTGATAGGAGGTAATCATGGAATTAATCTCATTATGAAACATTTTTATGGCTCTCGTTTGGGCCTAACAATAGGACTTTGGGGACCTGTTCCCATCCTTAGACTGTTAGTATAAAATACATACAGTTCCTATCATTCAATATCATATTTAAAAACTTATTAAAAAAAAAAAGAAAGTTTTCATCATACTGTTGCCTCTGACAACAAGCTCTGGATGGAAAATTTTGGTCCTATTTTCTGTCATTCCATCAATGCTTTCTTTTCAAGGAAATTCAAACCAATGAGCTTTTAAAGTTTTCTAGTCCACAGGATGCATTTAAGGCTGTTAAAAAAAATAATGCTATGCCTTGTCTTCTCTTTAGGTACATATTTTAGAGACTTAGAAATAGCCCAAAATATGTGGATAGAAAAGATAAGATTAATTATAGATAGATCAATGATAGACAGGATAAGTGGATGGATGCATGGATAGATATAGTTGTATAGGTGTTGTTACTACAGTTTTCTGTGTTTAAATGTAAATTTAAATTAATGGTCATTATTTTTATCTCGTCTTTTAACATCAAGGTCACTCTGAAAGTGTACTTCCGAGAAAGTTTCTGACCATGCCATGGCTAAGAAACAAGGAATTTTCTACTAATAACACTGTTTACTCTTATATTCTGGAAGTTGATTTTATCAGAGAGAGGTTAGTAGATAAGAATATGGCTTAATACATCATTGGTATTCAGTCTGACCAGCTGTGAGAGCCAACAAATAAGGGGAGGGAGAGGTGAGAATAAGTACAGGAATACCAACCTCAGAACTCTTAAATAATAGCAACATACTGTCTCATAATTTTTCAGAATATAGACTAGAAATATTATTTCATGCACTCTAGGAAATCCATAGAAAAGTATTTCTTAAAAGCTGAAGGCTGGTATTTCTTGTCCACATCAGCGATTCTTCCACCAACCTGGTCACCAGTGGGACATCTTTAATAGCCATATGGCAAGTCTTCTATGTTAGATTTTGCAGTGAATAATAAAGGTAAATACTGCCTAATGGCTTCAGTTTCATTGCTACCTCCTTGAAAGAAGGAGGTGTGTGGACTGCTGAGTTGTTACCTTATTTACAAATAGCAGAAGATTTAATTCCTTGCCTGAAAGATGCTGAGTGCCTGGTCTTGCCAAAATGCCAAACTGAATGCTGGAGAGGGAAAAAAAAAAAAACACAGCAGATTTTGGGGAATGATCCACAGCTAAAGAGAAGTTACAGGACACAGTTTCCTGTAGGCAGAATGACAGATTTACAGAGTTTGGCTGCAAAGTCCCTGGTCCATTTTCATAAATGGAGATAGTAGATCTGTTCACATTTCTCTTTCTAGATGGGTGACCCCAAGTCACGTATTCTTCCAAGATTATTTTCAGCTCTGCTTCCACACAAGCCAGATCTCTTAAAACTAGAGGTTAGTTCAGGTTTATCAGTGTTGTGATTGATAGACTAAGCTAAGCCTACCTTTCACAGAAGGATAAGACCAAATGCCACTTGCTCTAACTCACTGTTTCTTCTTTATAGTAAATCATTCAGCTGATTTTCTGATTACAACTTGGCACTTTTCCTCTTCATTTTGAAAAAGAAACATTCTCTTGAAAATCATATATTCTAACACCATGTACTGCTAAACTATGTCTCACCTTTGTTTTTTCTTTATACCTAGCCTTATGATTTTTTAGCTCTGTTAGAACTTCATTATACTAAGCTTTAGCTGTTACTGAGATGATAGATAAAAAACTTACCAGGAGATTCTAGGCACAGATTGATCTTCAAGGATGATGAGACTAACAAGCAAAAGTAACTTTATTTTTTTTACACAGGAGAAATTTGAGAAGACCAATATAAAAATTTCCTTGGCATCACTAGTTACCTTCTCAAGTTAGGTGCATTTAAGGAAGTCATCATTTAATATCAAAATCTGAAGAAAGACAAATAAGATAAGCACAGGTACGAAAGAATATTACTTTAAAGTTTTCAGATCAGTATTAACATGGTTGAATTCTAGTTATTGGAGAAGATAGCCAACTTGTAATGAAATTTCTGAATGCAGCTTAGGAAATGTTTTCAAAAGCAAAAAGAAACGTTTTTCTCCAAATACATCAGCTTCCTAGTTTCTTTTTCTCTAGTGTTTTAGAGATACAATTGACATTAACATTGTATTAGATTAAAATATAAAATGATTTGGCATATGGATATATTACAAAATGATTGTCATGATAAATTTAGTTAACATCTATCACTCCTCGTGGTTAAAATTTTTTTGTGAAGTGAGTACTTTTAAGATCTACTGTCTTAGCAACTTTTAAATATATAATAAAGAATTGTTGACTGTAGTAACCATGCTGTACATTACATACTCGTCTCATAACTGGAAGTTTATACCTTTTGGCCCTCAACTCATTTTCCCACACCACCCATTTCTAGCAACCACCTATCATTCTATTTCTATGAGTTCAGTTGTTTTAGATTCATCATGTAAATGAGATCATACAATGCTTTTCCTTCTGTGTCTGACTTATTTCACTTAGCATAGTGTGCTCAAGGTACATCTCTGTTGTCACAGATGGTATGATTTCCTTTTTAATGGCTGAATACTATTCCATTGTGTGTGTGTGTGTGTGTGTATACTACAGTTTTTTATCCATTCATTCATTCATCAGTGAGCACTTTGGGTTTTTTTCCTATTTTGGCTATTGTAAATAAAGCTCTCATAAACCCAAGAGTGTAGCTATCTCTTCAAAATAGTGGTTCAGTTCATATATATAGATAGATGGGTGTCTCCATCCAGAAGTGGAATTGCTAGGTCATATGGTAGCTCTGCTTTTTAGTTTTTGGTGGACCTTCCATACTTTTTTGCATAGTGGCTGTAGTAATTTACATTCCTATAAATAGTGCACAAGGGTTTCCTTTCCTCTATATGTTCACCAACATTTGTTATCTCTTTGCTTTTCATAGCAGCCATTGTAACAGATGTGATATGGTATCCCATTGTGGTTTTGATTTGTATTTTCCTCAGGAATAGTGATATTGAGCATCTTTTCATGTAGCTGTTGGCCATTTGTATCTTTTCTTTGGGAAAATTTCCATTCAGTTCCTCGGCCAATTTTTAATCAGATTGTTGTTTCTTTATTGAGTTGTGTATGTTCTTTATGTATTTTGGATATTAACTTCTTTTCACATATGATTTGTGACTATTTTTTCCTAGTATATAGGTGATCTTATTTTGTTGATGATTTCCCTTGCTACACAAGAGTGTTTGTTTTTTAAATTTGCTGTTGTCCTACCCATTTTTTAAACACTTTAATTTCTAATGCCATGTTGATAAATTTAACTACTCCATGTCAAAGAGTACAGTTTCCATTTCATTCTGTCCATCTTTTCTTTTTTCCTTCCTCTCTCTTTCTTTTTCTCTTTTTTCTCTTTAACCCTTCTCTCTCTCCCTTTCTCTTTCTCTCAGAGAGAGAGAGAGAGAGACAAAGAGACTCTCATTTCCCCCCTTCATAAATTAGGTTTTCTTCATGTGTTATTTAAATAATCAGACTAAGTCATTTGTTCTTTCTAAATTAAGAGATTGGTTAGATTCTGTCTTGTATGTATTTTATCTTTACAAAAAAGGGGAGAAATTCACTCACATGTAAGAAATCTGCAGTATATACACATATTTTAATGTATATCCTTAGTTACATGGTTTAAAAATAGAACTACTATTTAAAAATCATTTTTAGAAAAAAAATGTTATTCTTAAAACTCCTTAATTGAGAACAACCCAGTGGTCTCTTAGTAGGAACTGCCACTTTCCCTGCAGGAAATCTATTTCGCAGCATAGATTTGGGCAGCCTAATCTATTCACAGCCTCACAAGAGAAACTGGGAACTTGATCAGAATTGCTAAGTCCTAATAATAAAACCCAGCCACCAGGGAAGCCAATAATAAAACCTAAAGAAATATGAAGGCAAGCATCCCTAGTGTTAGAAGTTACCAAAGTAGACCTTCAGGTCCAGTGGGATACATAGGCATTACTTAGTTGTCAGCACTTATAATTGGGTTGATTTCTAGCTTTCTCTTTTTTTAAAAAAAAAACGGATCTATGGATTATTTTATAAATATAAAAGTTGATATACAGGATACTATACTTTCAAACATTTGCAAATATGAAAATTTTACCTCCCACAGAGATGAGATAAACAGTACTATCTATCTAAAAAATTGTAAGACATAATTAACTAAAACATGCCTTACTCTTTCCACTTACTCTCTAACAGATGCTCCTCATTCATCACAATATCTGTTAGTTTTTTCCCTTGTGCAAGTCCACAAATTCTTCCCTAGTCAAAACTTTTATCATGTCTTATTTCAATCACAGTAGCTTCTTAGACTCAAACTGAAAAATGCCCCCACACCCTAAACCAGGTGAAGTATTTAAATAAGTCAGTTGTACCAGGTAGGAAGAGTATACAACAGCCATACTCAGGCAGCCTCTGCTCAACTTCAGTAGATTATTTCCAGATAAACTTTTCTTTCCCCAAGAGAAATTAGAAATCTCCCATTTTTTAAGTGTTATCAATTAGTAATGTCTGTAAGCCAGGCCAGACCTGAGGTCTGTGGTTGGCAGCTTCTGACCCTATAGCTTCCACCTTTTAGGGTTTTCCATCTTATATCTTGGAGAAGGCTATGGCACCCCACTCCAGTACTCTTGCCTGGAAAATCCCACGGACGGAGGAGCCTGGTGGGCTGCAGTCCATGAAGTTGCTAAGAGTCGGACACAACTGAGCAACTTCACTTTCACTTTTCACTTTCATGCATTGCAGAAGGAAATGGCAACCCACTCCAGTGTTCTTGCTTGGAGAATCCCAGGAACGGGGCAGCCTGGTAGGAGGTCATCTATGGGGTTGCACAGAGTTGGACACGACTGAAGCGACTTAGCAGCAGCAGCAGAGCGACTTCCCTTTCACTTTTCACTTTCATGAATTGGAGAAGGAAATGACAACCCACTCCAGTGTTCTTGCCTGGAGCATCCCAGGGACAGGCGAGCCTGGTGGGCTGCCGTCTATGGGGTCACACAGAATCGGACACGACTGAAGTGACTTAGCAGCAGCAGCATCTTATATTGTAATCTCTAAAACATTGCTAGATAAAGCTTTCCAAAACTCTGTCTCGTGTTATACTTTGCTGCTCAAGAACTTAATACAGTTTTCATGGCTTACAGTATCAAATCAGAATTTTGATTTTAAAAAAGATTTGTTCAATAAGGGTTTGAAGTCCATCAGAGCCTTTAAGTAGAAAGGTGATATGGTCATTATTACATTTAGTATTTCACTGATAGCTGTGTTGGATGGCTTTTGGACACAGATTATGATGTATTGAATATTAAGTTTATAGTTAGTCCTGGTTTAGGAAAGAAAACATTGAACTGATAGATTGGAAATTTTGGAATGAGTAGAAAACCCAACATAGTTAGAAAAGTATCAATGAAATTTAGAAAGCAAAAGCAGTTCAGGTATCAAAAGTCTCAGTAACGGATAAGGATTTGGGAGATTCTGCTGCTGTTTTCTCTACATTCTGTCAGTCTATTCATTTAAAAGATGACTCGTTTTATTTACTGTGTGTAAGACATTGTGTCATTAATGTTTTTCTATTTCACATGCATTTTCTCACTGAATATTTACAGTAGCTTTGTGAGTTGGGACCAGTAGTAAGATCTCCACTTTGTCTATGAGAAAGGGGTATCCAAGAGAGACTGAGCTTGTCTAGGGTTATGCGTATGATCAGTAGTTGAATCTGAAATAATATACTTGTCTCCAAAAATGCTACTCTCAAAAAATTTCACTTCCCTGGTTCTGTAAAGGCAAATGTTATGGGTATCTTTGGCATTTGTGGTGTTTGTCATCCTATCTCTTGACCTATAATATCCAACACAGTGACACAGAGGCCTCTGATCAAATCACTGACTTATAATTGGCAATTTACTGTGGCTTTAATTGACTTTTCAGCACTTAATCCTAGAAAAGCATTAGTATTTTGTGGAAATATTTGTCTTTTGTTGAGAGAGGGCTAATTTTTCCTCCCTTCCCAAATATTTATTTTCCCTCTGTCCTTGATCTTTTAAATATTTTAGAAGATGGAAATGGTGGGGAGCAATGTCCATCTGAGAATTGGATTGTAAATTAAACTAGATATTTGTGCAAAATGAGCTCATAAAGTTAAAACACAATTTTGCAAGCAGTTTAGACTTAATCATGTGTATTGGATTATGGATTTGGGGTTTCTTCATCAGGTATGCAGTGTGCAGTGAACTGAATCTCTGCTGAGTGGCCTGACTATAGACAGATTCTGAAGTTTTATTCTGGAAGAAACTTGAAAATTTCTAAGTAAAATGCCTCCTTATCTTTGGAGGAGACATTTAATTCTGTGACATTATGTTGACTATTTCCTAGTGTTAATGTTTTGAAGCTAAACTTGGTCCTTGGATGTATATGTGATTCCTACTGAACTTTGAAACATGTTGTAACATTTCCTGACACTCAAAATGATATTTCCTCTGGTGTTTTGAAGACAGGGAAAAAATGGTCTTTAAATAATGCCTCTGAGAATGATACAATCTATACTAAATGCATATGTGCATATAATTGTGCTGTTATTAGGAAATGTAGGGGAAGGGGGAAGAAATGAAGTACATACAACAAATAAACCAGAAATTTCAGTGTACAAATTGGAGTGGACTAAAAGAAGATGATAACCCCTAGTCATTGCTTATGGAGATAAAAAAGTGCTAATTCATAATATTTTAGCGAACTCAAAATGTGTAATTATCTTTAACATCTTATTTGAATTTTCAACAACAACAAAAATGAGACTATCCTGATATTCAAGTTGGTTTTAGAAAAGGCAGAGAAACCAGAGATCAAATTGCCAATATCCACTGGATCATCGAACAGCAAGAGAGTTCCAGAAAAACATCTATTTCTGCTTTATTGACTATGCCAAAGCCTTTGACTGTGTGGATCACAATAAACTGTGGAAAATTCTGAAAGAGATGGGAATACCAGACCACCTGACCTACCTCTTGAGAACTCTGTATGCAGGTCAGGAAGCAACAGTTAGAACTGGACATGGAACAACAGACTGGTTCCAAATAGGAAAAGGAGTATGTCAAGGCTGTATATTGTCACCCTGCTTATTTAACTTCTATGCAGAGTACATCATGAGAAATGCTGGACTGGAAGAAACACAAGGTGGAATCAAGATTGCCGGGAGAAATATCAATAACCTCAGATATGCAGATGATACCACCCTTATGGCAGAAAGTGAAGAGGAACTGGAAAGCCTCTTGATGAAAGTGAAAGAGGAGAGTGAAAAAGTTGGCTTAAAGCTCAGCATTCAGAAAATGAAGATCATGGCATCCGGTCCCATCACTTCATGGGAAATAGATGGGGAAACAGTGGAAACAGTGTCACACTTTATCTTTTGGGGCTCCAAAATCACTGCAGATGGTGACTGCAGCCATGAAATTAAAAGACGCTTACTCCTTGGAAGAAAAGTTACGACCAACCTAGGTAGCATATTCAAAAGCAGAGACATTACTTTGCCGACTAAGGTCCGTCTAGTCAAGGCTATGGTTTTCCCTGTGGTCATGTATGGATGTGAGAGTTGGACTGTGAAGAAGGCTGAGCACCGAAGAACTGATGCTTTTGAACTATGGTGTTGGAGAAGACTCTTGAGATTCCCTTGGACTGCAAGGAAATCCAACCAGTCCATTCTGAAGATCAGCCCTGGGATTTCTTTGGAAGGAATGATGCTAAAGCTGAAACTCCAGTACTTTGGCCACCTCATGAGAAGAGTTGACTCATTGGAAAAGACTCTGATGCTGGGAGGAATTGGGGGCAGGAGGAGAAGGGGATGACAGAGGATGAGATGGCTGGATGGCATCACTGACTCGATGGATGTGAGTCTGAGTGAACTCCGGGAGATGGTGATGGACAGGGAGGCCTGGAATGCTGCGATTCATGGGGTCGCAAAGAGTCGGACATGACTGAGCGACTGAAATGAACTGAACTGAACATTGATTGAGCTCTTATATGTGCCAGGCCTCATGCTGAACATTTTCATATAGATTATCTCATTAGGTTTTCCCAACAACCCCTTGTGTTTGAATTCAGTTATAGCATTTTAATGTATTTTTAAAATCATATACAGAAAATTTTTTTCATGTTTGCTATTTGAGATAATTTATAAAAATACTAAATCACAAAGAAAAGAAATTCAAAGAATGAAGAACTGAATATGGAGTATTGATATCAAGAGATTCCTAACTAAATACTTGGAATATTAATAAATTGGGAAATGTGTTTATTCTTTTTCATTTTTTTTCCTTATGGGTGGAATATATCTTAGAGCAATGTCTGAATTTCTAAAAGGCTAATTTCTCTTCAAAAAAGTATTTTGTATATCTTTATTAACAACAGAGTAGATAATGACCATTCAACCTAGTAACTGTGCCCTGATTTTTCAGTTAAAAATGGAGCACTGTTCATTCATTCATGTGTACATGCATACATACATCCTTTCAGTTTAGAACTAATTGAGCACTTTTGTGCTTAGTGGGACAGTGGTGAATTTTATTCTGCTTTCAAGGTACCCAAATGACTGGCGTTTTGTTTTGTTTTTTTAATTTAATTTAATTTTATTTTTTTTAATTTTAAAATCTTTAATTCTTACATGTGTCCCCAATAGAAATTTTTCTTTGGATAATTAGATCTCTGCTGATTTTGTACAGATAATGTCAAGTGATTGGTTCTAAATTTATAGTCCTTTGTGCACATTTACTTGAATGAGATTCAAGTATCTAAATATGGAGAACAATCACTAGCCTATTTTGTAGCTTAGAGCATTGGAAACACAGAAATCCTTAGATGGTGGAGAGATAATAGATATTCTTTGGTCATTGCTTCATCAGCAGCATTCTGCCTTGGAGCTAGCTGTGCCAGCCATACTTTTCATTTAGATGCAGTTTTGAAAGAGATTCCCTTTCTATGACTGTCATTTCCGTTTGAAATGGTTTATTGTATTCTTTAGAATCTAGGTTACTTTTTATAACATTGAGTCTCTGAGGAATTGGGCAGAACAAAATGCTCCCTGACATAAAAGTGCAAGCTGACTTTACAGAGCTCATCCTATATGAGTTGACAACTTTTAATGCCAGCTCTTTGAACACCTGAAGTACCGAATACCTGCCAGGTACAGGTAAAAAGTCCACCCAAGGGCTTTGTGTCCCTAAAGTCAGATTCCAGAGACAGAAAGTAGGGTCATTCACAAATCCCACTTTGCAAATTCAGCACAAATATATATAATTATCTTTTTAAGCAATTTGTTCAAATCTAGATTCAAATGAGGCCCATAAAAATGTAATCATTTCAGTCTTATAATTAATATTTAATCTATCATTCATTGCTTTCTTTTTTCTTACAATCTTTAGGTTTAAAAAAATGAGTCCCATTTTCCTTTAGAGTTTTCCACAATCTGAAGGATTTCTGATTTCATTATTATAATATCTTTTAACATGCTGCTGCTGCTAAGTCACTTCAGTCGTGTCTGACTCTGTGCGACCCCAGAGACAGCAGCCCACCAGGCTCCCCCGTCCCTGGGATTCTCCAGGCAAGAACACTGGAGTGGGTTGCCATTTCCTTCTCCAATGCATGAAAGTGAAAAGTGAAAGTGAAGTCACTCAGTCGTGTCCAACTCTTAGCGACCCCATGGACTGCAGCCCACCAGGCTCCTCCATCCATGGGATTTTCCAGGCAAGAGTACTGGAGTGGGGTGCCATTGCCTTCTCCGATCTTTTAACATAATCGTATCTTTTATCTTTTTTCTATTTCCCATAGTTTTTTAAATTAGATCTAGAGACTTAGAGTTAGTTTATTGTTTTTATTTGTTTCTTTGTTTTGGCAAAAAACTTCATAATGAGAACCATCTTTGCATCAGGAATTGTGTAACATTTGGTTGACTCTCTTTTTGTAATAGCAGCCTAAATTCAATATATAATATATATATAATATATTATTAATGCTTGTGCAATGGTTGTATTCTTATTCTATCATTCTATCATATCATAATTTATTAGATGGTACATTTCTATAGAAAAATAATCCCTTCATATCCATATCCACTTCCTGTTTCATAGACAGCCATCTTCTTGCTGTTTCCTCACATGGTGGAAGGGATGGGGGGAACTCTTTGGGGTTCCTTACAAGGTCACTAATCCATTCATAAGACCTTTACCTTCATGACCTAATCATCTCTCAAAGGCTCCATCTTCCAGTATCATCACATTAGGAATTAAATTTCAATACATAAATTTGTAGGGGACAAAATTATTCAGTCTAGAGCAAGATGCAATGGTGCTCTTTAGGTATTTTATTTCTAATTTAGCTACTTAAAGAAACAAATTTGAAGTTTATAGAACTTTATCAGTGTTCTTATGCAGAGGTCCTAAAACTATACAGTATATTATCAGCACTGCATAATAGTGAGGGACTGGAAAAATTACATAGGTCAGGCAAAATAGCAAAGATTTCAAAAATGGTCTTCTTGAGATTTGAAGATAAATTTTTTTCTAGTATGTCTAACTTGTGAAGCCTTAATAGTTTGGATTAAGTCTGCTCAGATGCGCTAAGATGAGTTAGGGATTTTTTTTTTTTTAACCTTCCAATGCAAAAGGAAAAAAAAAGATAACCACACCACACATAATGGTGTCCTAGATTCTCGTTATCAAAACACAAAAATAAAAAGTTGTCTCCCACCGATTTCCCAGAAGGAAAAATTGCTTTCCATGTAATTTTGTATTCTTGTCAAAGCTTTTGGATACAAAGAAATAGCTCATTTAAGCTAGCTCAAGTAAAGGACATGATTGGTCTACCTGTATATCCATAACCACAGACTTCAAGTAAATCATTAATACTGCTGAATAATATACCTGCCTGGTCTATTCATTATCCCTTTCTCCTCCTTACCTCTTCCGCTTCTTGTTACATTCCTAAGACCTCCTTCACCATTACCACTCTCAGCTAATGACCTTGTTTCCCACCTCACTATGAAAACTGAATCATCATAGGAGAACTTAGAATACACCCGCTATGCCTACACAGCTCCCAGCATTCACACCCACACATCCGCTCTCCCACTGCTGCTGCCATGCTTCCATCTAAATGCAATTCCTTCATCTTGCCCACTCAAGGAGACGACTCCAGCAATTTGTGTTCTTACGTCATCCATTTTTAATTCTCTGCTGATTATTCCCACCAATATTATAAACATGCCATTGTTTTTTTCTTCCAACTTAAAAAAAAAAAAAAACCTTTCTTAAATGACTCTTGCTAGCTACCCCGTGCCCCAGGGCAGGGGTAGTGGCTGAGAGCAGCTACCCCGCATCAGAGGTAAGGAGCAGTGGCTGTGTTTGGCTAGAGCAGCTGTGAAGAGAGACCCCATGTCCAAGGTAAGAGAAACCCAAGTCAGACAGAACGCACTGAGAGAGGGGATCAGAGGGCAGACAGACTGAAACCACAGTCACGGACAACTAGCCAATCTGATCACATGGACAGAGCCTTGTCTAACTCAATGAAGCTAAGCCATGCCGTGTGGGGCCACCCAAGACAGGCGGGTCATGGTGGAGAGGTCTGACAGAATGTGGTCCACTGGAGAAGGGAATGGCAAACCACTTCAGTATTCTTGCCTTGAGAACCCCATGAACAGTATGAAAAGGCAAAAAGATAGGACACTGAAAGATAAACTCCCCAGGTTGGTAGGGGCCCAATATACTACTGGAGATCAATGGAGAAATAACTCCAGAAAGAAAGAAGGGATGGAGCCAAAGCAAAATCAACACCCAGTTGTGAATGGGACTGGTGATGGCAGAAGGGTTCAATGCTGTAAAGAGTAATATTGCATAGGAACCTGGAATGTTAGGTCCATGAATCAAGGCAAATTGGAAGTGGTCAAACAGGAGATGGAGAGTGAACATTGACATTCTAGGAATCAGTGAACTAAAATGGACTGGAATTGGTGAATTTAAATCAGATGACCATCATATCTACTACTGTGGGCCAGAATCCCTTAGAAGAAATGGAGTAGCCATCATGGTCAACAAAAGACTCTGAAATGCAGTACGTGGATGCAATCTCAAAAACAACAGAATGATCTTTGTTCGTTTCCATGGCAAACCATTCAATATGACAGTAATCCAAGTCTATGCCCCGACCAGTAATGCTGAAGAAGCTGAAGAGTTCTGTGAAGACCTACAAAACCTTCTAGAACTAACACCAAAAAAAAAAAGATGTCCTTTTCCTTATAGGATTCAGTTCAGTTCAGCCGCTCAGTCATGTCTGACTCTTTGCGACCCCATGAATCCCAGCACGCCAGGCCTCCCTGTCCATCACCATCTCCAGGAGTTCCAGCCATCTCATCCTCGGTCATCCCCTTCTCCTCCTGCCCCCAGTCCCTCCCAGCATCAGAGTCTTTTCCAATGAGTCAACTCTTTGCATGAGGTGGCCAAAGTACTGGAGTTTCAGCTTTAGCATCATTCCTTCCAAAGAAATCCCAGGGCTGATCTCCTTCAGAATGGACTGGTTGGATCTCCTTGCTGTCCAAGGGACTCTCAATAGTGTTCTCCAACACCACAGTTCAAAAGCATCAATTCTTTGGTGCTCAGCCTTCTTCACAGTCCAACTCTCACATCCATACAATGCCACAGAAAAAACCATAGCCTTGACTAGACAGACCTTAGTTGGCAAAGTAATGTCTCTGCTTTTGAATATGCTATCTAGGTTGGTCATAACTTCTTCCAAGGAGTAAGTGTCTTTTAATTTCATGGCTGCGGTCACCATCTGCAGTGATTTGGGAGCCCAAAACCATAAAGTCTGACACTGTTTCCACTGTTTCCCCATCTATTTCCCATGAAGTGATGGGACTGGATGCCACGATCTTCATTTTCTGAATGTTGAGCTTTAAGCCAACTTTTTCACTCTCCACTTTCACTTTCGTCAAGAGGCTTTTTAGTTCCTCTTCACTTTCTGCCATAAGGGTGGTGTCATCTGCATATCTGAGGTTATTGATATTTCTCCCGGCAATCTTGATTCCAGCTTGTGTTTGTACTGGAATGCAAAAGTAGAAAGTCAAGAAACACCTGGAGTAACAGGCAAATTTGGCCTTGGAGTATGGAATGAAGCAGGACAAAGGCTAATAGAGTTCTGCCAAGAGATTGCACTGGTCATAGCTAACACCCTCTTCCAATAACACAAGAGAAAACTCTACACATGGACATCACCAGATGGTCAACACCAAAATCAGATTGATTGTATTCTTTGCAGCCAAAGATGGAGAAGCTCTATACAGTCAGCAAAAACAGGATTGTTGCTTGTATCATGAACTTCTTATTGCCAAATTCAGGCTGAAATTAAAGAAAATGGAGAAAACCACTAGACCACTCAGGTATGACCTCAATCAAATCCTTTACGATTATACAGTGGAGGTGAGAAATAGATTAAAGGGACTAGATCTGATAGACAGACTTCCTGATGAACTATGGATGGAGGTTCATGACATTGTACAGGAGACAGGAATCAAGATCATCCCCAAGAAAAAGAAATGCAAAAAAGCAAAATGGCTGTCTGAGGAGGCCTTAAAAATAGCTGTGAAAAGAAGGGAAGTAAAAATCAAAGGAGAAAAGGAAAGTTATACCCATTTGAATGCAGAGTTCCAAAGAATAGCAAGCAGAGATAAGAAAGCCTTCCTCAGTGATCAATGCAAATAAATAGAAGAAAACAATAGAATGGGAAAGACTATGGATCTCTTCAAGAAAATTAGAGATACCAAGGGAATATTTCATGCAAAGATGGGCTCAATAAAGGACAGAAATGGTATGGACCAACAAAAGCAGAAGATATTAAGAAGAGGTGGCAAGAGTACAGAGAAGAATGATACAAAAAAGATCTTCATGACCCAGATAATCACAATGGTGTGATCACTCACCTAGAGCCGGACATCCTGGAATGTGAAGTCAAGTGGGCCTTAGGAGGCATTACTACGAACAAAGCTAGTGGAGGTGATGGAATTCCAGTTGAGCTATTTTAAATCCTAAAAGATGACGCTTATGAAAGTGCTGCACGCAATATGCCAGCAGATTTGGAAAACTCAGCAGTGGCCACAGGACTGGAAAAGGTCAGTCCCAAAGAAAGGCAATGCCAAAGAATGCTCAAACTACTGCACAATTGTGCTCATTCCATATGCTAGTAAAGTAATGCTTAAAATTCTCCAAGCCAGGCTTCAGCAATATGTGAGCCGTGAACTTCCAGATGTTCAAGCTGGTTTTAGAAAAGGCAGAGGAACCAGAGATCAAATTGCCAACATCTGCTGGATCATGGAAAAAGCAAGAGAGTTGCAGAGAAATATCTATTTCTGCCCTATTGACTATGCCAAAGCCTTTGACTGTGTGGATCATAATAAACTGTGGAAAATTGTTAAAGAGGTGGGAATACCAGACCACCTGACCTGCCTCTTGAGAAACCTGTATGCAGGTCATGAAGCAATAGTTAGAACTGGACATGGAGCAACAGACTGGTTCCAAATAGGAAAAGGAGTACATCAAGGCTGTATATTGTCACTCTGCTTATTTAACTTCTATGCAGAGTACATCATGAGAAATGCTGGGCTGGTGGAAGCAAAAGCTGGAATCAAGATTGCCGGGAGAAATATCAATAACCTCAGATATGCAGATAACACCACCCTTATGACAGAAAGTGAAGAAGAACTAAAAAGCCTCTTGATGAAAGTGAAAGAGGAGAGTGAAAAAGTTGGCTTAAAGCTCAACATTCAGAAAACTAAGGTCATGGCATCCGGTCCCATCACTTCATGGCAAATAGATGGGAAACAGTGAAAACAGTGGCTGACTTTATTTTTCTGGGCTCCAAAGTCACTGCAGATGTTGATTGCAGCCATGAAATTAAAAGACGCTTACTCCTTGGAAGGAAAGTTTTGACCAAGCTAGACAGCATATAAAAAGCAGAGACATTACTTTGCCAACAAAGGTCCGTCTAGTCAGGGCTATGTTTTTTCCAGTGATCTTGTATGGATGTGGAGTTGGACTATAAAGAAAATTGAGCACCAAAGAATTAATGCTTTTGAACTGTGTTGTTGGAGATGACTGTTGAGAGCAAGGAGACAGCAGGACTGTCTGTCCAGGACTCCTTGGACAGCAAGGAGATCCAACCAGGCCATCCTAAAGGAGATCAGTCCTGGGTGTTCATTGGAAGGACTGATATTGAAGCTGATACTCCAATACTTTGGCCACCTGATTAGAAGAGCTGACTCATTTGAAAAGACCCTGATGCTGGGAAAGATTGGGGGCAGGAGGAGAAGGGGATGACAGAGGATGTGATGGCTAGATGGCATCACCAAATCAATGGACATGGGTTTGAGTGGACTCCAGGAGTTGGTGATGGACAGGGAGGCCTGGCATGCTGCAGTTCATGGGATCCCAAAGAGTCGGACACGACTGAGTGACTGAACTGAACTGAACTGAACTGCCATGCCCCATCTTTTTTTTCCCTTTTGTAGCCAAATTAGTCACTTCCTCTCTCAGCTTATTGTAAAACCGTTCCAGTCTACCTTTCCCTTCCACTATGCTGTCTAGACTGCCTTTGTCGTGCTTGACAATGACCTTCACGTTGCTAACGCAAATTGACAGTCTTTGGTCCTCCTCTCGTGTGACCACCTGACACAAGCAGGATCACTTGACACTCCTGATTATTTCCTTCCTCTCTACGTTTTTCTCCTTTGATTTCACTTGCTATATTCTCTCTAGGTTTCCGTCTCATCTCACTTTTAATTTTTTTTCTGTCTCCTTTGCAAATCCTTTGTCTTCAGCCTGAATTTTTAAAACGAGAGAGCACCAGGACTGTTCTTGGATTTCTTTCCAATCTGTATTCACTTTTTAGACTATCTCATAAAGTTTCATGGCTGTAAATGTCATTAATATGTTGATTGCATCCAAATATTTATCTCCAACCCAGACTTCTCTCCCAAACATCAGGGTATATGTATACAATTGCAGGTCCAAAGCTGAACTCCTTCCCTCTAAAATCTGTAATGCATGCAGCCTTTCCCAACTCACTCAATACCGACTCTACCCTTCTATTTGCTTGAGTATAATTGTCTACTTTTTTCTTTCCTATCCTGAATGAAATCCTGTTATCTGAACCTTCAAAATATTTCTAAAATTCCATAATTTCTCACCACCTCTTTTGCATCCCCTGTGCTGTAAGGTACCATTATCTCTTACTTCGATTACTATACAGGAGTCTCCTGGGAGCTTCCCTGGTGCCTCAGTGGTAAAGAACCTGCCTGCCAATGCAGGAGACATAGGTTCGATCCCTGGTCTGGGAAGATCCCACATGCTCTTCCATAGAGAGGGTCATGGCTAGGTCTTTCATCACTGTTGAATCTTTGCTCATTTGTCAGCTTTCCAATAAAACCTAAACTGACCACCCTGTTTAAAACTGCAACCCTAGTACCGTTTCAAGATTCCACATGCATCTCACATTACTCTATTTACTCTATTTGTCCATAGCATGTATAAATCATGTTATTTTCTGACGTTCCTCTGTTTGTTATGCCTACTATTCACTGTCAGTCCCCTGACCCCACTCCACCCCACCCCTGACTGAAATGTATTCTCAGGGAGGGCAGGTTTTTTTTAAAAGAAAACCTTTATTTATTAATCAATGTGCCATAAATCCTGAGACCCATTCCCAAACATAGTAAGCATTCAATAAGTATTTATTGTTTGAGAACACAATAAGCAATCTCAGAGATATCCCCATAAATGATGTCCAAGACTGTCTCAGAAAATCCAGGATCTCAAGGAAATCCAGGATTCTTCGGAAACTGGGGACCTACACTAGGCTTTAGGAACCAGAGTACCTCGGTCCATGCCTCTCTCTGATTTTCTCAGGAGTCACATGTACCTTTTCTCATCATATCTATGCTTCATCGTTCTGTCTCTGTATATTGACTTCCTCTGTTTTCTTATAGCTAGTTATGATCTCTTTGTTTCTCTTCCCCCTTCCCTTTCCAAATCATGCCTTTTTCTTACTACGGGAGAATATACTGGCTTAGTCTCTCAGTATTTGGATTTCAGTTTCTTAGAAAAGGAATATGATTGATCCAACCAAGACATCTAAGCAAGTATGATTAGCCATGGCTGAGATATGGGTAGGGCTTCCCTGGTGGCTCAGTGGTAAAGAATCCACCTGCAATGCAGGAGACACAGGAGGTGTGGGTACCATCCCTGGGTCGGGGAGATCCCCTAGGGAAGAAAGTGGCAACCCACTCCAGTATTCTTGCTGGGAAATCCCATGGACGGAAAGCCTGATGGGCTACAGTTCACAGGGTCACAAAGAACTGGACACAACTGAGTGACTAAGCATGAGAGCAAGAAATGCGGATACCATCCAGGTTTCAGCCCAGGGCATGGAGAAAAGCAGTTCCCGTTGATGTTGACTTTGGGTGGATGATGAGAGTTGCATGTTAAAATGATCACTCTGGTTTCCCTGAAGGAGCTGGATCATAACAGGATGAGGGTGGAACTGGAAGCCACCTGGGACTGTTGGTTTAATGTAAGAGATGAAGGGTGGGTTGTTGTTGTTTAGTCACTAAGTCATGTCCAACACTGTGAGACCCATGGACTGTAGCCTGCCAGGCTCCTCTGTCCATGGGATTTCCCAGGCCAGAATGCTGGAGTAGGTTGTCATTACCTTCTCAAGGGGATCTGCCTGATCCAGGGATTGAACCCATGTCCCTGCATTGCAGGTGTGTTCTTTAACACTGAGCCACTGGGAAATCACATTTGGTAGATAGAAAACCCTATATGTATCCATTATAATTATCATTTTTAATATAGTATATCTCTATCATTAAAGTTGTGAAGATAGATGGAAAACAGATTTAGATTAAGTAGGGTCTCTTAGAACACATTGCTACTTTAAAAAAAGTATTCTGATGCTTCTTTATTATAACAGATCATAAAATATGGTGTCCAGTTAGCCTATTTAGTGATCTATTTGCTTAAATTTGAGTAGGTTTGCAAATTTTAAAAATGTAGAAGGACGTCCATCCTCCTTTGTCTTCATACACATGTGTATGTGTATGTGTTTGGCTCTAAACTCTGGTTTTAAATTTCATTTACTTCATCCTTGGTTTTTGTTGTTGTTGTTGAAACTGTACTATATCATCAGTTCAGTTCAGTTTAGTCATTCAGTCGTGTCCGACTCTTTGCTACCCTATGAATTGCAGCATGCCAGGTCTCCCTGTCCATCACCAACTCCCAGAGTTCACTCAGACTCACGTTCATCGAGTCAGTGATACCACCCAGCCATCTCATCCTCTGTTGTCACCTTTTCCTCCTGCCCCCAATCCCTCCCAGCATCAGAGTCTTTTCCAATGAGTCAACTCTTCGCATGAGGTGGCCAAAGTACTGGAGTTTCAGCTTCAGCATCATTCCTTCCAAAGAACACCCAGGGCTGATCTCCTTCAGAATGGACTGGTTGGATCTCCTTGCAGTCCAAGGGACTCTCAAGAGTCTTCTCCAACACCATAGTTCAAAAGCATCAGTTCTTTGGTGCTCAGCTTTCTTCACAGTCCAACTCTCACATTCATACATGACCACAGGGAAAACCATAGCCCTGATTAAACGGACCTTTGTTTGCAAAGTAATGTTTCTGCTTTTGAATATGCTGTCTAGGTTGGTCATAACTTTTCTTCCAAGGAGTAAGCGTCTTTTGATTTCATGGCTGCAGTCACCATCTGCAGTGATTTTGGAGCCCCAAAAGATAAAGTCTGACACTGTTTCCACTGTTTCCCCATCTATTTCCCATGAAGTGATGGGACTGGTTGTCATGATCTTTGTTTTCTGAATGTTGAGCTTTAAACCAACTTTTTCACTCTCCACTTTCACTTTTATCAAGAGGCTTTTTAGTTCCTCTTCACTTTCTGCCATAAGGGTGGTGTCATCTGCATATCTGAGGTTACTGATATTTCTCCCAGTAATCTTGATTCCAGCTTGTGTTTCTTCCAGCCCAGCGTTTCTCATGATATACTCTGCATAGAAGTTAAATAAGCAGGGTGACAATATACAGCCTTGACGTACTCCTTTTCCTATTTGGAACCAGTCTGTTGTTCCATGTCCAGTTCTAACTATTGCTTCGTGACCTGCATACAGGTTTCTCAAGAGGTATTATATCATAGTGCCTTGTTATTTTGGAGAAACTTGAAGTTGACAACAAAATAAGGAATGAGAAGTAAAATAGTATGTTGTTAAATTCATAACAGAAGTTTCCTTGAGTAAAATATTTTTTGTGATATAAATGAAACACGTTTTGAAAGCATTCCAGCTGTGTAAAGCATGAACTTAGAGGACCTATTCCTTTGTAGTATGAATACTAAACAATCTTCTATATGCTCTTGTACCTATTACAAAATAGTAAGTGTCCCATCTCAAAAAAGAAACATCAGGATGTCTTCCTATCTGTGCATTTGTGTATGTTTGATGTGGTTTGAGTCTAATACTTTTTAAAAAGTCAGTTATTAATCTGATAGATTTTAAACTTCATCCTTACTAAAGATGCTTCTGGTTTATTTGTGGGGGCATTTTTTAACACATGCTGAGGATGAAACCATTGTTATCTTTCTAGATGTTAATCAACAGGGTTTACTTATTCATTCAAAAACCTTAATTTAGCACCTACCATGTACCAAGTCATATTCAAGGTGTCTTATATGCCACAGTGAACAAAATAGACACACATTTACATTCCTGCCCTATAGGAATGTATGTTACAGTACAGAGACAGACAGTGGAATAGACAAATTGAGAAGCTCATTTATGAATGATCATTTATAAAGAAAATTAAACAAGGTAAAATTGTAGAGAGCTACTCCTGTGGAGAAAAACTGTTACTGCTCAGCATAAGACAAGGAGACCAGGCTTATGAGGAGGTCACTGATGCTGAAATCTGAATAAGGAATACGAACATCCATGTGAAGGCAAATGCTAAGAGTCTGAGACAGAAAAGAGTTTCTGGTGCTCAAAGAGCAAAGAGAAGACCAATATGGTTTGTCTAAAAGAGCAAAGGAAAAGTAATAGAAGATGACTTCAGAGAAGTAAGCAGGACCAGAGTCCCATCATGTAAGGAGATTTGTGTGTTTTATTTGAAAGATAAAATGAGAAGCCATTGGAAGATTTTGAGCAGAGTAACATGGTCAGAGTTAATCTTTTAAAGTTCACTGCCTACTCTTGATTGTAGCAGGGGAAATGGGAGCTGGGAAACTAATTAGGCAGCTATAGCAGTTTTGTAGGCATGAGATGATGTAGTCATGGCTAATATTAATGGTGAGAAATAGAATTTCATGAATATATTTTGAATGTAGGGTCCAGAGAACATGCTGTAGTTTTATTTTGAACATACGGAAGTGAAGAGACAAATTTTCAGACAGAGATGCCTTAAGTCAGAGGAGAGATCAATTGTCTCAGATATTGACACCAAAATTATAGTCCCATAATCCCTCTGGTACCCCTGATGGTAAAAGTGAAGTCGCTCAGTTGTGTCCGACTCTTAGTGACCCCATGGACTGCAGCCTACCAGGCTCCTCCGTCCATGGGATTTTCCAGGCAAGAGTACTGGAGTGGGCCCCTGATACCCCAAATAAACCACAAACACCCTTAGAAAGTGTGAACTTTGTGTGTTCTTATATCTAATTACATATAAAGATATGTATATCCTAGGACATTCTTGAATTTTTAAGGAATTTTTCAGACTTTGGGGCAGAATTTCTCTCCCTACATGGAAGTATGCTCTGTGCATCAGAATCAGCTGGTACATTTATTAATATGCCCTCACAGTTAGCCTCTCAGTAGGAAGGACCCAAGAATGGGCATATTTAATAGATGCTGGAGGTGATGTGTTAGTTTACTAAATTTGAGGACACTCCTGAGGTGAATTACTCTTTAAGTCCTAGAGCTATTGTGTTAAATACCAATTTGCTGTGTTGATAATATTAGTCTTTTATTTTTCCCCTCTCATCATAAAAACCACCTGTATTGTAAAACCATAGTTCTGTAAAGATAATATGGTTTGGATAAAACTGCCCCTTGAATTTGAAAACCATTTGAGTTCTTCTCCAGTATGAAAATTGCCCTATTATCTGCAGTTATACATCCTTGGGGACTAAGTACGTTTTAGTAATTTGGGTTTTTTTTTTCTTTGTTTTGCTCTATTAAATTTTTGTGGAGAGTTTGCTCCTGTGCTGCAATACTGAAGAATATCCAAATTCTATGCAGAAGAATTATAATTAAAAACTGGATTTGGACTACTAGGTTTAGTGTAAGCTGCCTTATACATGGGCTTCCTTGATAGCTCAGTTGGTAAAGAATCCACCTGCAATGCTGGAGAACCTTGTTTGATTCCTGGGTTGGGAAGATCCGCTGGAGAAGGGATAGGCTACCTACTCCAGTATTGTTGGGCTTCCCTTGTGGCTCAGCTGGTAAAGAATCCACCTGCAGTGTAGGAGACTAGGGAGACCTGGGTTAGATCCCTGGGTTGGGAAGATCCCCTGGAGAAGGGAAAGACTACTCACTCCAGTATTCTGGCCTGGAGAATTCCATGGACGAGTCCATGGGGTCGCAAAGAGTCGGACACAACTGAGCAACCTTCACTTTCACCTTGTACACTGTATTTTGCTACCAAATCAAAGGTATTGCCTTAGTTATTTTTAATATGTTCAAGCAACTTGCCTTGGACAAGCTAGATAATAAATATTCAAAATGTAAATGCTAGCGCTGCAATTTAGGAGGCTGGCAACCACTTGCAAAAACTACCTAAATACCCCCACCATCTTGAAAATTATGTTTATTTTTATATTAATTGGTTTGAAATCACTGACTTAGTTACCATTAACTTAAGACAAGCACAAAGCTCTTCTGTCTGTTAATAATGAACGGTGGAGAGAAGAGATTACCGCATTTCTAACCAAAGTGACCTTACCCAATTTGGAAATCAATGTAATGGCACCTATGACCATCAGATTGCTCCACAAGTATGGAAATGCACTTCCGTGATATTTAAGATTGAAACACTTAGGTGCAGGTAACAAATGTATCCAGAATATACATATTTTGTGTATTGTTATTTTTTTTTTTGTCCTGCACAAAGTCACTATTTCTGGTGATGGTTCTTGATTTTGAATTCTTTCAGATATGGGAACATCCACTTCAGCATTATCTTCAAAACTTGCATGGTACTCAATTTGCTTGACTCCTAAAGCTTTTGAAAATCTGGACACTCGTTTGACTACCAAATATTTTGACTCCAGTACTGGTAGTATGAGACAAATAACCATTAAGTCCATTTCCTATCTTTGCTGCTCTGTTCAGACCCTCCAAGAGAAAGAATAATACTCTATCATGTATTAAGGATTGTGCCTGTTATTTACTTAAAATAGACAGTATGTGATTTACCCACTTCTATATCCCTCAGAGTGAGTATCTAGTAATTTTTGCATAGTAAATGAACAATCATTTTCTAACTTGAATTGACCACAGAAGTTACATTTGGAGACTTAATTTTTAATTTTAAATATTTTAATTTTTATGTAAAATATAAAAATACAAAATACTGGCTATATTCCCTGTGCTGAACAAAATATTCTTGTCTCTTATTTATTTTATACTTAGTATTAACAGTTTGTACCTCTTAATTCTTTTCCCATATCTTGCCCATCCCCCCGATCCTTTTCTCCACTGCATACCACCAGTGTGTTCTCTGTATCTATGAGTCTGTTTCCATTGTATTATACTTATTTGTTTATTTTACTTTTTTATATTCCACATGTAAGTGATAGCATGCAATAGTTGTCTTTAATGTGACTCCCTTCACTAAGCATTACCATGCAGTTCCATGCATGTTGTTGCTGTTGTTCAGTTGCTAAGTTGTGTCTAACTCTTTCTGACACCATGGACTGCAGCCTGCCAGGCTCCTCTGTTCTCCACTGTCTCCTGGAGTTTGCTCAAATTCTTGTCCATTGAGTCGGTGATGCTATTTAACCATCTCATCCTCTACCACCCATCCTCCTTTGCCTTGAATCTTTCCCAGCATCAGGGTCTTCTCTAATGAGTTAGCTCTTTGCATCAAGTACCCAATGTATTGGCGCTTCAACTTCAGTGACAGTCCTTTCAATGAATATTCAGGGTTGATTTACTTTAGAATTGACTGGTTTGATCTCCTTGCAGTCTGAGGGACTCTTCAGAAGTCTTCTTCAGCTGCACAGTTTGAAAGCATCAATTCTTCGGTGCTCAGCCTTCTTTATGTTCCAACTCTCACATCCATACATGACTAATGGAAAATACATAGCTTTGACTATACAGGCTTTTGTCAGCCAAATGATATCCCTGCTTTTTAGTACGTTGTCTAGGTTTGTCATAGCTTTCCTTCCAGGGTTCAAGCATCTTTTAATTTGCATGGCTGCCGTCACCATCTGCAGTGATTTTGGAGCCCAAGAAAATAAAATCTGTCACTGTTTCCACTTTTCCCCATTCTATTTGCCATGAAGTGATGGGACTGGATGCCATGATCTTAGTTTTTTGAATGATGAGCCACTTTTTCACTCTCCACTCTCCTCTTTCACCCTCATCAAGAGACTCTTTAGTTCTTCACTTTCTCCCATTAGAGTGGTATCATCTGCATATCTGCAGTTGCTGATATTTCCCCTGTAAAGCTCTTACATATTGTTACAATAGGAAAGTTTAATTCTTTCTTGTGGCTGAGTGATATTCTCCTGTAAATGTTTACCACATCTTCTTTATACATTTATCTGTTGATGGACACATGTTGCTTCTACATCTTGACAATTGTAAATAATGCTGCTATAAATATTGAGGGTGCATCTATCTTTCTGAATTAGAGTAAAAACTTTACTTTAACTGTAAATATCAATAATCAGAATAATAATGGCCAGTAATCATTAAGCCAGTATGCTAATTGCTTTGCAAGCATTTTCTCTAGTTCTCAGAACAAAATGAAAAATACAAGTGGCATTCTTCACTTTTCTTAGAGAAGCTAGGGTTTGGAAGAAGGCAGTATCTGAATGAAAACCCATTTGTTTGTCCTACTGGACCATGTGCATTTCCAAGATAACAGGTTTATTTTACTTATTTCTGAATAATAAATTACCCTAAAACTTAGCAATTTAAAACAGCAGGCAATTATTATCTACTAATTCCTTAGAGTCAGGAATCACAAGTGGCTGAGCTGGGCGATTCTGGCTCAGAGTTTCTAATGAGATTGTGGTCAGATTGTTCAACACTATGGTGTTGCCTCAGAACTCAGCTGGCAACGACCTGCGTATAAGCTCACTCACAGACCTGTGACAGGTTCCTTGCAGTGATCCTGTTGGACTAAGGGCCTCGGTTTCTCTGGTTGCTGGCTGGAGGCTTCCTTCAGTTCCTTACCACATGAGTTGTTCCACAGGATAGCTCATGACATGATGGAGCAAGGAAACTGAAGAAGTGAAGGGGACAGAGATGGACAGAGAAAAGACAACAAGAGTACATCCAAGACAGAGGCCTCGATCTCTTCAGAACCTAATTCTGTCACTTCTGCTATGCTCTCTGTTCTAAAAGTGCATCTCTAAATCTAGCCCACACTCCATGAGAAGAGAATTAAAGCTCCACCATTTGTGGGTAAGAATATCAAAGAATTAGTGGCTATAACTTTAAAATTACCACACCATGCTTATTCTCTCTTGGAAAAAAGGAACTATATGAACAGAAGGATGCTGGACTTAGCTTGGCTGAATGTGGGTCATATCAGATAGTTATTTAGTTTTCAGTACCTTCCACATGTCATGTATTTCATCTTTGGGGTGAACATTTAAAAATTCTATTTAAAGAACAGTCCTTTTCTCAAGCCCAGAATATAATCAATAGTATAGAAAAGAGAAGATTTGCATGAATATCGGTCAAGGCTTTAGGCATTAGTTGAGCTGTTTTCCTATATAGCAAGATGGAAATGTTTTATTCCATTTTAGAAGCCCCAAATGTTAGTTCTTCAGCCTGCACTAATGAAGTCACTTTCAGGTTCTTGTTTATATGAGTTATTTTGCATAGACATTTAGAGGCCAATAAGAGTCAGAAGTTCACTTTATTAATACTCACACACACACACACACACACACACACACACACACACCTTCCATTGTATTCAAATGCATGTTTCTTTTTTTAATTTAAATTATTTTATTGGAATATAGTTGCTTTAACCATGTGACTCAGCTATGTGTATCCATATAACCCTCCCTCTTGAGCCTCCCTCCACCCACGCACCCTTCTAGATCATCACAGAGCTCGGAGCTAAGCTCTCTATGCTATACAACCTCTCCTTCCCCCATGAGTTCACAAGTCCATTCTCTTAAGCCTGCACCTTTATTCCTGCCCTGCAAATAGGTTCATCAGTATCATTTTTCTAGAATCCATATCTATGCACTAATATACAATATTTGTTTTTCTCTTCCTCTTTAAAAATATATGCAGATTCCACTTTGCCAAAGAAGAGGCTAATGATTTACATTTAATGGCTTCAAATTATATGTGTGTGTGTATATATATATGTAAATATATAAACTTAATCTAAGAAATAAAAATGACCTTTCAATGTTCCTAGCTATTCAAAAGTAAATTATTTTTATTTGTAATATAGAGAAAAATATGATTGCTAGTTTAGGGTATTTAATAACTTAGTAAATTGATTATTTGTGGTTTTCCTCAAATAACATAATTTCAGATTAGCATCACTGTAGAGCGCTCAGTCGTTAAGTCACCTCCTACTCTTTGTGACCCCATGAACTGCAGCCCGCAGGCTCCTCTGTCCATGGGATTTTCCAGGCAAGGATACTGGAGTGGGTTGTCATTTCCTTCGCCAGGGAATCTTCCCTACCCAGGGATCAAACTTGTGTCTCTTATGTCTCCTGCATTGGCAGGCAGATTCTCTACCACTGTACCACCTAGGAAGCCAATTTCAGATTAGAAATACTCTAAAGCAATGATTCTCAGTGTGTGGTCTAGAGTGTGGGGACTACTGAGGCCCCTTCAGAGTGTCCTTGAGGTCAGAGCTCCATTTGTAATACCAAGACTTTATTTGCCATCTTCACTTTCATTCTTTCAAAATGTACAGTCATGTTTTCCAGAGGCCACATGAAGCACATTATCACAACCACTAAAGGCAAAAGCAAACATGAGAATCCAGCTAATTTCTGTTAAGCCACTCATTAAAGAGATCTCCAAAAATATGAAACAATGCCACTCTTCTCAATAATACTTTCTGCTTTGTAAAGTATTACAATTATTCATAATAATATTATTTATATTGAGATGTAATGGAATCATAACTATTACTTTAAATGAATTGATGAATTTTTAGATATCTCAGTGTCTTTTTCTAACATGATAAGTATCATGGTATGACCCCACAAACAAAAGCTTTGGGGAGGTCTCAGTCATTTTTCAGGGTACAAAGGGATTCTGAGATCAGAAATTTGAGGATGGCTGTTTTAGAAGAACAGCTTTATTTTTCAGCTATAGAATCTAACTTCCAAAGAGAAGATGATGTGTCCAAAATTCTACAGCTCATATGTAGCAGCACTGGAATGGAAATTCAGGTATATCTCCTGATTTGGGTTATGCCATATGGCTCAGCCTATAATATTCATAAAACCAGTAGGAGGTGCTCTGAAGCAATGCCCAACTATGAATATGAATGTTAACCTGGAAATACAGGTACAGATTCCATTCTATAAAGAAAAATGTTTGCTGTTCTATTTTCTCCAGGACCTAGTGTTTTCCATTAGCTGTTGCTACTTACCATGCTACCCCCCAAACCTAGTGAACTAAAACAAGTACTGTTTATGATTGCTCAGGAGGCTGCAGGTCAGCTGGGAGGCTCTGCTGCTCTGAGCCAGGTTCAGCCTGCATGTGTGGTCTTCACATGCTGACTGCTGTGATGGGGTGAGTGGGTCACATGTCGCTCATCCTCCATGGATTATCCAAGTGCTATTCCCATGGAGACAGCAGGATTCCAACAGAGCCAGGGGAAACTGCCAAGCCTCCAGTAGTCCAAGCTCAGAACTGGCTCACCATTGCTCCTTTGATTAAAACAAGTGGCAAGGGCAGCTCAAATTCAAGATGTAGGGAGATACTTCACTCACTCTTGAAAGGAGCTGCAATGTTATGGTGCAAAGGAGCATGGACACAGTGAGAAGAATAATTACAGATGTATTTCCATAATATTTCAGAATAATTTATAAATAATGGCATCGAATAATATTATGAGGTGGTAAATATAGTAATAGGAATTGGATTCAAGTCTACAGAGGATTTAGTTCAAATCTCATTTCTGATATTTGAGCACTTACCCTCTTTAAATTGTAGATCCTTCTGTAAAATGGGGATAGTAACAGTGTCTACCTCAAAGGGCTTAAATGAGATGATGCTTGTGAAGCACTTGGCTTCACACAGGAAATGCTTTTAAAATATCCAGTAGTGATTTTAAAAATACCGTGCATTCATTCAGCTCAAAGGATTCTTCCTGACCCTCCCCAGATGAAATAACAATGCCATGTTGATGGGTATATGCCTGCAGAACAGCTTGTGTGCCAGTCAGCCCCAGAGGCCTCCTTCCTGCTCTTCACATAAGCCCTCTCCCTCAACACAATTCTGTTTCAACTCAGCAGATGTACTAAATATCTGGTATTTGCCACCTTTCTGCTCCAAGCCATCGTTACAAATTTGAGAATGTGTGTTCTCTGTTTAAATAAGAACCCACAGTTGAGTATAGGAGGTGGATTCCTTAATAGATAACATTTAAATTATACAGAGTTCTAACAGAAGAGATTATGTAGACACAGAAAGAGTTCCATATATGGAGTTTGAGAGCAGTACTTTTTTGTTTTTTTTTGGTTTGTTTTTTAGTCAGGACACATGCTAATAATTCATATCACAGCTCAGCCACTCTTTTAGACCAGAAATTCTTCTGCAAGCCCATCCTGACATCGTTAAATGTGCACATCCTCAGCTGACCTTCCATCACAAAGAAAGTACATGGAAGAATGGATTAAGATGGAGAAGCTCTGCCAACTTCCAGCATCAGTAAGCAAGGCCTGCTCTTCCTCTGCCACCCCTGCTTAGAAAGCAGATGGGCTGGTGTAACAGTTGATGGCATTTTATTGTACAGCTGTGCATATCTACTAAGCCATTCAATTGGCCTTGTTAAATTTAAACATCTTCCATTATCACTCTTGAGTTAACAAACACTTCAGTGTGACCATATCCCTTTTTCACCAAGGAACATTATTCCATTTGAGCAAGAGGTACTGGCTGCTTCTGGAAACTATTGTGGCAAATTGGTTTCCAATTTCTATCAGCCCAGAGAAAGCCTTTACCAGAGGGCCATGGCCACTCTAAGAATAATTTTCTTCAGCAAAGAATGACGGTATATATTAAAAGTCCGCAGCATCAAGAAGTTTCTTTTAACATAGGGCCTTTGCTTGAACTTGGTACTCCCTTTTATGAACTGCTACCGTGGAGCACTGAATATTCGTTGGAAGGACTGATCTGAAGCTCCAATACTTTGGCCACCTAATGCTAAAAACTGACTCATTGGAAAAAGACCCTGATGCTGGGAAGATTGAAGGCACAAGGGGACAACAGAGGACGAGATGCTTGGATGGCATCACCGACTCAATGGACATGACTTTGAGCAAGCTCAGGGAGATGGTGAAGGACAGGGAGGCCTGACGTGCTGCAAACCATGAAGTCACAAAGAATCAGACACCGCTAAGTGATTGAACAACAACCAGGAACACTACCTTTTTTAATGATTTTGAGGCTGGTACATGGGAGTAATAAGTCCCAGAACATAAATAGTATGCAGGGTTGCAGTTCTTTCATCTTGCAGTTAAGTAAATGGCATCGTTCATCACTACTCTCTCAAAGGGAGCAGGGATCTGGTGGGCCACAGCTAATGGATAGCATGTGTGTGTGTGCTAAGTCACTTCGGTTGTGTCTGACTCTTTGTGATCCCAAGGACTGTAGCCCACCAGGCTCCTCTGTCCATGGGATTCTCTTGACAAGAATACTGGAGTGGGTTGCCGTTTCCTTCTCCAGGTGATCTTCCTGATCCAGGGATGGAACCTGTGTCTCTTACATCTCCTGCATCGGCAAGCGGATTGTTTACCACTAGCACCACCTGGGAAGCCACGTTGCATGTCAACAGTTTGATTCAGAATTTTTGCACACAGGCCACCCTTAGTAAAATATGTATTAAGGAGGAGAAGTGCTAGAGAGATATTATCAGACATGGTTCTTCAGCCTCCAGGTTAGTGTCTACTGACTAAGACCGACACATCCACAGATCCTCTATTGCAAAACTGGTGATGAAGAATATGAATAATGATTCTAGCACAGTGCCGTGGAAAACCTCAGGGGAAAAAATAAAAGAATCCCCACTGAAGGAAGATGAGACCGTGTCTTGAGAAAGGTGGAAGTTGAAATGGGCCCTGAAAGTATGCAGAAATGTGATGTGAAAGATAAAGCTATTGCAAGTAACTTCATAATTTGAACCAAGGCTAGGCGGTCAAAGTGTTACTAATGACTGTGGGCAGAAGACCAGCTTCAAAAGAGGTAGAAATATAACAAATGAGGCTACAATAAACAGTTTTGAATGCCTGACTAAGAATTTGCATTTAATTCTGAACCTGCTAGGAAGGCCATCAAGAAATTCTCCATATTTTTTTAATTTGCTTTTTAAGGCATAGAAGAAGCATCGTCAACTTCTTTGTAAACAAAGGAATAATAGCAGCATGTTCAGTGTAGATTAGAGGAAGGGGTAACACCTAAAAGGTTGTTGACTAGTCCATTGAGGAATATAAATAAAAGATGCAAAGATCTAATGCAAGAGTAGAATAGCATTAGATATTCAAATAAAACTTGAATGAATACAAATTTGCAGAAAGCCTTTAGATGTAGCCCCATCTTCCTTTCTCTTCTATTATTGCATTATTGGTGAGCATAGGTCATAGATTATTAAAGAAAACCAGACCTTGAATAGTGGTGGCATCAGAAATATCACCTCTTCTCCCTTATAAGAGAGGAAGAACTGGGAGAAGATACTTTAATTTTGGAGCTTATAAAAACTTAATGCAGGAGAAACTTTGTTCTTCTCTGGGTCAGGATAGATACCAGACATGCCTTTCCTGACTCCCATGGCAAAGTAAATGAATTTTTCTCGATAAAAACTCCTACTTAGTTGCTATCCAAAGGATGGTCCGTGAACAAACAGCATCATTTCTACCTAGGATTTGTTAGAACTACAGAATCTCAGGCTCTACCTACTTAGTCAGTGTTTGCATTTTAGCAAGATTTCCAAGTGACTTCTGTGTATACTAAATTTGAAAAGCACCAGCTTATTACTTTTTTATTTTAGCTAAAAGTTCTCTTTTCTGTATTGCTTCAGGATTTAGGGCTCCTGCATATGGAAAAATCAGGGTTGGGTGATGGAGAGGAATCCTAGTAACCATAACCCAGTCAAGTTCTCCTTTCAAGACAGAACCATTTTAAAGAGTTTAAGGCAGTGTCTGAAACAGAAGGCTTTGTAAACCACAGCTACTGTTATGATTGTTGTGGCTGTTTTTGCCTATTATTATTTTCAATTCTTTTCATGTCTGAAATATTATTTTAATTGCTTTAACTTTCCAACCACAGGGAAGCTTAAGAAACACTTCATGGAGCTAAACTGGCAGAAAGACCTAGCAGTTCACCCTGCTCCATACAGAGATAGTAAATACTGAGTTTTGCATTGAAATCCAATAAAGAAATTACCTTTAAAGTACAATATCTGACATTTTGCTTGATTATGATTGATTTCCTATTCTCTTACATCATACGATTTGAATTTGAAAATGATAATAACAAAAAACTCAGTTACCTCTGATGTGGGACAAATTCTGGGTCATGACTTGGTGATGTCCTCACTAAGGTGCCACTAGGTAATCAAGTCTGACCCATCCTAGGCCAATTATTTGAGGCTGCTCGAGGTCTAGAAACAATTTGGCAGCAGAACATTTGTGTCTGGCAGTCCATCTTAAAGAGCAGAGTGAAGAATAAGGTGCAATTAAGGAGTCAGAGCAATCATTCAGAGTGTCTTGGGAACACTTTCATTGCTGAATTTGAAGAGCTCTGGCTGACAAGTGAGTTTCTCTCCCTCTCCCTCTTGAAAGATCCCTGTAACTTTAATTGACTGTACTCAGTTGCACCTTTGCACTTACGTGCAGGCCTCTGCATGGAGTAGAGTCCATTCTGATTATGGACTGATAGACTTCTAACCATGGTCACTGAGTTAGTCATGAAAAGAATGTTGGCATTCTTGTTCTCATTCTAAATGGTAGTACAGTTGACCCTTGAACAACACAGATGTTAGGGGCCCACCCATCAACACAGTTGAAAATCCCCTTCTAATTTATAGTCAGCTCTCCATATCCACAGTTCTGCATCCTCAGTTCCACATCCATGGATTCAGCCAACCATGGATCGTGTAGTACTGTAGTATTTCCTGTTGAAAAAAAAATCCATTTACAAATGGACCTATTCAGTTCAAACCATGTTGTTTAAAGGTCAGCTGTACTATGTAGCTGTTGCTGTGTTGAATCAATGGAGACAGAATATAGATAACTACCTGAGAACATTTAACAGTCCAATTGGCAAAGTTAAAGTAAGTGTCAGGAGAATAATAAATCACTTTAATTTTCCACTAGGAAAAAAATGACACCATTGATAATTCAGTTAATTCTTCTAAATGTTCTCATCAGCCTCCACTGTTTAATATCTTGGTACAGGTTCATATTTTTGGCATATTAATATCCTTATAAAATGTAATATTTCCTTAGTAGATAACAAAATAAATATGTAAACTATAACTAAAATGAGGAAGAAGCTTATTTAAGTGCCATGTTACATAGTTAGATATGTAAGAATTGTGAGAATCTGTTCAGCTATTTCATAAATGTTTTTAAAATGGTATATTTTCCTCCTTAGATCTCATTTAGTTAGTACATACAGTTACCAATATCTATCATTCACGTCTACATAGATCTACAAATGAACATATTTGTCCTTCCTGATCAGGGTTTAGTAACATTTCGTGCAGTTTTAACTCCTCCTAGATAAATTTCAATAAATTTGTATTTTGGTTTATCCGTAGGCCATCTGAATTGATGTGGGTTATGTTTTAATGATAATTCAATTTAATCACTCAGTTTCGAGAACCCCATGAATAAAATATAAAAAATGAATTTAATTTGCAAGACACTAATGAAGAGCATCAGTGCCTCTCTTCCTTCTGATATCTTTTAAAAGATATCTAATTATTTTTTACTCATTATGAAAGCTGTAAAGTCAGGTCTTATGTATTTGCATATGTTTTCTTGTTATTTTTTAATCACATTGAGAGACTGCTAAATATTCCTTTAGAGAAAATTCAAAGAAAGGAAGAAAACGAGGTCTGCTTTCAGCTAATCTACACAGTATACTGAGCTGGCTTTTGAACTTGACCACCCTGGCACTGTTATGGATTGTTGCTCTTTCATCTACAAAAATCAGTGATGCAGGAGTTTAGATTTGCTTTCCATTTGCAGCATTCTATACTTGGTTAACCCAAAATGAAGGCAATAAGGTTGGGTTTTTAAGCCAGCAGTAGCCAAGGAGTATATACAATATACTGCTCCATTGTGTCAGATTCCATAATCTTAGACATCAAAATAACTTTCAAATGTTTTGACTATCACTTTGGATAGTCCTATAAATGTCACTGAACAGCTAAGTTTTCTCACTGTGAAAATGCTTATATGTTTTTATGAAATAGCAAAGTGGCATGTAACTAAATACACATTTTCTTTTATTTTAAATAATTCTTATTTAAAAAGAAAATATTAGTTAAATTTTTGAGCACTATCTACCAGGTACTTTGCTAAAGTGTTTTACAAAGAATAGTTTATTGTTCCTGCTTAACAACTCTGTGACATAGATATTACTATTATTATCTCAATTTTCGTATGAGAAAATTGAGGATCAAGAGAGGTTAGGTAACGTCAGTTCTGTTCAATTCAGTCACTTAGTCGTGTCCGATTCTTAGGGACCCCATGGACGGCAGCATGCCAGGCTTCTCTCTCCATCACCAACTCGCAGAGCTTGCTCAAACTCCTGTCCATCGAGTCAGTGATGCCATCCAACCATCTCATCCTCTGTCATCCCCTTCTCTTCCTACCTTCAGTCTTGCCCAGCATCAGGGTCTTTTCCAATGAGTCAATTCTTCGCATCAGGAGGCCAAAGTATTGGAGTTTCAGCTTCAGCATCAGTCCTTCCAATGAATATTCAGGACTGATTTCCTTTAGGATGGACTGGTTGGAGCCCAAGGGACTCTCAAGAGTCTTCTCCAACACCACACTTCCAAAGCATCAATTCTTCAGCACTCAGCTTTCTTTATGGTCCAACTCTCACATCCATACATGACTACTGGAAAAACCATAGCCTTGACTAGATGGACCTTTGTTGGCAAAGTAATGTCTTTGCTTTTGAATATGCTGTCTAGTTTGATCATAGCTCTTTTCCCAAGGAGTAAGCGTCTTTTAATTTCATGGCTGCAGTCACCATCTGCAGTGATTTTGGAGCCCAAGAAAATAAAGTCTCTCACTGTTTCCCCATCTATTTGCCGTGAAGTGATGGGACTGGATGCCATGATCTTGGTTTTCTGAATGTTGAGTGTTAAGCCAGCTTTTTCATTCTCCTCTTTCACTTTCAAGAGGCTCTTTAGTTCTTTGCTTTCTGCCATAAGGATGGTGCCATCTGCATATCGGAGGTTATTGATATTTCTCCTGGCAATCTTGATTGCATCTTGCCTGTCATGAAGATTGCATCTTCATCCAGCCTTGCATTTTGCATAATGTACTCTGCAGATAAGTTCAATAAACAGGGTGACAATACACAGCCTTGACATACTCATTTCCCACTTTGGAACCAGTTTGTTGTTCCATGTCCAGTTCTAACTGTTGCTTCTTGACCTGCAATGCAGATTGCTCTGGAGGCTGATAAGGTGGTAATTTGCCCAACTAATATATAAGGAGAAATGTATAATGAAGGATTTTTCTATTATACTCAAGGGCTATGCTATCATCAAGAGACTTTTATTGAATTCACTCAGAAGATATTTATTTAAGGCCAGGTACTCTATGTGCCAGGTACTCTGCTAGAATCAAGAGACAGTTATCTCTCTTCACAATGCCAATCATCTGGATATACAACCATTGTTCAAATCCATATATATATAAATAATTGTTTTATTAATTCAGTAATTGATGCCAAGTACCTATTCTCTGCAAGGTATTGTCTAGCAAGCACTATGTAAAATATCTGGCATTTTGACAAAACCCTATATTTTATTATAATGTTTCTACCTTAAAAAACCATTGGGTTCTCCTCTTCAACTGTATTGAAATACCATTGATACTCCATGCTTCTCTGCAAAAAGTTTCTGTTACAAGATTTGTAGTGATGAACAAAAAAAGATAAATACTGAAATTTTACTTTTAAAACTTACTTTTAAATCAAGGTTTTATATGTATGAAGAAAGGCGACTAGAGGACCAGAGACACACTCTTTACTAGTTTAGATTTAGTCCTCTATTGCAGTGGTCCCCAACATTTTTCGGACCAGGGCCCAGTTTTTTGGAAGTCAGTTATTCCATGGACTAGGGGCAGAGGAGATGATTTGGGGATGATTCAAGCAGGGTACATTTATCATGCACTTTATTTCTATCATTGTTACATTGTGATGTATGGAAAAATACAAATCATCATAATGTGTGAGTCATATCATCAGGCATTAGATTCTCAAAAGGAGCACGCAACCTAGATCCCTCCTATGGACAGTTCATAGTAGGGTTTGTACTCCTACGAGAGCCTCCACTGATCTGACAGGAGGTGGAGCTTAGGCAATAATGCTTGAGATGGGGAGAGGCTGTAAATACAGATGAAGTTTAGCTGGCTCACTGGTCGCTCACCTCCTGCTGCGCAGCCCAGTTCTTAACAGGTCACAGAGTTGGGGACCCTGGTTTATTGGAAATACTGAGTTGACTTTTCTCTTGTCCTATTCTTTCAAAGATGGCTGCATTCTAGAAAACTATTGCCTTCTCGTTTCATAAATACTTTTTACATGTGTATACACAGATTCAATTTTATAATACATTTCCAGCTATCTGGCTTGAAATTAGGAGTAAGTTGACCTTCTTTTGTTATTTTAAATTGTTTTATGGAAGGTGGGAATGTCATCGACTCTAAACAGTTTTATAACTGAGAGATGTATTTCGATAACCAATGAGAAATGGGATTAAATTTGAGTTGAAGTCCTGGACTGTGAGTGTTCCCATAGCCACATTAGGAAAATTTTGCCGTCTTAGAAAAAGAGCAGTTATCTTTGGGATGGACGGCTGAGTTCTTAGATTTAGGTGAAGAATATTAATGGAGTAGACTATTAAGGAGTGAGCTCTTTTCTGAGAATCTGCTTGCTATGCCATTTACTTAAAACCTAGGCTTTCCTTTAAAATCATGAAAAATTTACTTTTAAATCATGATTTTATGTGAAAAAAATATATTTTCTAACAAAATAAAGGACTCTATATGTAATCATGCTGATAAAAATGTTGGTGATGTATAATCTATTTAAACTCCATAATTTGTATTACAATTTGTGATGTTTGCAAATAAATGTGCTTCCATGCATGCTTAGTCACTTCAGTCATGTCTGACTCTTTGTGACCCTATGGTTTATAGCCTTCCAGGCTCCTCTGTCCATGGGAGTGGGTTGCCATGCCCTCCTCCAGGGGATCTCCCCAACCCAAGGATCGAACCTTCATATCCTCTATTACAGGTGGATTTTTTTTTACCACTGAGCCTCTGGGGAAGTCCTTGCAAGTAAATAACACTTTTAAAATCATTAGCTATTATCCAAAAACCTATCACTATGGAATCACAAGTTCAAGTTCTCAGTAACTGTTCCAGGAAAACTATATTTCTATTATCACACAAAGATGACTGCTCTTTTGAATAAAGAGAACTTCATATTTCTAGAAAAGTTAAGACATTGCCTGACATTGCTATGATTTACACAGATTCTCAAATAGAGGGTACTATAATTCTTTGAGAAATAATTTGCTTCCACTTTTTCAGAGATTTGACTTTCTCTCTGGCAGAAATGTGGTTAATTAGAAATCTCAAGAACTAAGAACTAGAGGATTGGCATTCTAGTCCTCAGTGTTACACTAACTAGTCACATGTCAAAAGGCAAAGAACTTAAACTTAAAATAAGTCTTTGTTTTTTAAGTCTTTTAAGTCTTAAACTTAAAAAAGTCTTCGTTTTGTTGCTTTTGAAATTGCGGGGGGCAATATATGTCCTCCAGGCTTCCCTTGTGGCTCAGCTGGTAAAGAATCTGCCTGCAGTACGGGAGACCTGGGTGTGATCCCTGGGTTGGGAAGATCCCCTGGAGAAGGAAAAGGCTACCCACTCCAGTATTCTGGCCTGGAGAATTCCATGGATGTACAGTCCGTGGGGTCAAAAAGAGTTGGACACAACTGAGCGACTTTCACTTACTTATAGCTCCTAGACTTGTAAAAGTTCAGCTATCTAGATACAGATGTTCTTTGAAGAGATCAATGTGATAAACAAATATAATGTGTGCTTAGAGGGGAGATTTCTGGGGGCTGGATGAGTTTGTACAATATTGGCATTTGCTGGATTTCATTGCATGCTTCCCTCTACATCATTGTTTACAATGTAAAATGTGTCTATTCATTGCAGTTATATTTATGCTTACTAATTAGTGATTAGTTAGCTTCCCTTGTGGTTCAGCTGTTAAAGAATTCGCCTGAAAAGCAGGCGACCTGGGTGTGATCCCTGGGTTAGGAAGATCCCCTGGAGAAGGGAAAGGCTGCCCACTCCAGTAGTTTGACCTGGAGAATTCCATGGACTGTATAGTCCATGGCGTCACAGAGTCAGACACAACTGAGAGACTTTCAGTTTCACTAATTAGTAAATGTGTGTTTGCCTCATTCTGTCCCGTGAATTGAAAGGATCATTATCCTTTTATTATTTTATACATAAAATGTTTTATTATACAGCGTTAGTAAGTGTCCAATAAGTAATTGTTGGATGAATGGAACCAAGCCCCTTAAATGCGCTGTGCCTTTGCAGTAATGTACTCTATTCATTTGTACTTATGCTCTTAAAACTCCTGGTATTAATGTTGATTTAAATTTTTAGGGAGTTCTTTGGAATTTAGATATGCTACACAGTCCAATTTAGAGATCACATCTGTGAATATTAAAAAAGTTAATGGCTCACTTCTTCATAATCACTTCTTTTCTGACTTGAAATCCAAGTATTTTGTACTGGCAGAAGAGGTTCAGTAGTATTCAATACTGTACTAAAAAATGATTTTTCTCTTCTTTTCTTCTCTTAGTGTACCAGGGCTATGTGATAACGTGATAATGTTTGAGAGAATGAGATTCATAATCAGATAAACCTAGGTTCAAGTCCCAATGATACCACTTCCTAGTTACAAGAATTAATACAAGCTGTTAATTTCTATAAGCCTATTTCTGTAATGTGGGCCTAATTATTCTACCACAGTGGGATTATTGTGAGGATTAAAGGTGGAAATATACTTAAAGTGCTTGGTATGATACCTAACACATAATAACCTTTAGCTGTAGCTATTATCCTTTACATAGTTCATCTTCTAAACAGTTTTTTTTTTCTCTATTTTGTGTGTCTTCTGTGTCTCTGTATATGTGTTTTCTTTTACAGATGGATATACAACCGATGACATTGAGTTTTATTGGCGTGGGGATGATAACGCAGTGACAGGAGTAACCAAGATTGAGCTTCCACAATTCTCTATTGTAGATTACAAACTGATCACCAAGAAGGTTGTTTTTTCCACAGGTTTGTATCAGGGGAAATGGTTAAGCGAAAAGGGGCTTTATCATATTTTGCCAGAAGAGTTCATCTATATCAGGGTTGGGTCCCAGGAAAGAATGGGGACTCTACAAGACTTAGATCTGTGAAAATGCTCAGTTCCCCAACAAGCCCATTTGGAACCCATCCAGTTATTCTCAAGAAGGTACCCACAGCAAAGTGAATGTGTCTCATATACTAGAGGAGGAAATAAGTGTTACAGATGGCGTATGGAGAGAGAAATGATCCAGAAACAACCTGGGTCAGAGCTGTCCCCTCGGCATAATGCATCTCACAGAACTGATTATAATTCTTTGAAACACACTGAGGACAGCCAAGTCACAGTTTGCCCAAGTCTGACCACAGTGAAGTTCTCTAAAGACAATAGGATAGGAGGATTTCACATTTTTCTCAGAGGGCAGGACTTTCCTTATGTAGCCTTACCTACCGTTCGAAGCTCAAAGATTTTCCAGATGTTTAGATTGTCTTGATGCCTTTACCATCTTACTGTTCCAGAACTGAGGTCAGGCTTGTTTTAATCAGCACAGGTTTTTAACCCAAAAGCCTTGGAATGTAATAATTTTCTCCATACTCATTAAAAGAAAATTAATAAGCCCCCAGGAATATGCCTCTTTTATTTTTCTTATTGAAATGAATTCCTCAGGCACAGAAATAGTGAGTACTGTAACTGTAGATTTTGAACTGTCCTTCTGCTAAGGACTCAGGCACTTCCTGTCCCTGAAAACTACTTCAACCAAGAATACAAAATAGCCTCCAGCTTTGCAAAGAGAACAACAGAAACTTTTCCTAGATTTGAGGTCCTCTGAACCCCTGAGACACTATCGAAATGAGTTTCTACTTAAAATATTTTTACTTTAATATTAACATACTTGCTTCAGCCCATGAGGGCTAGACAAGGCTTTCTTTCAATTAGTAAGAATATTCTCCCCTGCCCTACATGCACACACCCTGTTTATCAGTGTGACTCTTTTATGTTTTAAGACCATGTTCTGTTATATATCTTGTTTCAAATATAATTCCCTAGATTCCCACCATCAAAGGACCCAGTTTCAAGTATCTGATCCTTTAGTTATATCTCCCACAAATATTCCTCAGGAAAAATGACTCTCCATCCACATTTTGGTGGGTCAGGAATCCCTTTTTAACTTTGATGGAAGCAATGAAATCAGAAAAAATACTGCATGCACATGAAAATGTCACAAAACTTCAGGGAGTTGCTGTACCAACTGAAGCCTTGCCACTGATCCTCACCTTAAAATGCATCCAGGGGCTTGTTGAAGAGATGTCTTACGCTACAGTCAGAGTGTGCATCCTTATTCTTATGTATAAAAATGTACGGGATAGACTTGCTGAGAAACAATTAGAAGGGGAACAAAGGGACTGTCTCAGTGTCTTATCATTACAGTTGTAGAGAATGAGAACCTTTGATTCAGTGTAGGAGGCTGAGCAGGGAAGAGCTGGAATTCTTTTAATTACTGGTCAGTGTGGGATATAGTCAACACTGAGTAAGCCTTGCTAATTAAAAGCCCTGTTTTCTCAACTACTTTTGTATAAGGAAGTGCCCTTTACCAGAAGCTAAAATTGAATTTAGGGAAGATATATAAAGTGTTTATGGGTCTTTAAAGGAAAGTATCCTATAGATACTGACTGATAATGATGATGTTTTAAAATTGTCTTTCTAGGTTCCTATCCCAGGTTATCCCTCAGCTTTAAGCTTAAGAGAAACATTGGTTACTTTATCCTGCAGACATATATGCCATCTATCTTGATCACTATCCTCTCCTGGGTCTCCTTCTGGATTAATTACGATGCTTCAGCGGCAAGAGTGGCATTAGGTAGGTGTGGGTCCGACTGCGTGCAGCGTGTGCCTGTGTGTGTTCATGCGCTGGTGTACTTTTCCTTGCCCTCAAGTCTGTGATGCGTGATGAGACCTGACTGTACACATTACAAGAATTTGGATATAAGACACTGGATGATTTGATTCAGCGTTTAAATCAATTGAACACTAATTAAAACTCTTTCATGTCAAAATTAGTTAACTATATAACTGTCAGTAATGAAATTAGTCGCATCAGCTTGATATTTTTATTGAAGCATAGTTCATGTAATCCTGCTTGATAATTGTTCAGTTTTTATCTGTGTTTTCTTACCTGGAAAGAACTATCTATCTTCCATCTTTTTTTTTTCTGAGTAAGAAACAAAGAAATGCAATGTGTAACAAATCAGTGAGCAGAAAGAATTCTAAAGGTTGATTAAGGTTTTGGAATAGCATGACAGGGGACAGGAGAAAACAAAGTATAAGAACATTGGGAAATCATCCATGGCATCACTTATCTTATGCTTTGATGTTTTTCCATTATAATATCAGAGCAAGAGAATAAATTACCGTTTATGAACACTTTTATGTTGCTAACTCAAGATATAGTAAATTTATCACTTTTTACATGATCTTAAGTCCTGACTTAATCCTTATAAAATATAAAGTTGTTAACTGCTCCACTAGTAAATCTCAATTAAATCAATATTTCCTTAGCAAAGTAATGTATTTATTTATTCAACAACATTTTTTGTATACCTACTACGTGTCATACATACGAGGCACTAGAGATAAAACCAGTGCCCTTCTAGAAATTATGTTCTAAGGAAAAAAGGCAAAAAGTAAATTTATTTTGCATATAACATGCAAATTACATAATATAGTAAACAGGAAGTAAGCAAAAGAAGGGGAGGGCATACAGGGGTACAGTTTAGCATCATCAGGGTAGACTTCATTCAGTGATTGCCAATGGGCAAAGACTTGAAGAAGACTGAGTCACATAAATGTCTAAATGAGTCTATTTTAGCGAGATGAAAAGGCCCCCAGGTAGAAACATGCCAAAGAGGTGAGCAAGGTGACCAGTAGGTGGGTGCAGATTGAATTTCGGTGTACAGATGTCAGGCAGAGGGAACTAAAAGACGTTGAAGTGGTCCAGGAGCCATCATAACATCTTTACTTTTATTCTGAGTGAAATTAGTCACTGAGCAAAGTGACATGATTTCACACATAAAGGAATAACTTTGGTTGCTGGATTGAGATTAGATTGTGGTGGTTCTAGGATGGAGGGAGAATTGATGACCTCTTAGACTGAATCAAGTCCCCTATGATATAGTCTCCTAAAATACTATAGAACACCCTTGGAAATGAACAACAGTTATAATTTATATTTATTTGGTTTGTGATATCCTTTTTCCTCATAATATTGAAGATACCTTAGGGGAAGGCCCATACCTAATTTTGCTCCAATTATATCTGTAGTGTCTCACACGGTGAATGGTGTTCAGTAAATATTTGCTGAACACAGTAATGAATGGAACTTGTAAATATCCTGTTATTCCAAAATAAAAGTCTCTTTTCTATTTTATACCTATTACAGGAATAATAAGTAAGTTTTTTACTTTTTAAAGAAACGTTTAAAATATCTTTTACGTGAGCAGTTTATTACTAGGTCAGAAACACCTTAACATAAGATTTAGATAAGTAGTGAAATCAGTATTGTCAGTTTTATAATATACATATAATAGTCATGTCATACAAGATAAGCTCTAGATGAAATAATGAAAAGTGGAATTGGAAAATGTATCAAAATGACTAATACAGAAAAGATATGAGAACCATAGAACACCTAGATCTAAAGTATAACCATGGTTTTTCTGGCCATGCTCAGAATCAGATGCTCAAATTTATTTTATCTGTGTCTGTTTCATGAACATTTAGACAAACAAGACAAAAAGTATGATTGATCTTATTAGACAAAATTAAATCAGAAAACATATGTTCCTAAAAAAATAATAGAACTGAAAATTAACATTGTGCTGTGTCATTGGGTAGTGTTTTAAGGACACAGACTTTGGAGTTAGATCCCAGTTCAGGTGTTGACTCTACAACTTCACATCTGTGTGACCTTGACTTCTGACTCCTATTTTCACTTTACTCTTTTGCTACAAAGCTGGACCTTATCAAACCTCAGGACTTTGAACTCCCAGTGCTTTTATCCAGCATTTCTCTGTCCCTTCATTTATAGCTTTGAGGGAAACTACTCCCCACTGTTGAAGATGCTCCCTCAGCTGGGCAAAAAATTATAACCTGAGCTAGTGTGGCGTTTCCCATAAAGAATCGTGTGATACTTCTGTATTATTAATCTGTGCATTATGTGCCTACATTCCCAACCCCAGAACACAAAGGCTAGATACCTGCTTCCTGTTACTTTCCACCTCTAGTTTCCATATTTTTGCCATAATTTGTTATACATTCATTCATTCCAGTACTATTACTATTATTTGGGGGCTTCCCAGATGGCTCTAGTAGTAAAGAATCTACCTCCCAATGCAGGAGATGAAAGAGACGCAGGTTCGATCCCTAGGTCAAGAAGATCCACTGGAGTAGGAACTGGCAACCCACTCCAGTGTTCTTGCCTGGAAAATTCCATGGCCAGAGGAGCCTGGTGGGCTAGAGTCCATGGGACTGCAGAGAGCTGGTCATGATTGAGCAACTAAGCACACACACACACAATTATTTTATTTCCCCTTCATTACTTTCTTATTCTGAAAGACTCTAAGCTGGTATTCTATTTCCTGTCTTGTATGCTTCCCGTCTGTGCTCCACTCTGACGCCAGAGCGATTGTTCTAAACACAGTTTGTCTCTAATACCTGTCTGGTTGAAGCTGGTCAGTGGCTCCATGTTGCCTTCAATTTTAAGTTCCAGCTCTGCCTTAAGCTCTCTGTATATGGCTTTCCATTATGCGGGCCTTACTTAATCTTCGCTTTTCTCATCCTTCTTCCCATCATATCCTTTAATGTACCCACAATGAATTTCTTGAGATTCTTTTGAAGGGCTGTGTACTTTCATCCCCACAAAGCACCTCCCTAAAAACACTCTTTCTGCTACCAATGCCCTTAGCTCTACTATCACTTTTGATCTCCAGGTTTTGGTGGCCTGGGTAACTCCCACTCATTCTCCAGGACTCAGCTCCAAAGGTGGGAGATTTCCTGTTCGTTCCCCTGCCACATCATGGGCTAAATTAGGATCAACTCTGTTTTCTCAACTCTCATCTTATACACATGCCTGTCATAGCATTTAATTCACATCTCCAAGTCCCTCACTAGATACATAACTATAACCATAAAGCTGACTAAAGGAAATGTCCCCAATGATTAATGTTTATTATAAATTAATGATTTATGCATATTTCCCAGGCCTATCACAGGGCTGATATATAATTGCCCCGTATATATTGTGTGCTTCTCTCATAGCTCAGCTGGTAAAGAACCTGCCTGCAATGCAGGAGACACTGGTTCGATTCCTGGGTCAGGAAGATCTGCTGGAGAAGGGATAGGCTACCCACTTCAGTATTCTTGGGCTTCCCTTGTGGCTCAGCTGGTAAAGAATCCACCTGCAGTGGCGGGAGACCTGGATTTGATCCCTGGGTTGGGAAGATCCCCTGGAGAAGAGAAAGGCTACCCACTCCAGTGTTCTGGCCTGGAGAATTCCATGGACTGTATAGTCCATGGGGTCACAAAGAGTCAGACGCGACTGAGCAACTTTCACCCCCTCACTCATATATTGTGTGGGATATATGAAAAAATAAAAGAGTATAGTTAACCTTTCCAGCTATGATGAAATCAGCAAGCAAATACAAACATTATTACTCTGTCTCATTTTTGCAGGAATTACAACTGTGCTAACAATGACCACCATCAATACCCACCTCCGGGAGACTCTCCCTAAGATCCCTTATGTGAAGGCCATTGACATGTACCTGATGGGGTGCTTTGTCTTTGTTTTCATGGCCCTTCTGGAATATGCTTTGGTCAACTACATCTTTTTTGGGAGGGGACCTCAACGCCAAAAGAAAGCAGCTGAAAAGGCTGCCAGTGCCAACAATGAGAAGATGCGCCTGGATGTCAACAAGGTAGGTTCAAAGGGCAAGCCCTCCTTGTTTCTTAAAGTCATAGAAGAATGCCTGCCATATAGGTTCATGGTCTTGTTAACAAATGAGAAAACAAAAGCCCAGGGAAGACATCATTTGTGATGGAGACATAATTAGGGCCCAAATTTATGACACATTTAGATGCCCTTTACCTTAACACTAGGGTGGCCCAAACTGTGCTCATCTGAGACCACTTTTGTGACTTTTTCCATTTATGAGTAGAATGTGTACTATTATTTACTTTATGTTTATGTAAATTAACTCATCTAAGTTTATTTATAAAGGAAATTTCATATCAGTTATATCAGTATTACTTGCTGGAAGATTATATTAAATGAAACTACACTATTAATTCTAGGTTATATTACATAGAGGCTATGGGCCTGAGCTCTGCATTCTCTTTGATTTAAAAGAGAAATAAGCAAGTACAGACTTGTGTTAAAGACTCACCAGCAACAAACTGACACTTTGTTTGTGAAGTCATCAGATGGATAGAAAGAGAAGTGAAAGGGAAAAAAAGAATCACTTTCTAAGTGACAGATAATTAGTTAATTCCTTTCATATTACCACCTAAAATCCTTGAAGCATTTGAGTCTATGGTGCTTAAGTCAGGCATAGTCAAAAAATAATTTCCACACAGTTTTAAATCCAATCTATTCTTTAAAGCAATGGTTCTCAATCTTGGGTGCCCAATCAAATGACAAGGAAAGTATTAAAAATTACTGAAGCTTAGGTTTCTTCCCTGGAAATTCTGATTTGGTTGTCCTGGGGTATGCCTAAGCATCATAACTTTTAAAATTCTCCTAATATTATTCTAATTTGCATTCAAGATTTAGAATTTCCATTTTGAGCCTATTGATAGCAGTTCCAATAGATCTACCTGTCTGTACTTCAAAACTACTTCACCTGGCTTCCTGTTATATGACTTTCTGCACTGAGCAGAATATTTATGCACATGCTTTCCCTGAGTCCAAATTTAGACCTTTCAAACTATATGAGAAAAACAAGGTCTTATTTTAATATATCCCATAAATAGTGTTTATAAAGTAGTATGTAATGTGGATTTGATAAATAGCTCATAGTGATGGAACTAATAAAATGGTAATACTCTTAAGCCATCTGGAATTGTTAACCATCCAATAATTATTTAATTGACATTTTAATATTTCTAACTTCAATTTAACTCCAAGGATAGCATACCATAAATCATCTCTGCCATTGAATTTTATTTGGAGCAAATCCAATGAAAATTTCTGACTCACTGATATTTTCCATATATCCATAGGCCTGATATTTGATTTTGGACTATTCTCTAAATCAAAGGCATTCCTTTCCCAGGAGATGATATTCATAATAATGAAAATTTTAAGTGTGGCCCTTATAAGTCAGTGAACCACAGGGTCTAGGAAGTTGTCAATCCCTTTTAAATGCTCTGGGTTTCAGTTATTGGGATCTGTTAATAGATTCCAAGGTAGCATTATGGCCCTCTCAGGCTATCAAATGAGAGAATGCTTTTTAAATCCATTTTATGATTTTCCTGATAAGAGTAGCTTTAGTAAAGAAGAGAAAATGAATAAATAAATAAAACTATCTTATAGGACTGCAGTTTGAAATGAGACTCAATCAATTGCCTAATGCAAAGCTAACTTAAGATTACATCTGATCTCTTTTTACTTTCATGGACCCTATTTTTTACTTATCAATTTGCATATAAATGATACATTTAAGTACCAGAGAGTGGCAGTTTTGTTGCAAACTGAACCTGGAGAGCTTCAGACAGTTTTAAATTCAGTGTACAAGATGGAGATAGGGAATGGTTCAATAGGTAGGTACCCCATAATGATGCAGAACCCATCCTCTTGGTTAATGTTGGATTTGCAGTTCAGAGCATAGAATGTGAAAGAACAAAAAAGATATCAGAGTTCTTCTAGCACAGTGGTTCTCAAATCACAGGCAGTTTTGCCCCTGGAAGAGCATTGACAATGTCTGTAGAGGTTTTCAATGGTCAGAACCAGGAGGAGGGGATTTTCACTGGTATCTAGTGGACAGAGGCCAGGCATGCTGCTGAACATAGAATAGTGCATGGGACAGCCTCCGCATGACAATTATACAACCCAAAATGTCAATCCTTCTGAGGTTAAAAAAACCCTGTGCTAGTCCAATCCTCTGGTTTCCAACTTGAGAAAATATAAGATTCTTGTCCTGTTCTTAAAACCCTTTAGCATAAATTGTATGAGTTGTTTCTCTGTTTTCTCATTCAGCATGCATAACATCATGGTTTTAGGAGTTACCATTTAGCGCAAAGTTCTGAACAGATATTTTGGGGTCAGATTTGACATTTACCATTTAATAGTTGTGTGATAATAGGCCAAAAAAAATCCCTCTCTGACCCTTCAGTTTCCTGATCTGTAAAATGGAGTTAAGTCCTTTTTCAGCAGTTACTATGAAGTTATGATAAAATGTAGAGAAAATAGCATAGTTCCCAGAATATGATTGGCACTGATGAATATTAATAAAATTATAAGCATAATTACTTTTAATAATAAAATTTTCAGTCTCCAGTCCTATTGGTGGTACTTGCCTGTACATTTTACATGCTCTGATATGTAGGATGCAATCCCATCTCTAAAACAAGAGTATCATCTACAGAGGAATGTTTCACATTGGAAATTTTAAAGTCAAAGCAAAGAAATCATTTTTCAACAGATACTAGCTATAAAATCTGTAACAGACCAACCAAAAACTGTATCAGTTATTTCTTAGGCCAGAATACTTACAGCCATTTGATTAGATTTTAAAAGGTAACTATCTAATACCAGACTCCTTTTTTTTCCCTTAACCCAGCATGGAAGGTTAGAGGAGACCCACAGAGGACTCTGATTGCCCGATGCTGTCTTTCTTGTCGGCATTATGAATAATGCTACTTTCATTCTTATCAAGAATGTTCCTTCTTTTCAACTGTAATTCTACAGTCTTTTTTTTTTTTTTTAAAGCTCAGGCACATATAATCAACTAAGTATTGTTGGATGCTCTGGAGAAATCAGTCATGAAGAGAAGGATTCACTTTTATAGGTTCTGTTGATAGTTTTTTTAAGAGACAGAGGCAGCATGTCAGATAATCTAAAGTGATTTTTAAACTATTCTGTGTCCTGAGGTCAGAGGGGGATGAAAACGGGAAGCCTAGCCAGGTGGGAGAAGGCAATGGCACCCCACTCCAGTACTCTTGCCTGGAAAATCCATGGACAGAGGAGCCTGGTAGGCTGCAGTCCATGGGGTCGCTAAGAGTCGGACACGACTGAGCGACTTCCCTTTCACTTTGCACTTTCACGCATTGGAGAAGGAAATGGCAACCCACTCCAGTGTTCTTGCTTGGAGAATCCCAGGGACTGAGGAGCCTGGTGGGCTGCCGTCTATGGGGTCGCACAGAGTCGGACACGACTGACGCAACTTAGCCGCAGTGGCAGCCAGGTGGGAGCCCACTCACTGTTGCTCAAAAGTGTACTCCAGTTTTCTAATCTCTGTACAAGCTTCCTGTAAGGTCTTATTTTAACAAGAGTATCTGTAGCTCTTAGAACAATCTTTAGCCTTGTGTTTAAACTGATGCAAAAACTAAGGCTCTTAAGGAAAATGAAATATCCAAGATAGCATAGCAGAGTTAACAAGATTTCTGAGGCCATCTAGGTTTTGCAGTCCTTATCCAATAAAATTAAAAAGTCAATTCCACATTATCCGTATTTTCAGTTCAATTAACATCACCTAAAATAAACCTGTCTGTCTATACACAAGAATCCATAACTGAAAATCACTATTACTTTCACAGTTGTCTCCATGTGACAGATTAAATTGTAAAATACTAAGAGTTTTAAAAACAAACCTCAAACTAGTAAGAGTCCTACTGAATGTTTTTCCCAAGCATCTTTAGAAGTAGTTTAAAAAAATGCAGTCTCTGTTTCATATGTTAGGAAAGTCCTCCTGTTACACCTTGCATTCTTCTATTTTGTGTCTGTCTGTGTGTGTGTGCTTATAGAATTTTCTGTTGATAATTTCACCCACTTCTCTTGTTTATGCCTTTAAGTTTTAGCTCTTTTTTTCTTTTCAGCTTTATATTGTTTTCTTGTTTATTTTTCTGCCAATAACTAGATATATATATATTTTTGAGAATTTAGTTACTTCATCTTTTCGGTACCATTATTCTTGGATATGTGAATTGCCTGCAGTATCCTTATTGTATTGAGAGACCCACAGCTACCAGTTTTCCAAATAAAGCTGTGCTGAGAATATCTCTACTGGGGGGACATCCTTCATTCTGCATTCATGGGTTTTATGAGTCTCTAAGCTGTCTTTTTCATTGAACCTAAGATCTTCTAAATTTATTTATTTATAATGTTTGGAATTAGATTTTTAAGTGATACATTAAAAAGATTTAACTATTTAGAAATCCTAGTTTCTGTTGACATCGGTCTTTCTAAAGGCCAGTAGCATTTATCTATATCCAATTTACTTTAACCACCAACCCTAATCTAGTGGCATCAGTCGACTTAATTAGCACATTCTCTACTTTGTCTTCCAGATTTTTTATAAAGATATTAAACAAAATGGGACCCAATATCGATCCTTGTGGGACCCAACTGGAAACCTCTCCCCAACTAGACGGACTACCAATTACGATTTCTCTCTCTATACGGTTAGATAGCCAGTTTTTAATCCATTTATTTGTATTTCTGTTGGAGCCAATTTGTTTAGCTGTTCCCGTTAAAATAATGTATGGGAGTTTTTACAGATAACCTATGGACTTGTATCCATAGAGACGTGGGGATGTGTTAAACGTTTTCATGGGACCCTAATGGGATTTTCTTGGGTTTTTGTTTTTTAATGTAGTTATGATGAATCTAAACTTCAGTGTTCCATTCAGTCATTATTGCTGTGCTAAAGAAAGAAAGCAGATGGATCATGTTTTGAGAGCTCTTTTTCATTTGTATTGAGAACATGGAGGGTCATTATATGCCCCGGCCTCTCTTAGTTTTCTGGTATTTCTCCTGGTTGTTGGAATAGGTGGACAATTATAGTCCTTCCCTAGGTTGGCTCAGAATTCAGGAACCTATATTTTTCTGTCCTAGATTATTCATTTGTGTCTGAGAATGTTATGTTTGCATCAAGTCCTTATTTCTTTATTATTATTTATATTTTACAAATAAGTATTATCTCAGCAGGCCCAGTGTTGCTATAATGATAGAAAAGGGGCAGTAATTGAGATTGTTTTTTGTCAATGCTCTTGACTTAAATGAAATCCAAAGAAAGTCCACTGAGGGCTGAAACTTGGAGTTTGGTTTCTGAATCCTGACATGTTTACATGTCTTAATTGGCAAATTGTCGTTCACCTTGCCCTCCCAACTGGAGGAGGGAAAGGGAGATGATATAGTCACCATTCCATGTGACTCCATTCCATTATCATCTCCGATGTGTCTCTCAGTTTTCTTCTATTTCTCGATGAGGCAACAAATGATACTGAATCTGTGAATCTTTCCTATGAGGACTTGATGCCAGATGAGTTGTCATTACTATATCTTGAAGTATCATGTTCTTCCTTAGTTTTGTGGCTCTAACCCCAAATTCCTTGATTCCTCATTGTTACTGCCTCTCTGGTGGGAGACAGGTATGGTTAACCTCTTAAATTGCTAGTTTGCTTTGCTATTTTAAGTTGCTTTTTAAACTTTGTTACATGGTGTGTTGTACATAGCAAAGAGTCTGATAAACGGTATCAGGTAGATTCCAGAAGAAGAGATGTTTGAAACCTCATTGTGCAACTATTTTAGTTCGAATCCCCTACTATACCTGCTCCCTTGGGCTGTGGTGTTGCTGCTGTTCTTGTCTTTAACAGAAGCCGCTATTGTGGAAGTGGAAGAGAACTGATTGATTGGGCAGTATTCTAGGTAGAGTGCTAATCATGTAGAAACATGTCTGACGGAGTTTGGGCTTATAATGAAAATGGTTGGAAAATATTGTACTTTTCAAAATCAGAATCAGAGTATACTGCATGATTGGTCTTTGATTTAAACTGGGTTGAAGTTACATGAAAATTCTGGAAACTCCTCAGATTATGAGAATATTTGAAGGAAAATTTGCCTCTTTGGTGCTCTTTTCAACTGATGGCTTGAAAGAGTTAATGATACTCTCTGATGCCATGGTGTGGACCCTCATTTGTCAAGGACTCTTTCTAATTCATAAAACAGTATGTTAAAAGGAATAATTTACATTGAAATATGAATCTTAATGTCTTCTGCACTTATGGTTTTCTTTGTTGGGTATGTGTTTACTCTGTCCTTTGAATTCTCTTTTAAGTTCATGTTTAGAGTATGAAATAAGGGTCAATATTCAAAAGTTTAGATATTGAGCTATTAAACCTATAACCTGAAAAAGTGTTAAAATGTACTTGACAATCCCCAGAGTTAGGAGGGTGCACCTGGATGATGATAGCTGTTAGACAGAACTGGGTTCACTGTCAGGCATGGTGTTTTATGAGCTGAGTAATATTACACTTGTTTAACCTTTCCATCCCTCAACTTCCTCAGCTGAAAGCTGAAACACTAACTTTTGGTTCATGGCGCCACTGAGAGGATAATTTGTTAAGGTCTTATACAGTACCAGACATAGAGCACTCTATAAATAATCACTGTTCTGGAGATGGTAGCAGTGTATATCTTTCCTAATTTTTATTTTGTTAGATCTATTACTGTTTTTATGATTACAAAACTAATTCATGGTCATACTTTTTTAAAAAATGTGCAGAAGGCTATGAAAACCACCAGTGTTGACACATTGTTAACATTGCCCTTTTTTCATTTAGTGACATACTTTTATATAAATAATTATGCTCTACTGTTGAATGTATGCTATTTTCTACTTACCTTTTTCATATCTTTTAGTATACAGCATTTCTAATAACCACAAATATTTCCTTGAAAGTACCATGATTTATACAACGATTACCTCTTGTTAGACGTGCATGGTTTCTGAGTAGTTTTCAACTATAAACAACTGAAATAAGTGTTCCATTACTGACATGTTTGTACACCATTGATTTCTAATACATTTCTTAAAGTGAAATTTCTGAGTCAAAAACCATATGCCTTAAAATGATGCATATTGCAAATTGTTCCCTAGAAACGTTCTACTGTGATTTCCATATCTACTATGAGAGTGTGGCGGTACACACACATGTGCGCACACACACACACACCACCCAGCCCTTAAAATGATGAAAAAATAGAAAACTGATGTCTGTTTTCTGTTGTAAAAAGTGTTAAAGAAGTTGAGATATAAGAATCCAAAACCCATGTGCAGTTTTCTGTGTCCAAAAGCCATAGAGGATAAAATGGCAATGGAAAAGCAAAATAATCAGCACCCAACTAAAACTGAAACTCTGCAGAGAGACAGAAATGCATAAGGAGGGCCAATAGTAGGAAAACCCTATAGAAAAAGGCTGTCTCAAAATAAAGCACCTAAACAAAGAAGCAGCATGGCAGCTATACAGGAAAGTTCTCAGATGACATATTTCTCTCCCTTTGTCTCTCTTTCTCTGTCTCTCACTTACTGATGGAGACAGAGGAACTCAGCATGCAAAAGATAATGACTCTTTATTGGTAAAAATACTTCAGGATATATTAAAACTTTAATTTAAAAGTGTTTTTCTTGGAAAAATTGAAAGAATATGAAATAAAAGGCCAAGTATAAATAATTTTCTTAGACACTAATTAAATCTAAAATTCTAAGAAAGAAAATCAATATGGCAAAAAAAAATCAAGGCAACACCACAAAGTTCAGGCTGTAGAAAACCATGTCAAATAGAAAAAAAAAAAGGGAAATACAGATAAAAACCACTTAGAGAAAACAATAAATATAAAGGACAGGTACAGCAGAGTAAGCATACAGAACTGTGGTTTTTGTGAAATATAGAATGAAACAAAAAAAATATTTAAATCTGACATCATTAACTGATTACAATGATGATTAATATTTCTTGAATGCCATGTGTCTGCTTAGACACTCTACATATCTTGTCATGACATAAGTCATTATTACCCTATGTTGCAGTAGTTGTAATCGTATAGATGGTGAAGAGAGGTCTGGAGAGTGTAATTAATCTTCTTAAGGTTGGATGACTAAGAAACAGCTGGACAGAAAATATGACCAAAGGATATGTTCTAAATACTAGGCTACACATTATGTTTATACATAGCAGTGATGAAATTAATCATTAGGCATAAAGGATATACTGAGTTCCAGGATAAAAATTATATAAAACTGTTGCTACTTTATTTTATTCCTTTAAAATTACTTAAACTTTCAATCAGAAAAAGTGAATGACCTATGAGGAAGGGAAAATTAATCTGAAACTACTCTAGAGCAATATTAAATTTTATAAGACAACAGAAAAAAATGTTACAGCATTCTGTGGGGGAGAAAATATAACAGAATTCCATGGACTGTAAAGTCCGTGGGGTCGCAAGGAGTTGGACACGACTGAGTGACTTTCACTTTCATTATTGGTATTATTTCAAGGCAAAAGAAGGACAATCTATTCTTAGTATGCAAAATCTAAGGGAACAACTGAAGAAAAATATTACAGCTTACTTTTAAAACTCTGGCTCCCAACAGAAGGTAGTCAAAATAAAGAACTTTAGAATAGAGAAAGTGAGTATATGCTAGTGTGTAGAACTGAAGAGAGCATGTGGAACTAAAACTATATGACTCCAAAATATAAGTTAGAAATAAAAGATAACAAATATTTTTAAAAAATTAAATACAGAAAATATATTAAAATATACATCAGGATAGGTGTGATGATGATGGAGAGAATATTTGTTTTCTAATTCATAGCAATATGAATATTGCATTTTATTTGCATTTTATTCTTATAGTTTATGAGTCAAGGAATTGAAGGTTAAGAATATCTTTTAAATTAACATAGATAACTTACACAACTATGTTTTTTAAAGGGTCTACCATACACTACCTTAGGGTCATCTGAGATGTTTGGTTAAAAACTAACTTCCACCTGAAACATAAGTCAAAATGTTGAGTAAGAATGCTGAGGAATTGACCTTTCCATTTCTAAGAACTTTCGGTGTTACACTAAAGCATGAAATCTGAGCCATTATGGACGAAGAAGAGTCAAGAACTGACAATTCATCTTATAAAACCTTTGAAGATCAGGTAGAAATAAACAAAAGAGAGATGCAGAGCAACATTGCTTTCTAGTTAAATATGAAGTCAACCTAAGTGCCCATCAATAGACAAATAGAAAAAGAAGACGTGGTGTAGAGAGTGGAATATTGCTGATCCATGAAAAATGAAATATGGTCATTTATGACAACATGGATGGATCTAAAGGGCATTGTGCTAAGTAAAATGAGTCTGACAGATAAATACCACGTGATCTTACTTGTGGAATTCAAAAAACAAATAAACAAATAATATGAAAATAGACCCATAAATGTAAGATTCAACAGCTATTTGTCAGAGGGGAAGGGGTGTCTATACTCTATGGGCAGAATAGCTGAAGAGGATTAAGAGGTACAGACTTTGATTTATATAATAAATAGGTAGGAGGGTACAGACATCATAAAGGATATTGGTCAGTGATAATGCAATACCTTTGTAGGGGCAGACGGTTACTAGCCTTATTGTGGTGATAATTTCATAATGGAATCAGACATCAAATTATTATGTAGTGCATCCGGAACTAACAAAACTTTATGCAGGTGGTGCAGGGGTAGAGAATCCGCCTGGCGAAGTAGGAGACACAAGAGGTACAAGTTCAGTCCCTGGGTTGGGAAGATCCCCTGAAGGAGGAAATGGCAACCTACTCCAGTATGCCCCGTGGGATAATCCCATGGACAGAGGAGCCTGGCAGGCTACAGTCCATGGGGTTACAAAGAGTCAGACACAACTGAGCGATTGAGCATACACATGTCAACTATATTTCACTGAAAAAAAGATACAGATAATGTATGTAAAGCCAGACATCGGAATAAGGATAAGGACAACTTAAAAAAAATGTAGAGCAGAGATTAAGATGATAGAATTAAGACCATTGTCTTAACTATTATAACTAGAACATCTATCAACCCACATATCAAAAGAATAAGATTCTTAAATCAAGAACTAAACCCAATAGAAAACTATTTATGGAGAAATATTATAAGTAAACTCAGACAAAAACAAATGAGGTAAATATAAATCTAAAAAAAATGAAGATTGAATATTATTACTCTATAAGGATGAGTTGAAGTTAAAATTGATTGAGAAGTATCTTATAATAGTTGTAATCCAAAGCAAAGATATAATCATTGATTTATAATTCATAAAACTAAAAGTGAAATAGCATCCAAATAAATTTAAATGATGGAAAGTAAAGAGAGAAAAATGACAGAAACATTACCTAAGTAGTATATTTAATAAAATTAATTAGTTGTATAAACTCATTTTTATACAGCTGAGGAAAAGGCTACCCACTCCAGTATTCTGGTCTGGAGCATTCCATGGGCTACAGTCCATGGGGTTGCAAAGAGTCGGACATGACTGAGCAACTTTCACTTTCATGTATCAAAGACACAATAAAAATCAATTTGCAGAACATTTGGAAAATAATGGCAGCTTAAAATACTGCAGAGTGAATTCCAACAGATGTGGCTAAAATAGTTAATAGTCAGAAAGTTGTAGTTTCAAATAAATCTCTAGTAACTAGTTTTAGAAAGTAGACATATATAATTCAAGAAGTTAAAAGATCAACCAAGTAGCTTAAAGAAGAAGGAAATAATTAAGATATATTATAAATTAGCAAATTAGAAAAATAAATAATTTACAAGTAAGTCAGTTACTATTTAAAAAGTTAAGTACAATCAGGAAATAATTGACCAAGGAAGAGCTTATTAAAGAAGCAAAGAGGGAGCCAACATGGATATACCACAATAGACATTTTTTTAAAAGCATGACAATCATATAAAAAGATGCAATTAAAAGAAAATTATGTGAATGTTAGAAAACATGGTTAAAATGTATGATGTTATTAGAAATTATAAATGATCAAAACTGAGCCTAGGAGATAGAGAAGATAAAAACAGATTAATTACCAAAGATAAAGCTAAGATGATGGACAGAAAAATTTAACTCATACTGCAAAAGGTCAACTGTTCTAGAAAGTTTCATCAATAAGTCCTGTCAAATTTGAAAAAGCAGATACTTCTGTGGGTATTAAACTCTAGCAGATCCTAGCAGAAAAAAAAAATGAAAACTTGCAAATGATTTAGAGAGTGGTATAACATCAATAAGATGCCAAAACCTATATAAAAAAGAACAAAAGTACATAAAGGCAACTATGCATCCACTTCACTAATGAACATCAGTGGGGGAAAATAATAATTCTTAAATTAACTTTTCACATTGAATCCAGAGAATACAAAAAGCAAGCTACAAAATAACCACATAGTGTCACTTCAAAATAAAAATGTATTTACCATATTAATAAGTTGAAGAGGTGACAACAGTTTCATCCTTTTCAGTTCAGTCAGTCGCTCAGTGTCCAACTCTTTGCGACCCCAAGAATCGCAGCACGCCAGGCCTCCCTGTCCATCACCAACTCCTGGAGTTCACTCAGACTCGCGTCCATCGAGTCAGTGATGCCATCCAGCCATGTCATCCTCGGTCGTCCCCTTCTCCTCCTGCCCCCAATCCCTCCCAGCATCAGAGTCTTTCCCAATGAGTCAACTCTTCACATAAGGTGGCCAAAGTACTGGAGTTTCAGCTTTAGCATCATTCCTTCCAAAGAAATCCCAGGGTTGATCTCCTTCAGAATGGACTGGTTGGATCTCCTTGCAGTCCAAGGGACTCTCAAGAGTCTTCTCCAACACCACAGTTCAAAAGCATCAATTCTTCGGTGCTCAGCCTTCTTCACAGTCCAATTCTCACATCCATACATGACTACTGAAAAAACCATAGCCTTGACTAGACGGACCTTAGTCGGCAAAGTAATGTCTCTGCTTTTGAATATGCTGTCTAGGTTGGTCATAACTTACCTTCCAAGGAGTAAGCGTCTTTTAATTTCATGGCTGCAGTCATCATCTGCAGTGATTTTGGAGCCCCAAAAAATAAAGTCTGGCACTGTTTCCACTGTTTCCCCATCTATTTCCCATGAAGTGATGGGACCGGATGCCCTTGATCTTCATTTTCTGAATGTTGAGCTTTAAGCCAACTTTTTCACTCTCCTCCTTCACTTTCATCAAGAGGCTTTTTAGTTCCTCTTCACTTTCTGCCATAAGCGTGGTGTCATCTGCATATCTGACATTATTGATATTTCTCCCGGCAATCTTGATTCCAGCTTGTGTTTCTTCCAGTCCAGCGTTTCTCATGATGTACTCTGCATAGAAGTTAAATAAGCAGGGTGAAAATATACAGCCTTGACATACTCCTTTTCCTGTTTGGAACCAGTCTGTTGTTCCATGTCCAGTTCTAACTGTTGCTTCCTGACCTGCATACAGATTTCTCAAGAGACACCAAAAAGGTTTTCAAAGGTATCTATTGAAGTCAGTATTCATTCTTGGTTGGAGGAGGAACTAGCAACCCACTCCTATATTCTTGCCTGGGGAGCTCCATGGACTGGGGACCTGTGGCGGGCTGCAGTTCATGGGGTTGGAAAAGTTGGCCACAACTTAGTGACTAAACAACAACAACAACAATTCATCCCTGGTTATAAACATAGAATCCTTTAGGAAATTGGGGAGTAATGACTGCTTCCCTGCTATGGTTTCGCTATGTATTTAACCAAAGGCTCTGTCTCTTACCTCTTGTCTAAAGGTGGGATAGTGAAGGCAGAAACAAGAAGTGAATCTCACCATCACCACCATTATTTAACTTCTTCAAAATTATTAGCCAGTGAAATTACATGAGAGAAAAAAAATTTAGAAAAGAAGGAAAAATAATTTTACCCTTAGCAAATAAAACAAACAAAGCAATTAGTCAAGCAAAATCCAAGAGACCTGAGAAATACCTTTAGAAATCATATGAAAAGTTAGAAACAGTTCCATAGCTTTTCTGTTTAAAGAGTATGTAAATAGTAATTTAAAATATAAATGGAAAGGAAAAACAGAACCCTTTCCCAAAAATATATTTAAGGAAAGAAAACTTTGTTTAAAAATAACTGATTTTTTTTAAGGTAGCATTTTAAAGGAATCGGTTCTTTCTAAAATACCCTTTTGAGTGTAGTGTAATCACAAGGGGCTTCATTTTTGGGTTTTGTTTTCTTAATGGTTTGTTTTAGAAATTTGAAACAGCGATTCTAAAGTTTGTTTGAAAGAAAGATATATAGGAAGACTCAGGAAAGTGAAAAATAGCTCTACTAGAAATTTAAATAAATTTAAAAACCACAGTAATTAATGTAGTATAGCACTAAGTCAGTGCTGTCTAAATAAAGAGTAAGAAGATGAGTTAGAAATATAATAAAATTCTTAATAATTGTATCATTTCACATCTTGGATACATTTGAGTTATTTAATAATAAATAGCAGTGACAACTGATGACCATTGGGGGATGTTTAAATATAGTACCATTTAACTAACCCACCCCTTCCTCTAAATTGTAGCTGTATCTAAGATCTATTTGTTTTTAAAGAGGAAAATGTAAAAATCATATATAAACACTTTAATAAACATGTTCAAAATAAAGCAACGCAGAAAATCCGAATCTAGAAAAGAATTAATAATATTTTGACCTTGTGAAAACACTTAATATGTATACTTTTCTTTCTCTCTTACCATTCTTATTAAGTAAACTTTTGTTTTCCACAATGAAACTTTTAATCTTCTTTCTGATTATATTTTAAAGTACATGATTATTTTCATTTACATAATAGCTAAAAACAGAAAGTAAAACCATCTGAATCTCACCCTTGTTCCCCGAGGGGAAAAAAAACAATGTTTTGATGTGATTTTTATACATCTATTACATTTCTTTGTGTTTCTATATGAACAGACCCTCTTTTTCACTTGCCCTTCAGAAATTTGATTTTTGATTGCTCTTTGCAATTTATTATTGGTTTATCTCATTTTAACTTATATTTCTCATATTTCTTAAGCAACTGAATAAATTTTCATATATTTATGTGCTATTTGAATTGGCTTCCCTGCGAATTATCTATGATTATTCTTATCTATTTTCCTTTGTTTTCAGTTTCTAGAGTTCTAAGTATAATAATTAATTGTCCATTTTTTCGTATGTTACATTGCAGATATTTTTCCCGAGCTCTCGTTCATGCCATAATGTTTTTTTTATTTTTGTATGGCTTAACTATTATACTTTTATAACTTCTGAGTTTCCTGGAATGGATAAAAATTCCCATTGAAAATCTAGATTAGACATATGGCCTTCTAAATTTTTCTGAAAAGCTTTCTTTTATACTTAATTGATTGTTTCAAGTTTTACATTTAATCCACCCTGAATAATATATTATTAGTATTATAAGACAATGGTTAACTATATATATATATATTATATATATTTCCCAAGTACAACATGAGTAACACAATCATTATTGCATTATTTTGGTCTTGCTTTCTGTTTTTGTAGTGGCTACATTTGGAGGATATAGGCTAGTAGGAATACTTCTGTTTGTCACTTTATATCTTTCTATATTGTTTAAACTGTTACAATGAGTATATATTACTTTTAAAATATAGGAAAGTGTATGTATGTGTATGTATACATATTCTTTCTGATTTGCCAGTATGATCCTATGATCTCTTATAATCCTTTATTATATTCTCTCTCTCACATGCAGACAAGCTAAGCATACCTTCACATCGATATATATATACATATACACACACACCACACACATTTCCTGCTTTTCCCAATGCTTCATATATTACTTAATCAGATTAACTCAAGGTAATTACATATAAATAACACATGCTCATTTCTAACGGTTATTCCTTGTATTCTAATGACAACTGCTGTCAGAAAGGAAAAGAGAGAGAGAAGAAAGGCCGGAAGAGGAGGGCCTGCACTGCATGGTAATTGCTCTGGGAGCATCTAGGCCCATGCTGTCGTGCTTTCTTGTCGATGCTGTCACCAGAAATTCAAGATTCCAGTGACACAGTTAGAGACCTCAGATATTTTCTCCAGGCTTGGATGTACCTGTAGCAGCAATGTTCATGGCTTCCTGCAGATATAGCTCCCTATCAAAAAGCAGTAATTTTCTAACATGCAATGGACTGAACCTCAGGAAACTCAGTATTCAGGTTTCCCCGCTGACACTGAAGCCGTATTTGTAGTATCAGAGAAGTCACCAGTCTTATAAAATAAGGGTGTGGTCTCCAAGTTCTCCTCCATCTTAAAAATCGTATAGTTTCAGAATGTTTCCGGAACATTCTGGTCTGAAATTCATTAGTTCCATAGCTGCCTTCCAGTTAAACCTATTATCATTTATTTTGCCACAAGCAATTGCTTACTAATTTAAAATTTACAGATACTTACACAGAGTACATATCAGGCTCTGTGGTTAAAAACCATTGTCTTTATTTTTTATTTTATTTTATTTTTTTTTAATTTTAAAATCTTTAATTCTTACATGTGTTCCCAAACATGAACCCCCCTCCCACCTCCCTCCCCATAACATCTCTGTGGGTCATCCCCATGCACCAGCCCCAAGCATGCTGTATCCTGCATCAGAAATAGACTGGCGATTCAATTCTTACATGATAGTATACATGATAGAATGCCATTCTCCCAAATCATCCCACCCTCTCCCTCTCCCTCTGAGTCCAAAAGTCCGTTATACATAGCTGTGTCTTTTTTCCTGTCTTGCATACAGGGTCGTCGTTGCCATCTTTCTAAATTCCATATATATGTGTTAGTATACTGTATTGGTGTTTTTCTTTCTGGCTTACTTCACTCTGTACAATCGGCTCCAGTTTCATCCATCTCATCAGAACTGATTCAAATGAATTCTTTTTAATGGCTGAGTAATACTCCATTGTGTATATGTACCACAGCTTTCTTATCCATTCATCTGCTGATGGACATCTAGGTTGTTTCCAGGTCCTGGCTATTATAAACAGTGCTGCGATGAACATTGGGGTACATGTGTCTCTTTCAATTCTGGTTTCCTCGGTGTGTATGCCCAGCAGTGGGATTGCTGGGTCATAAGGTAGTTCTATTTGCAATTTTTTAAGGAATCTCCACACTGTTCTCCATAGTGGCTGTACTAGTTTGCATTCCCATCAACAGTGTAGGAGGGTTCCCTTTTCTCCACACCCTCTCCAGCATTTATTGCTTGCAGATTTTTGGATCACAGCCATTCTGACTGGTGTGAAGTGGTACCTCATTGTGGTTTTGATTTGCATTTCTCTGATAATGAGTGATGTTGAGCACCTTTTCATGTGTTTGTTAGCCATCCGTATGTCTTCTTTGGAGAAATGTCTATTTAGTTCTTTGGCCCATTTTTTGAGTGGGTCGTTTATTTTTCTGGAATTGAGCTGCATAAGTTGCTTGTATATTTTTGAGATTAGTTGTTTGTCAGTTGCTTCATTTGCTATTATTTTCTCCCATTCAGAAGGCTGTCTTTTCACCTTGCTTATATTTTCCTTTGTTGTGCAGAAGCTTTTAATTTTAATTAGATCCCATTTGTTTATTTTTGCTTTTATTTCCAGAATTCTGGGAGGTGGATCATAGAGGATCCTGCTGTGATTTATGTCTGAGAGTGTTTTGCCTATGTTCTCCTCTAGGAGTTTTATAGTTTCTGGTCTTACATTTAGATCTTTAATCCATTTTGAGTTTATTTTTGTGTGCGGTGTTAGAAAGTGATCTAGTTTCATTCTTTCCTATACACTAATAATGAGAAAGTAGAAAAAGAAATTAAGGAAACAATTCCATTCACCATTGCAACGAAAAGAATAAAATACTTAGGAATATATCTACCCAAAGAAACTAAAGACCTATATATAGAAAACTATAAAACACTGATGAAAGAAATCAAAGAGGACACTAATAGATGGAGAAATATACCATGTTCATGGATTGGAAGAATCAATAGAGTGAAAATGAGTATACTACCCAAAGCAATTTACAAATTCAATGCAATCCCTATCAAGCTACCAGCCATATTTTTCACAGAACTAGAACAAATAATTTCAAGATTTGTATGGAAATACAAAAAACCTCGAATTGCCAAAGCAATCTTGAGAAAGAAGAATGGAACTGGAGGAATCAACTTGCCTGACTTCAGGCTCTACTACAAAGCCACTGTCATCAAAACAGTATGGTACTGGCACAAAGACAGAAATATAGATCAATGGAACAAAATAGAAAGCCCAGAGATAAATCCACGCACCTATGGTCACCTTATCTTTGACAAAGGAGGCAAGAATATACAATGGAGTAAAAAACCATTGTCTTTAAAACAAGTTTCCTTTTGAAAACAATGTGGAAAATGTTTATAAGGAGAAATATTATAAAATAAGTTTCCTGGATTAAGAACAACTAAAAGTACTTTATATCCAGCTCCTGTTCTAGAAATTATTCATCTAAAAAGGTATATTTCTTATATTGAATTAATTAAGATGTAAATTAAATAATGAAAGTGGTTCACATGGTAAAGAATCTTCCTGCAATGCAGGAAACCCAGGTTTGATCCCTGGGTTGGGAGTATCACCTGGAGAAGGGAATGGCAACCCACTCCAGTATTCTGGCCTGGAGAATTCCATGGACAGAGGAGCCTGGTGGGCTTCAGTACAGGAGGTCGCAAAGAGTCAGACACAACTAAGCAACTAACACTTTCATTTTTTCACAAAGTAGTAAATAACCAATGAGGCAGGTCCATTAGATGATGATTATGTGCCCCAGTGGAGTATTTATACTTTTTCAATGTGCTTCCTGTGGTACTTCATTTAATTATCTCAAAAATCAGCAGAAGCACAGAGGCTAGATATAAGCCTCATTCTGTAGATGAGAAAATGTGACACACCTGGAAAGTCATCATCAGTGAAAAATTGCCAGGACCAAAGCCCCTTGAGTCTTCCTGTCATGTTCTTTGCTACTGCAAGGTGAGTTTCCCTGTGAATTCCCTCTGACTTAGTGAACCTGGTCATCTCCTGACCTGCAAGGATGCAGACGCTTACTATAATTTATTTCCCTTCAGTTAGGCATTTCCTAGAGTGAGAATCATTCCCAAGGAATTAAATTCTGGAAAATACTTACTCTATCAGAATGCCCAGGTCACCACCAACCAAGACTTAATCAATAGCATAAAAAGTTCATATGTAACACTTTAACTTTTCACAGTACACAGTAATACTTTAGCTCTTTGAGTTCTCTGTTCCATTCTAGAATTTGAAAATAGAACACTATTATGTTACCTTGTTGTTATATCAGTGCTGGAAATCAAGCCCACTTTGCAGTGTTATTAAGTCTTTTCAGAGCAGCATGCACTAGTTTTCAGTTTTTAAATCAGATTCACGTATTAAAGCACCCCTAGTTGGCATGATACTATAGGTATTTAATTTCTTTTCTGATTTATAAATACCCATCAATAAATGATCAATTGATAGAAATCTCAGATTCTAGGAAATAAAATAACAATCCTAGTACCATGAATACAACTATTACTGAGAAAACTTTGGAGAGATTATGAGCTGTTGAGAAAGATAAAGAAAAGTGAGTGTTCCATGGATAGCTTAGGGAATCAAGCACTGGCATTAAATTTTTAGTAACCATATCTCAATTAATATTAAATTATTTTGTTAGAAAAAAAACAAAACTGCAGTACCTCCAGCAACCCTGTGTTTCTAAAGAAATTAGGAATATTTTATAGCCTCTTCTGAGAAGAGGTTTGCAGGATTGCTTGATGCTTGTTTAATTTTGGCAAAGAGCACCTGGGGAGACATAACCAAAATGGACCCTGACATCATTTTGAAAACTCCCCCAGCAATAAACAAGCTGTCTCTTTGCCTCTCAACATTTCCGCTAGCTTCTGCTGCAGAAAGTGTCTGGGAGCTGGACTGGCTTCAAGGGCACAATAGCTGGCTTTCTCCAGTGAGTCACAGGATGCTTGCCTTGACTCCCTACAGGGAGGGAAGCACCTCTGAGTTGTGGAGGCCAAGCCTGCCAACCCCTGAGAGTGCGCTGAAGTAAGAAGTCCTCATCAGTGAATACTGCTTTAGAGCATTGCAGATTTCCCTGGCCCATCCTCAGCCCAGGACCACGGGATTGATTTTGGTTCAGCACTTTCAAATGTTGGTCCCCCGAAGTCAAAGCCATGGCTTTCAGCTACACTCTGCTCCTGTCCTTATAGGCAGCTGCAAGATAACTTTCAGTTTCTCATAAGTAACACAGATTTGGGAAGAACATCACAAATGTGTTGCTCATTCAGCAAGTACTTCGCCAGGTTCTACTCCTGGAGGGTAGCCTAATAGTGAAGAGCATGGACAGACCTAGCTTAGTCACTTATACTTGATTTGGGATTTGAGATAGCTCTGAGTTCAAGCCCCAGAACTGTCCCTTACTAACTCTGTGAGCAAGGGAAAGCAGTCTGAGCCTCAGTTTCCTCAATTGTAAGTTAGAGTTGGCAGTTCTACCCTCAGAAGATAGTTTTAAGGATTGTGGAAGTACATGGAAAGTGCTTGGCTGGCTGAGAGTAAGTGTTAGATAGCAGTAACTGTGATGTGATGTGGACCATAAAAGGGCTCACAAGCACCATTCTCTCCTGGTCTGCTGGGAGAGTCTACTGCTTGTATAATATTCCTCCAAATCGTACAAGGTAATTTCAGAATGAATAGAACATGGCATAGATGGTACATCCCACTAAATTTCAGAGAAGAGAGGTGTCATGTTCTGACGCCTGTTCAGGAAAAACTTCACAGAGTGAAAGATGCATTCCATCTCAAGAGGAGCAAGGAGCTGTTCCTCCCACACAGGTTCTACAGCTATAGTATAACAAGAATAGCTGAACCCTTGAAACAATATTGAAGGATCCTCGTATTTTATAAATGACACAACTGATACCAGAGAGGGGTGACAAGTCCAAGGACACACAGCAATTTACTAGCAAAGACCCCAGTTTTTTTAGCATAACCTGCCCATTGCACAGCACTGCTTTTCATTCCTTGATTTGACAATTCATGATAGTTTGACCTACATCCTTACTCAGTCTCTCACACTGTTCCAACTAAGCTCTCTGAGAAAAGTTGATAAACTGGAAATCATTCTGGTCCTTTGGTAAAAGTTTTTTACCTGCTCCTACCTACTGTGTTACCTGGAGCAAAATATTCCCCCATCTGAACTACTAATAATGTCTTCTCAAAGTTGACATTTACCAAGAGCTTACAGGTGTTCTACTTCAATTATCCCTTACCATCCGCTGCCCCATAGCAGCATTTTATAGGGACTTATCCATAGGGACTTATCTGATGCCTGTTCAGGAAAAACTTCACACAACATTGGAATCACTAATACTCTAATAAGTGCTGATCCCCAGCCCCATCACTGGAATTACTAAATCAGAAATTCTGGCAGCCTAAGAATTTAACATGTAGCCAGCTGCCCAGATGATTTTGATGCTCATAAAGTTGAAGCTTGCTGATATACTAGGTGCTCTTAGGTACTCTTGTAATTCTCTAAAATCCTACTAAAGACAAAAGTGGAGGCCTAGAAAGAAGTAACATATTCAGTCACACAACTCATATGGTGGCTCAAATGGTAAGAATCTGCCTGAAGTGTGTGAGACCCAGGGTCAGGAAGATCCCCTGGAGAAGGGAATGGCAACCCACTCCAGTATTCTTGCCTGGAGAATTCCATGGACAGAGAAGCCTGGAGGGCTACTGTCCATGGGGTTACAGAGTTGGACATGGCTGAGTGACTAACACTTCCAAGAATTTAAATTGTAGCCAGCTTTCCATATGATTCTGATGCTCATAAAGGGTTTGAAGCTTGCTAATATACCAGGATTTCATAACCCTTTAAAATTCTACTTTAGACAAAAGGTGAGGCCCAGAGAGAGGTAACATATTCAGGCACACAACTCATAAGTGGCAAATTTAGGATTTGAATCCATGTCTTTCTGTTTGTTTTGTTTTTGAGGATTTTCAGTATATGACTTCAAGTCCAGCTGAGGTTTTATTCTTTAGCCAAGCATCCCAGATTGACAGCTGAGCTTGAGGTTCTTCCCTAGTTTTCCAAACTCATAATCTTCATTTCTCAATTTAACCTGCAGCCAATGTTTTGTGAAGTTCAGTCACTTTCATTGTTTATCCTCATCTGCAGATCTCAGAGCTGAGGGTCATCAGGTGTTAAAATGGAACAGAGATGTCTGACAAGGTGGTGTTATATTAAGAGCAATTCTTGTAACAAGAATTGGGTTGTGAGGGTGGCTGGTACACTGGTCAGTTCTCACTGGGGTAATTCACCACGTAACTGGCTAAATGCTCAGAAGCCCTCAGACCACAGTTGTACAAGGGCTGTCTGGCTGAGATGGATGTCAGGGTTCATCTCCAGTTCAGTCTTCCCCTGAGGGTTTAGTTGGTTCCTTGGTTGTGATTCATTGGACATTCTTAAAGGGGAGCTCAAAAATCATTACTAGTTATCTCCTGCATCCCTTTACTGTACAGAGGATGGAAACATCCTTTAACACATTTGGAGAACCACCCAAGCTTCATGGAAAAATTGCCTTTTTTGTTTTGGAAAATCCTACAGTTTTTGACATTTAGAACTTTAAAGGATCTAAGAGATGAATTAACCTAGTGCTTCTCAAGTGTGCGTAAGGTGGCACTAGTGGTAAAGAACCTACCTGACAACGCAGGAGACATAAGAGATGGCTGGTTCAATTCCTGGGTCGGGAAGATCCCCTGGAGCGCAGGTTGGCAACTCACTCCAGTATTGTGGCCTGGAGAATCCCATGAACAGAGGAACCTGGTAGGCTATAGTCCGCAGGGTCTCAAAGAGTCAGACGCAACTAAGTGACTGAGCACGCGTGCATGCACGCTTCTGGTTAAAGGGCAGATTCTTATTTAGTACGTCTAGGGTGAGGCTTCAGATTCTACATTTCTAACCGAGTCCTGCTGATGCCACACCTGCTGATCTCTGCTGCTGCTGCTGCTAAGTCGCTTCAGTCGTGTTCAACTCTGTGCAACCCCATAGACGGCAGCCCACCAGGCTCCCCCATCCCTGGGATTCTCCAGGCAAGAACAGTAGAGTGGGTTGTCATTTCCTTCTCCAATGCATGAAAGTGAAAAGTGAAAGTGAAGTCGCTCTGGACCACCCTTAATAGCAGGGACCTCACCCAGGGAAGATAAATGAGTTATACCTTGAGTATCAAACTTGAACAACTAATGATTGCTGTCTTGAGAACTAGACTAAGGATTCTGTAGTTGACTCTGGAACCAACTGGTCAGTTCCCCAGGTTATCAAAGGATTCGGAAGAAACTTCACTTCAAAAAAGTCTTTTTTTTTTTTTTTTAAATTAGCACTTCTTTTTACTTGTAGTTACATTTTTACAACATTTTTTAATTTCTGAGTTTTTGTTAATTAGTTTTTTTATTGAGGTATATTTGGCATAACATTGTATTACTTATAGGTGTACAATGTCATGGTTTGATATTTGTACTTATTGCAAAAATGATCACCATAGTAAGTCCAGTTAATATCCATCACCCTACAAAGTTATATTTTTGTGATGTCTCATTTTTGTATGTAGAAACTGAAACCCAGAAATGTCAGTGACTTGCTCAGGGTCATATTAGCAGTTAGTGGTAGAGATGGGACTAAATTAAATGTATCCTAGATTTCTCTCTCTGAGCTGCACATTTTAATCACAGATTACATGTGAAGCTGTTTTAAAGTATCTTTCCTCAGTTCTATAGTTGGCAGAATAAGCCACAGAGTCCAGTATGGATACAAGAAACCAGGACAAGAAGCTGGCTAGTTAAGCCTGGCTTAACTTCTGAAAAGTTTTGCAACTTGGAGAAGAGAATTTCTCTGGGCCTTGGATTTGTTATCCATGAGATGAGGAAGTCCTTCCCTCATCTTTCAGTTTTATTCTGTTGTAGAGGGCACTGAGATAAAAGATAAGAAACCCATTTGACAAAACATAAGTGACAAATAAGTTGAGGGCATTTTTATTAAACTGCTTTAGGATAATAATGAAAATTTCTCATAGGCTATTGACTTTGGAAATGTAAATATATATATATATACACACACACACATATAAAATACATCCACTTACCATTGTCTTAGGTTCAATTTTATTTAGAATGATTAAAAATTACTATTTGATTTTTATTAATGATGCCTTTTTGACTTTCTGCTTACTTAAATATATGTACTTTGTGCAAAGCATGCATAGAAGCATGGAGAAGAGAGAAACTGAAAAAGGAAGAGAGAAAGCGAGACAGAAAGAGAAAGAGGGAGAAAGAGATCAACACAGCCAGCCCAAATCTCTTTTTTTTTTTTTTTTTTTAGCCCAAATCTTGTCAAGGATATCTTCTTGTTCTGGGCTGCCAGGAACAACAAGGCCCCTTGTTTCTTCATTCATATCTAGAAGGGGAGCTGGGGATGTTTTAAAATACAAAGTTTCCAACAGACCTTTCATTTTTTTGACAATAGCTCAGTTGACTTAGACCTCCCATCCCTGTAACAGTGCCTGGCAATGGGAGGGAAAATACCAAGACTGGTTTAGCAGTCAGGCCTACATCTACAACAGGAAAACAGTCTCTACTCTCTGTTAAAGGGGTAGGGTAGCTTCAACTACAACATCCACTGCAAGGGGTTAATGAGAAATATAAAGAATTCTCTTTACCTGCCTATACAATTCAGTGAATTGATGTCTCCTCTCCCCCTTGTGGAGTTTTAAAGTTATAAATACCATACCAGTGGTTACCTTTGTTACATACCCAATCATGTTCCAGTTGTGATGGTCAGTTCCTTAAATATCTTACCACAGTTTTTAAACAAACCACAGGGTGTAGCTTCATTTCAAAGATGAGGTGATCTTTATATTTTAAAGATGAGGGCATTGAGGCTCAGCTGAGCTGTGGAGCTTGCCCTAGGTCACACAGCTAATTAATAGAGAAGCTGGAATTCAAAGCTGATTCAAAAACTATTGTCTTCAAGACTTAATTATGTAGATGTTCTTATCTACACTGCAATTTAAAGTGCTGTGTACAAAGATGATCTTCAAAATGTACTTTCATATTATCACTATCATTATAATGAAACTCTCTTTGTAGATGCATTTAACTTGGAGAAAATTATGAAGCTGTAAATAAATCTGAAAACTTGGTTGTGTGATGGGCGCAGGATCTCCCTTCCCCACCTTTGACTGATCCTGTTGGCAAATAACAAAATGGAACATTTGAGTTACCTCTTGCCTCTGCCCCCTATAAGGATAAGGAACCAAGCAAGGTCCCCACACTAGGCATTAGGGAGAAATAGTGTTTGCACTTTCTTTTCTCAGGCCTGTGAATAGTGAGGTCTCAACTTTTAGATACTTTGCTGGGAGACTGAAACTAGAAGATTCCCTCCTAATAGGCTGTTGCAAAGAGAAGCACAACTGTACCAACACACTCATGTGTGTCATAAAGAGTGATGAAGCAAATGCGTGTATTCCCCTCTGTCACCACTTCCAAGGCTGTTTAAGTTGGGAACTGGTTTGACGCTACTGGTTTAATGTAGCGGGGGCTTCTCCTGATCATGATAAAGCAGAAGTTCAGTTCCTTCCCCTGCTTACTTTTATTATAATTAAAGTTACTATTCCTTGAGTTTTTCAAATAGGGCATTGTTTTAGGTGCTTTTATCTCATTTAGTCCTCATGTGTGTGCATGCACGCTGGGAGTCACTCTAGTCGTGACTTACTTTTTGAAACCCTGTGGACTGTCTCCTCTGTCTGTGGGATTCTCCAGGCGAGAATACTGGAGTGGGTTGCCATTTCCTTCTCCAAGGGATCTTCCCAACCCAGGGATCAAATCTGCGTCTCTATGTCTCCTGCAGTAGCAAGCAGATTTTTTACCAACAGCGCCACCTGGGAAACCATCAATCCTTACAACCTCCCAATAAGGAAGATAATGTAATTCCTTTACTTTCTTTTTGTTCTAATTTTTAAAAAAGCTTTTTATTTTGTATTGAAGTGAAGTGAAAGTCGCTCAGTCGTGTCTGACGCTTTGCAACCCTATGGACTATACAGTTCATGGAATTCTCCAGGCCAGAATACTGGAGTGGGTAGCCGTTCCTTTCTCCAGGGGATCTTCCCAGCCCAGGGATTGAACCCAGGTCACCCACATTGCAGGTGGATTCTTTACCAGCTGAGCCATGCAGGAAGCCCAAGAACACTTGAGTGGGTAGCCATCCTTTCTCCACTGATCTTCCCAACCCAGGAATCGAACCAGAGTCTCCTGCATTGCAGGCGGACTCTTTACCAACTGAGCTATCAGGGAAGCCCATTTTGTATTGGGGTATAGTCAATTAACAATTTTGTGATCGTTTCCAGTGGACTGCAAAGCGATTCAGCTATACTTATTCATGTACCCATTCTCCCTCAAACTCCCCTCCCGTACAGGCTGCCACATAACATGCCTTTCCTACAGTTTAGAAAGCTAAGGGTCAGAAAGGTGAAATATATTGTCCAAAATCACAAAGCTTTGTGACCTTGCCTTTAACCCAGTCTGCTTTTAACCCAAGCAGCCTGGTTTCAGAGTCCCTGTCACCTCAGCCCAAATAAAAGTGAATGTTTACAGGTGTGCTCTGAGAGTTCCTGTGTGTATGTGTGTGTGTGTGTGTGTGTGTGTGTGTGTGCTCAGTTGTGGCTGACTCTTTGTGACTTCATGGACTGTGGCCCACCAGGCTCCTCTGTCAAGAATCCCTACAGTCTGGAATTAAAGAGTTTGGTTATTTGTAGTAGTTTATTTTAAAATCTAACCTCTCGTTTCACCAAGTGGCTCTTCCTACAATGCAGCCATACAAAGTGAGAAGGAACAGTCCAGAGAGAAAAGACAGGGTCAAGCAGTCTAACTGAGTACCTCGTGGATGGAGTGTTTTGTGGACCTAGAGGCCTCTGTCTGCTTTCCCCCTTCCTCTCCTTGGGCCCAAGAGGTGGCGTGCCCTCTGAGCCCACCCTCACTGAGCCCCAGGGCTGCCTTCCTTTATCCGCCTGCTCCCTGTTCTCAGGCTACCCTCTCTGACCTGCCATGCCTCAGGGCCTGTTCCCTCTCTGCTCCACAGTGCGTGTTCATGTTTCCTAAATGTCTTGAAACAAGACGGAATTTCACTCTTACAAGGGGACATATCATGGGTCCCAATGTACCATCTGCCTTAAGTGTGTTAACTCACCCTTGGTTCAAATCCCAGTCCCTTATTTACTTGTTGCGATTCTTTCAGGAGTGACTGACAGTTACCTGAGCTTGCACATCTCTGAAGTGAGCATTCATCAGAGCACCCACCTCAAAAGACGGTGGTGAGCAAAAGATGCACTCATCCCTGTAGAGTGCTCGTAGAGTGGAAGGTACACTGTGTACGTGCTTAGTTGCTCAGTCGCATCTGATTTTCTGTGGCCACATGGACCATAGACCTCCAGGCTCCTTGTCCATGGGATGCACCAAGCAGGAATACTGGAGTGGGTTACCCTGCCTGCTTCCTGGGGATCTTCCCGCCACAGGGACTGAACCTGTGTCTCCTGCATCTCCTGCATTGGCAGGTGGGTTCTTTATCACTGCACCATCAGGAAAGCCCTGAATGTGTACTCAATACTGCCTAATGGGGTTATCTGCTAATTCATCAGATACTTCCTGAATCCCTACCAGACATGCTCCTGGCTTCAGAGACCACATCTTGAAAGGATGCACCTTAAAGAAGTATCTAGAGAAATAATGTATAATTATAAATGTAAATAAGGACAGTGAGGAAAGTGTCTGTGTTGCTGTGAGACCATATGTCAGAGGGCCTGACAGACTAAGGTTTGATCAAAGAAGGCTCCCTGATAGAAGGACATTTGAGCTGAGGTCTGCAAGATACAGGAGTGAGGAAGGATGGATGGGGATTCCCAAATGGCTTCCCTGCCAGCTCAGAGGCTAAAGCATCTGCCTCCAACGCGGGAGACCCGGGTTCGATCCCTGGGTCGGGAAGATCCCTTGGAGAAGGAAATGGCAACCCACTCCAGTATTCTTGCCTGGAGAATCCCATGGACTGAGGAGCCTGGTAAGCTACAGTCCATGGGGTCGCAAAGAGTCGGACATGACTGAGTGACTTTACAGTGTGGAGGAGAAAGGGGCGACAGAGGATGAGATGGTTGGATGGCATCACCGACTCAATGGACATGACTTTGAGCAGGCTCCAGGAGGTGGTGAAGGACAGGGAAGCCTGGCGTGCTGCAGCCCATGGGGTTGCAAAGAGTCAGACACAGCTTAGCAACCGAACAACAGCAACAACTGCCAATTACCTGTTGAAGCAAATATTAGAAATCCTTTGGTCCTGTTCAAACAGTTACATAGTATTCAGTATCATAATGTTCTAGTGAGAAATCGGTGCTTATAAATATTTTCATTGTAAATAGATATTTGCTTTTTCCTGTTCATTGAAAGGCATTTGTTCTGTAATCTATAATGACAACTCTTGGCGTCATTTATTTCGCCTTTGTTATATATAGTGGATACTTGCTTATAAGTATGTACTTTATGTCATCATCATTGTATTAGTTTTTTAAATTACTATTGAGTTACTTTTCACCAGTGCATTCTTTTAAAATGCAGCTACTAGATCCATTGCTGGTTGTGAGTAAACATGTGTCTAAACTCCCCTTCACAGGATTTAGTAATCAGTGTGAATCCATGCACCCTCGCCATCAGCCTGTCTTTATTCAAGAGATCCATTTCAGCACCGCCCCCATGCCCCCTGCCATTCAATAGCTGAATGTTATTCTAAATCTGTGGAAGCAAAGGTCACTGGCTACGTTCCTGCATCTCTGAAGAGTTGTACGCGCTGCTTCTTTCTGTTGCCCTTTTGTTATAGTCACGGGAATCCAGCCCATATGGTCTGCATTAGGTCAGCTTTCTGTTCTTAGCCAAATCAAATACCAAACAATAAGAGGCAGTGGGTAAGACACTGTGGAAGGAGTGTCTCTGATATATGTGAGTGGAACTGATTATACCGTGGATGGGATTTTGAAGTGTGTAGTATGATTCTCTTTTTGAGTCAATAGCTTCCAGGGGAAAGGAGCGTTCAGGCATTTTAGATGCATTAAAACATTGGCTCCTTGTTTAAGGAGGACAGAAACCAAACCCTGACTTCTTTGCTTTTTAGCTGAAAGCTAGACGCAGATTATAATTCCTCTCTGACCCAGAATGGAGACAATGGGAGATTTTGTATGTTCAAACCTATCCTCATTAGCTAATGGGACAAGGTTGGCATCAGTTTCAAAACCTAGGACCAAGAGGAAACTATGAGTCTCCCAATGACCTGGGATGATTTGCATTACAACCTTTAAGTCAGTCATAGTGGTTCAGATGGTGAAAAATCCACCTGCAATGCAGGAGACCCAGGTTCAATCCTTGGGTTGGAAGAGCCCCTGGAGAAGGGCATGGCAACCCACTCCAATATCCTTGCTTAGGAAGTGCTATGGACAGAGGAGCCTGGTTGGCTACAGTTCATGGAGCCATGGAGAGTCAAACTGAGTAACACTTTCACAACCTGCCCTTAAGTCTTGAAACTTGACCTGATCATCTATCACATTTATTACTCACTGTCCTGGGTTTTAGAATATTATGAAGAGGAGGGGTGTGTGTCTGGAAAAGACACCTCTTTTTTCTCTCAGTGATGTGTGTAAAGCCCCAGGGGAAAAATTTCCTCCTCTACTGCTAAAGTTTACCCCTAATTCCCCTCCCTATATGCCTGTGCCTTGTAAACACTTGACTGTGATGTTTCCAGCCTTGTGGAAAGAAACCAAATGTCCTCTATGGTATTATTTTAAAATGTATTGGAAATTGTGAATTACCAGTTATGTGGTGTATATTAAAATCTCTAACAAGTCATCATACATAATGCTTTGAGTTGTATGAACCAGCTAATGAAAAGATTAGATCAGTCGTCTCTCTCCAGCTTGGGACTTGAGTCAATAATTCAGATGAAAATGGAACTAGAATGAGCCTTTGCCTCTCAGGATATAAGCTCCCAGGTATTAAAACTTCTTCAAGTTATCAGAATTAAGTATGCAGATTCTCACATCTACCTTCGAAATGTGTGAAAAGAGGACTTTGAACTTAAAGTGAGTTCATTGTCGAACCTGGCTCATTCCACAGAGCCTGAGGATCTGTAATAATTTAAAGTGAGACGCTCCTTTGGAAGAAAGGAAGGTCCATTAAAAATATAGATTGTTAGTATAGTTTCTTTCACTTTTTCCTCCTTCTGGGGATTTCTGTATGACCCCAATCTTTTAATTTTTTTTTTTCCATACAATTACAATGACTCCTGGCTTTCAACTATATTTGAAAGTAGTAGCTTATACTTGGTCAAGAAGTAGAACCCAAAAAGAATTCTACCAACCTTTTAAAAAGTATTCAGTTCATCATATATTTTATTGTGTTTTATTATTATTAAATGTAGCAATTCAAGTGTACTGTTAGGAATCCCAGATGAGCCAGTGGTTAAGACTTGGGGCTTTCACTGCCATGGGCCTGGATTCAAGCCCTAGTTGGGGGACTAAAACCCTGCAAGCCTCGTGGCATGACAAATAATAACAATAATAATAAAGTGGCCTCCCCAGCAGATGCTTTAAAAAAAACAAAACAGACAAATGCACTCTCATTTCCCCCAAATTTAGCATTCATCCTCCAGTCTCCATTATTTTAAAAATCAGTGATCTGTGAAATACATATCATTCTGGATGTTGTGGTTCAGTCACTCAGTTGTGCACGCTATGGACTGCAGGACTCCAGGCTTCCCTTGTCCTTCACTATCTCCCAGAGTTTGCTGAGACTCATATCCATTGAGTCAGTGATGCCATCCAACCTTCTGTTGCCCCCTTGTCCTCCTGCCCTTAGTTCTTTTCCAGTGGATTCTGCACAAATTAACACATAACTGGAAAGTAATACTTTTTCAAGAGAAATTAATTTGATTTTGTGAGAATAAAAAGAATGGAAGAGATTAAACTACAAAAAATAGGAAGGCTACTTTAGTTCCCACACAGAGAAATATTGCAGAATTTGCCACAACAAGACCTCACATGGTTAGGAAAGAAACACTAGCCTGATATCAAGATCACAGTTTACAAGGGAGCTCTGAGACTCAGGCTTTTTTCTAGGTGAATTTTCCTTATTCATTAGTCCTATTTTATGCCACATTTTTTTTTAAAGCAGTTGGTAATTATAGATTAAATGGAACTGAAAGACAGTTTGTTGTTTGTTTTTTTTTTTAAATCCACCATTTTATAACCATCAGAGTAAAGACTGGATCAGACAAATCACACATAAATGTTAGGTCAAAGGGAAAAGTTGGATGAGGAGCGGGACATTTCAGTTCAGTTTAGTCGCTCAGTCGTGTTCAACTCTTTGTGATCCCAAGGACTGCAGCATGCCAGGCTTCCCTGTCCAACACCAGCTCCTGAGCTTGATCAAACTCAAGTCCATCGAGTTGGTGATGCCATCCAACCATCTCATCCTCTGTCATCCCCTTTTCCCACCTTCAATCTTTTCCACCATCAGGGTCTTCTCAAAATGAATCAGTTTTTTAATATCAGGTGGCCAAAGTATTGGAGTTTCAGCTTTAGCATCAGTCCTTCCAATGAATATTCAGGACTGATTTCCTTTAGGATGGACTGGTTGGATCTCCTTGCAGCCCAAGGGACTCTCAAAAGTTTTCTCCAACACCACAATTCAAAAGCATCAATTCTTCGGTGTTCAGCTTTCTTTAGAGTCCAACTCTCATATTCATACATGACTACTGGAAAAACCATAGGTTTGACTAGGTGGACCTTTGTCGGCAAAGTAATGGCTGCTTTTTTGCTGTCTAGGTTGGTCATAGCTTTTCTTCCAAGGTGTAAACATCTTTTAATTTCATGGCTGCAGTCACCATTTGGAGTGATTTTGGAGACCAAGAAAATAAAGTCTCTCACTGTTTCCACTGTTTCCCCATCTATTTGCCTTGAAATGATGGGACTGATGCCATGATCTTAGTTTTCTGAGGCTGAGGGTTTTTTTTTTAAATGTAAATGTATTTATTTTAATTGGAGGCTAATTACTTTACAATATTGTATTGGTTTTGCCATACATCAACATGAATCCACCACAGGTATACACGTGTTCCCCATCCTGAAACCCCCTCCCGCCTCCCTCCCCGTACCATCCCTCCGGGTCGTCTCAGTGCACCAGCCCCAAGCGTCCTGTATCATGCATTGAACCTGGACTGGTGACTCATTTCATATATGATATTATACACATTTCAATGCCATTCTCCCAAATCATCCCACCCTCCCCCTCTCCCACAGAGTCCAAAAGACTGTTCTATACATCTGTGTCTCTTTTGCTATCTCACATACAGGGTTATTGTTACCATCTTTCTAAATTCCATATATATGCATTAGTATATTGTATTGGTGTTTTTCTTTCTGGCTTACTTCACTCTGTATAATAGGTTCCAGTTTCATCCACCTCATTAGAACTGATTCAAATGCATTCTTTTTAATGGCTGAGTAATACTCCATAGCATATATGTACCACAGCTTTCTTATCCATTCATCTGTTGATGGACATCTAGGTTGCTTCCACGTCCTGGCTATTATAAACAGTGCTGTGATGAACACTGGGGTACACGTGTCTCTTTCAATTCTGGTTTCCTCAGTGTGTATGCCCAGCAATGGGATTGCTGGGTCATAAGGTAGTTCTTTCCAGTTTTTTAAGGAATCTCTGCACTGTTCTCCATAGTGGCTATACTAGTTTGCATTCCCACCAACAATGTAAGAGGGTTCCCTTTTCTCCACACCCTCTCCAGCATTTATTGCTTGTAGACTTTTGGATCACAGACATTCTGACTGGTGTGAAGTGGTACCTCATTGTGGTTTTGATTTGCATTTCTCTGATAATGAGTGATGCTGAGCATCTTTTCATGTGTTTGTTAGTATGTCTTCTTTGGAGAAATGTCTATTTAGTTCTTTGGCCCATTTTTTGATTGGGTCGTTTATTTTTCTGGAATTGAGCTGTAGGAGTTGCTTGTATATTTTTGAGATTAGTTGTTTGTCAGTTGCTTCATTTGCTATTATTTTCTTCCATTCTGAAGGCTGTGAAAGACAGTTTTTTAATATATTAAATCTGTAAGGGATTTAATGCAGCAGCTTGTGGGCTAAACCCTTAGATGTGATTTTGACCCCGCCATAATCTTTAAAATTTTGAATTTAAATGTCCTTCAGGCAAGCCTGTATTTTTATAGTCTAGTTAACTATACTAGGGCCAACTTATACCCATTCTCCATTACAACTACTTCATGCTTTGATATGACTTCCCTAGCGGATTTGAATGTGTGATCCTGGGCTTAGTCTAACCCTCTCAGTAATTCAATTCAGCAAGTTTTATTTTAGGTACTTATTTTGTATGGACTGTAGTGGTCAGCATTAGGGACACATAGGCAACATGCCCATGCTTGCCATCATGAGGGAAACTAGGGTTCAAGGAGATTGTAGCAGGAGGATTGACCCAGGTGGAAGAAATAAGCAAGGACGTCCCTAAATGCACCTAGATTTTCTGGAAAAGCACCGAGGCCTAGGGTAAGCCAAGATTAGAACCAGCTTGTTCTAACTCTGCTGAGAGGGTTGAAAGGGGCAGGGACTCACATAAGGGGATTAGAAAGAGGGGGAGCCTTAGTCCACTAGACAGCCCAGGCTTGTTGAGTGTCTTTTTACAGCTGACCTTGTATGAGTCATAACTTTTATTAAAGGTATCTCTTCTGGGGTCCTTTGGAGAGAAGTGTCTTACTCTTCTCTTTCTGCTCCCAAGGTCTAACTCTACTTCTGAAAGCTTCACTATCACCTGAAACAGCAACTCGAAACCTCACCATGCTCACTTGGTTTATCCACTTGTCCAGATGGATTATTTTGGTTTGTGACTGAGGCAGAATCTTTCCACCTTATGACAACTATAAAAAGTCAACCAAATGACTGATCCATAAAGAAGAGATGCGTTAATGTGATTCCTTAACAAAGGAACAGTCTGCTAAGTAATCCTCAAGATGGGTGCTCCCATGATCTACCCATGAGAATTTAAAAACTGAAAATCAAAACAACAGCTAAATTGCTCATATCTTAGTGCCACCAGTGATCACGTTATTTTACCACATAGTGAAAATATTTAGTAGGAAAAATAAGGTTTGAGTTTACAAACATAAATTTGAGTAATTGTTTTACAACTTAACTACCCATGAACTTCAGAATTTTGGTGGGAAAGGTTTACAAAATGCTCCTAGTACAAACTTCTCATGGTATGGTTGTGAGATTTCAAACACAGTAGCATCATAGAAGGAAAAAAGACATTAAAAAGAATCTCAGCCCTTTTATTTTTCTACTAGCTTTTATTTAAAATGATCATCCTTCATGTACACACTGCTGTATTTAAAATGGGCAACCTAAATTGGATAACCAACAAAGACCTACAGTATAACACATTGAACTCTGCTCAGTGTTACGTGACAGCCTGGGTGGGAGGGGAGTTTGGGACAGACTAGATACATGTATGTGTATGACTGTCCCTTCACTGTTCACTTGAAACGATCAAAACATTGTTATTCATCTATACCTCAATACAAAATAAAAAGTTCAAAAACATTTTTTTTAAAAGATCATCCTTCTGAAACTACCTGGGATTTCAGCAGTGCTCTCGTATTATTTATATTCCAGTTCTAAACTCTGTATCTGGTTACTGTTTCTTTTTTTGCTTCAGTAGAGGAATTAGAAAATTCACAGATGTTGACCTTCACTTGCCCTCTTGGAATCTCCATTTCATATTCTACTTGGTAAATTTGCTTTCACCTCTTAGAAGGCTGAGTGCAGGCTAGGTAGTTTCAGAGTATTTTTCCTTTGGAAAGAGTGCTTTGGACATTCCCAGGTGGCTTAACATTTCATTGCCTTAGCATTTAAAGTTACTCAGGTCACAGTGTCAATTCATGGAAGATAAAACAAGGTTTCTTACCCACACACTAGTCGAAGTAATTGAAAATACCAGAGTTAGTATTTCTTGAATTTTTTTTCCAATTTCTCACTCTTCTTTGAATGATATGAGTGGTGAACTAGAATCTAAAATAGCCCCATTATACTTCCCAAGATAAACATGTGATGCCGCTGGATCACTGAGGGTTGCTGTTTGCATGTCTGTTTAAGACAGTAGGACAAGGCCATCTCTCCAGAACATACAGCTATCACTGACAAAGGTCTGGGAAAGGAAGCAGCAACCCTGAAACCCGTCCTGAAATTAGCTTATTTTATAAAAAATAAGGTCCTCTCTTCATTGTTTAATGCAATATCTTTTAAGCAAAATGGAACTGTTAATTAAATGTGTTTCTTTTCTTTTTGGAAAAAGATTTTGGAGTGGGGAATGAGAAGAAGGAAAAGAAAACCTCCTAATCCAAGTGTTTAACATGAATTTGCCATTGTTAGAATCATCCGTGCATGGGTCAGCCTGAAACAGAAGTGCATCTCTCTCTAACTAGTAGAACAGCTGAACGATCAATGTGAAAACTGCCCTCCTTCACAGGGGGTCATTCGTAGGAGAGTCCAGAATGCTGGTGCAAATAAACGAGTGTGTTTCCCAAAATCTCAGCATTTCATTCTTGATGGATAAGCAGAATAATTCCAGAGCAGAATAATTTTAAGAGCAGATTGCTGAATGGGGAACAGAAGAGGGTTTTTTTGTTTTTTTTATTGGTGTTGGACTACTTAAGAGGGCCCCTCCCAAAACCCTTGTGTCAGGAATGGACACTTGTGAGTTAAAAGCTGACTCTAGAAAGCAAGTAGTATAGACCCTTAAAGCAAGACCTGCAGCAAGCTTCTTGCAAGTGTAGTTTATCTATATAGAATGTCAGTTTATTCATTAGTCTTTCCCTCGCATCTGTTTTCCGTCATATATTTTTGGTTTCCTTTTCTCCGTTGTTTTAATTACCATCAGCAGTATTTTCATGGCTGTTTAAATAGGTAAAAATTACAAGACAAAACAGATGACCAGTATTTTGGTATGTTTTCCAGGGCAATAGAGATTGCTCCATGGCCTTTCTGATAAGTTAAAGAGGAACTATCTTTTGTTTATGTTCTGACCCAAAAAAGGGATGATTAGTGGTTTCTCCCTGTCTCCCACTGCTCAAGAGAAAGGCAATTAGGACCATCATTTGGGCAAAGCTGGAGAGGCTGGGAAGGAGATCTGTTTTTTAAAAGGATTAGCTAAATTCATGTGACAGTTGCTATTCCTTCCATTTTATGTAATCTCATTACCTAAGTACAACCTGATACAGGTTCCAAGACTGAACTTATAACTGAAGAAAAGTGTCAAGATAAGCAACTGTATAGCCTTGTCAGTAGGAACAGGAACACTGGAACAAACAGATTAAATGCTAAATGTACTACTTTAACTGTAACTCTAGACAAATCACTAACTAGTCCTAATTCTCAATCTCCTTATTTTTAAAATGAGACTATTAATAATAACTCCCTTGTTACATTATTGTCAAGATCATTATAACCAAGCCAGTCTACTCTTGGATATATATCCAAAAAAAACCATAAGTTCAAAAAGATACATGCCCACCCCAGTGTTCACAGCAGCATTATTTTCAAGAGGCAATATATGGAAACAACCTTAGTGTCCATCAGCAGATGGATGGATAAAGAAGATATGGTACATACCCACAATTGAATACTATGCTATGCTAATCACTTCAGTCATGTCCGACTCTGTGCGACCCCATAGATGGCAGCCCACCAGGCTCCCCTGTCCCTGGGATTCTTGCCTGGAGAATTGAATACTACTCAGCCATAAAAAATAATGAAATTTTCTCATTTGCAGCAACGTGGATGGACTTGGAGGACATTATGCCAAGTGATATGTCAGACAGAGAAACACAAATACTGTATACCACCTATATGTGAAATCTTAAAAATAGAACGTTCTGGTGAATATAACAAAAAAAGAAGCAGACTCACAGATACAAAGAACAAACAAGTGGTTACCAGTGGGAAGGGAGGAGGGACAATATAGGGATAGGGGAGTGGAAGGTACAAAGAACTGGATATAAGACAGGTCCAAGAATGTATTGTACGACACAGGGAATATAGCTAATGTATTGGGATAACTGTAAATGGAAAGTAACCTTTCAAAATCATATAAAAAAATAATTTTTTTTAAAGTTTACATAGTTCAGCTCATTAGTGTCCAACACTTTGCAACCCCATGAACCACAGCATGCCGGGCCTCCCTGTCCATCACCAACTCCCGGAGGTTACCCAAACTCATGTCCATTGAGTTGGTCATGCCATCCAACATCTCATCCTCTGTTGTCCCCTTCTCCTCCTGCCCTCAATCTTTCCCAGCACCAGGGTCTTTTCAAATGAGTCAGCTCTTCACATGAGGTGGCCAAAGTATTGGAGTTTCAGCTTCAACATCAGTCCTTCCAGTGAACACCCAGGACTGATCTTTAGGATGGACTGGATGGATCTCCTTGCAGTCCAAGGAGATGGACTGATCACTGGAAAAACCATAGCCTTGACTAGACAGACCTTGTTGACAAAGTAATGTCTTTGCTTTTTAAGATGCTGTCTAGGTTGGTCATAATTTTTCTTCCAAGGAGTAAGCGTCTTAATTTCATGGCTGCAATCACCATCTGCAGTGATTTTGGAGCCCAAAAAAATAAAGTCTGACACTGTTTCCCCATCTATTTCCCATGGAGTGATGGGACCAGATGCCATGATCTTCGTTTTCTGAATGTTGAGCTTTAAGCCAACTTTTTCACTCTCTTCTTTCACTTTCATCAAGAGGCTCTTTAGTTCTTCTTTACTTTCTACCATAAGGATGGTGTCATCTGCATATCGGACGTTATTGATATTTCTCCCAAATATCAATCTTGATTCCAGCTTGTACTTCTTCCAGCCCAGCGTTTCTCATGATGTACTCTGCATATAAGTTAAATAAGCAGGGTGACAATATACAGCCTTGATGTACTCCTTTTCCTATTTGGAACCAGTCTGTTGTTCCATGTCCAGCTCTAACTGTTGCTTCCTGACCTGCATACAGGTTTCTCAAGAGGCAGGTCAGGTGGTCTGGTATTCCCATCTCTTTCATCATTTTCCACAGTTTATTGTGATCCACACAGTCAAAGGCTTTGGCATAGTCAATAAAGCAGAAATACATATTTCTCTGGAACTCACTTGCTCTTTCAGTGATCCAGCAGATGTTGGCAATTTGATCTCTGCCTTTTCTAAATCCAGATTGAACATCTGGAAGTTCACAGTTCATGTATTGTTGAAACCTGGCTTGGAGAATTTTGAGCATTACTTTACTAGCACGTGAGATGAATACAATTGTGTGGTAGTTTGAGCATTCTCGGAATTGCCTTTCTTTGGGATTGGAATGAAAAGTGATCTTTTCCAGTCCTGTGGCCACTGCTGAGTTTTCCAAATTTGCTGACATATTGCGTGCCACACTTTCACAGCATCATCTTTCAGGATTTGAAATAGCTCAGCTGGAATTCCATCACCACCACTAGCTTTGTTCATAGTGATGCTTCCCTAAGGCCCACTTGACTTCACATTCCAGAATGTCTGGCTCTAGGTGAGTGATCACACTATCATGATTTCTGGGTCATGAAGATCTTTTTTGTATAATTCTTCTGTGTATTCTTGCCACCTCCTCTTAATATCTTCTGCTTCTGTTAGGTCCATACCATTTCTGTCCTTTATCAAGCCCATCTTTGCATGAAATGTTCCCTTGGTATCTCTAATTTTCTTGAAGAGATCTCTAGTCTTTCCCATTTTGTTGTTTCCCTCTATTTCTTTGCATTGATCGCTGAAGAAGGTTTCTTATCTCTCTTTGCTATTCTTTGGAACTCTGCATTCAAATGGGTATATCTTTCCTTTTCTCCTTTGGTTTTCACTTCCCTTCTTTTCACAGCTATTTGTAAGGCCTCCTCAGACAGCCATTGTGCTTTTCTGCAGGTCTTTTTCTTGGGGATGGTCTTGAAAGTTGTGTCACACAATGCCTGTCTGTAGTGAATAATGGACAGAAGTTTCATGTGTTCTCTAATGGTAAGGACTGTAGTTAGAACTTCAGCTGTGTTTCATTTTTCCCAAGGTATCTGCGGCTGCTTTGTTTAGTCATGTCCTTCTGCTGCAGTCCAGCAGACTAGTAGTTTTCCACATGTGAACCCCAGGTCAGCATCACCTCATCACCTGGAAACTTGTTAGAAATGCAGATTATTGAGCCTCATTCTGTATTTACTAACTGAGGAATTCTGGGAGGGGGTGCCAAGAGATGTGTATTTTAACAAGACTTCTCAGGGAATTCTGAGCTTTATTAAAGTTTTAGAGCCACTAAAATAGACTATACCAGCCCACCAAACCACTACCTGAGTCAGACTTCCCTGATTGATTTGGGAGATGCTGGAGGCAGCATGGAATATTATTGCATTGAGATAATCATCAACAGAGAGTTATTACACTATTTTATTACTTCTGAGTAGTAAGATTTTAATTAACTCACTTCATTTTTATGAACTTCAGTTTCCTGCTCTGTAAAATGAAAATACAGCATATTCTGCAATGATGCAGTAAAGGAGGTCCCTCAAAAAAAAAAAAAATAATAATAATAATAATAAACCTCAATCAGCAATCACCTTCCTAAAACAAGTATTTCAAAAAGAAAATAGGAAAGATAATAGTTGTTCAATTTCACATGCATAATTTAAAAATTATTTTTCTTTTATTTAAACAATGTGCATATCAAGTTGCTTCAGTTCAGTTCAGTTCAGTCACTCAGTTGTGTCTGACTCTTTGCGACCCCATGAATCGTAGCACGCCAGGCCTCCCTGTCCATCACCAACTCCCAGAGTTCACTCAGACTCGCATCCATCGAGTCAGTGATGCCATCCAGCCATCTCATCCTCTGTCGTCCCTTTCTCCTCCTGCCCTCAATCCCTCCCAGCATCAAAGTCTTTTCCAATGAGTCAACTTTTCACATGAGGTGGCCAAAGTACTGGAGTTTTAGCTTTAGCATCATTCCTTCCAAAGAAATCCCAGGGCTGATCTCCTTCAGAATGGACTGGTTGGGTCTTCTTGCAGTCCAAGGGACTCTCAAGAGTCTTCTCCAACACCACAGTTCAAAAGCATCAATTCTTCAGTGCTCAGCCTTCTTCACAGTCCAACTCTCACATCCATACATGACCACAGGAAAAACCATAGCCTTGACTAGATGGACCTTAGTCGGCAAAGTAATGTCTCTGCTTTTGAATATACTATCTAGGTTGGTCATAACTTTTCTTCCAAGGAGTAAGCGTCTTTTAATTTCATGGCTGCAGTCACCATCTGCAGTGATTTTGGAGCCCCCCAAAATAAAGTCTGACATTGTTTCCACTGTTTCCCTGTCTATTTCCCATGAAGTGATGGGACCAGATGCCATGATCTTCGTTTTCTGAATTTGAGCTTTAAGCCAACTTTTTCACTCTCTTCTTTCACTTTCATCAAGAGGCTTTTTAGCTCCTCTTCACTTTCTGCCATAAGGGTGGTATCATCTGCATATCTGAGGTTATTGATATTTCTCCCGGCAATCTTGATTCCAGCTTGTGTTTCTTCCAGTCCAGTGTTTCTCATGATGTACTCTGCATAGAAGTTAAAGAAGCAGGGTGACAATATACAGCCTTGATGTACTCCTTTTCCTATTTGGAACCAGTCTGTTGTCCCATGTCCAGTTCTAACTGTTGCTTCCTGACCTGCATACAGATTTCTCAAGAGGCAGGTCAAGTTGCTTCAGTCATATCCAATTCTTTGCATCCCTATGTACTATAGCCCACCAGGCTCTTTTGTCCATGGGATTCTCCAGGCAAGAATACTGGAGTGGGTTGCCATTCCCTTCTCCAGGGGATCTTCCCAACCCAGGGATCAAACCTGCATCTCTGTCTCCTGCATTGGCGGGCGGGTTCTTTACCACTAGCACCACCCAGAGTAAATAAGTCCTATAGATTACTAATGGAAGCTCAACATAATCAATTAAAAAGCCTTTCCCCCTTTACCATTTGAAATACATAAAAGCCTGTTGAAACGCATATAAAAAGCCTTCACCTTTGACCTTTGCTGCTAACACAGTTCACATCCTTTGAAGGAAAACAGACAAGGGGGTAAAAAAAATGTAGCCAGTTGACCAGCCAGCCACCAAACCCAGCAGCCCCTAGATGCTTTTGGTCCTAGCCGGAAGGATTAAAACCCAACACTCTTCTGCATACTGAAGATTGTATTACTGTAACAGATTTCCTTAATTTCAATTTGAGTTGTGAAACATCCTTATTACAGGTGTAACATCAATAATATCTTTCCTGCCCTGCCTATATTATAGGGTTGTTCAGATCCATAAAGATGAATCATATCTCAGTTAGAATTATTTGGGTCTATGGACTTCCCTGGTGGCTCAGAGGTTAAAGTGTCTGTCTGGAATACAGGAGACCTGGGTTCGATCCCTGGGTTGGGAAGATCCCCTGGAGAAGGGAATGGCAACCCACTCCAGTACTCTTGCCTGGAGAATCCCATGGAGGGAAGAGCCTCGTAGGCTACAGTCCATGGGGTCGCAAAGAGTCAGACAGGACTGAGCGACTTCACTTTCACTTTCACTTAAGTAATAGAAACCCCAAGTCATGCTGTCTTATACAAAAAAGAGAAAGAGAGAGAGAGAGGTGTATTATCTTGTTTAGCATCAGCATATCAGGCATACCAGATACAGACACTCTCAGCAGGTCATGGATTCTGTGTGTCTCCCAATGTTGGCTTGTTTTCAAGTTAGGATCACCTCTTGCAGTTGGACAAATTCATTAGACTCAAGACCACATACTTTTGGGTACAAACCCAGAGGAAATGTTTCAGAGTCTTTAGTATGCCCACCTGAAGGCTCATGACTTGCCATTAGTTCTGAAATGGGCGTGTGTCTGTCACTGAAACAGTCACTGTGTCAGGATTGCTCTGCTTGACTCCAGCCACATCAGAAGCACAGTAACTGAGAGAGGGGAAGTGGTGGTTCCTTAAATAGAATGATTGCTAGTGGGGCTGTTGAAGGTTCAAATCACAGATGTTTATTTAGTTGACAGTGTTACAGTTAATAGGACTTTACATTAGTTCTAATCTTTAGTGATGTATTTAAATCAAGACACTTATCTACATCCTCATTAAGGACATTTTGCAAGCCTCCAGGTAACCGCCCCTCCCCTGCACTGAGAAGGTCTTCTTTTTGAGTGTAGAGGGCTATAGTGGGATGGGGCTATTTCTGTTCCTTAGCATGGCATAGTGAGAGAGACCTGATTCCAGTTCTTGCTCTGTCATCTGTTCACTGGGTGAATTTGTGTTAATTTCTTAACCTCTCTGTGCCTTATTTTCTGAGCTTGAGATACATGCTGATCCCACTGGACTATTGGAAATGGAAAAGTCAATATGTAAATTACTTAGCCTTAGCTACTAGATAGGGTAGCCTGGTGGGCTACTGTCCATGAGGTCATCATGAAAGAGTCGGGTAGGATTTAGGGACTAAACAACAACAAGCTACTAGGTGCTGCTCACTAAATTCCCTTCTCATGCATAAAAATGGGGCATCTGTCATATAAGTGGTCCAGGGTACCATGGGAAATGTTTCCATATCTCAGGTGCCTGAGCCTGCTGCTCTAGCAAGAGACCTGTGTCAACAGAGGTGGAAGCCTTGGAGCAGGAAAGAGACTCAAGAGGTGTAGTCCATGCAGTTCCCATCTCCACAATGGTGTTGTAGATTAAATCATCTTATTGATGATGCAGGAAGACACTGAGTTTTAAGTGTCATAAAATGAATTTCATTCAATCAGCATTTATTTCTTGAGTTCTCACCACAATTTTTTTTCCTTGTTTTTTTTTTTTTATCATATGTATATGAAAAGATGGATGTTAGCTTAACCTATTGTGGTAGTCATTTCATAATATATATAAATTGAACTATCATGCTGTGCACCTTAAAATTATACAGTGATATGTATCAATTATTTCTCAATAAAACTGGAAACAAAATATACAAAAAATGATTATAAAAAATATTGGCAGTAGATATATTTCAAGTCTTTACCAAAATAAACATACTATATTATTAATAATAGCTTGTTGTGGTTAGGTTTTATTATCTATGTAGCAGTGGAGGCCTCTTAAAAATAAGACACACAAATTTTCCCATCTCAACAGAACAAAAAGTGTTCCATAATCATTTAGTTTTGGAGAATCATGATCTCAGTATTCATCCTTTACTTTTAGACTTGCTAAGAGGAAATAATCCAAGAGAAAAAAGAGTCACCCTGTCAGCACAGCCACCTGAATTCTAGTCCCTGGGCCCAGAATTCAGCTCAGTACAGACAGTTCGTGTCAAACTCTTAATTCCTGTCTGCTTCTCTTCCCTGGCAAGTCACTCCACTCACCCCTTGACCACCCACACCACCCATAGTCTGTTCAACTGTTACTTTCAAGTTCCTCGTTGTTTTGAATTCTCTTGCATTTTAGCAAGTCATGTGTTTCCTCCACTTCTGTAGTTCAGAATTCTTCCTTTACCCTATTTATATTGACACTGAAAATTTAAGGTGACACCTTGTAACTGTGTGGGCGTTAAGAAGCATCAGTTAAATGAAGTTACATAAAAATGTTTCTGGTGTGTGTATCAAGTGCTTAATATATGTTACCTACTACTTTTAGTTCTGGTTTTATCATGAATTCATCTGTAATTAGGCTTCTATTGTGAGCACATTTTAGTAATTCATCCCCTAATACTATTTCATCCCTATTTCAGTTTAGATTTTTTAGGTATTTTTAATCAAGACTGTAAATTATTTAAAGGGGGAGGTCATGCTTTCCATTTCTCTGCATGCTCTATGTGGAAATCCTGAAAATGGTACTAGCAACAGTCTATTATGCCATTACATCATTACAGCCATCCTCTTGGAGTGGATTATTATACCATTTAGTAGATGAAGAAACTGAAACTCATAGTTTATAGTGGCAGAACCACAGTTCAAATTTAGAGCATGTGGACATAAAGCCAATTCTCTTAAGCATGAATATCCAAACTACATATCATAGCACCTTGTGTAAAAATCACCAGTAAAGGCTTTCTGTTTTGAAAGTCTTGTTTGTTTCTTCCCCCTTGCAGATGGACCCCCATGAGAATATCTTACTGAGCACTCTTGAGATAAAAAATGAAATGGCCACCTCCGAGGCTGTGATGGGACTTGGAGACCCAAGGAGCACAATGCTGGCCTATGATGCCTCCAGCATCCAGTATCGGAAAGCCGGGTTGCCCAGGCATAGTTTTGGCCGAAATGCCCTGGAACGGCACGTGGCACAGAAGAAAAGCCGCCTGCGGAGACGCGCCTCCCAACTGAAAATCACCATTCCCGACTTGACTGATGTGAATGCCATAGATCGGTGGTCCCGCATATTCTTCCCAGTGGTTTTCTCCTTCTTCAACATCGTCTACTGGCTTTATTATGTGAACTAAAACATAGCCTCCCATTGGAAGCAAGGACTAGATTCCTCTTCAAACCAGTTGTACAGCCTGACATAGAACTTGGAAAACACATCAATCCAGGACAAAAGTGATGCTAAAATACCTTAGTTGCTGGCCTAACCTGTGGTCCAATTCATACCATTTGGGTTGCTTCTGCTAAGTCATGAAAATGCTAAGGTCCTTGGGGTTTTCCATTTAAAATGCAAGTGATTTGTACACATGCTGGCAAGACTGAGTCTGTGTTCCACCTTATCTGCTTAGTACACAGCCTATACAGAGGGGAATAATTTAGACGATCTTCCAGAAGGCTCAGTAGCATCATCAGTCATCTCGCTGAGATGTGGTCATATCCAAATACTCCCCATCTTCATTCCTAAGGTTGTCCTGCTATCTGCCATGCCATGCAAATATGCTTACTGAAGACAATATCTGCCTGTCTTATTAAGCTGATGATGGTGCCACAGGAAGTTAATTCCCACCAGATTCTAGAAGGTTCTCATGTAATTCAAACAAGATAGGGAGAGTCAAGACAGAGACTCAGGAAACCAATTTGGCCAGCCCATGTTTGCTTGAGCTTGGGAATCAACGCTGACGTCTTCCATTTTGACATTTTGACATTTAGAAACGGGGAGACTTCTAAACATGATCATGCCTGGCGGCCGAAAGAAATTTTTCTAAAATGCTATTTCTGAGGCAGTTAAAAATAAGAGTTAATAACCCAGAACAGAGTGAAAAATTCAGAGACAACAGTTGTAACGAAATTAAAGCACGCAAGCAGCATTACCCTTAGCCCATTACAAGCATGTGGTCCATACATACTGTATTCAGTGGCAGAAGGTAGAGTGAAAGAGATTTCTTTCCCTCCAAACTCACAAGCTTTTGACAGCATACCTGAAGAAGTTTTTATAGTGTACCTAATCAAAAGACAACCCCTCAACAGAAATGTTAGCAGAATTAGAAGCATCTTAGGTTACACTGGGAGTAATTCCGATGTATGAATATAAAGCACAGACAGAGCTAGCAGACAAGATGCTTTTCTCTGACTCTACATTTTCCTGTAGTTTATTTCTGAATTTAATAGGGTATTTCAAAAGAAGGATTTGTTCATTCCTTTAGTGGGCTTACTGGTCTTTTCCAACTTTTCTTGTTTCTGAAATTCTGATTATATTCTTAAGAGACAGACAGAATAAGTCTTTGGAGGGATTTTAAGAGAACTGTATTTCTCTATGTACAGTGAAGTTCACCTTTGTCTTTCACGGCAAACAATACTCAAGAGATTATGTGCACAAGTAGGTTTAGTTGTTGACTTGAGGAGTTTGATTTTTTTAGGGTGCTTTCATTGTATATGTTGCAGTCTGCCTAATCAAATAGGAAGTCATGGAAAATAGAAGAACAACAAAGCCACATTACATGTGAAAGTTATGAGCCTCCGTTGATACTGCAGAAAAATATATAGCTGATAATCAGGCAGGCATGATATATTATTTTTATTCAATTTTTAAATTATGTGATTATGCTTCTTTCTATACTAATTGGATATATGCATTCATATGTTGGACAAAGAGAAAAGAATAAGCTCATATATTTTATTTGTATCAATGTGAAGTTTATATTTTGCCTTTCTCAGAGGAAATAGTGAATTCCTCATTTTTCCTTAGAGTTAGATTTGATTGAAACTTTTCTTAGAGGATGACTTTGCTATTTCTATTTAAAAAAAACAGCACTTCTTTTTAGAGTAACATCCCTAATTGTGCATAGCAGCTAAGGCCAGTATCTGCCTGTGGATAAATGTATGTTTTCTTTCCCTGATGATTCAGCAGCTTAGAATATGATGGAGTCCTGCTGCCCTTCTATTCTTCACTATCAGAGGAAAAAAAGTTTAGCATCTATCTGAATTTGTCCCCTAGATAGGATGGTTTTTTTTTTTTTTTTTTTTTTTTTCCACCAGCATAGGGAGCTCTGGCCCTTATTTTTTGTTTATACACTTGAACACCTCTGAGTATGACCTTTGGGCAGAATCCAACCAACGCGTTGCCCATGGGCTCAGAGCAGAGATTCCTTGAGTTTCTCCAGGGACACACTTTCCCCTGGGCAGTCATTTTGAGACATCACACTAATAAAAGTGCCTGCCCCTTGTAACTAGGGGTTAAAGTTTGAGTAGCATATATCAAGAAGGAGCATATTGATAACTCAGGTTCACAACTCCAAAATGCCATTCTGGAAAGGTTTTTCTAGAGACAACTCAGAGCTCCAGCCTAGAAGTGGTTCTTATCTGCAATTAGCATAAAAGCCATAAAAATCCTTGCTATCGTTATAGGTTCCAACAAAATTTTGATGTCCGGGAAAGTCAACAGAGAAATCTAGATCAAAGTGGACAGAAAAAGCAACTTAGCAGCATGAGCTTCAAAAGCATATGACCAGGGATTCATTTCTGACTGCAGTGTTAAGAAAAATCTTGGGGAAAGGAAAAAGATGGGACACTGGAACAGAAACCCTAGAGTAAAATCCATCGATTGGCATTTAGTAACCATGTAGGTAGAAAAACTTGACTCATCCCACCCAGAGATAACAGTAGATATAGAATTTATTCTTAAACAATTGTGTTTTTTTGTAGTTGAACTGAATTTTAGTTACCAGATTGGGGGAGGGGAAGGGAGGGGAGCTAGATCTTTAAGTCTTCAAAACAGACCAGTCAGCTTGGCATCCAGGACCACAAAAGTATGTTTTGGCAATTCTGATATAGCATTACTATCAGTTTATACATATATGTATAGTTTTTCTTTTGTTTATGAAATAGCCCGATAGCCAGCAATTAAGGTGTTTTTCATCTCTGTGAAATTCTTAGGCAAATTCTGACTCTAAAAGGCACACTCTCAATGAAATCTTTGATCTCAATCTGTATATATATATATTGTACATGACTGCTAGTAGGTATGAAATGCATTTTCAGAATTGAAAACTCATGCAACATAATCATGTGTTTGCATAAGGAATGTTACAATTCTTTCTACTGCAATTTAATAACAGGGGAAAAGACTTAAGCAGTGCCATCTAGACCTTTCCTCATTTCTTCAAAAGCAGTGCTAAGTGAAAAATAGTAATAATAAAAAATGGTTTAGGAACCAAAAGACTTTACATTCTAGTATTAGGAACACAAAAAAATCTGTCAGCTTACAAAAGCACAACGCATAGAGAAAGTTCAGTGGGATGCATAATGGAGAAATGAATCACATTTATTTTAAGCAAGACCTGCATTAAATTGTCTACTAAGACAATTTCCATTTTCTATAGGTAACTGTGTTCCAATTTTATGATTGAATTCATACAAAAACAGCCAACAAACAGGTCTTACCACATATTTACATGTATATATGTGTATATATAGATCCATATAAACATACATACATATATATGCATTCATATGTTGGAAATCAAAAGGAATAAGCTAATATGTTTTATTTCCTTCATTAAACCAATGTATGAATATTTTTAATTTGGCAGCCGACAAATCAACATATTGAAACAAGTAATACAGGGTACTGAGCATTTCTCTATCAGCGAATCAATGCCTACAGTTCTTATGAACCACTGCACAGTTTGACACTATAATAGTACTGTACCTCAGAACATGGAAATTAACTAGTTCTCACATTGCTTGTCTACTTATTCTCTTTTTCAAGAAAACAACTAGCATTGTTCAATGGTGATTTAAAAGCAAAAATGTCTTAAGAAAACAAAAAATGATAAATATATATATATATATTCCTCCCAAGAGGAGGAAAAAAAATAACTAAACCCCACCATGTTGGTTAGGGCAGATACTTTCAACTGTAGCAATCATGCCATTTTGCTAAGTGTACAGAGTCCATGTAATGTGAGCAACCATAACTTTCACTGAGCGTGTGTAAATATTAAAACAGATTTCTTAAATATTTTTAACTTCTAATTTGTATTTTATGGTAAGGCAATGTGCTAATTCTGTTTATGGCTTAAGTTGCTGTGTTATTATGTAAATAATTAAACATGCTGTAAATGAATAGTCAATAGATACAAATCATTATTTAGTTTTTGTTTTTTTTTTAATTTTTACTAAGTAAAAATAGTTACTGCAGCCCCAGCAGAGAAATTCAAACACCCTTTTGCATAAATGCTTTGGGATCCCAGACAGAAGGGTTTTAATTTGTTCTCTCTCTCTCACACACACACACACACACACATACACACGCACTTTTTCTTGTCAGTCCCACTCATACCCCATCTATGGGAAACACTGTAGTGTTTATAACGACCAAGAGATAGCCTTAGAAATGGCAACTGGGAAAAGCAGAAATGATCATTGATTACTTGATAGATCTTTTTATATGTAAGAGTTTAAGAAACCAAAGTTCATAACTTAAATCTCAATTTTCAAAGAGTAAAAGTTTATATTGATGGCACTACAGGAAAAACAAATGCTTATTATATACCTGCTCCAGATATATGTTTCACAATAGCACATAGAGAAGACTTTTTTTTAAATAATAGCATTTGTCCTTAGATAGCATTTTTCCTTTTAACCAAAGACTCCATAATTATTAAAAAAAAAGGAAAATGGAAAAATGAGGGAAAATGGGAGAAAAAAAGACACTGCTTCACACCAAAGGTTTAAAAAATATTTTCCAAATACACCAGGGACATTGTAAAAAAAAGTAGTAAGGAGCCAACAGAATGCTAATTAAGATACTGCCCTAAGGAAATAATTTAAGGGAAAAAAATATTAAACATCTATTAGTTATTTGAAAGTTGAAGTAAAACATTTCTGTAGATATATAGATGTGTGCAAAATGCTAACATCAGATTTTAATTTGCTTTGAGAATTTGTTTTGTGATAAAGTTAAATGTGATCCAAAATGAACAAAAACAAAAACTTGTGTTTTTTTAACTTGAAAGCCAAATCTCTCTCTCTTGTCACCTGTCGTTATTCTGATGCCCATATCTGTGTCCTGGCACCATCTGAAGCAAGTTGACAGTTCCATCAGCTTGTATCTTTCTCTTTTTATTTCAATAATTTGCGTCCAGTGGTCATTTTAAGCATATTAATTCAAACAGTGTTGAAAATAATTTAAATTCCATGACATTTTAAAGTTTTTATTTGCATGGGTGTTTAAATAGTTCCATTTTAAATATTGTCCCTGCACAGTTCTGAATTGTCCTTTTCTAACAAGTGATATTCTAGTTTCTTCACAATGTAGTGATTTTCAGCCTTACTAATTACCTTGTAGCCTTTCTTAATATGCACATAATGCACATTTTCCAATGGCTAGAAAATGCAAAACACAAGTGGATATCATTGCATCTATTTTCATGTCTTTCTAAAAATGGGACTACTACAATCTCTGGGATACATGAGATAGTAACAAATGAGGATTATAAATGAGTAGCACATAAGAATTATTTTCTTGAATTTAAACTTATTACAGCCAGTTTCAGCATGTAAATATATAATAATGTTGACTAGTGTGTAATTCTTGAACTAAGAAGTATAAATAAAACTTAAAAAGATGTGTGTATAAGTGGTCTCATTGAGTTCAGAAATTTTTTGAACTATGAATATGAGTTCTATTGTAGAAGTATAGCTTTTGCAAAAGGCAGTAAAAAATGTGGACCCTTGGGATTGGCTATAGGGCAGACTTGAGTTTGTGCTATGACTTGTCACAGTCATATTACATGTATGATTGTATAGCTATTTAATCTATCCTACTCTCAGTTTTCTTATCTGAAGTGGAGATTTAATTGTACCTCCTTCACAGAGCTATTTTATAGTTGAAATGAAAATCCATAAGAAGTCTTTTATGAAATTAAAAAATATTATGACATTTCCCATGCAAAGTATTTCTCTAACCCATGAGATCCACCTCCCAGATTAATACTGGTTTAGTGAGAAAATTTTTCAGGGATATCATGAAACACAATCAATCCCCCAGTCTTGATTTCCTAAAGTGGATAGCCCCAAACACATTCATATCTCTTCAAGTTTCTGTATAAAAACATTAGGCAAATGTGCAGCCTTCTCCTATATTACCCTCTACAGCATCATCCCTCTACATGAACTAGAACAAGGAGTGGTCGTGGGATGACAACTTCCAGACAAGCCCCAGATGATTAGGTTTCTTTGGCAGGTCTTCTAACCAATGTCTTCATTTGTGTCTGCCCTGATCTTTTTCTTTCAGGTAGCCAGCTAAGTTATTACTATTTATATACATATTTATCTTTCCATTTCAGAGATTTTTATTGGATAGAATGAAAACACTGCTGGAAGAGACTCAGATGATGCTTAGCACCCCACAAGTACTGAGGAACATGAGTGTCTTTCAGGGTAAGGAGAGAGGGTGGGATGCCTTCTCTGAATCCGGGCAGGAGAAAATCAGCATGTTTCATGGACACAGAGACCTGCCCACATTCAGCGGTGGGGAAATGGCAGACCTCAGAGCAGATGGGATAGTGAGGCTTAGAAGGACAGTGAGGCTTAGAAGGCCAGTCCCTGGCGCTGCCCCAGGCATGCCTCTAGGGTGGCGAAGTCTTTGACTAGTGAAAGAATCAAACAGGCTGCAACATGGTGGAAGAAAAGAAATGTGGATTTTCCTCTACAGCTTCGTTTAAGAAGTTAGGCTCATCACTAGAATCTCACCTGGGACCTAGTGGGTCCTTGGTCGCTCCACATCGGGAAGTGCTATGAAATACAGTAGGATGAATTTGATATTGGATCAGTAATATACTGTTTCTAGTAGTAGATGTCCAAAGACGGGTGGGGAATAATTGAAAATTCTGAAAGTTAAAGGGCTAATGAGATGCAAAATTTAGTTAAAGTATTGATACATCTTATATCTTATGCTGTATCTTATATCTTATGGTGTATTTTATATCTTACAGTATATCTTATGTCTTGGGAACTCAAATGTGTACACAAGCCTTAATGGAATTTTAGGCAAATAATATAGGCCTGGTGTAATACCACAGAGAGCAGTGGGGACCATGGGTAACTGGTGAGGAACAAGCTCTATCTGAAGAGGCAGTCACTATTGAACCCCATCTGGAAGTCATCTTGAAGAACTGCAAGCCCAATAATGCCAGATTCATCTGAGAATGGAAGAAACTCCCACAGCATTGAACCTTGTACTTTACGGGCAAGTACAGTACAGCCAGAGAGACACACAAGCTTCCATCTTTCTTGGAACAAAATCCCCATGCTGATGTTCTGTAGTCGTTGAGGAAGGAACATATGACAAGCTCCATGAAAGTGTGTGTAGACTGAACAAGCTTCTGTGCATTAGAATCCTGACAAGATCAATTTGCTTCCCTTTCCTGGAGCCCGAAAGAAAATGAAGTGTTAGTCACTCAGTCATGCCCAGCACTTTGTGACCCCATGGACTGTTCATGGGATTCTCCAGGCAAGAATACTTGGGTGGGTTTCCATTCCCTTCTCCAGGGGATCTTCCAGACCCAGAGATCAAACCAGGGTCTTGCTGCCTTGCAAGCAGGTTCTTTACTATCTGAGCCACCAGAGAAGCACATCTAAGAAAGTAAGGTACTTGTGTATTCTCCCAGAACAAAAAATAGAGAAACTTCTATTAGTAGAAACAGGTTCAGAAAGCTCAGCAGAAGCTTTCACAGCATGAACAGTCTGGTTGGCTTTTAGGTCACTCACTCAGCAGGCCTTTGATTCTCTCCTACCTGTGGAGCAGAAGCCCCTCACCCTCCCCCAACACCTCCTGAACCCACTCAGCAAGTAAGTGGACCTGACTGAGAATAAGGCAGAGCTGCTCGACAAGGATTTGAGAGAGGAACACATAATGCTGAAGGAGCAAGGAACTGCTGGGAAAACAACGGAGGGAGAAAAGTGAGGGAAGGACACTTTATCACTGACGGGGTGGAGGGGGGTCATGAGCTCTAAGATTCTCCACTACGTCGGCTCCAGGGATGAAGCACGAGCACAAAGTGAATGGGTTGTGGAAGCGACCCAAACATTTCCACCTCCCCTAGGACCCTGTGTAGACGGATTTAGTAAGTAAACCTGAAAGTGAAAAACTAATTTAAAAATTATCCAGAAATATTGGAGGTGATCCAGCAATGATCGGAGAAAGAAATTGTAAATGAAATTTCATCCTAGTCACAGTAACAAAATGTATATGGCTGAGAAACAAAGCAGTTTGAAAATCACTAATCCATGGTGCTGTGCAGGGAAACCTGATCCCGCTGTTTGTGTCCTGGGCAAGGAGAGAAAGAGGAAGAAAGGGAAGAGGACAGGACAAAATAAAGAGAGGAAGGGAAAAAGAATTTGAGAAATGTTTTCAGGACCTGACACATGCTCCCCTCCTTGAATTCAATATGAATTTAATTCTCTGAACAACTGTGTGAGGTGTGAACTACCACCACATCTATGTTGCAGAGGACATAAAATGGCAAAGATGGGCATTGCATCCCAGAGCTGGCCAAGCCCAAGTCCCATGCCCTTAATGCCTTTATTCTGCTGCTACCCTGTATATCCCCAGTCTCAATTTAGCTTTTGGATATACAGCATCTTTGAGAGTAAATTTAGAAACAAGGCCAAAATCTTTAGGGGATTAAAAAGAGAGAAGTGTTTACTCTTGAGTTTCCATTTTATGTTTATAGTTTTACATTTCTAAAATGTTACTCTAAAAACTGAGAATTGCCAATTCCTAGACATTTTGATGTTTCCCTTAGTTTATTTGGGTGAAAGCGGAGAGTTGTTGAAATAAATCAAACAAGTAACTTAAACACATCTCTCAAAGGATTTTGAAAATCTACTTTCTTTCTCTTGTTCCCTAAATACCATTCCTTTTTCTCTGTCTTCCTTTTTTAAAATTATAAGTTACAAAAGGAATACTTTATAATGTGGAAATTTTCAGTGTTGTTATTTAAATCTCAGCAGTAAAGTTTGTACCTTTCACTGTAGCTAAGACAATACAGAGAGAAGGAGCCCATCTCTGTTGTCAGCTGGTTACCTGGACATGAGGAAGCCTGGCCATTAGCCTGAAGTTTCCCAAGAGATTGAGGGAGGTTCTGAATGTGCAGGTGTGCAGGTCAATAAATGCTCCTGAACTTACATGAGATCCATGCCAGGGAAGTATCAGGGTTCTTCAAACAATGATGCAGGTGTAGGCAAGGGGAGAATTCATATTTCTCATTCTCTGACTGGACCATGTCTGACAAAAAAATGGAAGGATTCTTTTATTTATTTATTTTTGCTTTTATTTTTATTGGAGTATAATTGCTTTATAATGGTATGTTAGTTTCTGCTGTACAACAAAGTAAATCAGCAATATGTATACATATATCCCTTCCTGTTGAACCTCCCTCCAACCCCTTCCATCCCACCTTTCTAGGTCATCAGAGAAAAACAAATACCATATATTAATGCGTGTATATAGAGTGATTCTTTTTACACATAGTTCTCTCTCCATGCTGCAGAACACCCTTGGATGGATCAAAGATCCATTTGAAGTTGGCAGCGTTTCAGAAATGGCTTGCCAACTCTTTATTTATTCATTCTTACTTCTCATTCTACTTGCCAGGAATTCATTTGAACATTTCAAGAATCCCTCTGGATAAGATAAAACTATGGATGCATACAAAGGACAATAAAATTAATAAATAAGAACTTTTAAATGTTTAAGAATCTTTATCTCAAAGTAAAATGCAGGGGGGATCTTGCCAGTTTGAAGAGAGCTTTCCCTGGCCCAGCTTTGGCAGATGATATGGACGCTGGCTCCTGGCTCTGGCTCTCATGCCAGGAGCAGGCTCGGAGCACTCAGGATGGCTTCTGTGAGATGGTGTGGAGTATGCAGGGAAAATCAAGTGCTCAGGGAGCTTTCTACACAGCATATGCAGAGCCTGGTGAGTCCTCTTGCCTCCAGTCTCCTCTTCTCAGCTATGTTAGTCAGGGGTTTCCAGAGAGGCAGAGCCAAAGGATGTGTGTATAGAGAATGAGAAATTTGTTTTAAGGATTTGCTCTTGTGATTATGGAGGCTAATACATCCAAAGTTTGCAGGGTAGACCAGCAAGCTGGAGACTCAGGGAGGAGCTGAAGCTACAATTTAAATAGAAAGGCCTTCAGGCTAGAGATCAGAAAGAACTGATATTGTAGTTCAAGTCCACAGGCCATCTGTTGGCAGAATTTCTTCTTACTCAAGGATGTCAATCTTTTATTTATAGTCAGACCTGAAACTAATTGGATGAGACTCACCTACTTAGAGAGGGCAATCTGCTTTACTCCAAGTCAGTAGTTTCAAGCGGTTTTTAACTTCATCCAAAATTCACCCTCTCAGAAACATCTGAAATAATGCTTGATTATATATCTGAGTATTATAGCCCTGCCAAGGTGACACATAAAATTAGCCATCATAATATCCTCTGCCCTATAGCTCAACCAAGGTCAAGTTTTTTTTGTTTGTTTGTTTTCAGTAAAGAAGGAAATCTTTAATAACAAAGAGCAAAATATGAAAATAATTACCATAAAAATTAAAATAAAACCATAGGGGCTCACTTTACCAGATATCAAGACATACTACCCCCCTAAACTCCAGGCATTTTCTTAACATTAATATAATATAATTGAGTGTCTAATGGACATCTCCAACTCCAAATGTTCAAAGTTCATTTTTCTTCCAAAGTTGGAAGACTCCTTCCACTGCCCCACCTCCACCTTGGGTTCCTCCCACTTCCACACACAGTCCTTGTGATCTGCCAGGGTTCACAGTCCTGGAGACGCCAGAGTGAACACCCGATCAAGACCTGAACAATTACTCTATTTATCCCTCCTGTCCACAGTGATTCTTGAAAGACAAATGAGTGACCACGTCAGCCCAATCAATGCTTTGCCACCATGGACTTCTGTGTGTAGCAGGCAGGATATCCTCTTTATTTCAGCAAGATTTGAGGATGGGATAGGATGTAAGTGTGGCAACTTCTAGCAGCCATCCTTCCAGGACAAGGAATCTGCCTGTGAATTAAGCCAAGTGAAGACAAGAAATGGGAAGATTGAGATAATGTCTAGATGGCATCATTATGTCATACAGAGACCCCTGTGCCTCCACTTTCTAGAATCAGAAAGCCCCATGCTAGTTTGACTTGGGTTTTGACCACTTACATGCTGAAGATCACCAAGATAAAGGAGTTCCCTGGTGGATTAGATGGTAAAGAATCCACCTGCAATGCAAGGGACCTGGGTTTGATCCCTGGGTTGGGAAGATCCCATGGAGGAGGGCATGGCAACCCACTCCAGTAATCTTGCCTGGAGAATCCCCATGGACAGAGGAGCCTGGTGGGCTATAGTCCATGGAGTTCCAAAGAGTCAGACATAACTGAGCAACTAAGCACAACACAACAACCAAGGTAAAAGATGTTGTTGAAGGAGATTGATTTAGTGGGAGGCACATGAGTAGAAAGTTATTTCCTGTCAGAAGTTAAGCATCAGGTTATCACCCAGTCAAGGAAGTTACCTCAGTTTTACCACATGCAAAGTGAGAAGGGGGAAAGTTGAAGAAATGATTGCTGGATAATTCAAGTTATCTTAGATGCAAAAGTTTTTAAGCATAGCTCAGACACACCCTGACATATGATGGCAATTTTGGAAGCTGGTCCAGATATGAAAATAGAAGAATTTTGAATCACCTTCCAAAACATAAACTTAGCCATATAAAACACTCTTTCTATAACACACTAAGACACTGGATTGATGACATGGAAAAGCTAAGGTAATTAACGTGACTTTAGCTTCCATGGCAGCTGAGTCATTTTTATTGCTTTTACAACTACATTTTGATGTCAAAGCACATGAGGTTTCTGTATTTACAGTTGTTCTGTTAATGCATTATAATTACAGATGTGATCAAAAAGAGAAGTTTGATTTTTTTGCCTAAATGATACCTTTAATCACTTCTGAATAAGGCATGCCTCCAATTAGAGATATCTCAGAAAATCACACTAAATAGCATTTATTAGAATTATAAATAGAAGCTCTTTATTTCAATGCCATCTCCCTTTAATCTGCTTTCCTAGAGAAGGGCATAGTTTCCTGCACATTATGGCAGAGTAAAATTCTTTGCCTAGAGTTGAGCTTTGAATATCCTCCACCAGAGCAATCACTAAACAATTTTTTTCTCTATTAAAATAAATTCAACAAACTGTTCTGAGTACCCATCAAATACCAAATAGTATTAAAAAATGTGGATTGGGAAGTCTTCAAATCTGTCCACACTAAATTTAGGGTATAATGGAGGTTGCAATTATATTGAGTTAGGCCTTGAAGTAGGATATGACTAGCAGAGAAAGGAGTGTATACTTCATGCACAAGGAGTGGCCTAGGTGACTATGAAGTCTGGGAGGTGGAAAAAGACAACGTTTGGAAATGAAATTAAGTCAAGATGATGTCATAGTGGGTAAAGATGGGCCCTAATTCAAGGACTGTTCTCTTTTTTATAATTTATTTATTTTTATTTGGAAGATAATTGCTTTACAGTATTGTGTTGGTTTCTGCCATACATCATCATGAATCAGTCATGGGTGTACACTGAGACTCAGAAGAAGATGGTCATGTTAAGCCATGGATAGAAGCTGAAGTTACAATACTTTAAGCTGTGGAATGCCAAGAATTGCTAGTGACCACTAGATGTTAGGAAGAAAAGAAGGGTCCTCTCCCAGAGCCTTCAGATAGAGCATGGCCTGCCATCTACCATGAGAATGGGGTGATCCTAAAGTCACTGAGCCCAAAAAGGAAAAGCAAAAGAAATAGGTCTGATTGCAATGAAAAGAATAAAATACTTAGGAATATATCTACCTAAAGAAACTAAAGACCTATATATAGAAAACTATAAAACACTGATGAAAGAAATCAAAGAGGACACTAATAGATGGAGAAATATACCATGTTCATCAATCAGAAGAATCAATATAGTGAAAATGAGTATACTACCCAAAGCAATCTACAGATTCAATGCAATCCCTATCAAGCTACCAGCGGTATTTTTCACAGAGCTAGAACAAATAATTTCACAATTTGTATGGAAATACAAAAAACCTCAAATAGCCAGAGCAATCTTGAGAAAGAAGAATGGAACTGGAGGAATCAACCTGCCTGATTTCACCCTCTACTACAAATCCACAGTCATCAAGACAGTATGGTACTGGCACAAAGACAGAAATATAGATGAATGGAACAAAATAGAAAGCCCAGAGATAAATCCACACACCTATGGATATCTTATCTTCAACAAAGGAGGCAAGAATATACAATGGAGTAAAGACAATCTCTTTAACAAGTGGTGCTGGGAAAACTGGTCAACAACCTGTAAAAGAATGAAACTAGATCACTTTCTAACACCACACACAAAAATAAACTCAAAGTGGATTAAAGATCTAAACGTAAGACCAGAAACTATAAAACTCCTAGAGGAGAACATAGGCAAAACACTCTCCAACATAAATCACAGCAGGATCCCCTATGATCCACCTCCCAGAATACTGGAAATAAAAGCAAAAATAAACAAATGGGATCTAATTAAAATTAAAAGCTTCTGCACAACAAAGGAAACTATAAGCAAGGTGAAAAGACAGCCTTCTGAATGGGAGAAAATAATAGCAAATGAAGCAACTGACAACTAATCTCAAAAATATACAAGTAACTTATGCAGCTCAAGTCCAGAAAAATAAATGACCCAATCAAAAAATGGGCCAAAGAACTAAATAGACATTTCTCCAAAGAAGACGTACGGATGGCTAACAAACACATGAAAAGATGCTCAACATCACTCATTATCAGAGAAATGCAAATGAAAACCACAATGAGGTACCATTTCACACAAGTCAGAATGGCTGCAATCCAAAAGTCTACAAGCAATAAATGCTGGAGAGGGTGTGGAGAAAAGAGAACCCTCTTACACTATTGGTAGAAATGCAAACTAGTACAGCCACTATGGAGAACAGTGTTGAGATTCCTTAAAAAATTGCAAATAGAACTGCCTTATGACCCAGCAATCCCATTGCTGGGCATACACACCAACGAAACCAGAACTGAAAGAGACACATATACCCCAATGTTCATCGCAGCACTGTTTATAATAGCCAGGACATGGAAGCAACCTAGATGTCCATCAGCAGATGAATGGATAAGAAAGCTGTGGTACATATACACAATGGAGTATTACTCAGCCATTGAAAAGAATACATTTGAATCAGTTCTAATGAGGTAGATGAAACTGGAGCCTATTATACAGAGTGAAGTAAGCCAGAAAGAAAAACACCAATGCAGTACATTAACACATATATATGGAATTTAGAAAGATGGTAACTATAACCCTGTATGGGAGACAGCAAAAGAGACACAGATGTATAGAATGGACTTTTGGACTCTGTGGGAGAGGGAGAGGGTGGGATGATTTGGGAGAATGACATTGAAACATGTATACTATCATGTAAGAAATGAATCACCAGTCTATATTCGATACAGGATACAGGATGTTTGGAGCTGGTGCACGGGGATGATCCAGAGAGATGATATGGGGTGGGAGGTGGGAGAGGGGTTCAGGATTGGGAACTCATGTACACCCGTGGCGGATTCATGTCAATATATGGCAAAACCAATACAGTATGGTAAAGTAAAATAAAGTAAAAATAAAATTTTTAAAAAAAAAAAGAAAGAAAGAAATAGGTCTGGTATCAACACCCTTTCCCAGCAGAATGAACTCAGCAGATGAGCAGAGAGTGAAACTATCATGGAGCTTTCTGACTCTAGACAGCGGAGGTACAGGTGACTCTCCCCATGTGGTAAAATGATGCCATCTAGACATGATCTCAGTCTTCCTATTTCTTGTCTTCATTTGTATTGGCTCATGAGCAATAAACAAATGGTTGGCACTGAGATTTGGAAGTTTGCTATGTCACATTATCTCATTTGAAGAAAACAATAACATTGACCTAGTATTTCCTCTTGCTTTTTAGTTGCTTATGCCACACCAGCTTCTTTTTCTCTGACATTCCCAGAAGAAGTGGCTTTATTTGATAGCCAACTTTTGCTTCCCTAGTGGCTCGGATGGTAAAGACTGCCTGCAGTGTAGGAAACCCAGGTTTGATTCCTGATTTAGGAAGATACACTGGAGAAGTGAATGGCTACCCACTCCAGTATTCTTTCCTGGGGAGAATTCCATGGACAGAGGAGCCTGGTGAGCTACAATCCATGGGGTCACAAAAAGTCCAATACAATTGAGCAACTAATACTTTTTTCTCCTTACCCTGTGATTCAACATCCTATTATAGATACTTAATGGTTCATAACCTCTCACTTCCAGACCCTAGGATGAAAACAGTTTTTCCTGAAGCTGTATATCCACATGGCTCATGAGACTATTTCTTGTAAGTTCCACTATTATTTTTCTTTCATAGAAAGGCATTTATCCCAAAGACTAAAATCTTTGGTATAAGTAACCAGAGCAACAACGAAAAAGTGCCAATTCTCTGTGCATCCTCGGTGCCTAGTGTTATGCCCTTCACAGGCAGGAACCCAGCCAATATTTTGTAGGGAAACATTGAATGAGCATGTTTATGCTGTTATTTAAGGCAAAAAATACTTGAAAATATCTAAGGTGTCAATTTAAAAAAAAATTAAAAATAGAGGTTAGAAAGTTTGGCTACTCAAATGGAATGGGTGAAGTCTATGGAATTACCACAGCTTCAGTGGCAAAGGGAGGCATAAGCAGCTAAAAAGCAAGAGGAAATACTAGATCAATGTTATTGTTTTCTATTTTCAGTAGAAATAAATGTCATAGTTAAAAAGTCAAGGCTTAACATCACAGGTAGTAGAACTGAAACCTAGCCCTTGTCCCTGTTATATGAGTTTGGGGGCAAATTTCCTAACCACTCTTTGCTTTCTTATCCTCATTTGTGAACAAGGAATGATAAATAACATTATCAGTCTCATGACTTTTTTTATGAGGATGACATGTTTAATTACCATAGAATATTCAGCACATAAAATAGGCATTAAGTAAATACTAGCTATAATTAACACTGTTATTTATTGCTACGTCCCAGCCTAGATCACATTCCTGTTATCTTTTTTCTCATTAGCACAGCCTTTGTGACACTTAGGCATTCTTTTCACAGCTTATTTTCTTAATCATTCTTTTAGAGCTTTTCATAATCTCTGTTGAAGTCTTTTCAAGGTCCAAGTAACAGAAAACCCAACTCACATTATCTCAAGCCAGAAAGGAGAATCCATCTGCTTATATAAATAATAAGGAGAGATTCTTTTGCCCCCTTTAGCCTCTCTGGTGTCCAGCCTGACTTTAGCTTGCCTTACATTTATTTAAGAGAAACAGAGGTGCTAAAATAATGGCTCAAATTGTGAAACAGTGAAGGCCTGGCTTTCCTGATGGGCAAAATTACTGGGTGGCAACAATGTCTACATGGCTACTCCTCATACAGTGAGACCTGTATTCTTGTAAGAGTTGTATTCAGTTCAGTTCAGTTCAGTTGCTCAGTCTTGTCTGACCCTTTGCAACCCCATGAATCACAGCACGCCAGGCCTCCGTATCCATCACCAACTCCCGGAGTTCACTCAAACTCATGTCCATCGAGTCAGTGATGTATTCAGCATGTTACAAAGTATGTGGAAACAATGGAAAGGATTTTAAAAAAGACCAAAAGAGAAAGATAAAGCAGTGTGAAAGATGTCATAAATAATTAAGAATTAAGATTGGTTTGGAGAAGTAACATTTTGGCTCAGCTTCATAGTAAAATTTGTACAAGATGTAATTTATTACTAAGAGGATGTTGACCAATTATTTGCCAATTCAACAGAGACCAAAACAAATGCTGATAAATAAGTGAAAGAAAAAAAGAGCTCAATTAGAAAATACTATCCCATTTTTGCCTTTAAAAAGATCTGGGCTGATTGCAAAAAGTGAGTGGAATTTCTGACACAGGTAAATAATATTAACTAATGCCATTATCAGTCTCAACACCAGTATTCTTTGGCAGTAAACTGCTATGAACCATAAAGTGAAAGGTGAACAGCCACTGTCCTTTTCCGTGCCATTGAGAAACCTGTGGTCTAGAGGGAGAGCATTACTAGCTATATTTCTATCATCTTTCTCTACTGAGTCTCAGAATATCATATTTTGTAGCTGTGTAATATAGCAACTGGGCTTCCCTGGAGCCTCAGCAGTAAAGAATCCACCTGTTAACATGTCAGATGCAGGTTCAATCCCTGGGTCGGGAAGATCCTCTGGAGAAGGAAATGGCAACCCTCTCCAGTATTCTTGCCTGGGAAATCCCATGGACAGAGGAGCCTGGCAAGCTATAGTCCATGGGGTCTCAAAGAGTGAGACACAACTTAGGGACTAAACAAAAACAACAATGTAGCAACCAATAGGACAGAATTTGTCACTTCAATGCTTGTGACTTGGGGAGCCCCTCTTCCCTATGGGCTTCCCTCACAACTCAGCCAGTAAAGAATCTTCCTGCAACGTAGAAGACATTGGTTCAATTCCTGGGTCAGGAAGATCACCTGGAGAAGGAAATGGCAACCCACTCCAGTATTCTTGCCTGGAGAACCCCATGGACAGAGGAGCCTGGCAGGCTACAGTCCATGGAGTTGCAAGAGTCAGACATGACTTAGTGACTAAACCACCACCACCACCTCCCTGTGGCATGATCAAGAGCCTGGGCTCCAGCTTTTGGTCACCCAGGACTGATTTCTTTCAATGCTTCACCAGGGTCACTTTCTGTGAAGCCTTTCCATAAAGTTTTCTGTAGTGACGAGCTTCTTAACTAGTCACACCACAGCCTTTGGAAGATCTTGGACAAGTTCATGCTTACTCTTATGTGTTATACTCTAAAGGGAATTGCTAAGTCAAATTATATGGACTCTTGAGAATTTTATACATCTCATCACATTGTGTTTCTTATCAGCGCTAAATGAGAGTATCTGTTTTCCCAATTTTCCCCAACATTGTTATAGTTTTTGCTCATCTTAAAGTATTTTCCAATTTCTTTTTCATGAAAAAAACACTTTCTTTTACATTTCTTCAGTGGTTAGTGAGATCAAGTATTTCCATATGTCTATCGGCCATTTTTACTTCTTTTATGACCTGTGTGGAAATGGCAAGTTTGAAAATAGACACAATTCTGGGCTATCAGGTTAAATAGAATTGAATTCAGTGAAATGACAGGCAGCTTACAGTGGAAACAAGACTCACAAATAACCTTTCCTGAAGAATGTAAGAAAACATATTGTTTCTGATTACCTCTAGATCATTTATTTGCTTTTTTTCTCTTGCTAGTGAATGACCTGAATGCAGTATGCCTATCATTGTCAAGGAGTGTTCTTTGTTGTTCTTCTATCAATGATTATTATGTACATATTATACGTATATAGATTTAGGACACTTAAATTCCTATCTAGGGTTTCTGAATAATAGAAGCTGGGGAAATAGACTTAGGTTACTGAAAATTCTTTCAGAAGAAATTCATATAAGCCTCAGAACTCTGTTTGATCCTTGAGGGAAATAAGTTGCAAGATTCACACATGTTGTCTTAATGTAGAATAAAAGTCATATTCAGAGCCCCTTTGTCAGTTCTTCAACTCTAGAAGCTGCATCTCAGAAATCCTTCAAAAAAACATGTGCATTTGTATTGTTTAATTTTAACTTTTCCAAATGTGCTTATTGAATTTTTATCAAAGCAGAAAACTAAGACCAAGAGAGGATTCAAACCCAGGATTCCTGGCACTTAGTCCAGTCTTCTGTCATTACAGTGTGTCCTTTCTAGTATCATTGTTGTTTAGCCAGTAAGTCATGTCCAACTCTTTGAGACCCCATGAACTGCAGCATGACAGGGTTCCCTATCTGTCAGTATCTGAGGTCATAATCACTAGACTTTGATCTAGCAATGGGACATGAGGGATGAGACCACATATAACAAGCATCAAGTTTGTTTTTGAGTTGCTGCACCAAGATTTTCCCAGTTGTGTGCCTGCAAGTAAAATTCTTGTATCTGGCTGGTCCTATTCTAGATTTACCAAAACACAGGCTCAGTGATTGAAACTTAAAGCAGTTCCATTTTTTTAACAAGCTCCCAAAGGTTTTGCTATTGCAAACTCTTCCCTATGATAATTATTGCCTCTCTTCCTTTTCGGGGGAGGCATTAGGGTGGACTCAAATTTGATTTCACCTTCTTAAAGATTTTGTTGTGATATTTATGCACTGACCACTTAAACTCACTTACTAATCTGAGGAGAGTTAGCAAAAGGAAAAAAACTATGTGAGAGTCAGGATGTAGAAACAAATTAACTATTAATGATCCAGAAGGTTTGGATGAATGGTATTCCCCAGTCTCACCAAAAAACAGTATTCCTTATTTAAGAGGGCCTTCACTTAGCTGTTTTGATAAGAGCTAGTCAACTGAAAGACATCTTTGAACAAATGATAAAGAACATGGTGTCTCATGCATAAACAATATGACGTCCTGAGAGACGGGTGGATGGGCTTGGAGCCAGACAGGTCTGGCTGTGAATCTCAGCTCCTCTCCTTATTAGCTTTGTAGCCTTGCTTGAACAATTTAATAATTCTCATCTTCAGTCTCATTATGTACACATTCAGGCTAATACTTATTCTTCTTTATAAATTTGTAAATATTTTTAAAGTTCCTAGTATTTTGTAGATATATTCAATAAGGTCCAAGATAGGAAATGATTAATCAAAAATACAAACAATGACCAGTGCCAAAGAATGTGTCAGAACATGGAGTGGCTGGATTTTATAATTGGTAAATTTGTTTAATATAGGACTATCTGAATATTCTGCTTACGGTTTTATTGACCTGAAAGATTTTTAAAAAGTAGATATCAATTCTTTTTCCTCATCTCAAATAATGTGATAAGAAACAGGAGAAGCATACTTTCAGTGTCCAGTAGTTTTAGTTTTTTGTGTTACTAAAACTTCCTTCCTTTCCCTGGGATAAATAAATCAGTTAATCCAATTTAAAAAGGAAGCCACTAATTCTAATGAATAGGCCCTTGGAGGAGATGAACCAGTAAGAAATATGCTCCCATTTCTGCTGTAACAAGCACAGGAGAATGCAAGGGAAAACCTTGCTTTACATAACAAGAGAAAAAATGAAAATATTCTAAGAAGATTGAGCCCTGGTACTGGATGGAAGACCTGAAGTGCTTGTCCTGTTCATATGAAGCTGTGAACCCCAACTCAACTCCTTGGCTTTCTGAATTTGAAGAAGCAACTAGATAGGCCCATCAGAAGCCCTATTCCTTGTGTTCATGTGGGACTATCAATCAAGGTGCCCACATTCCCCACTTCTGGACGGGGCTTTGTGAAGCAGTCAGCCAGTCCTCTTCACCTCAGTGATTTGCACTGGGGAAGGCATGTCACCCTCAGGCCATGTGAAGTCCTCTTGGAGAGACTCGTAGGCACTTGTAGATGGGGAAAAAATGGAAAGAGTGGCAAACTTTATTTTCTTGGGCTCCAAAGTCACTGTGGACAGTGATTGCAGCCATGAAATTAAAGGGCACTTGCTCCTTGGAAGGAAAGCTATGACAAATCTAGACCATGTTTTAAAAAGCAGAGAAATCACTTTGCTAAAAAATGGTCCATATAGTCAAAGCTATGGTTTTTCCAGTAGTCATGTACTGATGTGACAGTTGGACCATAAAGAAGGCTGAGTGCCAGAGAATTGATGATCTCGAACTGTGGTGCTGGAGATTCTTGAGAGTCCCTTGGAAAAGAAGGAGAACAATACAAACCCAGTCAATCCTAAAGGAAACCAATCCTGAATATCTTTGGAAGGACTGATGCTGAAGCTGAAGTTCAGTACTTTGGCCCCCTGTTCGAAGAGCCAACTCATTGGAAAAGACCCTGATGCTGGAAAAGATTGAGGGCAGGAGAACTGGACTACAGACAATGAGATGGTTGCATGGCATCACCAACTCAATGGATATGAGTTAGAACAAGCTCCGGAAGATGGAGAGGGACAAGGAAGCCTGGCGTGCTGCAGTCCACAGGGTTGCAAAGAGTCAGACATGACTTTTAGCCATTGAAGAACAATAACATACACACTTGAAGAAAGATCTCTTTTATTTTTCTTTCCCTCAAGCTGAGAAAAGAGGGAGGGGCAGGAGGAAGAGTTTATCATTGAGACTGTTTACAAAACCCAGGATTTTTCAGTTACATGGGTCAAGATATTCCTCTCTTGTGACTGAGCTGATTTGACTTGGCCCATATAGAGTCTAATTTCATGGGTCTGAGAGGCTGGGTGAGAAAAAACTGGAAAGGACTGTGTCCTCCCACGTACTTTGATTCTGCCAGCTACCTAGGTAGTCTTCAGCAATGTTTTGCTGTTTTTAAGCCTTTCAAGTAAATGTTCTGAGATGCTGTTATTGCTGCTGCTATTGTCATTCTTGTGTTGATATGAAACAATGAATGTCACGAGTCTGCTTTTTATCTCACTAATTTTGACCTGACCCTGGCAGTTGCTTATCTCCAGGTATAGGTATTCTCCTGATTTTGCACCCTGGGTGAGCTTAGAGCATACAGTCACCTGGAAAGGCCAAAAGCAAGACTGGCTTTCTGAGAAAGAGCCTGCCAGGAAATGCTGTTACAAACATATTGTGTGAGCATCTGGCCTCAGCAGCAGTGAGAAGCTACCAAAAAAACAAAGAAAAAAGAAAAAAACAAGATGGAGAAATGGGTTTACAAGCAACAGTTTGGGATCATGTGGGTCCAGATGACACAGCTTTTACATGTATCCACTGCCTTTAGGATGGAATCCTCAAGAAAGAAGCCTCAACCCATTCATTGAATGGAATGAATTTAGGAATTTGCTGTAAAGCCTGTCTACAATCTGGATGAAATTTGTCTTATTCTAAACTCAAAAAATAATTCACTCTGTAGTTGGACCTCCTCCGCTGAACATACTGTGCAGTTTTTTTGGCTACCAGGCCAAGAGGCAAGCTTCCAGTCCACTTCGCTCCTCCTGCTTCCACCCCCTTTATTCTTGAAACTGCTCCAATCAGAAGTGACCCTGTAGGTCACTGGTATCTAGCCAATATTCCTCAGAGGGATTTGGATTGCAACAAAGAGCAACTTTTGAAATTAGATAGACCTGGGTTTCAATCTTAATTTTCATTCTTCCCTTTCTATTTTCATCATTTAAGGAGTGCATATATGCTAGACACTGTATTAGATACTAGAGATGCAGGGATGAACTAAAAAGAAGTCTCTGCTTTCTTGAAATATAGACAGACATTTCATGAATAAACACTTTAAATAGGTTCTTGGCATCAAGTCATTTTCTCTGCTTGGCCTCAGTTTCCTCATCTGTAATATGGATAGGAAAATGCCCCCCTTGTTTGACTGTTTTGGTTACTGTAGCTTTATAATATAGGTTGCAATCAGAAAGTGAGATGCCTTCACTTTTGTTCTTTCTCAAAATTGCTTTGGCCAGTTGGAGTCTTCTAGTTTCATACACATTTTAAATTGTTCTATTTTTGTGAAAAATGACATTGGAATTACATTTAAACTATAGATCACTTTGGTTAGTATGGATATTTTATAATATTAATTCATCCAATCCATAAACATGAAATATTTTTGTTTGTCTCTTCTTCAGTTTATTTCATGAGCATATTATGGATTTCAGTGTACAGATCTTTCACCTCCTTGGTTAAATTCATTCCTAAGTGTTTCATTCTTTTTGATGTTATTGTAAGTAAGATTGTTTCCTTAACTCCTCATTCTAATAGTTCATTGTTGGGTGTATGGAAATGCAACTGATTTTTGTATACTGAGTTTATATTCTTCAACTTTATTGAAATCATCTATTAGTTCTAACGTTTGTTGGTAGAGTCTTTAGTTTTCTATATGAAATATTATGTCATCTACAAAAAGAGACAATTTTACTTCTTCATTTTTAATTCAGATGTCTTTTATTCTTTTTCTTGACTAATTTCTCTGGCTACAACTTCCTGTGTAATGTTCAATGAAAGTGGTGAGCATGGGCATCTTTGTCTCAGAGGAAAACCTTTCAGCTATTTCATTGTTGAGTGTGATGTCAACTGTGGGCTTGTCACATATGGCTTTTATTATACTGAGGTATGCTTCCTTTACATCCAGTTTATTGAGAGACTTCCCTGGTAGCTCAGAGGTTAAAGCGTCTGTCTACAATGCGGGAGACCTGGGTTCGATCCCTGGGTCAGGAAGATCCCCTGGAGAAGGAAATGGCAATCCACTCCAGTACTATTGCCTGGAAAATCCCATGGAGAGAAGAGCCTGGTAGGCTATAGTCCATGGGGTCGCAAAGAGTTGGACACAACTGAGCGACTTCAATCACTCAATCAATCACTTATCATAAAAGAATGTTGAATTTTGTCCATTTTTCTTACATCTGTTGAGATGATCATATGATCTTTGTTAGTGTGGTACATGAAATTAATTGATTTGAGGTTGTTGAACCATCTTTCTATCCCTGGAATATATCCCACTTGATCATGATGTATAATCCTTTTAATATATCGTGAAACTAGTTTGCTAATATTTTGTTGAGGATTTTTGCATGTATGTTAATCAGGGATTGGCACAATTTTAAACATTGGCACAATTTTCTTTTCTTTTCTTATTGTGTTCTTCTCTGACTTTGGGATCAGGATAATATTGACATTATATAATGAGTTTAGAAGGGTTTCCTCCTCTTCTATTTTTTGGAAGAATATGAAAAGTATTGGTATTATTTATTCTTTAAATCTTGGGTAGAATTCAACAAGGAAGCCTGAAGTTTTAAATTTGATTTGATCCTAGGTTTTTCTTTGTTTAGAGGATTTGATTACTGATTCAGTTTCCTTCCTAGTAATTGGTCTCTTCAGATTTTCTATTTCTTCATGGTTAAGTCATAATGGATTGCATGTTCCTAGAAACATATATTACTTCTAGGTTCTCTCCAGTTTGTTGGTTTATAATTATAATCTGAGCCTTTGTGTGTCTGTGGTATCAGTTATAATATCTCATCTTTCATTTCTAATTTTATATTTGAGTCATCTCTCTTTTTTTCCTGGTAAGTCTAGTTAGCAGTTTGTCTATTTGTTAATTTTCAGACAGCAAGTTTTTAGTTTTATTAATCTTTTCTATTATTTTTAAAATCTCTGTTCCATCTATTCCCACTTTGATCATTGTTATTTTCTTCCTTCTGTTAGCTTTGGTCTTAGTTCTTCTATTTTTAGTTTCTTTAGGTTACAGTTAGGTTGTTTACATTTTTTGGTTGTCATATCTGGTAGGGGAAGAGAGAAAGGTGTTACTTGCATCTAGTTGGTACAGGCCAGGGATGGTGCTAAACATTTTACAATGCACAGGGTGCCTCCTACACACCCCCTCAACACACACTTCCCCCTATACACATGTACAAGAATAAATGATTGGAACAATATGTCATGTCAAGGTTGAGAATATGTGCTGTTAAATGCAGTGGAAATGAAAATCAAGATTATTTCAATTAGACCTGGGACTTCCATGGGGATTCAGAAGTTAAGAGTCCACATCTCCATTGTGGGGGGCATGGGTTTGATCCCTGGTCAGGGAACTAAGATCCCACATGCCATGCAGCACAGTCAAAATAAATGCAACTGGCCAGAATGTTTGTAGCTGAACATGGTTGGGGGCAAGATGGACTAAAAGGGGAGAACTGGCAAGGTCTAAGAGGCAATTGTGCCCTCAGAGATCTTAAAATCTCTTTGAGGAAAGAAGACTCACACATGAAAATAATTTATGGAACAAAATTAAAGACATCTTATACTTGAAGTCAGATGATAATTCTTCCAGATCTGCTGTTGACTTATCATATTGACAATGGGCAAGCCACTTACTCGTCCTCATCTGCTAAACTTAGCATTAACAATGGAATAGATAGTTCTGAAGACAGATCCAACACTAGCATTTCATTTTTAACTATAGTCACTAGTATAGTACACATAGACTTTTGACACTAGTATCACAGGCAAGTTCTTTCACATATTAGGTAGGAGGATTTTGATAGGACTTTGAGCCTCAGTTTTATTGCCTGTAACTGGGGGAAATAATAAATAACTTGGAGCAGAGAACCTGGCCTATAGACGCTATCATATTATGGTACATGGAGCATATTTTCATCTTTTTCATGACTGTGCATTTGGGTGAAGGCATGCTTCCATAGTACTAATCAGGAACAACAACAACAAAAAAGGGTCATGTCCTTTCTGGGGTAAGTGCATACAGTTTCCCAGTAAGCCTCTTGGTGTGCTCCAAACACTATTCTGGCTGTGCATCGTGGGTAAGTCATTTCCCTTCTGAAAACTTGGCCACCCCATCTGAGACATGGAAAAACTATCACCTTAAAAGAACAGTAGTGTATTTCTAATATTTCTACTTAAATCTATTTTCTCTATTTCCTAGTGCCTCTGAAAGTCTTTCAGGATATTCTCACTTCTCCATCTGTAGGTCCAAATAGCAATAATAAATCTTGTCTTCAAGTCAGCTAAGAACTCTCCTTATTGGTACTATTCTAGGAAATAGGTAAAAAGATAATTAAATTTAAACCCTAGTGTTAAAAAAATAAGCTGATTCAGGGATAAAAAATAGAGTTGGAGGGAGTTCCCTGGTGGCTTAGTGGGTAGGATCAGGCCCAATTCAGTCCTTGGTCAGGGAACTGAGACCCAGCAAATCACATAGCATGACAAAAATAAATAAATAAAAAATTGGAGAATACAGTCTCTGTCTCAGTTGAGATAGGGAGTGCAGTTTAGGGAAGAATCGTGTGGAAAGAAAAAAACAAAAGAGTATGGGTGACAGCTATGGTTTTTGTGATGTACTGAAATTTAAAATTCAGTGGAGAAAAAGGAGCTCCAAGATATATTAGTCTGGAATAGGAATGGAAGTTTTTCTCAACAACTTCTTCAGTTTTTAGCAGAATGCAATAAAGCTTTAATTAGAAATTTTAAATCTCAAAGTAAAGGAATTTAGGAGGGATCAAAGAAAAGACTGAGTTTCTTGTCCAGATGGATGCAGGACAAATGAGACAGAGTATATGCGTAAAAGTTCCAGACAGTTAGGACTATGAAGAAATAAGTCTTTGAGGCATTCTGGAAATTATAAAAAGGAGCCTATATCTTCAGAGGCCAGAAATTGGCGTTTAAGTCAGGTTTACTTAGATTTGTTAGGAAGGAGACCCACCTGACTAAAAGCCCTACATAAGTCATTCAGTTCAGTTCAGTTGCTCAGTCGTGTCCAAATCTTTGTGACCCCATGAACCGCAGCAGGCCAGGCCTCCCTGTCCATCACCAACTCCCAGAGTTCACCCAAACCCATGTCCATTGAGTCGGTGATGCCAGCCAACTATCTCATCCTCTGTTATCCCCTTCTCCTCCTGCCCTCCATATTTCCCAGCATCAAGGTCTTTTCAAATGAATCAGTTCTTCACATCAGGTGGCCAAAGTATTGGAGTTTCAGCTTCAACATCAGTCCTTCCAATGAACACCCAGGACTGATCTCCTTCAGGATGGACTGGTTGGATCTCCTTGCAGTCCAAAGGACTCTCAGGAGTCTTCTCCAACATCACAGTTCAAAAGCATCAATTCTTCAGCACTCAGCTTTCTTTGGAGTCCAACTTTTGCATCCATACATGACTACTGGAAAAACCATAGCCTTGACTAATAATTTCAGACCTAGATAGAGTGTTTGGATATATTACTGTTGAAAAAATTGGTACTACAAGAGATAAACTAGATATTGGAGACATATTTTTGTGTAAAGAAAGAAGTCTCAATTAAACTTTAACATGAAAAATATGTATGAAATACCAGTGCTCTGGAGAAACATATGTTTTACTCACATAAATGTAGGAGGAAAAAAAATCTGTTGCTTTCTCCATTTATCACCCATTAGGTCACATTTCTTTTTAAACTTCCAGTTCCATAGGGGTACTGCTGATAGTAAGCTTGCACATTAAATCCATATCTTATTAAATTGTGGCACAAATAATAAAGCTGTAATACAAATTCTTTATCAGTAAAATGTACTTGATGTGTATATGGCTGAAAAAGTTTCAATTATCACAGATACAGTTTCAGAAGCTCTGAATATTGATTTGCTTATGAATAAAAAAATAGAGAAAAGTATTTTTAAGTAAAATATTCACATGTAAAAACTAATAATTGTTAAAAATTATCTACTAGAGCTCCTCAGTTGATTTGTCAGTCAGTTCAGTCACTCAATCAGTTCAGTCACTCAGTCAAGTCCAACTGTGTGACCTCATGGACTGTAGCAAACCAGGCTTCCCTGTCCATCACCAACTCCTGGAGCTTGCTCAAACTCATGTCCATTGAGTTGGTGATGCCATCCAACCATCTCATCCTCTGTCATCCCCTTCTCTTCCTGCCTTCAATCTTCCCCAGCATCAGGGTCCTTTCCAATGAGTCACTTCTTCGCAGCAGGTGGCCAGAGTATTGGAACTTCAGATTCAGCATCAGTCCTTCCAATTAATATTCAGAACTGATTTCCTTTAGGATGGACTAGTTGGATCTCCTTGCAGTCCAAGGGACTCTCACGTCTTCTCCAACACCACAGTTCAAAAGCATCAGTTCTTCGGCACTCAGCTTTCTTTATGGTCCAATTCTCATATCTATACATGACTACTGGAAAAAAACATAGCTTTGATCAGATGGACCTTTGTCAGCAAAGTAATGTCTCTGCTTTTTATTACATGGTCTAGATTTGAGATAGTTTTTCTTCCAAGCAGCAAGCATCTTTTAATTTCATGGCTTCAATCACCATTTGAAGTGATTTTGGAGCCCAAGAAAACAAAGTCTGTCACTGTTTCCATTGATTCCCCATGTATTTGCCATGAAGTGATAGGACCAGATGTCATGATCTTAGTTTTTTGAATATTGAGTTGTAAGCCAGCTTTTTCACTCTTTTCTTTCACTTTCTGCCATAAAAGATGGTGTCATCTGCATATCTGAGGTTATTGATTCCCCCTGCAATCTTGATTCCAGTTTGTGCTTCATTCAATCCAGCATTTCACATGATGTACTCTGCATATAAGTTAAATAAGCAAGGTGACAATATACAAACTTGACGTACTCCATTCCAATTTGGAAACAATCCATTGTTCCTTGTCTGTTCTTAAAGAGAGAGGGTAATTCTAGTTTTTTTTTTAATATATTTTTCTAACATCTCATGTTAAAATAAATGGATTTATTTTTTTAAAACCTAAAATAAAAGTTGTACTAAATAATTGTGTAGAAATCCAAAATTATTAAGCAAGTGATTATTTCTTTGCAAAATGATTCTTCATTTTCAACACACAATATGTTAGTTAAATAAGTATCCCTAGTATACTCTTTTAAGTGTGCAGTTCAGTAGCAATAATTACATTCACATTGTTGTGCCCCTAATCTCCAGGGCACTTTTCATCTGGCAAAACTGAACCCTAATTGTTCCATGTCCAGTTCTAACTGTTGCTTCCAGACCTGCATTCAGATTTCTCAGGAGACAGGTAAGGTGGTCTGGTATTCCCATCTCTTGAAGAATTTTCCACATTTTGTTGTGATCCACACAGTCAAAGGCTTTGGTATAGTCAATAAAGCAGAAGATGTTTTTCTGGAACTCTCTTGCTTTTTCTATGATCCAACAGATGTTGGCAATTTGATATCTGCTTCCTCTGCCTTTTCTAAATCCAGCTTGAACATCTGGAAGTTCTCAGTTCATATACTGTTGAAACCTAAGCTTGGAGAATTTTGAACATTACCTTGCTAGCATGTGAGATGAGTGCATCTATGCAGTAGTTTGAACATTCTTTGGCATTGCATTGGCATCCTTTCTTTGGGATTGGAATGAAAACTGACCTTTTCCAGTCCTGTGGCCACTGCTGAGTTTTCCAAATTTATTGGCATATTGACTGCCACACTTTCACAATATCATCTTTTAGAATTTGAAATAGCTCAACTGGAATTCCGTCACCTCCACTAGCTTTGTTCATAGTGATGCTTCCTAAGGCCCACTTGACTTCCCATTCCAGGATGTCTGGCTCTAGGTGAGTGATCACATCATCATAGTTATCTGGGTCATTAAGATCTTTTTTGTATAATTCTTCTGTGTATTCTTGCCATTTCTTCATATCTTCTGCTTCTGTTAGGTCCATACCATTTCTATCCATTATTGAGCCCATCTTTGCATGAAATGCTCCCTTGGTATCCCTAGTTTTCTTGAAGAGATCTCTAGTCTTTCCCATTCTATTGTTTTCCTCTATTTCTTTGCACTGATCACTGAGGAAGGCTTTCTTATCTTTCCTTGCTATTCTTTGGAACTCTGCATTCAGATGGGTATACCTTTCCTTTGCTTCTTTGCCTTTAGTTTCTCTTATTTTCTGAGCTATTTGTAAGGCCTCCTCAGACAACTATTTTGCTTTTTGCATTTCTTTTTCTTGGGGATGGTCTTGATCACTGCCTCCTGTACAATGTTGCAAAGCTCCGTTCATAGTTCTTCAGGCATTCTATCAGATCTAATCCCTTGAACCTATTTGTCACTTCCACTGTACAATCATAAGGGATTTGATTTAGGTCATACCTGAATGATCTAGTGGTTTCCCTAATTTCTTCTATTTAAGTCTGAATTTTGCCTAAGTTGATTAGCATATAACATCTCGATTTATTTCCTGGATTTTTTGTTACATGTACATACTATTCACTGACAACATGTGTCGTGTTGAATACTATGACATTAATGCACTGTCCCCTCTGTGAGATTTTAAGGAGCTAAATAAAATAGTTACAAGTTTAGGTTTCCTAGGAGACCCTCTGAAAATCCTCCAGGTCCCACCTGAGATAAAATCCTCCAGGTCCCACCTTAGTTTGCACAGAACATAGCTCAATTAACATAGAAAAGTTTTTCCTCCACTCAAGAATTCTTAGGAAAAAGTGGCTATAGAGAACTTAGCTTGATTACCCTATCAAACAGAGAAATCAATCTTTTTTTTTCTTTTTTGATAATCACTGGGGAAACTAAACCACCATCATATTAATGTCTTCTCCGAGGACCTCAGAAATATTTTTACAGGAAGACATAGAGGAATCAAGTTTCTTTTCCCCATATGCTACTTAATCCATTAAGCATTTCTCCCCTGCTCATGTTTGGTGCCCCATTCACCTCATTTCATGTTGGCCGAAGGAGAAGGGGGTTGCAGAGGATGAGATGGTTAGATAGCATCACCGAGTCAATGGACATGAGTCTGAGCAAAATCCGGGAGATACTGAAGGACAGGGAAACCTGGTGTGCTGTAATCCATGGGGTCGCAAAGGGTAGGACATGACAAAGCAACTGAACTCCAACAACAAATGTTAGATATCGATTTCAGGGAGACTAGATTTCATGAAATTATTTCATGAAGGATTAAGCTGAGATCTTCTCCCTCAGGATTCCAAAAACTGTCTCAGGAGCCTAGAGAAGTGTGGGACAAATTCCAGGTCAAATTGAGTTGTTATAAAAGGTTTTGCCTGTAGCCTTAAAAAGATTATCTCATTTTAACATTCTAGCAAATCTTTATTGTGTCATCATCAGTGACATTTTCCATTATTTATGCCATTTTGTGAAGTTGCATTTATTTTTTAAAGCTGTATTGAAATATAATTCAATTACTCTAAAATTCACACTTTTAAAGTGTACGACTTAGAGATTTTTGCAAATTCAGAATTGAACAACAACCATCACCACTATCTAATCTTAAAACATTTTTATAAATAGGGAGCTAACTATCCGTAAACCTTTTTTTATTTATCGTTTTCCTGATTTTTTTTTTCTTTACGGTATTATACCTTAGGAAATTGCCTGTGTAGTTTTTCTTCTTTTTAAATGATGACTACATGATGGTATTTTTCACATAAATAACAGTCACTTAGGTGGCAAAAGCATTATGGAAAAATTTAAAGGCTCAAGAAAAAGGGAAGTTTGTATTTTAAAAAACAGTAATCTGTATGGCAAAATTTACAAATTGTAGACTTTCATAAATGAAGAGATGTTTTATGTCAAAAAATGAAGTTCATGGCCTATATGAATATAAACACTGATAAAATGAAATTTATATGATAAAAATTTTATAAAATTTTAAAAAAATAAAAAAAATAAAACATTTTTATAAACTTCCTCCTCCAAAAAAAAAAAAAAAAAAGTCCCTGGAAACAATAGCCTACCCCATTACACCATTCCTCCATTTTGGTATTGAGACCCTTTTGGTTTTTTAATCTCTCTACCTGAGAACTGTCTAATTTTGCATGAGAAACTACAACAGCCATTAATGTTCCTTCTATTTGTGATTTAGGAACAGTGGTTCCATCTTAATGGCTGCCCCAATGCACACTGTTAAGATACTGTGTATTCTCTTAATAAGTAGTGGATATGCCAGAAGATCTCCTTATACTTATTAAGGAAAATAAGCATTCGAGCAAAAGCAGTCACACTATGTGAACTGAATACCTTCCTGGGGTCATAGTTGCTTGGGTTAAGAGTGTAGGGTCTGTTTTGAGATAGTTTCTTTCATTCTAACTTGCAGTGGTTGCTGATGCCAAGGAAAAGTTCTGCTCTACTCAAGTATTGATTTCAAAAGAAATTTTTTAAGTTAGTTTAAGAATGCTATCCCCCCCACCCGGCCAAGTTAATATCTTGACTAAGATCGTACCAGTAAAAGGAAACTCAAAGAATTATCTCATTTAACTTTCTGTCTTCTAAAAGGGGAATTTTTAAGCTTTGTCCATCACAACAAATAAATATAAATACCCTGGTAGCTCAGTCAGTAAAGAATCTGCCTGCAGTGTAGGAGACCTGGGTTTGATCCCTGGGCCAGGAAGATCCTCTGGAGAAAGAAATGTCAACCCACTCCAGTATTTTTGCCTGGAAAATCCTATTGACAGAGGAGCCTGGCGGGCTATGTCCATGGTGTCACAAGACATGACTTAGTGACTAAACCACCATCAAAATCTTGAAATCTTGTAGAGTCCTTTCAACAAACTCTCTAACTCTCTTTTTTATTTTCTTTCATTTTCACTGGCTTATACACTTGCTCTCCACCATCTTATTCAAAGTTACTTTGGTTAGAAGTAATAGAAACCTATTTAAACTAACTCACATGTAAATAGTTTCTCTTTCTGTATTTCTGTCTCCTTCTTGTCTCTCTCCACCTCACATTATCTGCTGTTTTATGAACATAATTTAAAAGGACTACCCCATAGCTGCCAAATTTAAATATCCTCTGAGTTCGGATACTAAAAGAATCTAAACGATATCTTTGAATACTAATTCTGAACTCTTTCAAGATAGAGAACATGATGGCCCAGCTTGCTCTGGTTTTCTCTCCTGACCCAGACAGATTTGGTCAGAGGATCAGAACAAGCAGTTGTCAGAGAGAATGGGGTTGAGTTGTTGACCCAAAAGCTCATTCTTAGCTTTATTCTTCAGAATGGTAGTCCAAACTTTATTTCTCTAAACAATTTCAAAAAATCAGTCCCATCAGTCTCAATCCTTTCAAGTACATAAGAGTGTGGGCTTCTGAAAAAAAAAAAAAAAAAAGTGGTGGGATGGGAAAGAGTTGTGAGTAGTTTTTTAAGGATTTTTTTGGTGGGGGGAGGGTGGTGGAGTAGGGGAACGTTTCAAGAGCCTGCAGATTGTGATGAAGCTTATCCCAAGGCAATTGACTGAGGTCTGCTATCTCATAGAATTACTGATGGACACAAATTCAGCTCCATCCACTTCGGTAGATGGGCAGTTCACAAAAAAAGTCACTGCTATTAGTGTCTTTCAGAGAAGTGTCCAAATAATGTAATATCATTTCACAGTTATTAGCCTTTTCTAAGTTATTGCACTTTGCTCAGTCCTGGCAAGAAGCCCGTGTCCTGGAGCAGAACTCAACTTTTAAACACTGTAGTGATTGTCCTATTTTAAATAATGGATTTGCCAATAAAGACAAAGGGATTTTATGACCCTTAAAGAATCATTCACTTATCTATTTTAAATGTTAAGGGTTTAATGCTCTGGGTTGATTAAATCAATGTCAGGGCAGTGATTTCCCTGCAGGTGTCAGAAGAAATAGTGAAGCTACATTTTAGTCTTTTGAGCTCTATTGTTTATGAATCTCCAAAAATCCAAAAGAAAAATTTCAGTATAATAGAAGAGTATCACTGTGGAAATTACTTGAGGGGAGAGAGGATATGTTTGTGAAGCATGGAGGGAACCCATAATGTACAGTAAAAGGATAACATCTGTTATTCTAAAATCTTCTTGTGTCTTCTAATGATGTTAGGTCTCTTGTCAAGGGCCTAACTCATCTAACCCTAGATATAATTAGATCTAATTTTTAGATATAATTAGATCTAAGCCTAATTAGATCTAATTATATCTGAGTAATATTGGGAAAAGTCACTAACCCTTCCCTACTCTTTATTCTTGACTCTCAAAGGCTATTTGGCTATACAGAGGTATAGTGGATACTATAGGCAGAATACTGGAGTGGGTAGCCTTTCCCTTCTCCAGGGGATCTTCCCAATCCAGGGATTGAACACAGGTCTCCTGCATTGCAGGCAGATTCTTTACCAGCTGAGCCACCAGGAAAGCCCATACAGAGGTACCAAATATTAAAAATCATATTGATATCTTTCAAGAAAGGCATGGTGAGCACCTAGAGATGGCAATCTTACTTCTTGTAAAAAATGTATCATCATAATCTAGAAAAGTCAGCCTAAGATACCTCTGATTCACAGCCTCTATCTACAGCTGACTGAGCACTGAGGTCCACCCTTGAACTAACCTGAGTCCATTACATGCTTTCTCTTGGGAAAGGGGAATTAACAACACAGGGATGGATGCAGTTCCTCTAGGACAGCCATAATGGAAAGTCACATTGATCGCAAGGGTTTTTGGCAGTGCCTTCAGGGATAGCTATGTCCATGTGGATGAGTGGACAGAAAAATTGTCTTCTTAGAGGAAAGAAATAAGCAGATGTCTAACAGGGGTCCCCAACCTCCTGTTAGATCTAACGCCTGATGAGCTGAGGTGCAGCTGATGTAATAATAGGAATAAAGTGAACAGTAAATGTAATTGCTTGAATCATCCCCAAACCATCCCTCCTACCAGAGTCTGTGGAAAAATTGACTTCCACAAATTTGGTCCCTGGAGCCAAAACCAAACTTTTTGGTCTAGAAGATATGCAAATTGAAGGAAAGGAAAAAAGGGAGAGAAAATTCCTGGGTTCTTGACAGCTGTCCTCATGAGATGTGCATGTCTGTCTCTGCTCAGTCACTTCAGTTGTATCTGACTCTATGCCACCCTATGGACTGTAGCCTGCCAGGCTCCTCTGTCAGTGGGATTCTCCAAGCAAGCATACTGGAGTGGGTTGCCATGCCCTCCTCCAGGGGATCTTACTGACCCAGGGATTGAACTTGTGTCTTCTGCATTGCAGGCAAATTCCTTACTGCTGAGCTATTGGGGAAGCCCCACCTTAAATTTTCTGAGATACCCAGGATCATTACAGTAGAGCTCACTATATTAAGTTAGCATGAGTCAGTTTCTAGTTCTCACTACTGTTAGCTTGAACACTCTTATCTCTACGTCTTGATTGAGACACGTGTTAACTGGAGTGTCATTAGAACAAAAGGAGAACAAAGATGTACTACTACCGGCCAAATCAAGTCCCACCATTTAGAATAACTACAAACAGAACTGGTAATCTGAGTCAAAGGATTTTCAGCGATACTGCGAAATTTAACCTTCATGCCATTCTAAGTAAAACTCATTTTGCAGATAAGGAAAAGGAAGCTCAGAAAGGTTAAATAACTTCTCCAAAATTGCATAAATTATATGTGACAGAAACACAGCTTGACTGAAGTCTTCTTTCACAATCCTGCATTTTCCATGGCATATTATCCCCAGGTAAATTCAGTAACCAAATGCCAGTTGCAGAAAAGGAATTCCTGCTATCTTATTAGCTATAAGTGTTAACCAAGGCCTCCAGCAATCTCCTAATTGTTCCCAGCTGAACCAGTCACTAGCCTAGATGGATCCAGGTGGTTACTTGTTCTCTCTGTCTCAATCCTCAGCTGTAAAACACAGGCAAGATGGCTGTGAAGATGAGAGATGAGTAAAAAGGGCCCAGTGCTGTATTTGAAATGTGCCCAGTATACTCGCATTACTGTGGAGAACAGCTTTTTCCCAGTAAATGGAGCAAAGGGGAGGTGTATCCAATAGCAGCTGCCTTCTGCTTTCAACCCTGAAATGCCTTGCGGTAGCAAGACCAGGTGAGTGCTTACAGACTTCGGAAAAATCTGCCTTTCTACCTAATGAGTGGGTTTTATGCCTCCCCAAACTCAGCAATTATTTATCTTACCTTAGAGGTCTTATCTTAGTAGTGTTTCTTTTTGAGTCCTGGCTGATGAATGACATAGATTCCCAGTTTCTGCTTTGGCTTATCGTACATGGCTTGGCGTTTGTGTGAGTCCCTGTCCCAGATGAATTTTTGTCCTGAAAGACCAACCAGGACTCTAATCTGACCTGTCCAAATTCTTCACTGGGTAATTTTACTGACTTGGCTTTTTGAAAGTCACTTTCATGTGCATATTTCATGTTCCTACTCCATTATTACCTTTCTTGAAGCACCTTCTAATCTTTATTTTACTTTGTGAAGTCATATTCTGATCACTTTCAATCTCACCCAAGCCATGTAGGTATCATAGATATTTGTCTTGACATTTTTAGACATTTTCCCTTTTATCTCCCCTAAATACTGTTATGAGCAAATTTATACCAGGAAAGCATTTCAAACCTGCCTCTTGTTTAGTCTTTTTTTTCTTCCTCTTCCTTTCTACAAATTGCTTTGTCGTTTTTGTTTTCTTTCTTTTTTTTGCAGCAGAAACTATTCCCAATTTGTCAGTCACCTTCATTTAATTTCTTATGTCTCTCACTGTAAAACATTTGAAGTACTTTGTGTAAGAAACCCTAGATAAGTTGAAGAGCGTGACCATCAGGGCACCACAGCGTTTGGCTGAGGCATGTGCATGTGGGAAGGTTCTCAGTCTCTTCAAATCTTGTTTATTTCCCCAAACCCTGTGAAGTAACTAATGAACATCAAGGAAGAGTCAGTAAAATCTACTTAATGTAATCTCTTGATTTCTTATTAAGGTTGCATTATCCCCTCCCAAGAAGAAAAAAGTAGGGTTGTAGTGTCATATTTTTGGAAAAATAAATCAGAGATTTCCAGAGTTTTGTTCTGAAAGCAATAGCAAGATCTACTCAGTTCTCATCTCTGCTGCCTCTTGCCAACACAGTGGACCTGAGAAAAGCTTCCCACTGGTTGAGTTTGCATTAGAAATGCCAGTTACTTGGACCTTGAGCCCAACTTGGGAACAAATCTCAGATGTCTTTTTAAAAAAGGAATTAAATGTCAACTTGTATTAAGTCTTTGTGTGAGTCTTAACCTTGATGTTAAAGGTCATACTTCACTTGTTTGGGGAGAAAAACATGCCATTGAAGACATCTTTATAAAAAAAGCCAAGCTGAGAGCCTGTACTAGAATGCAGAGGTCGGTGTATGAGGGACTGAAGATCTGTCTTTGGTGACTGAGTAGAACATAAATTATTTAGATTTTTTAGATTTGTTTCTTTTGTCTTTCGGCCACCATGGTCAGGGCCAAAGGAAAAAAGGGGGCAGTATGTATACATCTGGAAAAATGTGGCAGGTCAAGGTAGAGAGAGGTCTAGTTCTGTACCCTTTCGACTGGGGTCAGTGGACCCCGGGATCAGTGATATTTAATAACCAATCAGAAAAGTTGAAGGTTCCCATTTCTGCATTTAAATTCCTACATATTATATATGGGTCTTTAGTGACGTTTCATTAATCACCGTATCCTGGTTTCAGCCATGCTTATGGGCAAAGGATGCTTGGGTGAAATGAAACATATTGGAGGTGGGGGGTCCAGCATGCAGAGAGAGGCAGCCCCCAGGGGAGGAGAGCACAGAGCCATGGGACACAGGAGACAGGATGGATTTGAACAGCATGTATTATCATTCCTAGAGGATTTGTAGAACTGCTTGCAAGGAACTTGGGAGAAAAACTGCTAGATTTTCTATAGCTATATAGGATGGGGTCAGACTGTTAGCCAACGCTTGAAAAATATACTTGATGCTGGAGACACGAGAGCTTTTAGATTGTACTCACTAAGTCCTTTTTAATTGTACGGCAGTGGGTTTCTTTAGCCGATATGACTCTATAGAGATCTGATATATGGAGATATATTACTCTTCCTTCTTTACTCTCTTGATAATTCTGCATATCTGCTGTACTTTCCTTGCAGTCTCACCTATAACAGGATCTTTATCTGGGTTTCCACTGTACATGTTTGGATTCGCAATTCAGCCAGGTAGATCCCTCAAGGAGAAGTCCAAAGGAGAGACACAGAAGAGGTAGAAAAAAATAAAGGAAAGTAAAGGAGGAGAGAGATGGAGGATGGGAAGATGAAGCAAAGTAGTAGGTTAAACTGTTGCTGAGGCTGGTTTATGCAGCACTGAACACTCTGAGCATCTCTGGAGTTGAGACAAGCCATTAGCATCATCTAATTTAATTCACTGTAACCAACTGTCACGTGACAGTGATGTGGTCTTAAGAGACAACCTTTCTGTTGGGCTGTTTCATTATTCAGAAACCAGCGGGGACTGATTCAAAATGTCACTCCAAAGAGTCATGTCACTCTTAGATAAAGGACACACACACAGATGGATATGGTGACATGTGCCTTTACTTTCCATGTCTAAGCAGAGTCACTGGGTCATGCACAGCCACTTCATCCCAACTCCACTGCTCCACCATCTAACAATTAGCTAACATGTACTGAGCACTTACTAAACTCCCAGCCTTGGGCTCCCTGCTTCACCTATGTCACTTCATCCCACCTACAACCACTGAGGGAGGGTGTGCTATAATTATTCATATTTTAAATGAGAAAATCAAGGTTTAGAGAGATTCTGAAACTTGTTCATTGTCCCAAATCATGTGTTAAGGAATGAAGACTCACAGCCAACCTGTACTGCTAACCCTGAGCTCCACGCTGTCTTCCTCCTGCCATGTTTTCTGATTCCCCAGCTACAGTGACCTCTTACCTTCCTCTTCCTCTTAATTCCCTTGCATGTGCTTTGCTCACCTCAGCTGGGCTCTAATTTTTCAGATTGCTGCCTGAGTGCCTGAAGCAGGGCACATTTTGCACATCTGAACTTCATCCTGCTGATTGATACAGGGTTGGCCAAAAGGATCATTTAAGTTTTTCCATATGATCTTACGGAACCATTTGGCCAACCCATTATTTTCTCTCCAAAGAGTTTCTGGGTGCCATCAGCAGGCGTCTGCCTACCTTCCATCTCTCATCAGTGTTGATGTGCTCAGGGAAGGAAAAAACTTCATTAATAGGTTCAAAATCTGGAAATCTAAGGATGTTGTCAGAACTCTTCCCTGATACGGTGGTTCTTCAGATGGAGCAGTTTATTTAAATCCTTTGGGCATCTATTTCTTCATCCATAAAATGAAGCAGACATATTGCCTACCACAGTAAACTACCCTGTGGAACCAAGGAGATGGAGCAAGAAAAGTTGTTTGTAGACTTATGCCTGACCTAAAAGTGTATGCTCTAGAAATTTTAGCTGTTATTATTATTAATTACAGAAGGTTTTTAATCTCCATTTAGCAGAAGAAGAAACTAATATCCAGAAATGAGGTTTCTTGCCTCAAATGGTACAGTCTCTTGGGCAGAAATAAAGGCTTTCATTCACTAAGCATTCCCTGCACATCTACTGTGTGTCAGGCTCTCGGGTATATGCTAGGGATACTCAGATTAATATGAACTTATATTGCATTTGCTTTTTCTAGTGTGGCACATTTTTCTAAGTGTGCATGAATACTCTCAAAGGGGAAAATGCTGAGGATCCTAGAGAAGAGTTGTCATCTCAAGGTCAAATGGTAGATGCTGTAGACAGTGTGTACAGAGTACTAACTCAGACACCCTAACGCCTAAGCTGCTACCCATTTCATCCCACTAAGCTGCCTTCAGCTGAATGTAATTAGGAAAGTATATCTTTGGAAAATGAATACCCCTTATACAATGTATTCTAACATCAACTATAAATTATTCTCTCCATCAGTGCAGGAAATTGGGTGTTGACTGTGTTTAAGTTACAAACAAGAATTGATTTAAATTCTACTTGAGAATATCATTTAGGCCTCCCTTAAAAATAAGTCTTAGGCCGAGAGTTTAGAAAACTTGGTTATCGTTTAGTTTTCTCCTAGTTACATTGCTGCCTGAGCTGAATGAACAGGTTTTTATTTTTATTTTTTCCAGGTACAAGTGGGATGTATGTGCATGTGGAGAGGGGCTGGTTGGGAAGGTGCATGTTAAGTCGCTTCAGTCGTGTCTGACTCTTTGAGACCCTATGGGCCCTCACCCACTTGGCTCCTCTGTCCATGGGAGTCTCCAGGCAAGAAGACTGGAGTAGGTTGCTGTGCCCTCCTCCAGGATATCTTCCTGACCCAGGGATCAAACCGGCGTCTCTTATGTCTCCTTCGTCAGCAGGCGGGTTCTTTACCACTAGCGCCACCTGGGAAGCCAGGTTGGAGAGATAGGGAGTGGAAATTAAGCCAGGATGTTTATACACTGCCTTTCCTGCTAGCATTGTCTTTATACTTTATGATTTTATTTTATTCTTAGTTCTTTGAGATATCACCACTTAATAGGGAATTTTCATACCCAAGGAACACAAGAGGACTCATCCATATCCACCGGGAATGTACTGCTTCTTAGGCTGCCCAGGTGTTACACATGGGGTCCCAGCTCTGAGGAAAGGGGCAGAATGAGCGGCTTCAGGAGTAAGTCAGCAGGGAGGGGCCTTTCTGTCTCTTGTCACCCTTCCTCTTCTGGCTCTGCGGCTCTCGTCCTGGTGGGACTTGACATGAGACGACAAGCAGAGAGAGAGTTGAGAAAGATGACCCTGGGTAACGTGAGGTTGAAAGAGAAAGGAGAATTGGAAAGGTGACAGTTCGCTATCTCAGCGGTGAGAGAGCCACAGTAATACTAAGAGTGGCTCCCACACTGAGTGCCTACCCTCTGCCAAGCATTGTTCAGAAGTTATTTCTCATACTTGCAACAAGTGAAGTGTGATATCTGCATTTTAGTGATGAGGAACTGGAGATTCAGAGAGGTTAAGTAAGTTACCCAAGATTAAACAGTATATGTCAGGGCTTAGATTTAAATTCATATCTGTCTCTAAAATCTATACAATTCATACATGCTATGCTGGGAAATGTTATGAAAGGATATAGAAAGTCGATATTTTTATCAGTTACTGCCTGTATTCGAAACTCAAAAATAAACTTATTTCCTCCTCTGTAAAACAAAGAGATTTAGGTTCCATCTAGAAGCATAATTTTAGACAAACCGAAGCTTAACACCCTTTGACATCTGCCTTGGCAAAGAACACATTATAATGTTCCAAAAGAAACCTCATCTAATTCTCAGTAAATAAAATCTTTGGATAAACAGAATAAATAAGATAAGCACAAGAGCCATGCAAGATTCTGCAAGTGCAGATAAATAACTATAAGTAGAAGAGTAAATTTCAGTTTCTTGAGATTTATGAAGCCTAAGAACTAAAATAGAGATAGATCTTTGGATGTCGTGGCCTGACAATAAATCACAGAGAGGAATGGCTGGGAGAGATTTTTTTAAGGTCATTATTCTAATGCATCTACTTCACCTTCATGTCCCCAAGTCATCTTCCAGGCTCAGCTTAAACATGGTCAGCAATGTGGAACACACCATTTATGGAGAATTCTTGCATTGAGCTCAACTCACTGCCATGATAAATCATAGACAATAGAGTGCCTAAATAATTCATTTTAGTTGAGCAGTGTTATTCATTTGGCAACATTTCTGGACTCCTAACAAACTGAAATAAAGAGGAGAAAAGTCTCAAACATCTCAGTGGAATGTTTTCAAGATAATGTATAATCAGAATAATTAATGCAAGTGCAAATGTGATATTAGTTTCTATATACATTAACCTTGTAAAATGAATCGTAATTGTAATGTCAAAGCTTGGCATCAAAAGAAAGGGACAAAAAGTCTCTTGACAATTTTTTTTTTCCAATAGGATCTAGGCTAGTGTTTCCATAAGATTTAGAATCAAAAGTATTTTTTAGGCTCTAGCTTTTTCATAAAAAAAAGCCACCTTTTCTTGGATGTATTGGTTTGGCAGAAAGAGTGCATTCAGTTCAGTTCAGTCACTCAGTCGTGTCCGACTCTTTGCAACCCCATGAATCTCAGCACGCCAGGCCTCCCTGTCCATCACCATCTCCGGGAGTTCACTCAGACTCACATCCATTGAGTCCGTGATGCCATCCAGCCATCTCATCCTCTGTCGTCCCCTTCTCCTCCTGCCCCCAATCTCTCCCAGCATCAGAGTCTTTTCCAATGAGTCAACTCTTCGCATGAGGTGTCCAAAGTACTGGAGCTTCACCTTTAGCATCATTCCTTCCAAAGAAATCCCAGGGTTGATCTCCTTCAGAATGGACTGGTTGGATCTCCTTGCAGTCCAAGGGACTCTCAAGAGTCTTCTCCAACACCACAGTTCAAAAGCATCAATTCTTCGGTGCTCAGCCTTCTTCACAGTCCAACTCTCACATCCGTACATGACCACAGGAAGAACCATACATAGCCTTGACTAGACGGACCTTGGTTGGCAAAGTAGCGTCTCTGCTTTTGAATATACTATCTAGGTTGGTCATAACTTTTCTTCCAAGGAGTAAGCATCTTTTAATTTCATGACTGCAGTCACCATCTGCAGTGATTTTGGAGCCCCCAAAAATAAAGTCTGACACTGTTTCCACTGTTTCCCCATCTATTTCCCAAGAAGTGATGGGACTGGATGCCATGATCTTCATTTTCTGAATATTGAGCTTTAAGTCAACTTTTTCACTCTCCACTTTCACTTTCATCAAGAGGCTTTTTAGCTCCTCTTCACTTTCTGCCATAAGGGTGATATCATCTGCATATCTGAGGTTATTGATATTTCTCCTGGCAATCTTGATTCCAGCTTGTGTTCTTCCATCCAGCATTTCTCATGATGTACTCTGCATAGAAGTTAAATAAGCAGGGTGACAATATACAGCCTTGACATACTCCTTTTCCTATTTGGAACCAGTCTGTTGTTCCATGTCCAGTTCTAACTGTTGCTTCCTGACCTGCCTACAGATTTCTCAAGAGGCAGGTTAGGTGGTCTGGTATTCCCATCTCTTTCAGAATTTTCCACAGTTTATTGTGATCCACACAGTCAAAGGCTTTGGCATAGTCAATAAGGCAGAAATAGATGTTTTTCTGGAACTCTCTCACTTTTTCCATGATCCAGCAGATGTTGGCAATTTGATCTCTGGTTCCTCTGCCTTTTCTGTAATCAAATGACTAAACATACTTGGATAATGTAGAAGGAATGTATTTCCTGAATGTTGTACACTGAATGGAGCCCCTTCAAAATTCACGTTTAAGTCTTAACCACAATGTGACTATGTTTGGATATAGGACCTTTAGAAAATAGTTAAAGCTAAATGAAGTCATAGGGTGGAGCTCTGATCTGATGAGATTAGTATATTTATAAGAAGAGCTATCAGGAAGCTTAGTTTCATTCCTACTCCCCCAACCCCCAAACACACACACACTGAAGAGGGCCATGTGAGTACCCAGTGAGAAGGTGGCCATCTCTACACCAGGAAGAAAGCCCTCACGAAAAACTGAGTGCTGCCCAACCTTGATCCTGGACTTCCCAGCCTCTAGAACCCTAAGCAAATTAGTTTCTATTGTTGAAGCCAGGAAGGCTGTGATACTCTTGTTATGGCAGCCCAAGCAGGATATCATTGTTCATCATAGATTATATATTTTCTCATAGCATTGCAATATAGTCGAAGATCTCCTCCTGTTTACTTCTTTGGCCGCACACATCTTCCCATTCTGTCTACACCATTATTCACCTCCCACATCACGTTGATAGATTTTTTTTTTTTAACTTTTTGGTGTATAGTTGATTTATAATGTTGTGTTAGTTTCAAGTGTACAGCAACATGATTCAGTTTTGTATATTGTTGTTGTTCAGTAACTAAGTCATGTCTGACTCTCTGCCAGCCCATGGACTGTAGCATGCCAGGCTTCCCTGTTCTTCACTATCTCCTGGAGTTTGCTCAAACTCATGTCCACTGAGTCTGTTGCCCTCTTCTCTATCTGCCCTCAATCTTTCCCAGCATCAGGGTCTTTTCCAATGCTTGGCTTTCTGCATCAGGTGGCCAGAGTATTGGAGCTTCAGCATCAGTCCTTCCAATGAATACTCAGGGTTGATTTTCTTTAGGATTGACTGGTTTGATCTCGCAGTCCAAGGAATTCGCAAGAGTTCTCTCCAGCACTATGGTTCGAAAGCATCAATTCTTTGGTGCAATATATTCATTTTTTTCAGATATAGGTTTTTCCCATATAGGTTATTACAGAATATTGAGTAGAGTTCCCTGTGCTATACAGGAGGTCCTTGTTGATTATCTATTTTATATACAGTAGTGTGTGTATGTTAATCCCAATCTCCTAATTTATCCCTCCCCCCACATTTCCTCCTGGGTAACCATAAACTTGTTTTTGAAATCTGTAAGTCTGATTCTATTTTGTAAATAAAATCATTGATATCATTTAAAAAAACTAGATTCCATATATGAGTGATATCATATGGTATTTGTCTTTATCTGTCTTGCTTCTGTTCTTGGCTTCCAGTCGGACTGAATTATTCTAGTTCCCTAGATCTATACTTTTGGCTTTCTCACTCCCAACCACAGATACACTTTCTGTAGTAATCATCTTGATCATTTGAAAAATCAAATGCAAGTGTAAGCCTGCTGTCTGACCCTCACTGGAACTTGACGGCACTTTGGGTTCAAGCCAAAATCTTTCAACTGAGCCTCTGGCCCTGCAAGTCGGATTTGCTTCCTGCCTTTCCCCTTGTCTTGCCCTGTGACTCTGGAACTCCCTGCTCCATTCACACGAAGCTCTCAAGTGTCTCTCCTCCCTGTCTCCTAGGTCTAGTGCTCCTTTGGCTAAATAAATAGAAATAAGACATGCTATTCTTACCTCCTGAAGAGATGATTCTTCCCTTGTACTTTTCCTTCCTGGCCCACATCACAGTTTTTCCCTGATGTTTTGATTACTCTTGGGCTTTCCATTCAGTTGAAAATTCAGAGGCTGTATAAACTAGTCTCTACTGTGTTCCAAGGGTATCACCCAAAGTCTGGCATATAATCATTCGTTTAATAAATATATGCACTCGATTAATTGCTCTTACATCCTTTGGTCTCTCTTCTCTATCTTAACCTCCCAAACATCCTTTAGGTCTTATCTCAGAAAACATTCTTGCAAAGCCATCTGTCCTTCTCCCATGTTAAAATTTTTTTCTTGCCTCTTAACATTTTCTTGTTTGCTTAACCATCCCTTCCACTAAATCCTGATCTAAGGGAATGGACCATAATTTACATTTTTGTATCATCAGAGCCTGGCACTTAGCAGAACCTCAAAAAATCACTTCAAATGTTTGAAGTACAGAGTACAGTACTGTCTAGTGGTTATTTGCTAGCATGCCAATTGTTTTAAAAAAACACCCTAAGTTCTGCTTCTTAAAAAAAGATGCCTTCTGTATGTGGGTCAGGGCTGTGTTTGTGTCTGTGTCTGAAGGAGAAAGCTGACATTGACTGGAATGAGTCCTTGATGTTTTCTGTGGCTTCAGACCCCTGTTTAAAGAGGCAGAGGCCACCGCTCAGCATATCTGTAAGGTGCTCCTCTGGATGGCTTTATCCTAACTGAATTGCTTTATTCGTTCGACCTCACCTTCCTGTGCCGGATGCCTCCCAGAGATTAGCTATGGTGTCTTCATTAGCTTTTGAGAATATGAAAGCTTTGGCATTGCCTGGCAGAGTTACCCTCTTCACATTCTCCCTGAGGTAATAAAAATGGGGAAGCTATTTTAGGGACGAATGTTCAGTTCAATTCAGTTCAGTCGGTCAGTCATGTCCGACTCTTTGCGACCCCATGAATCGCAGCACGCTAGGCCTCCCTGCAAATCACCATCTCCGAGAGTTCACTCAGACTCACGTCCATCGAGTCCGTGATACCATCCAGCCATCTCATCCTCTGTCGTCCCCTTCTCCTCCTGCCCCCAACCTCTCCCAGCATCAGAGTCGTTTCCAATGAGTCAACTCTTCGCATGAGGTGTCCAAAGTACTGGAGCTTCACCTTTAGCATCATTCCTTCCAAAGAAATCCCAGCGTTGATCTCCTTCAGAATGGACTGGTTGGATCACCTTGCAGTCCAAGGGACCCTCAAGAGTCTTCTCCAACACCACAGTTCAAACTCATCAATTCTTCGGCACTCAGCCTTCTTCACAGTCCAACTCTCACATCCATATATGACCACAAGAAAAATCATAGCCTTGACTAGACAGACCTTAGTTGGCAAAGTAATGTCTCTGCTTTTGAAAATACTATCTAGGTTGGTCATAACTTTTCTTCCAAGGAGTAAACGTCTTTTAACTTCATGGCTGCAGTCACCATCTGCAGTCATTTTGGAGCCCCAAAAAATAAAGTCTGACACTGTTTCCACTGTTTCCCTATCTATTTCCCAAGAAGTGATGGGACCAGATCCCATGATCTTCGTTTCTGAATGCTGAGCTTGAAGCCAACTTCTTCACTCTCCTCTTTCACTTTCATCAAGAGGCTTTTTAGCTCCTCTTCACTTTCTGCCATAAGGGTGATGTCATCTGCATATCTGAGGTTATTGATATTTCTCCTGGCAATCTTGATTCCAGCTTGTGTTTCTTCCATCCAGTGTTTCTCATGATGCACTCTGCATAGAAGTTAAATAAGCAGGGTGACAATATACAGCCTTGACATACTCCTTTTCCTATTTGGAACCAGTCTGTTGTTCCATGTCCAGTTCTAACTGTTGCTTCCTGACCTGCCTACAGATTTCTCAAGAGGCAGGTTAGGTGGTCTGGTATTCCCATCTCTTTCAGAATTTTCCACAGTTTATTGTGATCCACACAGTCAAAGGCTTTTGATATAGTCAATAAGGCAGAAATAGATGTTTTTCTGGAACTCTCTCACTTTTTCCATGATCCAGCAGATGTTGGCAATTTGATCTCTGGTTCCTCTGCCTTTTCTAAAACCAGCTTGAACATCAGGGAGTTCATGGTTCACATATTTCTGAAGTCTGGCTTGGAGAATTTTGAGCATTACTTTACTAGCATGTGAGATGAGTGCTTGAGAAATCTGTATGCAGGTCAGGAAGCAACAGTTAGAACTGGACATGGAACAACAGACTGGTTCCAAATAGGAAAAGAAGTACGTCAAGGCTGTATATTGTCACCCTGCTTATTTAACTTCTATGCAGAGTTCATCATGAGAAGCTCTGGACTGGAAGAAACACAAGCTGGAATCAAGATTGCCAGGAGAAATATCAATAACCTCAGATAGGCAGATGACACCATCCTTATGGCAGAAAGTGAAGAGGAGCTAAAAAGCCTCTTGATGAAAGTGAAAGAGGAGAGTGAAAAAGTTGGCGTAAAGCTCAACATTCAGAAAGTGAAGAAAATGGCATCTGGTCCCATCACTTCATGGGAAGTAGATGGGGAAACAGTGGAAACAGTTCAGACTTTATTTTTTGGGCCTCCAAAATCACCGCAGATGATGACTCCAGCCGTGAAATTAAAAGACGCTTACTCCTTGGAAGAAAAGTTATGACCAATCTAGATAGCATATTCAAAAGCAGAGACATTAATTGCCAACTAAGTTCCATTTAGTCAAGGCTATGGTTTTTCCTGTGGTCATGTATGGATGTGAGAGTTGGACTGTGAAGAAGGCTGAGCGCCAAAGAATTGATGAGTTTGAACTGTGGTGTTGGAGAAGACTCTTGAAAGTCCCTTGGACTGCAAGGAGATCCAACCAGTCCATTCTGAAGGAGATCAACCCTGGGATTTCTTTGGAGGGAACGATGCTAAAGCTGAAACTCCAGTACTTTGGCCACCTCATGCGAAGAGTTGACTCTTTGGAAAAGACTCTGATGCTGGGAGGGATTGGGGGCAGGAGGAGAAGGGGACGACTGAGGATGAGATGGCTGGATGTCATCACGGACTCGATGGTCACGAGTCTGAGTGAACTCCGGAGGATGGTGATGAACAGGGAGGCCTGGTGTGCTGCGATTCATGGGGTCGCAAAGAGTCGGACACAACTGAGCGACTGAACTGAACTGAACTGAGATGAGTGCAATTGTGCAGTAGTTTGAGCATTCTTTTCCATTGCCTTTCGTTGGGACTGGAATGAAAACTGACCTTTTCCAGGCCTGTGGCCACTGCTGAGTTTTCCAAATTTGCTAGCATATTGAATGCAGCACTTTCATAGCATCATCTTTCAGGATTTGAAACAGCTCAACTGGAATTCCATCACCTCCACTAGCTTTGTTCATAGTGATGCTTTCTAAGGCCCACTTGACTTCATATTCCAAGATTTCTGGCTCTAGATTAGTGATCACATCATCATGATTATCTGGGTCATGAAGATCTTTTTTGTACAGTTCTTCCATGTATTCTTGCCAACTCTTAATATCTTCTGCTTCTGTTAGGTCCAGACCATTTCTGTCCTTTATCGAGCCCATCTTTGCATGAAATGTTCCCTTGGTATCTCTAATTTTCTTGAAGAGACCTCTAGTCTTTCCCATTCTGTTGTTTTCCTCTATTTCTTTGCATTGATAGCTGAGGAAAGCTTTCTTATCTCTTCTTGCTATTCTTTGGAACTGTGCATTCAGATGCTTATATCTTTCCTTTTCTCCTTTGCTTTTCACCTCTCTTCTTTTCACAGCTATTTGTAAAGCCTCCCCAGACAGCCATTTTGCTTTTTTGCATTTCTTTTCCATGGGGATGGTCTTGATCCCTGTCTCCTGTACAATGTCATGGACCTCATTCCATAGTTCATCAGGCCCTCTATCTATCAGATCTAGACCCTTAAATCTATTTCTCACTTCCACTGTATAATCATAAGGGATTTGATTTAGGTCATACCTGAATGGTCTAGCAGTTTTCCCTGCTTTCTTCAATTTAAGTCTGAATTTGGCAATAAGGAGTTCATGATCTGAGCCACAGTCAGCTCCCGGTCTTGTTTTTGTTGACTGTATAGAGCTTCTCCATCTTTGGCTGCAAAGAATATAATCAATCTGATTTCGGTGTTGACCACCTGGTGATGTCCATGTGTAGAGTCTTCTCTTGTGTTGTTGGAAGAGGGTGTTTGCTATGACCAGTGCGTTTTCTTGGCAAAACTCTATTATTCTTTGCCTGCTTCATTCCACATTCCAAGGCCAAATTTGCCTGTTACTCCAGGTGTTTCTTGACTTCCTACTTTTGCATTCCAGTCCCCTATATTGAAAAGGACATCTTTTTTGGGTGTTAGTTCTAAAAGGTCTTGTAGGTCTTCATAAAACCATTCAACTTCAGTTTCTTCAGCATTACTGGTTGGGGCATAGACTTGGGTAACTGTGATATTGAATGGTTTGCCTTGGAGATGAACAGAGATCATTCTGTCATTTTTGACATTACATCCAAGTACTGCATTTCGGACTCTCTTGTTGACCATGATGGCTACTCCATTTCTTCTGAGGGATTCCTGTCTGCAGTAGTAGATGTAATGGTCATCTGAGTTAAATTCACACATTCCAGTCCATTTTAGTTCACTGATTCCTAGAATGTCGACGTTCACCCTTGCCATCTCTTGTTTGACCACTTCCAGTGGGAAGAATTAGGCGGGGATTAATCTTTTCAAAATGGAAAACAGAATAGTAGACAACATGCAGGTTATCTTCTTAGTCCATACCACACCCTATATGCCATCTGTCCATGGAGTGTAGAGGCAGGTGAAGGGTGCTACTGTTTCCCTATTTATGTTATAAAAATTCCTTCTCCTGGATGGAAGTGATCAGATCAAGAATATGTTTGACCCATGTGTGTGTTAATTCCAGTACCTCTCCTAGAAGTTTGGCACTAATGCTTTCAAATACTGGTCATCTTTCTTCCTGCTTGAATTGAGGAGACATAAACCAAAAGACTACAGAACAGGCATTTTGCATCATGCCCTGGGAAGGAAGAGGAAGCGGGTCTGCCAAGAGGAAGGATTGAAAGAGACACTTCTCAGCAGGGATGAAAAATGATGTGGCTGCAGAGAGGGATACCTACATTGATGGGGCTGAGACAGAGCTACCTCGGTCAGTTACTGGAGAGTTTAACGTTTGTTGGCATGTTTTCTTGTTTCCGTCCTTTTTTAAGATTGGACTCCCCGTGCTGCTTGTAATATGGGACACCCTCTTCCTTCTAAGTTGCTTCCTTGACTTCATATAGTTTGAGTGGATTTTCTTTACTTGAAGCCAAAAGTACTTGACCAAGGCACAGATTTTATAGCAATATTGAGTATCTATTCACTGAAAAGTGACTTCAAAAAATGTAAACAAAATCCCAAATAGAACTAAGGAAATGAGACCTACAGAAAAATGAAGGGAAGTGGAAACTGGTCATGATCTTTGACTCACCTGAACTGCTATGGGAATTTTCTATCCTTCTTTAGGCAAGAAAGAGAATCAAATTTAATAGACTGGCATGGTATTTGTTTCTCTACATTGTCATAGAAAAGTCAGCAAGTGACTAGAAAGCAAGGCTCCAGAATGTGTAGAAAATCAAATTATTGATAATTTGTTGTTTAAACTACTGAAAGAAGTACTTGTGTCCCAGACCCAAACACAGTTTGCCTACCCTACCTAATCCTCTCTATTTTTGAGTCACAAAGGATTTTTGTTTTCAGACTCCAAAGTCAATTGAGGATACAATGTTTTGCAATAAATGAGATGTGAACACACTTGTACCTTCAGAAATAAACTCCAATATCATGTGAATGTAAAAAGCATAAGTGAAGGGTTAAGGCTGCCTCTTTCAACTGGTTTATTAGCTGGTTCTACAGCTTGATCTTGGGGCTTCCTCAGTGGCTCAGGGAAAAAGAATCCACCTGCCGTGCAGAGGATTCAGGAGACGTGGGTTCAATCCCTGGGTGGGGAATATCCCCTGGAAGAGGGCATGGCAACTTACTCCGGTGTTCTTGCCTGAAGAATCCTATGGACAGAGGAGTCTGATGGGCTGTGGTTCATGGAGCCTCAAGAGTTGAAAACAACTGAAGCGACAGCACGACAGCACAGGACAGCTTGATCTCAATGCTGTGCTGTAACATTTTGAGTGGCAGTAGAATCATTACAAAAAATGTAGAACTAAGGCCTTATTTTATGAAGAGTTATCCTTGAAATCTATCCACACTGTAAGTTTAAGGAAGATATAATGTAATTGCACTACTTTATAGTCAACCGTGCAATGCAGATATTTTCCCGTGAGGATCTGTGTAGCCCCAACTGTTAATAGTTAATGCTAGTAGTGACACATAGCAACTACCGATTGTGGAGAGTCGACTGTGTGCTAGGCACGTACAAAGGGCTTCATGAATGGTTCATCCAGGACACTCAACAACCCTATGTTCCTAGGAGGAACATAATTTTTTTTTTTTTAAAGAAAGCAGTGCATAAATAAGAGAAGAAAGGATATATTTAAGTAATTTATTTGTACATGTAGATTTAAAACAGCCTTCATTCTTAACAAATCATTACAATATATAAAATACAAGAAAGACCAAGAAGTAAAATGGCACCTGGTCCATATTTTTTTTGAAGTCTAGTTGATTGACAGTGTTTTGTTAGTTTCAGGTGTACAGTGAAGTGATTGAAATAATATATAGTGAGTGAGTGAAAGTCACTCAGTTGTGTCCAACTCTTTGTGACTCTATGGACTATACAGTCCAGGGAATTCTCCAGGACAGAATACTAAAGTGGATAGCCATTCCCTTGTCCAGGGGATCTTCCCAACCCAAGGATCGAACCCACGTCTCTCGCATTGCAGGCAGATTCTTTACCAGTTGAGCTACCAGGGGTGGGGTTTATTTATATACCCCTGTGTGTGTGTGTGTGTGTGTGTGTGTGTGTGTGTGTGTGTGTGTGTATACTTTTAAGGATTCTTCACCCCTTTTGTTCTCTGTGCTATACAAAGGTCCTTTTTGGTTATCTGTTTTATCTATGGTGGTATGTATATGTTAATCTCAAACTCCTAGTTTATCCCTCCCACTCCTTTCCTCTCTGGTAACCATAAGTTTGTTTTTTAGGTCTGTGGATCTATTTCTGGCTTATACATAAGTTCATTTGTATCATTTTTTTTTAATATTTCATACTTGAGTGATATATGATATTTGTCTTTCTCTGGTTTATTTCACTTAATATGATAATGTCTAGGTCTATTCATGTTGCTGCAAATGGCATTATTTCATTCTTTTTTATGGCTGAATAATATTCCCATTGTGTGTGTGTGAATCTATTGATTATATCCCATCTTTTTAATCCACTTTTCTGTTGATGGGTGTTTAGGTTGTTTCCATGTTTTAGCTACTGCAATAGTGCTGCTAGAAACCTTGGTGGCACCTTCCACACTTAAACAGATTTTGGTTATAAACCCTGATGCCAAATCTTAGAGCAACTGTATGCAAAAAAAGGATTTCAAAGCTTTAAATCCCATGTTTATTAGAAACTAGTGAATTCTCAGGGCCTCCTAGTACAATACTTAAGTCTTTCTTTCTTGAAAAAAATCTACCACTGAGTATTTCATAGAGCCCTTCAAAGCTTATCTTACATTTCATTTAAAAAAAAGAGAGAAGAATTTTGATCATGAATAATTCCCCCCAAATTACTCTGCTACACTTAAAAATTTCTACTTTGCCAATAAGCAAAAAGTATGACGTATATGTAAAGCTTCCATGGTGGCTCAGAAGGTAGAGAGTCTGCCTGCAATGCGTGAGACTTAGGTTTGATCCGTGAGTTGAGAAGATCCCCTGGAGAAAGAAATGGCAACCCATTCCAGTATTCTTGCCTGAAAAATCCCATGGATGGAGGAGCCTGGTGGGCTACAGTGCATGTGGTCACAAAGAGTCGGACATGACTGAGCAACTAACACTTTCACTTTCATATGTAAAGTGAAATTGAAATGTTTCTCTTTCTCAATTCTTGTAAGCGTCCTCGTGTGTGTGTGTGTGTGTGTGTACTTTTGATGAGAAAATAACACAAGAACAACTTAAGAGAACTAGTCATACTTTTGATTATATCCCTGGACAGTCACTTAACTTCCATTTCCCCATCTTTCTCAGTTGTAAAGTTGAAACTGAAACATGCATGATCCTGTTTGGAGAATGAAAATGCAAGATAATGGCACTACATGCTTCATCTTGTTGATATTTTCCCCCACAGGGAGTGATTATCATTCACAAACCATGAGAAACTTTCTATTAAGGGAGGTTTCCAGTTGTTTTCACTTTTTTTCTGCCTTTGCCTTAGACCTTTAGGAAACATTATTCGAAAGGGGGACTGTAATTTCTTTAGCAGGTTAATGGGAATTTTTGTAGCATAAAATCATACAACTGTGATTGAAACAAATGGAGCATTTAAATCAATAACAACAAATCATTAGAACAGCTGGTAATTAACCTTTCATCTCTGTAAAGGATTATTTAGACAGCAACACAGGGTAACATCTTGTACACAAGTTTGGTGTTAGTGGAAAACCTTCTGGTCCAACACTGTTTTAATCATGAGTTAAAAATATGAAATGGAGACTAATTTGATTTTAAAACTTATTTTAAAAAGCAAAATTTGATTTTTCTTTTCAGATACAAAACTTCTAAAAGTAACTAAAGATAATAGTGCAGGGTTTTCTATTTACATAGCAGTTTTCATCTCTAGATGATAGCATATTTTTGTGGACAAATTATTTATGCTCTGCATGATTGGAGTAAGAAGGCTTCTGAGAAAGAAGAAATATATCATATAAAAGACATAAATATTTGTCTATGCAAGGGACAATGGAGAGAATAACTTTTCAAGTCAAATAACCACCAAACCATTACACAGTTCTTGGTGTTGCAGACTAATTTATCTGTCACCTCTATGGAGATCCCAAAAGGCATCAAGTTTTATTTGAAATAAGCTAGATTTCAGCCAAGGCAATGGGTCTGATGCATAGTAGAGTCTTAGGAAGACATTACAACTGAGATACCTACCAAGGCAAATGGGAGGGCAGACCTCATTCTTCATTCATTTATGTATTCAACAAGGTTATTAAGCTCTACTATGTACGTAGCAATTTACAAGATATTGGGAGAACACAGTAGCAAGATAATGTATTCTCTAAACTCCAGGAGGATAAAACTTAGCAACTGCATATATGCAACTCATAACTACTATGATAACCACTGGATACAGTGGGAACACATAAAAAGAACGTAGAATGCACTCTTAGGAACTCAGAGAAAACCACTTATAGAAAGCATCAGTTCAGTTCAGTCGCTCAGTCTTTTCTGACTTTTTGTGACCCCATGAATTGCAGCATGCCAGGCCTCCCTGTCCATCACCAACTCCCGGAGTTCACTCAAACTCACATCCATTGAGTAAGTGATGCCATCCAGCCATCTCATCCTCTGTCGTCTGCTTCTCCTCCTGCCCCCAATCTCTCCCAGCATCAGAATCTTTTCCAATGAGTCAACTCTTCACATGAGGTGGCCAAAGTACTGGAGTTTCAGCTTTAGCATCAGTCCTTCCAATGAACACCCAGGACTGATCTGTTTTAGAATGGGCTGGTTGGATCTTCTTGCAGTCCAAGGGACTCTCAGGAGTCTTCTCCAACACCACAGTTCAAAAGCATCAATTCTTTGGTGCTCAGCCTTCTTCACAGTCCAACTCTCACATCCATACATGACACAGGAAAAACCATAGCCTTGACTAGACGGACCTTAGTTGGCAAAGTAATGTCTCTGCTTTTCAATATGCTATCTAGGTTGGTTATAACTTTCCTTCCAAGGAATAAGCGTCTTTTAATTTCATGGCTGCAGTCACCATCTGCAGTGATTTTGGAGCCCAGAAAAAATAAAGTCTGACACTGTTTCTACTGTTTCCCCATCTATTTCCCATGAAGTGATGGAACCAGATGCCATGATCTTCACTTTCTGAATGTTGAGCTTTACGCCAACTTTTTCACTCTCCTCTTTCACTTTCATCAAGAGGCTTTTTAGTTCCTCTTCACTTTCTGCCATAAGGGTGGTGTCATCTGCATATCTGACATTATTGATATTTCTCCCGGCAATCTTGATTCCAGCTTGTGCTTCTTCCAGCCCAGCATTTCTCATCATGTACTCTGCATAGAAGTTAAATAAGCAGGGTGACAATATACAGCCTTGATGTACTCCTTTTCCTATTTGGAACCAGTCTGTTGTTCCACGTCTAGTTCTAACTCTTGCTTCCTGACCTGCATATAGGTTTCTCAAGAGGTAGGTCAGGTGGTTTGATATTCCCATCTCTTTCAGAATTTTCCACAGTTTCTTGTGATCCACACAGTCAAAGGCCTTTGGTATAGTCAATAAAGGAGAAATAGATGTTTTTCTGGAACTCTCTTGCTTTTCCCATGATCCAGCGGATGTTGGCAATTTGATCTCTGGTTCCTTTGCCTTTTCTAAAGCCAGCTTCAACATCAGGGAGTTCACAGTTCACATATTGCTGAAGCCTGGCTTGGAGAATTTTGAGCATTACTTTACTAGCGAGTGAGATGAGTACAATTGTGCAGTAGTTTGAGCATTCTTTTCCATTGCCTTTCTTTGGGATTGGAATGAAAACTGACCTTTTCCAGTCCTGTGGCCACTGCTGAGTTTTCCAAATTTGCTGGCATATTGAGTGCAGCACTTTCACAGCATCATCTTTCAGGAGTTGAAATAGCTCTACTGGAATTCCATCAACTTCACTAGCTTTGTTCATAGTGATGCTTTCTAAAGCGCACTTGACTTCACATTCCAGGATGTCTGGCTCTAGATGAGTGATTACACCATCGTGATTATCTAGGGCATGAAGATCTTTTTTGTACAGTTCTGTGTATTCTTGCCACCTCGTCTTAATATCTTCTGCTTCTGCTAGGTCCAGACCATTTCTGTCCTTTATCGAGCCCATCTTTGCATGAAATGTTCCTTTGGTATCTCTAATTTTCTTGAGGAGATAGCTAGTCTTTCCCATTCTGTTGTTTTCCTCTTTTTCTTTGCATTGATCGCTGAGGAAGGCTTTCTTATCTCTCCTTGCTATTCTTTGGCACTCTGCATTCAGATGCTTATATCTTTCCTTTTCTCCTTTGCTTTTTGCTTCTCTTCTTTTCACAGCTATTTGTAAGGCCTCCCCAGACAGCCATTTTGCTTTTTTGCATTTCTTTTCCTTGGGATGGTCTTGAACCCTGTCTCCTGTACAATGTCATGGACCTCATTCCATAGTTCATCAGGCCCTCTATCTATCAGATCTAGACCCTTAAACCTATTTCTCACTTCCACTGTATAATCATAAGGGATTTGATTAGGTCATACCTGAATGGTCTAGTGGTTTTCCCTACTTTTTTCAATTTAAGTCTGAATTTGGCAATAAGGAGTTCATGATCTGAGCCACAGTCAGCTCCCGGTCTTGTTTTTGTTGACTGTATAGAGCTTCTCCATCTTTGGCTGCAAGGAATATAATCAATCTGATTTCGGTGTTGACCATCTGGTGATGTCCATGTGTGGAGTCTTCTCTTGTGTTGTTGGAAGAGGGTGTTTGCTATGACCAGTGCATTTTCCTGGCAAAACTCTATTAGCCTTTACCCTGCTTCATTCTGTATTCCAAGGCCAAACTTGCCTGTTACTCCAGGTGTTTATTGACTTCCTACTTTTGCATTCCAGTCCCCTATAATGAAAAGGACATGTTTCTTGGGTGTTAGTTCTAAAAGGTCTTGTAAGTCTTCATAGAACCATTCAACTTCAGCTTCTTCAGCATTACTGGTTGGGGCATAGACTTGGATAACTGTGACATTGAATGGTTTGCCTTGGAAATGAACAGAGATCATTCTGTCGTTTTTGAGATTGCATCCAAATACTGCATTTTGGAATCTTTTGTTGACCGTGATGGCTACTCCATTTCTTCTGAGGGATTCCTGCCCGCAATAGTAGATATGATGGTCATCTGAGTTAAATTCGCCCATTCCAGTCCATTTTAGTTCGCTGATTCCTAGAATGTCGACATTCACCCTTGCCATCTCCTGTTTAACACTTCCAATTTGCCTTGATTCATGGACCTGACATTCCAGGTTCTTATGCAATATTGCTCTTTACAGCATCTGACCTTGCTTCTATCACCAGCCACATCCACAGCTGGGTATTGTTTTTGCTTTGGCTCCATCCCTTCATTCTTTCTGGAGTTATTTCTCCACTGATCTCCAGTAGCATATTGGGCACCTACTGACCTGGGGAGTTCCTCTTTCAGTATCCTATCATTTTGCCCTTTCATACTGTTCATGGGGTTCTCAAGGCAAGAATACTGAAGTGATTTGCTAGTCCCTTCTCCAGTGGACCACATTCTGTCAGACCTCTCCACCATGACCTGCCCATTTTGGGTGGCCCCACACAGCATGGCTTGATTTCATTGAGTTTGACAAGGCTGTGGTCGTGTGATTAGATTGACTAGTTTTCTGTGAGTATGGTTGCAGTATGTCTGCCCTCGATGCTCTCTCACAACACCTACCCTCTTACTTGGGTTTCTCTTACTTTGGATGTGGGATATCACTTCAAGGCTGCTCCGGCAAAGCACAGCCACTGCTCCTTACCTTGGACGAGGGGTATCTCTGCACTGATGCCCCTCCTGACCTTGAACTGGATTCACTCCTCTTGGCCCTCCTGTGCCGTCAGAGCCTGGCACTCTTGGCTGCAGACCTCAGCGGTGGGGTAGCTCCTCTCGTCCGCTGCCCCTGACCTTGGCGGTGGGGTAGCTCCTCTCGGTCGCAGCCCCTGACCTCGGCTGTGGGGTAGTTCCTCTTGGCCACCGCCCCTGACCTCGGCGGTGGGGGAGCTCTTCTTGGCCACGCTTCTGCGAGGTCTGTCACAGCCAGTGCGCTCTTAGGTGCTCCTAGTGCACAGTCAAGGGTCTAATAGAAAGCATCAGCCAAAAAAAATTCTGCAGGATGACTGGAGTTAACCGGGGTATTTGGGAATTTGCATTGTTATTCAGGAAGCTCAAACTCAGTGCTCTGTGACAACCTAGGGGAGTGGGATGGGGTGAGTGGTGGGAGGCAGGTTCAAGAGGGAGGGGTTATATGTATCAGTTTAGTTCAGTTCAGTCGCTCAGTCGTGTCCGACTCTTTGCGACCCCATGAATCGCAGCATGCCAGGCCTCCCTGTCCATCACCAACTCCCGGAGTTCACTCAGACTCACGTCCATCGAGTCAGTCATGCCATCCAGCATACCTATGGCTAATTCATGTTGATGTATGGCAGAAACCAACACAACATTCTCTAAAGCAATTATCTTCCACTTAAAAATAAATAAAAAATTTAAAAAGTTAACCAGGGGAAGAAGGTAGGTCTGGGTCTGTGTTTAGAGGAATATCAGTGCAATAGTGTAGAAAATGAGAAAACTGTTGGAGCTGCAAGTATTTCAGTTTTAACAGGAGTTTGGAGCTTAATGGAAGGAGAGGGAAATGATAAGACTGAAGAGATAATTATTAACTTTATCAGTGACTTGTCAGTGACCTACCAAGGCTTAAGGATGGGCTCAGTGACATGACTCTACACATTCAAGTCTCTGCCTCCTAGCCTTCTTATGGATTATTTGAGCTGAGTATTTAAGTTTCAGATATAATTTTCAATGTCGTCCTTATGTTTTGCCCAGAGTTATACCATCTAACTTCCTTAGCAATAACAGTTTGTCTTAGCATCTCCCCAAGCAAGAACTTTTCTTCTGAAGTGTGTCAACATGGTCTTATTTCCAGTGTTTTCCATTTTTGAGACATTTTGGTAGCTATATCTTCCTGTTGTGTTATACTTACTTTATATTGATAAAGTTTTGCTAACTCATGGATCCATCAATCTTTCTGAGAGATTTTGTCCCAAGGGCCAGTGCAAATCATCCATAAAAACAAGCCAAGGATTAACTTTTTTTCTGATCTAAGCTGAAAGAATTTATCCCCTAAAGAAAACATAACTTGTCCATATTCATCAGGGTGTACAATTCTTTCCTATTGGTGAAAAATGTGCAGTCATAGCCCTTCATGATTTATAAGCCAGTCTCACCAATAGCCATTGTAGAATTTACTTTGAATTAAAAATATGATATTATGGAGCTATTTATAACTGATCAAAATTATGCCAACGGTTTGTGTGTGTTGACATAATATGAGGGGATCAATTAACTCGTCTTCACCTGATGGTAATTTTGAAAAAAAAAAAAAAAAAAAAAGTCTAACATTTTAGTTTCTCTGAGTTCAGCAGCTAGGAATGTCAATTTTTAAAAAAATCTTTTCCAAAGGATATGAAGAAATTTAGAAGTGGCAGAAGAAATTCTGACAGAAGCATTATGATTTTCTTTACACAGAATCTTCGCAATGCCTATTGTAAGTAGGTGATAGAAATTTCCAGCAAAATTGTTCAAGCCTTTTTCATTCTTAGAATGATGAAAAGGGTATTCTACTTTAGTTGGTCTTAAGACCTTTCCCCCTTTTTCTGCATTTGATTTGAATATGCATAAATTCTGTGCCCTTTGCTGTTGAATCATTTTAAAATTTCTTGCTTTTCTTGAATCTAGCTAGGGTAAGGATGGAGGAGTCATTCATTCTTGTAGTTGAATTGTGAATAAATTTTAATGTTGAATAATCAAAAAATGAAAAGTGATAAAACCATTCTCAATGTAGAGAAAATGTTCAGTGAAATGTTATTGTATACATGTTATATGCGATAACATGTATATGTAATGTTATATACAATAACCACTACTTCTATTTGCAGAACACTGTGATACTATTAGAACAATTTAGTGTCTATTGGCATTTTTAACTTCATTTGTGGATGAGGAAAATCATGTGACGAGATCAAGTATTGTATAATACATACATCGCTCAGAGTGACAGCCTGGCTACCTCATAACTCGTTCAACTTTTTCTCTGAAAACACTATCAGTGTAGATTTTCCAGCTTTCTTTTATTCTTGGCTGTGGCCATGATATTGAGTTCTAGCCAATGCGCTTTTAGAAAAATGAAGAATACCACTTCTAGATTGGACTTGTAATTAATATCCCAACACAATCCTCCAGGCTTCTTCCTCCTTCTACCATAAATTCTGGAAGCTATTTTTGAGAATGGCAAAAATCACAATATGAGTGAGCCTCGAAACTTGAATCACTGCTTGGAGGATAGCTGTTAACCAATCAGCAATTATAGTTTTGGTCTTTTAATAAGAGAACAGTATACTTCTTTGTATTAAACCACTGAGATCTTGAGGGTTTGTTTATCACAGCAACTAGTGTTACCCTAACCAATACATGCAGATAGTAACTGAGGGAAATAAAATTTGAATCAAGGTATTCCTTGTCCCAAAGGAATGCTCTTAAATACTTCTCAAGCTGTCAGACAATACAGTGTCTCTAATATGTTGCCTCTGGGACTGTTGTAATGGGGATACTATGTGGAAACTAATTATCTGAACCCTTGGCAATATATTTTCCAACCCTCAAGCTCAATGCTGATTCCATCCAGAAGGTGCATTTTTTCCCCTCTCTAGGAATTCAGAATTGTAGAAAATATGATATGCCTAATGGATTACAAAATGGTGCAATGACAATGGCTGCTTGCCTATTTATGACAACTTGCTTACTGATTTAGTGGTTTCTTTGATTAAGGTCATTTTTAACAACTGCATTAAAAAAAACTTAAATTATCTGGGCTTCACTGACTAAACACAAGCTATTATTTGTCATCTGGCCCTATGGAACCTAGGAACTTGTGCATTGGAATTTGGCGAGATAAAAGGAAACTAAATTCCTCTTTGAGGTGCATTCTTGATGACGGAATAATAAAAATCATGATTAAATAATAAATAATATAAGTCATCTAATCATCTGTTTAGATGGCACAAACCATTTATTCTAGAACTTTGGTCCAAAAGACTTTTTTTAAGGAAATCCGTCTCATCAGGATTAAAAAAAAAAATGAGTAGCAGTTGGGCTTACTGATATATTTCAACATCACAGATCATTCCTTTCTGCCACTCAGTCCCTTGAACTCTGAATAAAATCATTTGCCAGAGGTGTTCAAGAATAAATGCTGTATTTACAAGACTATTGACAACTCTGTTCTGTTCATCTTTGAGTTACTTGTTTCTCAAATAAAGGTACAATATGGCAAGATAATATCTTGTCACTCTGGGGTAATGTATTGTTTTGAGCTGCCATATGAAAATTCTTTGGGATATACCAACAGGGCTAAACCTGGGTGAAGTAAAAAGCCCTTTTTATTTTAATATCTTGGTTAGTAAGAAAATCTTTCTACCCAAAAAAACTTCTCCATCTGCTTTTTGGTGCTGGAAGTAGTTTAATAAGCTACAAAATCAGAATCTGAAAGACATAAAACTCCCTCTTGGATAGGAAATGAAGAGACCAAAACTTAGACTTCCTGGAAATGAGTTAGTTCAGAGCTTTTCCTGAGAGCAAAAAGAAAGATGATAGCACAAGTCCACAGAGAAGGCAAAAAGTTTGAAAAGAAGAGATTGAGAGCTCACCAAACTTAATTTCCTCTACTTCTCTGCTCTTCCCTGGGCCAGTTTATTTGTAATCATATTTCATCTCCATGAATGTATGCAAAAAAGTAGAAATAAAATTCAATAGCATCTTTTGGTCATGGCTATGTTGCATGAACATATTTTTATATCCTTAATAGATCTTTTAAAGCCAAAAAATCTGAATATAAAAGCTTCTAATTGATGGTAATAACTCATTTACAAACTTAGTTGGTGGTACTGTCTCATTTATAACTCATTTCCATGGTATATGTGTGGGCCTCACTTTTAATATGCAGAACACTTGGTTTGAATTGAATTTCTCTGTGCTTATTAATCACATACAATATTGGGAATGGAACCTCAAAACAACATTGCCTCCCAGAGAGTGGCTTGTTCACAGCTGCCCAGAATACATTATTCAGTATTAAAATACAGCTTGAGAAACTATTCCTCCATGTTCATCCGTTATGTCTGATATTTCAAAATTTATATCTTACTACTTGAGATATTTTGTAATAGCTTTGTTCTTATTGTGTTCTAATTTCTTCTTCACTGGTAGGAAAAATGACTGAAGGACAAGATGATGAGAATAAATTAAAACGGATTTATCTTAGGTCACACACGTGTTTCACATTCCTTTTTTAGGAAGGACTGTAGGAAGGGCAATAGCAGAGGTGCCTATACAGCTAAGAAGAAATGCTTTCCTCTTCTCATACATCAGGGGAATCCTTTCTCACATCCTTCCTTTCAAAACCAAGAAGGGGGGGGGGTAATTTGGTCAGATTATAAACCATTTGTTGGGCATCATTCACCAGGAAGGAATGGAGTCACCTTGTGCCTTCATAGAAGCCGGATGCTATGAGGAGTTTCTCCAGAAACCACCACTTCTAGGGTTTTAGCACCATCTCAAAGGGATACTTGGATTTATTTTTTGCCATTTGTAGTTCTACTAAGAACCTCATAAAAAGAAGACAGGCTATAATTTGGGGCAGAATTATGGCATTCTACAATCCCTTGACCAAAATGCCATCTAATATACCCTCCTTCACCAACAACTCAAATGCCATTTTTTGAGAATAACATATAAATAAATGAAAGTCATACTTATTGCACTGATGAGATGAAAATTTGACAAAGCAACAGATATAGAAGCTGTCATATTTTTAGCAGGTTAGGACGTTGAAGAAAAAACAAATTCTGTGTATAGATTGCCTTTGTTTATACCAGCTGAATTTCTGGAATGCATTCTTAGATGCAAATGCAATGTTGCCCCAGAGAAAATCAGTAACTTTTGTGCATTTTATTTAGCTTCATTTCTATATCTGGGTAACACCACCAAAGCTTTTAGTCAGAAGACTGAAGAGGGTAGACATGGTTTAGGTATTTAGAAGAATTGTATTCCCTTTCCATGAGACACATGTGGTTTAGCCTGGCTTTGTCATTGCGTTGTTTTGATGTTTTAACAGAGCATTGTACAGTATGTCAGGGTATCGATGTCAGTCTTATAGGATGGATTACTCTGAAAACTATACTGTCTCCTGCCAAATCATTACCACTTAAAGGGACTCAAAAGTTAATAAGATGCTACAAGTTCCTCTCCTTTTATCCTGAATCTTAAAAAATAAAGACTATCATAGAAAGTGCTTAGATGTTATAAGGATATTAAAGGGAAAAAGCTATGCTCAACATTTGTTTTATGAAGATTAAAGAAAAGGAAATAAACATAAAAAGAGATGTACGAAAGCTAATAAGTGGAAGCAAGGATTCTGAATAAGAATCAACCAGGAGAAATATGATCTTCATAAGAAACCGGTGACCATGAGGAAGATTATGAGTTTCCCATCATACTTTGGATTCAAGCCACATTTTAAAAGCTAGTGATAGAAACAAACTCTTAGATACAGCGAACAAGCTAGTGGTTGCTGGAGCAGGGAGCACAGATGAAATAGGTGAAGGGGATTAAGAGGCACAAACTCTAAGCTGCAAAACCAGTAAGTGATGGGAATGTAATGTACACCTAGGGAATATAGTCAATAATATCGTAACAATTTTGTATGGTGATGGACTTACTGTGGCGACCACTCCACAATGTATAAAAATATCAAATCACTGTGTTAGACATCTGAAACTAATATAATATTGTAGGTTAATTATAACTAAATGGAAATAAATAAAAGCCAGTGATCATCCAGGGTACTCGCAGCAGGTTAAAAGGCTTTGGTCCTCCAGACGCCTGATGTTAGTGTTATAGGTACTCCTTGCAGAGAGCCATCCTTGGGAGTGTTTAGCTAAAGATGCTGCCTAAAGTCAGGCTGATCTTCATAGCAAAGCTTAAAGGCAGTTCTGGAACAAGAACTGACAGAGGAGAACAAGATCTCGATTTGTGCCAGTGGTGCCACTCCAGAGGGTAAGAAAGTGGTCTAGCTTAAGGACTTGGCTCCTATCTCTTCATTATGTAGCTTCAAACAAGTCATTAACCATCAGTGTGCTTCAGTTTCCTCCGAAAAGTGCATAACATCATTACCTACCACACTGGGTTGTGATAAGAATCAAATGGTAATAGTAAGATAACTATGTGGTGTGTAGAGGTGTTAGCTAGCACTATAATGGCAATTGTGCTACAGTATATAAATATATCAAATCAACATATACGTCTTAAACTGTATACAATGTTATATGCCAAACATGGGGATAAAGCATAGGGAGCACTTTGCTGAATTGCTGGCACAGTTAGAGCTCCATGGCTGCCTTGCCACTCTGCCCTTGGCACTGTACTGCAGGTATGTGGAGGTTACCCAGTCCAACCAGTTACCCTTGAAGAGATGGGGAAACTGAGGACATTACAGATGAGCTAGTGCTTAAACAAGGTGTTTGAACCTTAGATCACAAAGATATAACAATAGCCACATAATGGAAATATATGCAGTAAGGAACTCAGAAGCCCAGCTCCGAAGTGAGGTCTTGAAACTACTGACAATTGTTTTCACAAAAACCATAGTGTAAGAGTGTCCATGGGAACCAGCAGGGATTTCAAAGGTGAAGCAGAATATTACCTCGAGCTGTTTGATAAATCCCCAGGCTCTTCCCAGAGTGGGAAGCTGAGGAGGCCTCCTATTTGATGCTCCAATTCTTTAGCAGAAAAAAGAGAAAATCTCGAGGCTTCGTCATTGCTCAAGGTGAGCGGAAATAGGACACACCACATACTACTCCCAGGCAACTGTATGTACTTGGCTGTGCTGTTTGCAGCTGCACAGGGTCATGTGGTGTGGTCTCTGCCAGGAGTCCAAAGAATGCTTAGCAAGACTCCCTCTGATTGCTAAAGCATTTATAGTGTGGCAGGCAATAATTATTAGTGCCAGGAGTAAGACTGTCTCTTTCTGTTTAATACAACAGAGATAGATGATCTCTCTCTCGTCCTGATCATCTCCAGGCATTGACACTGAGAATGGGGGACTCTGGAGACATCGAAAGATAGCTTTGTACACTTGTTCTCTATCCTTGAGAAAGAAGTATTAGAGACATAATTAAATGTCTGAATCTATTAGGCCATATGCTGGCATCAGAGCCAATCTTTTAGAACATCAAGTTCTCTAATTCACACCTGAAATTTAGGACTTTGGGGAGCTGTCCCTGAGTCTCCTAAAATTAGGTATAAAAGTATGTTTATATCTAAAGGATGTATAGGACAAAAATGTTAAGACCCTCTCATTTCAACTTGCCTCACATAATAATGAATCTCAGTTCCTGCTCCAACCCTGTAGTTATAATACAGCTAGCCTTGAGTTTGCAAGTTCTTCAAACCCAGTTCAAACTGACTTAGGACCTAAGGGAATTCATGGATTTTTTGTTATTGAAAAAAAGTCCAGAGACATCTTGCTTCAGAAATGGCTGGATACAGGCTTTTAAAGATTACCAAGACTAATTTTTTTTTCCTTTCTCTCTCCATCTCTTGACTCAGTCTTTTTTCAGTTTCAAGAAGGATATTGCCACATCCTGGCAAGAAGTCCATTGTAGATCCACTCTGGCAGCCCCCCTAGCTTAGCAAACCCAGGGAAGGAGTGCATCTCCTATTTTGTATTCCAATGATTGACTCTGACTGGACCAAGTTGAGTTACATTTCCTATCCCTGAGTCAATCACTATTTTCCAGTGGATTTCAGTTTTGCACATTTGGGAATACCTGAAGACAGTTTTGCTTATCACAGCTCAAGCTTGCTACTGGAATCCAATAGTTGGAAAGCAGGCAGGGTGGCTGCTAAACATACAATGCACAAGTCAGTCCCCCACAGTAAAGAATTATTCATTTCCACACTTAATAGTGCTGAATTGGGGAAACCCTACTACATAATAGAAGATGAATGTATCAAGCCTGGAACTCATGCCTATCCCTGGAGAGGGATAAGAGGATCCAACAATAAAAAGTGTAGAAAGGGAGATTTCCAAAGGAAAATCAGGATACTGGCACCAGAGGAAGGAGGAATGTATTCCATGCAGGCAAACTGCTAAAGAAGTTATTTTTACGAGCGCTGTGTCATTGAACGTTTATGATATATCAGGTACTGGGCTTATTATTTAGCCCTTACAAAGCAATAAATTATTTTTTATTATACCCACTTTGTAGATAAAGCATTTAAGCCTTAGCCAGCTCATAAGAGGCAGAGAAGAGTACAAATTCATAATTTCTAGTTCCATAGTCTGAGCTCTCTCTAACATTCTTCTGTGTCACAAATTTCTGCTTGATGAAGAGGGGGGAAAAAAAAAAAGGATTCTACTACTTAAAAACTAAGAGGAAATGAAACGGATCTTGTCAGCTGATTCCTCAGATCTGTCTTGACTCCAGTGAAAAGGATGCTTGCCTTACAAAGACATTGCCTGGGTCACACATGTTCCCTGTGTGCATTCGCACACTGCTTTTCACTTGTGTGTTTTAGGTCATTGAATAATTCCTTTTTCCTTTTGCTTGTGTGAATTGTGTTTATTTAGGGTAAAAAGAATTCTTTTAGGGCACATATTTTCTGACTTCTTGCCTCCTCTTTACCACAAATGTCAAATTTTAAATTGCTTGCCACAGGGCAATGGTGATTTATTTACTCTCCTCCTTAACTTTGGTGAGCTGGTAAAATTAGACACTGCACTGGATTTATATATGTGTGTATATGTTTTAGGAATTGGATGTAAGGATTAATGGCTTCATTAGCAAAGTGTTGTGGACTGATTTTTACATGTCTCACCTATTTTAGTTGATTTGTAAATCACATCAGACAAATTTTGTATTTCAGTCATTTTTTAAACTGTTTATTATGAAAATTTCTAAACATATCCCAAAATAAAAGATACAAAGTACCCTATGTACCAGTTATCCAACTCTAATAACCATCTTTATTTTTACATTCTCATTTAATTCTAAGTTTTTTTTCTGGAATATTTTATAGCAAATGTCAGATGTCATTTAGCATCATGATATTTAAACATGCATATTTAAAATGACAAACTCCAGTTCCTTTGGTCTAATACCAAATTTATATTCAAATCTCTCTGATATAATTTGTTTACCTTTGGTTTGTTCAAATGAGTGTTTAACTGGTGTCCACTCATGGTATTAAGTTGTTAATACTTAAGTGCTAACTATTGATACTTAGGTTGTTAATAATGAAGTCCATTGAAGTCTTTCTTAAGATAGTGTCCTCTCTCTACTCCTACATTTTTTATGTCACTGGTTTGTTAAGGAATACAAGTAAGGTATGCTGCTCTGTGTTCATGGTGTAACTGAACTAGTTTATCATGACTATATTATCAACTGAGTGGACCTAAAAACTCTGATCAAGTTCAGGATGAATTTGTATTTTCATAAACTCATCACTGTGTTACATTGTATGAGGGAAGACATGTCTCACTTTAGTGACACTAATATTGATCAGTGATTAATAGACAATAACAATGAGATTCTGTCATTGCAAATTCCCTCAGGGAATTTCACTTAGCAGTTTACCATTATTTGATGACCATTACTTGAATCAACTCTTTTACTATGGGTTGCAAAATGGTGGTTTTTCTAATTCTGTCATCTCTTTTGCATCTATTAGCTAGAATTCTCATGGCAGATTCAAGTTGATGTATGGCAAAACCAATGCAATATTGTAAAGTAATTAACCTCCAATTAAAATAAATAAATTTATATTAAAAAAAAGAAATCCCTGAGGTAGGATTCATCAGGCAAAAGCAAGATAAATATTTACTCCTTTTTAGTTATCAATGTTCAGAGTAATGGTTACTATCCTAACATCTTTAGTTCTGCCCAATGACTTGTGTATATGTGTGTGTATGTATATATAAATTTTGGAGGTAGAAAGGTGTTTTCTTATGAACCCATGGTATTCTAAAATATATATAATGTCCTCTAGTGAATTACAGACATTATCTTTTTGTAACTCTTTCATATTGACAACTTCAACTGTATACAATTATTGAGAGAATAGGAAATAATAAATTCAGTTATCCATTTGAAAAGACCCTGATGCTGAGAAAGATTGAGGGCAGGAGGAGAAGGGGGTAACAGAGGATGAGATGGTTGGATGGCATCATCGACTCAATGGACGTGGGTTTGGGTGGCCTCCGGGAGTTGGTGATGGACAGGGAGGCCTGGCGTGCTGCAGTTCATGGGGTTACAAAGAGTTGGACACAACTGAGCGACTGAACTGAACTGAATTGATCCATAATCCAACTTTAACAATTAGAAGTTTATGAGAAATCTTTTTATTAAGTCTATAGGTGCACACTGTGTGCTGTGTGTCTAGTCACTCAGTCAAGTCTGACTCTTTGTGACCCCTTGGACTGTAGCCTGCCAGGCTCCTCTGTCTATGGGAATTCTCTAGGCAAAAATACTGGAGTGGGTTTCCATGCCCTCCTCCAAGGGACCTTCCCAACTCAGGGATCAAACCCAGGCCTCCTTCATTGCAGACAGATTCTTTAACATCTGAGTTATCAGGGAAGCCCCTAGGTGCACACTCTATACCCCAAATTCATATTATTTAGAAGTAGAATCTTGATGTATGTTTCATCTATAAATACTATGTATCTCTGATGAAAAGAGATACATTCAGAAGTCAAATCATGTCCACAATAAATTACTAAAACCATCATTACAAAAAAAGCAGGGTGACAATATAGTCCTTGATATACTCCTTTCCCAATTTTAAACTGGTCCATTGTTCCATGGCTGGTTCTAACTGTTGCTTCTTGACCTGCATACAGGTATCTCAGGAGGCAGGTAAGGTGATTTGATATATTCATCTCTTGAAGAATTTTCCAGTTTGATCCACACAGTCAAAGGTTTTAGCGTAGTCAATGAAGCAGAAGTAGATATTTTTTCTGGAATTTTCTTGCTTTTTCTATGACCCAGCAGATGTTGACAATTTGATCTCTGGTTCCTCTGCCTTTTCTAAATCCAGCTTGAACATCTGGAAGTTCTCGGTTCATGTACTGTTGAAGCCTGGCTTGAAAGATTTTGAGCATTACCTTGCTAGCATGTGAAATTAGCGTAATTGTGTGGTGGGTTGAACATTTTTGGCATTGCTCTTCTTTGGAAATGGTATGAAAACTGACCTTTTCCAGTCCTGTGGCCACTGTTGTGTTTTCCAAATTTGCAGACATATTGAGTGCAGCCCTTTCACAGCATCACTTTTTTCACTTTTCACAGCACCACAGTATTTCACTTTTAGGATCTGAAATACCTCAGCTGGAATTCCATCACTTCCACTAGCTTTGTTCATAGAAATGCTTCCTAAGATCTATTTGACTTCACATTCCAAGATGTCTGGCTCTAGGTGAGTGATCATGCCATCATGATTATCTGGGTCATTAAGACCTTTCTGGTAAGTTCTTTTGTATATTCTTGCTGCCTCTTCTTAATATCTTCTGTTTCTGTTAAGTCTGTACCCTTTATGTCCTTTCTTGTGCCTATATTTACATGAAATGTTCCCTTGCTATCTGTAATTTTCTTTTAAAAAAAATTAATTTATTTTAATTGGAGGCTGATAACTTTACAATATTGTAGTGGGTTTTGCCATACATTGACATGAATCAGCCATGGATGTATATGTGTTCCCCATCCTGAACCACCCTCCCACCTCCCTCCCCACCCCATCCCTCAGGGTCATCCCAGTGCATCAGCCCTGAGCACCTTGTCATGCATCAAACCTGGACTGGCAATCTGTTTCACATGTAATAATATATATGTTTCAATGCTGTTCTCTCAAATCATCCCACCCTCGCCTTCTCCCTCAGAGGCCAAATTACTGTTCTATACATCTGTGTCTCTTCTGCTGTCTTGTATATAGGGTCATCATTACCATCTTTCTAAATTCCATATATATGCGTTAGTATACTGTATTGAAGTTTTTCATTCTGACTTACTTCACTCTGTATGATAGGCTCCAGTTGCATCCACCTCATTAGAACTGATTCAGATGTATTCTTTTTAATAACTGGGTAATATTCTATTTGTATATGTACCACAGCTTTCTTATCCATTCATCTGTTGATGGACATCTAGGTTGCTTCCATGCCCTGGTTATTATAAACAGTGCTGTAATGAGCATTGGGGTGCACGTGTCTCTTTCAATTCTGGTTTCCTCAGTGTATATGCCCAGCAGTGGGATTGCTGGGTCGTATGACAGTTCTATTGCTGGTTTTTTAAGGAATCTCCACACTGTTCTCCATAGTGGCTGTACTAGTTTGCATTCCCACCAACAGTGTAAGAGAGTTCCCTTTTCTCCACACCCTCTCCAGCATTTATTATTTGTAGACTTTTGGATAGCAGCCATTCTGACTGCCATGAGATGGTACCTTATTGTGGTTTGATTTCCATTTCTCTGATAATGAGTTATGCTGAGCATCATTTCATGTGTTTGTTAGCCATCTGTATGTCTTCTTTGGAGAAATGTCTGTTTAGTTCTTTGGCCCATTTTTTGATTGGGTCATTTATTTTTTTGGAATTGAGCTCTAGGAGTTGCTTGTATATTTTTGAGATTAATTCTTTGTCAGTTGCTTTGTTTGCTATTATTTTCTCCCATTCAGAAGGCTGTCTTTTCACCTTACTTATAGTTTACTTCATTGTGCATAAGCTTTTAAGTTTAATTAGGTCCGATTTGTTTATTTTTGCTTTTATTTCCATTACTCTGGGAGGTGGGTCATAGAGGATCCTGATATGATTTATGTCAGAGAGTGTTTTGCCTATGTTTTCCTCTAGGAGTTTTATAGTTTCTGGTCTTATGTTTAGATCTTTAATCCATTTTGAGTTTATTTTTGTGTGTGGTGTTAGAAAGTGTTCTAGTTTCATTCTTTTACAAGTGGTTGACCAGTTTTCCCAGCACCACTTGTTAAAGAGATTTTCTTTTCTCCTTTATATATTCTTGCCTCCTTTGTCAAGGATAAGGTGTTCGTAGGTGCGTGGATTTATCTCTGGGCTTTCTATTTTGTTCCATTCATCTATATTTCTGTCTTTGTGCCAGTACCATATTGTCTTGATGACTGCAGCTTTGTAGTATAGCCTGAAGTCAGGCAGGTTGATTCCTCCAGGTCCATTCTTCCTTCTCAAGATTGCTTTGGCTATTCAAGGTTTTTTGTATTTCCATAAAAATTGTGAAATTATTTATTCTAGTTCTGTGAAAAATACTGTTGGTAGCTTGATAGGGGTTGCACTGAATCTATAGATTGCTTTAGGTAGTATACTCATTTTCACTATATTGATTTTTTCAATCCATGAACATGGTATATTTCTCCATCTATTTGTGTCCTCTTTGATTTCTTTCATCAGTGTTTTATAGTTTTATATATATAGGTCTTTTGTTTCTTTCAGTTCAGTTCAGTTCAGTCACTCAGTCATGTACAACTCTTTGCGACCTCATGAATCACAGCACACCAGGCCTCACTGTCCATCACCAACTCCCGGAGTTCACTCAGACTCACATCCATCGAGTCAGTGATGCCATCCAGCCATCTCATCCTCTGTCGTCCCCTTCTCCTCCTGCCCCCAATCCCTCCCAACATCAGAGTCTTTTCCAATGAGTCAACTCTTCGCATGAGGTGGCTAAAGTACTAGAGTTTCAGCTTTAGCATCAGTCCTTCCAATGAACACCCAGGACTGATCTCCTTCAGAATGGACTGGTTGGATCTCCTTGCAGTCCAAGGGACTCTCAAGAGTCTTCTCCAACACCACAGTTCAAAAGCATCAATTCTTCAGGACTCAGCCATCTTCACAGTCCAACTCTTACATCCATACATGACCACTGGGAAAACCATAGCCTTGACTAGACGGACCTTAGTCGGCAAAGTAATGTCTCTGCTTTTGAATATGCTGTCTAGGTTGGTCATAACTTTTCTTCCAAGCAGTAGCGTCTTTTTATTTCATGGTTGCAGTCACCATCTGCAGTGATTTTGGAGCCCAGAAAAATAAAGTCTGACACTGTATCCACTGTTTCCCCATCTATTTCCTATGAAGTGATGGGACCAGATGCCATAATCTTCACTTTCTGAATGTTGAGCTTTAAGCCAACTTTTTCACTCTCCTCTTTCACTTTCATCAAGAGGCTTTTGAGTTCCTCTTCACTTTCTGCCATAAGGGTGGTGTCATCTGCATATCTGAGGTTATTAATATTTCTCCCAGCAATCTTGATTCCAGCTTGTGTTTCTTCCAGCCCAGCATTTCTCATGATGTATTCTGCATAGAAGTTAAATAAGCAGGATGACAATATACAGCCTTGGCGGACTCCTTTTCCTATTTGGAACCAGTCCATGTCCAGTTCTAACTGTTGCTTCCTCACCTGCATACAGATTTCTCAAGAGGCAGGTCAGGTGGTCTGGTATTCCCATCTCTCTCAGAATCTTCCACAGTTTATTTAGGTAGATATATTCCTAAGTATTTTATTCTTTTCATTGTAATGGTGAATGCGATTGTTTCCTTAATTTCTCTTTCTCTTTTCTCATTGTTAGTGTATAGGAATGCAAGGGATTTCCGTGTGTTAATTTTATATCCTGCAACTGTACTATATTCATTGATTAGCTCTAGTAATTTTCTGATGAAGTCTTTAGGGTTTTCTATGTAGACGATCATGTCCTCTGCAAACAGTGCGAGTTTTACTTCTTCTTTTCCAATTTGGATTCCTTTTATTTCTTTTTCTTCTCTGATTGCTGTGGCTAAAACTTCCAAAACTATGTTGAATAGTAGTGGTGAGAGTGGGTACCCTTGTCTTGTTCCTGACTTTAGGGGAAATGCTTTCAATTTTTCACCATTGAAGATAATGTTTGCTGTGGGTTTGCCATATATAGCTTTTATTATATTGCGGTATGTTCTTTCTATTCCTGCTTTCTGGAGGGTTTTTATCATAAATGGATGTTGAATTTTATCAAAGGCTTTCTCTGCATCTATTGAGATAATCATATGGTTTTTATCTTTCAATTTGTTAATGTGGTGTATTACATTGATTGATTTGTGGATATTGAAGAATCCTTGCATCCTTGGGATAAAGCCCACTTGGTCATGATGTATGATTTTTTTTAATATGTTGTTGGATTCTGTTTGCAAGGATTTTGTTAAGGATTTTGCGGCTATGTTCATCAGTGATATTGGCCTGTAGTTTTCTTTTTTGTGTGTGGCATTTTTGTCTGGTTTTGGTATTAGGGTGATGGTGGCCTCATAGAATGAGTTTGGAAGTTTACCATCCTCTGCAATTTTCTGGAAGAGTTTAAGTAAGATAGGTGTAGCTCTTCTCTAAATTTTTGGCAGAATTTGGCTGTGAAGCGGTCTGGTCCTAGGCTTTTGTTTGCTGGAAGATTTCTGATTACAGTTTCGATTTCTGTGCTTGTGATAGGTCTGTTAAGATTTTCTATTTCTTCCTGGTTCAGTTTTGGAAACTTATACCTTTCTAAAAATTTGTCCATTTCTTCTAGGTTGTCCATTTTATTAGCATGTAGTTGCTGATAGTAGTCTCTTATGATCCTTTGTATTTCTGTGTTGTCAGTGGTGATTTCTCCAGTTTCATTTCTATTTTTGTTGATTTGATTTTTCTCCCTTTGTTTCTTGATGAGTCTGGCTAAATGGTTTGTCAATTTTATTTATCTTCTCAAAGAACTAGCTTTTAGCTTTGTTGATTTTTGCTATGGTTTCTTGTTTCTTTTGTATTTATTTCTGCCCTAATTTTTATAATCTCTGATCTTTCACATTCTTTTCTTTTCTTCTGTGTGTTTTTTTTTTTTTTTTTTTTGCATTGTACACTCTCTTTGCTATACTTTAGAATTCTGCATTCAGATGGGTGTATCTTTCCTTTTCTCCTTTACTTTCACTTCTCTTATTTTCTCAGCTATTTGTAAGGCCTCTTCAGGCAACCATTTTACCTTGTTGCTTTTCTTTTCCTGGGGGATAGTTTTGGTCACCACCTCCTGTACAATGTTATGAATCTTTGTTCATAGTTCTTCAGGCACTCTATCAGGTCTAAACCCTTAAATCTATTTGTACTTCCTCTGTATAACTATTAATCATTACAAAACAGAATTTCAACCATCATGCTTTCTTTTTTTTAAAGTTCACTTATTATTTATTTGTTTATTATTTTTGGCTGTGCTGGGTCCTTGTTGCTTAGCATGGGCTTTCTCTAGTTGTTGTGAGCAGGGACTACTCTTCACTGCGGTATGCAGGCTTCTCACTGTCGTGGGTTCTCTTGTTGCAGAGCACTCGCTGTAGGCCCTCTGGCTTCAGTAGTTTCAGCAAACAGGCTTCAATCATTGTGGGTTCTGGGCTCTACAACACAGGCTCAGTGGTTCTGGCTCACAAGCTTAGTTGCTCTGAGGCATGTGGAATCATGCCAGACCAGAGATCAAACCCATGTTCCCTGCCTTGGCAGGCAGATTCTTATCCACTGTGCCACCAGGGAAGTCCCACTGTTCTTCCTAATGCTCAAGTTATCCCATCTTTAGCCAGTAGAAGAGAGAAATGGTTATTAATTAGTTTCATTATTTCTCACTATAGAAAAGTATAGAAAGTATTAAAGAGAAACTAAGGAAATAAAATTAAAATGCAAACTTTTCAAACTATTAAAATGAAAAGGAAAACAGACCATAGAAAAAGACAATATACACACTCTAAATAAATCATTTTAAAAATTATATTCTTTATTGCTTAGTAGTATTTCATTCCAAGAATGTATAATATTTTTTTTATTCACATAATTCATGTATTTTTAAAGTTTTCTTTCTCTTCAGTTTGAAACTTTACAAAGGCCAATGGATGTTTACATACAAGTGTTTGTCTAGACATATTCTTTATTGCTCTTGGGTTAATGCTTTGGGTTAAAACTTTTTAAGACTCTATATCCTGTTCTTAATATCCATCCATTTCAGCCATTATCTCTAGAAATACTGTTTTGTCCTGTTTTCGTCTCTCTGGGGACATTCATATCACCTCTTTTGCTTCTTTTCAATTTTATTCATCTTATTTCTGCATTTCTTTATTTAATTTTTTTATTTTTGCATATCTTCTGGCTTTTTTTAATATCTACTGATTTTTTGGTTGTCTTAACTCTGCTTTTAAGCTCCCTTTTGAATCCTGCATTTCACATAATTACATATTTTAGTTGAATTTTTGTTTTATAGTTTCTAGTTCTCTGCAAAAACTATCCATTTCTTTTTCTCTTTCTTTTCTTTCCCTGACTTCCTTTCTTTTTTCTTTATGAATAGAAAAAAATGATTGCTTAAATGTCTGTACTTTAAGGCTTCTGTACCTGGAGAATATGTGTCTCTGTTTCTCTGTAATGTCACGAATGTTGTATGTCTATTAGTGTCCCTTGTTTTATAATGTGTGCTTGGCATTGCATTTGAGAAAGTATATGTATACATGTGTTGAGTTCTAGAAATGTATCATCTTCCTCTAGGAAGGACTCACATTTGGTCTATGAGATTTAATACTCCTGGATGCTGGGGACATTGGCACCCTGGGCTCACCTCAATCTAATTTCATGAATTGAGATCTTTCTGTTTTGAGCTGTAATATCAATGAAAGTGAAATTGTTAGTTGCTCAGTCTTGCCCAGCTCTTTGTGACCCCATAAACTGTAGCCCACCAATCTCCTCTGTCCATGGAATTCTCTAGGCAAAAATAGTAGTTGGTAGCCATTCTCTTCTCTAGGGGATCTTCCCAACCCATGGATCAAGCCAAAGTCTCCTGCATTGCAGGTGGATTCTTTACCATCTAAGCCACCATAGAAGCCCCAAGAATACTGAGTATATCTATAAGAATATAACAATAATTGAGCAATATCTATAAGGCTATGTGATTCTGCCAACTTCTTGAGACCCTACTCAAAATGAGGGGGTTCGACAGAGCTAGCTATTCTGAGAAGATCTTGAAATCCAAACCCTGTTCTCCTAGACTCTGTTACACTATTTGGAAGCATTTTTAAGGATCTCAGTGGCAGTTTTGGAATCAGAAAAACAAAACAAACCAAATTAGTAAATAACAACCTTTATTTTCAAATGCCAAATAAACAAAATTTAAAAAAAAAAAAAAAGCACAGGAAGAATGGTCCAAACACTAGACTGATTAATAGAGTGTAATATGGTTAAAATGGCAGTTTTTGTGGGCTTTTAATTACTTTATATATATTTCTGGTATCCGAAGTGAAGTGAAGTGAAGTGACTCAGCCATGTCCGACTCTTTGCGACCCCATAAACTGTAGCTTATCAGGCTCCTCCGTCCATGGGATTTTCCAGCCAAGAGTGCTGGAATGAATTGCCATTTCCTTCTCCAAAGTATGTTTGTTTTTAGGATATGTTTTGAATAAGTGTGGCTTGAGTTTGTTTTTCTCTTTCCAGACAAGATGTTTGTAGACTATCAGGATTTTTTTCTTTCTTTCTTTCTTTGTTTTGTTTGCTGAGTGACTTACTCTGTTTGCTGTTTACTTACTCAGAAACCAAGAGGTCTCCACGGTCGCCTCTAATGGTAATGATGAGTTACCCACTGTGTATTGCTCCTCCAAGAGCTGTAAATTGAAGACTAGGGTACCCTGAGGCAGCCACAAAAGGGATGTGCTAGGATCCAGAGGAGAATTTCGAAAGGAAGTATAATTTGCCTAAATTTCAAAAATTACTGCTACAGGTTTTGCTAAAACAATATCAGTTTAACCATGCTCTTTTAACTTTTATAATAGTTAGTTTAAAGTCATTTCCTATCAGTATTAGCTATGAAACAAAATTGTGCTCTTTGGTCTGCTGCCCCTGAATTCTGTCAAATGATAATAATACTCTTCATAAACTATGATTAATATTGAGAAGCCCCTTCCATGCCATCTGCTGTCACAGGAAAATAGCACAGGGTTCACACAGTATCCACAAATCTCTCTGCTGAGCATTTACAATATGGTCCTGAGGGAAACAGAAAGCAAAAAGCATCAGCCAGGCAATGGCACAAACAATAACAAGCAAGGTTCAAACCAGTGGTTCACTTCTGCTGTCATTCAGGGCCATCTCTGGAAGTCATAGGTGTGTTTCATCTTCACTGTTTCAAATCCTCAACATCTTACTGGTCATTTTCTGTTTGGGAGCTGTCTCTAATTGGAAACTCTGTCCTGCATTGCAGGAAATTTTTCATGTTGTGAGCCTTTATGGGAGAAACAAGGTCTAGGTAAGGACTTTCCCAGGATCCTTAAAGCTTAAGCATAAATGTGTTCTAGGCTTTCTTTGTCAAAAAGCAATTGTTGTTGTTTTTCAGTCGCTCAGCCATGTCCAGTCCTTTGCAACCCTGTGAACTGCAGCACAGCAAGCTTCCCTGTCCTTCACTATCTCCTAGAGTTTATTCAAACTTGTGACCATTGAATCAGTGATGTTATCCAACCATCACATCCTCTGTAGTCCCCTTCTCCTCCTGCCTTCTATCTTTCCCAGATCAGGGTCTTTTCCAGTGAGTTGGCTCTGCATCAGGTGGCCAAAATTGGAGCTTCAGCATCAGTCTTTCGAATGAAATTCAGGGTTGATTTATTTTAGGATTGACTGGTTTGATCTCCTTGCTGTCTAAGGGACTCTCAAGAGTCTTCTCCACCACCACAGTTCAATTCTTCGGCATTCAGCCTTCTTTATGGCCCAGTTCTCACATTCATACGTGACTACTGGAATAGCCATAGCTTTGACTAGATGGATCTTTGTCGGCAATGTGATATCTCTACTTTTTAATATGCTGTCTAGGTTGCTCATAGCTTTTCTTTCAAGGAGCAATCATCTTTTAATTTTGTGGCTGCAGTCACTGTCTGCAGTAATTTTGGAGCCCAAGAAAATAAAATCTGCTACTGTTTCCACTTCTTCCCCATCTATTTGTCATGAAATAATGGGACTGGATTCCATGGTCTTAGTTTTCTGAATGTTGAGTTTTAAGCCAGCTTTTTCACTTACCTCTTTCACCTTCATCAAGAGGCTCTTTATTTCCTCTTTGCTTTCTGTCATTAGGGTGGTGTCATCTGCATATCTGAGGTTACTGATATTTCTCCTAGCAGTATGATTCCAGCATGAGCTTCATCCAATCCAGCATGCCACATGATGTATGCAGCACAGAAGCTGAATTAACAACGTGAGAATATATAGCCTTGATGTACTCCTTTATCAATTTTGAACTAGTCCATTATTCCTTGTCAGGTTATAATTGTTGCTTCTTGACTTGCATACAGATTTCTCAAGAGGCACGTAAGGTGGCCTGGTATTCCTGTCTCTTGAAGAATTTTCCATAGTTTGTTATGATGCACACAGTCAAAACCTGTAGCCTAGTCAATGAAGCAGAAGTAGATATTTTTCTGGAATTCTTTTGCTTTTTCTATGACCCAACAGATGTTGACAATTGATCTCTGGTTCCTCTGCCTTTTCTAAATCCAGCTTGAACATCTGAAAATTCTTGATTCATGTAGTCTTGAAGCCTAAGCTTGAAAGATTTTGAGCATTCCTTGCTAGCATGTGAAATGAGGGCAGTTGTGCAGTAAGTTGAACATTCTTTGACATTGCCCTTCTTTGGGACTGGAATGAAAACTGACATTTTCCAGTCCTGTGGCCGCTGCTGAGTTTTCCAAATTTGCTGACATATTGAGTGCAGCACTTTCACAGCATCATTTTTTAGGATTTGAAATACCTCACCTGGAATTCCATCACCTCTACTAGCTTTGTTCGTAAGAATGCTTCCTAAGGCCTGTTTGCCTTCACACTCCAGGATGTCTGGCTCTAGGTGAGTGATCACACTATCATGATTATCTGGGTCACTAAGACCTTTTATCTACAGGTCTTCTGTGTATTCTTGCCACCTCTTCATAATATGTTTGTCTTCTGTTAGGTCCATACCATTTCTGTCCTGTATAGTGCCCATCTTTGCATGAAATATTCCCTTGGTATCTCTAGTTTTCTTGACAAGATCTCTAGTCTTTCCCATTTCTGTTGCTTTCCTCTATTTCTTTGCATTGTTCACTTAAGAGGGCTTTCTTATCTCTCCTGCTGTTCTCTAGAACTCTGCCTTCAGTTGCATATCTTTCCTTTTCTCCTATGCCTCCAGCTTCTCTTCTTTTCTCAGCTCTTTGTAAGACTCCCTCAGACAACTATTTTGCCAAATGGTTTTTTCAAAAGCAATAACCTGATCCAGAAACTCATGAGTCAAAGAGGGACGAGGAAGCAGTAGCGTAACAGGTTTCCACAGGCACTGGTGGCAGAATTGCCATTATCTCTCTTGTGTAGCTACAGGGTAAGGCATGACATTGTGTATTCAGTGCCATCCCCACCACCTGATTCTGGAGCACCGCCTGATTCTGAAGCACCACCTGATTCTGGAGCACCACCTGATTCTGGAGCACCACCTGATTCTGAAGCACCACCTGATTCTGGAGCATGATTTTGCCTGTTGTGTTAGTTATCTGGATTCTGGTGGTTCTTGCCTGTTTTCAGAACCTGGTTTTCCAGTCATTCACCTTGAACCTTTATGGGACACAGTATAGTTTCAGTAATTTCCTTTCTAGCTTCAATCAGCTACCAGTGGTTACTGCTGTTTACAATTGTGGCTTATGAGCAGTGCAATCACCATTGTCATTATCATCTTTAGGATGATAAGATTACAGTTCATTTTAAGTGTGCCAGCCACTCTGCTAACCACTGCATGGGCATTATCCCAAACAACTCCTTCAGCAAAAATGGTCTTTGAACTGTACTGAGAGCTAAGTACCATAATTACCCTCATTTTACAAAGCTGTAGCTTGACGAAGTTAAAGAATTTGGCCCAAGTTAGTAAGTGTAAATGCTAATTGATCTCAACTCAAGCATTTTCAATACCCACCTTGAATTGTTTCCATTAATATTAGAGTAGTAGTATCAGTTGTTATTACTCTACTTCCTCACTCCTTGACAGACTTTAAAATTTCTAATCATTTTACCTTATGCTATGCTGCTGTTAGAACAGTGTTTCCAGTCCTTGTGAATTAATCATGGAAGGCATCATTAGCCTCAATTTACAAATAAGAAAACTTAGTAGATACCTCAGTTGTTCAGAGTCACAGTCAGTTAGAAGATGGAGAATGAGATTGAATCCAGATCTATAGACTCAAATGTGATTCAAATTTTATTACACTAGAAAAATTCTAAAATAAAATTTATCCCGTTTCTAGTCAGGGATCCCTGTAATAATGATTATTGCTGCTGCTGTTTAGTTGCTGCCGTGTCCGACTCTGCAACCCTATGGACTGTAGCCCGCCAGATTGCACTGTCCATGGGATTTCTCAGGCAGAAATACTAGAGTGGGTTGCCATTTCCTTCTCCAGGAGGTCTTCCTGACCCAAGGCTCAAACCCACATCTCCTGCTTGGCAGGTGAATTCTTTACCACTGAGTCACCTAGGAAAACTTCTTTAATAATAATTGTTGTTCAGTTGGTTAGTCATATCTAAATCTTTGTGACCTCATGGACTGCAGCACAGCAGGTTTCCCTGTCCTTCACTATCTCCCAGAGTTTGCTCAAATTCATGTCTATTGAGTCAGCGATGCCATCCAACCATCTTATCCTCTTCCACCCTCTTCTCCTTTTGTCTTCAATCTTTGCCTTCAGTCAAAGACCCCAGCATCAGGGTCTTTTCCAATGAGTTGTCTCTTTGCATCAGGTGGCCAAAGTATTGGAGCTTCAGTTTCAGTGAATATTAATGGTTGATTTCCTTTAGGTTTAACTGGTTAAACCTCCTTGCTGTCTAAGGGACTCTCAAAAATTTTCTCCAGTACCACAATTCAAAAACGCCCAGCCTTCTTTATGGTCCCAATTCTCACATCAGTACATGACTGCTGGAAAAACCATAGCTTTGACTATATGGACCTTTGTCATCAAAGTGATGTCTCTGCTTTTTAATATGCCATCTAGGTTTGTCATAGCTTTCCTTCCAAGCAGCAAGTGTCTTTTAATTTCATGGCTGCATTACTACCATGTAAAACACTGAGAAATTAGGAAAACACTGTTTTTTGATCAGGTTCATATCTCCAAAGAATCTATGAACCTAATAGACTTTCATTTAATATCTGTAGGGATGACAAATTGAATCAAGTGATAGCATATCTGTCAACTTTAAAGATAGTTTACTGTTGATATTTGTAGATTTTTTTTTTTCTTTTCAATATATAGAAGCTTGGCATCACTGAAAAATACCTCTTTTAATTTGTCTCCATTAGGAAGTAATACTTAAAGCTAATATGTAAACTCCTACGAAAGAAAAATGTAATATTAAGTTTTTAACAGGAAAAAGAAAATGGAATAGAGCCCTTACAAAGCTAGGCTCATGGAAGCATTAATTTATAACAGTGAAAGATTACAAATAACTACATTAACCACTTTAATTCTTTTTTTTTTTATCATTCTGCATTTTCTATTGTTTATTAAAAGTATTACTGTGTTTAAACAGCATTTGGGTGTCTTCCATTCCATTTATGTAATAACAGGACCAAACCCTTATAGTCAGCTTAAATACTCTCTCCACTGTCTCTGCTGTCTTATTTCCTACAACTCTCTACATAGTTCACCCCATTCCGACCACACAGGCTTTCTCAGTGTTCCTTGAACATGTCAGTCCAGCTTCTGTCTCAGGGTCTTTACCCTTTCTCATTCCTCTGCTTAAACAATTTTCTGCCTATCCTTAGGGCTAGTTCCCTCACTTCACTGATACTCCCATTCAAATGACAGACTTTTGTTTTTAAATGTACTTCATTTTCAATACTATGTTACTTTTAGGTGTACAACATAATAATTTGATATTTGCCTACTTTATGAAATGATCACAAAAGTCTATTTAACATCTGTCCCCATACAAAGTTATTATAATATTATTGACTATATTTTATGCTGTATATTGTAGCCCCTTAACTTATTCACTTATTTATATATCTGGAAATTTTTACCTTGTAATTCTCTTCATCTTTTTCACTCACCTTCCACAACTCCCTCCTGTCTGGCAAACACCAGTTTCTGTTTTCATTTAGTTGTGTTCATTTTACCTTTTTAGATTGTACATATAAATGAGATTGTGTGATATTTGTCTTTCTGTCTGACTTATTTCACTTAACATAATACACTCTAGATCCATCCATGTTGTCACAAATGGCAAGACTTCATATTTATGGTTGAGTTCTATTCTTTATCCATTCATCTGTCAATGCTTCTATATCTTGATTATTGTAAATTATACTGCAGTGAACATTGGAGTTCACATATGTTTTAAAATGAGTGTTTTTGTTTTGTTTGGGTAAACATTTCAAAGTGAAATTGCTGGATCATGTGGCAGTTCTTTTTTTTTTAATTTATTTTATTTTATTTTAGATTTTTTTTTAATTTTATTTTTTTTTAATTTTAAAATCTTTAATTCTTACATGTGTTCCCAAACATGAACCCCCCTCCCACCTCCCTCCCCATAACATCTCTGTGGGTCATCCCCATGCACCAGCCCCAAACATGCTGTATCCTGCGTCAGACATAGACTGGCGATTCAATTCTTACATGATAGTATACATGATAGAATGCCATTCTCCCAAATCATCCCACCCTCTCCCTCTCCCTCTGAGTCCAAAAGTCCGTTATACACAGCTGTGTCTTTTTTCCTGTCTTGCATACAGGGTCGTCATTGCCATCTTTCTAAATTCCATATATATGTGTTAGTATACTGTATTGGTGTTTTTCTTTCTGGCTTACTTCACTCTGTATAATCGGCTCCAGTTTCATCCATCTCATCAGAACTGAATCAAATGAATTCTTTTTAACGGCTGAGTAATACTCCATTGTGTATATGTACCACAGCTTTCTTATCCATTCATCTGCTGATGGACATCTAGGTTGTTTCCATGTCCTGGCTATTATAAACAGTGCTGCGATGAACATTGGGGTACGTGTGTCTCTTTCAATTCTGGTTTCCTCGGTGTGTATGCCCAGCAGTGGGATTGCTGGGTCATAAGGTAGTTCTATTTGCAATTTTTTAAGGAATCTCCACACTGTTCTCCATAGTGGCTGTACTAGTTTGCATTCCCACCAACAGTGTAGGAGGGTTCCCTTTTCTCCACACCCTCTCCAGCATTTATTGCTTGCAGACTTTTGGATCAAAGCCATTCTGACTGGTGTGAAGTGGTACCTCATTGTGGTTTTGATTTGCATTTCTCTAATAATGAGTGATGTTGAGCATCTTTTCATGTGTTTGTTAGCCATCCGTATGTCTTCTTTGGAGAAATGTCTATTTAGCTCTTTGGTCCATTTTTTGATTGGGTCGTTTATTTTTCTGGAATTGAGCTGCATAAGTTGCTTGTATATTTTTGAGATTAGTTGTTTGTCAGTTGCTTCATTTGCTATTATTTTCTCCCATTCAGAAGGCTGTCTTTTCACCTTGCTTATAGTTTCCTTTGTTGTGCAGAAGCTTTTAATTTTAATTAGATCCCATTTGTTTATGTGTGGCAGTTCTATTTTTAACTTTTTGAGGACCCTCCTGTACTGTTTGCCACAGTGGCTGCCCCAATCTGTAATCCTACCAACAGTGCATGAGGATTCCCTTTTCACCCTCACCAACACTTGTTATTTCTTGTCTTTTTGATAATGCCATTCTGACAAGGATATCTCATTATGGTTTTGATTTGCATTTCCCTAATTATTACTGATGCTGAGCATCTTTTCATGTGTCTGTTGACCATCTGTATGTCTTCTTTGGAAAATGTCTGTTTAAGTCCTATGCCCATTATTTAGTCAAGTTATTCATTGTTTTTGTTTTTCTGATATTGAGTTTTATAAGTTCCCTCTGTGTTTTGGATGTTAATTAATCCTTATTATATATATCATTTCCAAATATCTGCTCCCATTTAGTAGGCTACCTTTTTGTTTTGTTGATAGTTCCCTTTGCTGTATAAAAGCTTTCCAAGGTGTATTAGAGAGGCATTCACTGACATTTGTAAATTAACAGTATTCTACATTCACTCTATACCCTTCACCTTACTTTCTTCTTCTTTATTGTACTTATTTTTTATATGGTGTGTGTGTGTACATGTATATATATATATGCATACACCCATACACATGTGCATAGATGTGTTTGTGTTTAACTGTATATTGTTTGGTCACTGCCAAATTCTCAATGACTAAATCAGACCCCAAAAATAGTTATTGGTCAATAAATATTTGTTGAGTGAAAGAAGTTTGTTTGATCTCATGTAAGTCTACTATTGAATTCCTAGTTGAGTGTTTACTCTTGTCTTTTTGAAAAATCATCCTCTTTTTTCTGAATAGGAGAGTTGAGCCTTGCTGGTCATTTTTAGTCTTTTTGCCATTCTTCCTTGAGCATTGCTTCTATTTCTTATCTGTATTTTGTTTGAATTCACTGCTTCTTTTTTATAAGCCTTGACACTCAGTCAGTTCAGTTCAGTTGCTCAGTCATTTCCAACTCTTTGTGACCCCATGGACTGCAGCACGCCAGGCCTCCCTGTCCATCACCAACTCCTGGAGTTTACTCAAACTCATGTCCATTGAGTTGGTGATGCCATCCAACCATCTCATCCTTGCTGTCCCCTTCTCTAGCCTTCAATATTTCCCAGCATCAGGTTCTTTTCAAATGAGTTGGTTCTTCTCATCAGGTGGCCTAAGTATTGGTCTTCCCCCAAAATCACTTTGAATGTTAGCAAGTAGAATGCTGTGTATTTTTAAAATGTTATTTATGAGCCATAAATTAAAATAGGTAGAAAAATATTCAAAAGGAAGAAAAGAAACAAAATCTGTAATACTATTGGATCATTTAACCTGAAAGTAAAACATTTAAACTTATCTATTTATCTATCAATCAATCTATCTACATATATATGTGTGTAAGTGTGTGTATATATATACACACAGTCAGAATCAAATGTATTTGTATTCAAATATTCTTTATGTTTTATTCATTTTTGTGTGGCTGTCCTGACAATTTTATTCAGTAAATATTTGCTGAGTCTTACTATTAGGCACAATGTTAAGCATTTTCATGGGTCATTTTATTTGATACTTAATTCTATGAAATTATACAAGGGAAGCAAAAGCTTTAAGAGTTTAAGTAATTGCCCATAACCCTACAGCTCAGGGAATATGATGAAGTCAGTGATCCAAACAGCACTAGAATGCAATTCTGTATTGCTCCAAGTTCATACACCCATTCAGTTCAATTCAGTTGCTCAGTTGTGTCCAGCTCTTTGCAACCCCATGAACTGCAGCATGCCAGGCCTCCCTGTCCATCACCAACTCCCGGGGTTTACCCAAACTCATGTCCATTGAGTCGATGATGCCATCCAACCATCTCATCCTCTGTTGTCCCCTTCTCCTCCTGCCCCTAATCCTTCCCAGCATCAGGGTCTTTTCCAATGAGTCAGCTCTTTGCATCAGGTGACCAAAGTATTGGAGCTTCAGCATCAGTCCTCCAATGAACACCCAGGACCAATCTCCTTTAGGATAGACTGGTTGGACCTCCTTGCAGTCCAAGGAATTCTCAAGAGTCTTCTCCAACATCACAGTTCAAAATCATCAATTCTTCTGTGCTCAGCTTTCTTTATAGTCCAACTCTCACATCCATACATGACCATTGGAAAAACCATAGCCTTGACTAGATTGACCTTTGTTGAGAAAGTAATGTCTCTGCTTTTTAATATGCTGTCTAAATACACTCATGACATTGCTTAAAATCTCTTTAGGTAATACTCTTTATCATGGATACAGCAACTGTTTTTGTTTGTTTTTCCAATCTATTGGGCACAACCCTGGCTTCATTCCTTCTTACCCAAGAATGGTTCCTGGTTGACCTTGCAACTTTTCCTGTAGATCTGAAGAACTGGTGACTGTGCTTTAATTCTCACATGGAAAGTTGATTTCCATGATTTATTGAAGAAAAAGATAATATCCAACTGGGAATATGAACTGAAAAGAGATCCCTGTTAATCTGGGAGAGAAAGAAAGGAAGAGAGAATGAAGGAAAAATGGAGAGATAGATAGTGAAACTCATACTACTGTATAACACTCTTAATTGTTCTCCAGGACAGAAATACTTGAGCAGCCTTACTCTGGTGACTCCTTGAGAGGGACCTTACCTTATTTGTCCATTGCTGTGTCTCTGGCACTTAGGACAATGTAGGTTTTTGTAAATATTTGATAAATAAATTAGTTGGTATATATCATGACAATTATACTAGTAAAGAAATTACTGACTTGTTTTTATTTAAATGATATAAAGGTACCAAGAGCAGATAAACCCTTGAACTATAAGACTGGTACAACTACAAAATGGACTTACTGTGCTGTGCTTCAAACTTACTTTCAATCCCTGTTTCAAAGTCCCAGTGAATTAGCTGACTTTATACTGTGATAACAAGGCTAATAATCTCACCCACATCTGAAATTTCCCATTGGGGGCTTACCTTCAGGATTTCCTCCATAACTTACTATCCATAAATCACTCAAGTTATCCAGGTATTATGAACTTTAAATGATCTCCAGAGAAAACTATTTTAATACTCTTATTATACTTTATTTTTAGCAAACTGAAGCAATTACAATCATTCCATTATTGAACAATGTATGAGACAAGATAATAAGTAGTAGGGTTTGTACAATAAATCACTTTGACCAGGTATAGAAGTAATAAACATAGATCAAATAAAAGTGTGGGATATTGACTGATGGCACCATCATGGCCATTTGTATGGGGAGCAGTCAATTCATCTTTTTGTTGAACGTGTGCCATTGTAGAAAACAATCATTATGGCTTATTTTGCTGTTGTTGCTTTATTATTGCTGTTTTTTTTTAATTTCAAAAGTTTGAGACTGGCTTAATAATATGAGAAGCCCAAATTTGAAATATATATAAATACAAATCTTGTGCAGTGATGCTTTGATAACATTTTCCATTATTTTAATGATATTTGTAATGCTCCAATCATTCAAATAATAGCATATGAGAAATTAATAGACATTGTGCAAATTTTGATATTGAAAGCTTTGGATCTAAATGTAAATTGGGATAGAACTTCATATAGGCATGACAACTGAAAATAAAATTGCAGAAATACATTTAACAACTTGAAATTCTTGGCAGATTTTACTCCTTATTTCAGTTGAGGGAAATACAATTAACTGAATGAAAAACCTCTAAGAGAAGCTGACTTGTGGCTTCTGTAGGCAGCATTTATGGGATGTCATGCACATTTTGAGGTCCTCTGTTTTTGTAGTGTCAGTTTTAATGTTGATTTAGAAATTTTATGACTGACAAATGACAGAGTCATTCAAAATGTGTAATATCTGGAAAGATGAATTGATCCTTAAAAGAAACAGAATTATTGAAGGAAATTGTATCCAATAAACTACACGTATTTTAAGTGTATGATTTCATAAGTTTTGACATATCTATGTACCCATGAAACCTTCACCACAATCAGATAATGTATATTTTCATCACCCATGGAAGCTGTCTCAATTTCCCTTGCAATGCCTTATGCCTACCCCTCCCTTTTCTCCTCATGTAGGCAATAACTAATCTGGTTTTGGTCATGGCGCACTGACTTGCATTTCCAAATGCAATCATAGAATCATACAAAATGTATTTTTTTTTTGCCTGTTTTCTTTCATTCCGCATAATTGAGATTCATTCATGTTGCATGTAATAATAGTTTATTCCCTTTCTTTTGCTGAGTAGAATTCATCATATAGATATTCTATGGTTGTCAGCTCTTAATGGATATTTAAATGTTTCTAATTTTTGACTTCTATAAATTAAGCTGTTATGAACATGATTGTACAAGCCTTTATAGGCATATATGCTTTCATTTCTGTTGCGTAAATAACTAGGAGTGGAATGGCTAAATCATGTGTTAGCAGTATCTTAACTTTTTAAGAAACTGTAACCAGTTTTCCAAAGTGATTGTACCATTACTCCCTCAGGAGGAGTGTGTGAGTTCCAGATCTTCTACATCCTTGTAGGCACTTGACATGGTCAGTCTTTTTCATTGTAGCTGTTCTGAAAGATGTATAGTGGTTTACCATTGTGCTTTTAATTTTCATTTCCTTAATGACCGATATTAAGAATGTATTTATGGATTGGTTGATTCAAATTTTCTGCCCAGTTGAAAAAAACTGGGTGGTTCTATTTTTACGGAGCTTTAGAGATCTACATATATTGTGGATACAAATTCTTTATCATGTATGTAATTTACAAGTATTTTCTCCCAGTGGCTTTTCTTATCATTCTCCTAACATACTATTTTGAAGAGCAAAGGTTTTTTATTTTTTAACTTTGATGAAGTTCACTAAAAATTTTTTTAATGGATTATACTTTTGATATTACCTAAAAATTTATTTGCCTAACTCAAGGTTACAACAATTTTCTCCCATGTTGACTTCTGAAGTTTCATAATTTTTGGTTTTCTATTTACTTCTATACTCCATTGAGATAAATTTATGTATATGGTATGAAGTACGAATCAAAATTGACTTTTTCGTATGTGACTATCCAGTGGTTAAAGCAAAATTTGTCAAGGAAACTATCTTTTCTTCCATGAAATGTCTTTGCATCATTGCCAGAAATCCCTTATTTATTTATGTCTGGGTTTATTTATGTATCTTTATATGCAGGTCAGGAAGCAACAGTTAGAACTGGACATGGAACAACAGACTGGTTCCAAATAGGAAAAGGTGTACGTCAAGGCTGTATATTGTCACCCTGCTTATTTAACTTCTATGCAGAGTACATCATGAGAAACGCTGGACTGGAAGAAACACAAGCTGCAATCAAGATTGCCGGGAGAAATATCAATCACCTCAGATATGCAGATGACACCACCCTTACGGCAGAAAGTGAAGAGGAGCTAAAAAGCCTCTTGATGAAAGTGAAAGAGGAGAATGAGAAAGTTGGCTTAAAGCTCAACATTCAGAAAACGAAGATCATGGCATCCGGTCCCATCACTTCATGGGAAATAGATGGGGAAACAGTGGAAACAGTGTCAGACTTTATTTTTCTAGGCTCCAAAATCACTGCAGATGGTGACTGCAGCCATGAAATTAAAAGACGCTTACTCCTTGGAAGAAAAGTTATGACCAACCTAGATAGCATATTCAAAAGCAGAGACATTACTTTGCCGACTAAGGTCCGTCTAGTCAAGGCTATGGTTTTTCCTGTGGTCATGTAGGGATGTGAGAGTTGGACTGTGAAGAAGGCTGAGTGCCAAAGAATTGATGCTTTTGAAGTGTCATGTTGGAGAAGATTCTTGAGAGTCTCTTGGACTGCAAGGAGATCCAACCAGTCCATTCTGAAGGAGATCAACCCTGGGGTTTCTTTGGGAGGAATGATGCTAAAGCTGAAACTCCAGTAGTTTGGCCACCTCATGTGAAGAGTTAACTCATTGGAAAAGACTCTGATGCTGGGAAGGATTGGGGGCAGTAGGAGAAAGGGACGACCGAGGATGAGATGGCTGGATGACATCACGGACTCGATGGACATGAGTCTGAGTGAACTCCGGGAGATGGTGATGAACAGGGAGGCCTGGTGTGCTGCGATTCATGGGGTCACAAAGAGTCGGACATGACTGAGTGACTGAACTGAACTGAACTGATTTATTTTTGTTTGATCTATCTTTGTGCCAAAAGCACACTGTCTTGCTTACTATCACTTTATAATAAGCCTTGAAATAAGATAGTGCTATTTCTTTAACATCTAAATGGATAGTGCTATTTCTAGGACCCACAACAGATTTCCCAATCTGGGGATCTGGCAAAGGGACTGAGAACCCCTAGGGAATTTGACTTTGGAGGCAAGTGGGATTTGATTACAGAACTTCCACAGGACTGTGGAAACAGACTCTTGGAGGGCCCAAACAAAACCTTGTGTGCACCAGAGGTAGAAGAAAGGAGCAGTGACCCCACAAGAGACTGACCCAGACTGGCCTGTGAGTGAGTGTCCAGTAGTCTCCAGCAGAGGTGTGGGTTGATGGTGGCCTGCTGCAGGGTCAGAGATATTGAGTGCGGCAGTGCATATGCAGGACTTTTTAAGGCAGTCACCATTATCTTCCTTAACTCCACCATAGTTTGGTTTCCGGCCAAACAATAGGGAGTGAACAGAGCTCGGCCCATAAACAGAAAATTGGATTAAAGATTTATGGAGCATCAGAACAAGACCCAGTTTCCTAGACAGTTAGTCCCTCTCATCAGGAAGCTTCCATAAGCCTTTTATCCTTATCCTTCAGAGAGTGGACAGAAAGAATGAAAACCACAATCATAGAAAACTAATCAAACTGATCACATTGACCACAGCCTTGTCTAACTGAGTGAAACTATGTGCCATGCCCGGTAGGGCCACGTACAACGAATGGGTCATGGTGGACTGTTCTGACAAAACATAGTCCACTGGGGAAGGGAATGGCAAACCACTTCAGTATTCTTGCCTTGAGAACCCCATGAATGGTATGAAAAGGCAAAAAGATAGGACTCCCTAGATATCGGTAGGTGCCCAATATGCTACTGGAGATCAGTGGAGAAATAACTCCAGAAAGAATGAAGAGACAGGCCTAAAGTGAAAACAACACCCAGCTGTGGATGTGACTGATGATGTAAGTCAGGTCCAATGCTGTAAAGAGCAATATTGCACAGGAACCTGGAATTTTAGGTCCAAGAATCAAGGTAAATTAGAGGTGGTCAAGCAGGAGATGGCAAGAGTGAACATTGACAGTTTAGGAATCAGTGAACTAAAATGGACTGAAATGGGTGAATTTAATTCAGATCATATAAGTCAGACCATTATATCTACTACTGTGGGCAAGAATCCCTTAGAAGAAATGGAGTAGCCCTCATAGTCAACAAAAGTGTTCAAAATGCACTACTTGGGTGCCAGCTCAAAAATGACAGAATGATCTCTGTTCTTTTTCAAGGCAAACCATTCAATATCGCAGTAATCCAAGTCTATGCCCTGGCCATTAATGCTGAAGAAGCTGAAGCTGAACAGTTCTATGAAGACCTATAAGACCTTCTAGAACTAACACACAAAAAGATGTCCTTTTCATCACAGGGAACTGGAATGCAAAAGTAGGAAGTGAAGAGATACCTGGAGTGATAGGCAAATTTGGACCCGGAGTACAAAATGAAACAGGGCAAAGGGTAAGTTTTCCCAAGAGAGCACACTGGTCAAAGCAAACACCCTCTTCGAACAACACAAGGGATGAATCTACACATGGACATCACCAGATGGTCAATACTGAAATCAGATTGATTATATTCTTTGCAACCAAAGGTGGAGAAGCTCTATACAGTCAGCAAAAACAAGACCAGGAGCTGACTGTGGCTCAGATCATGAACTCCTTATTGTAAAATTCAGACTTAAATTGAAGAAAGTAGAGAAAACCACTAGACCATTCAGGTATGACCTAAATCTAATCCCTTCTGATTATACAGTGGAAGTGACAAGTAGATTTAAGGGATTAGATCTGATAGAGTGCCTGAAGAACTATGGATAGAAGTTCGTGACATTGTATAGGAGGAAGGAATCAAGACCATCCCCAAGAAAAAGAAATGCAAAAAGACAAAATGGTTGTTTGAGGTGGCCCTATAAACGGCTATGAAAAGAAGAGAAGCAAAAGGCAAAGGAGAAAAAGAAAGATATATCCATCTGAATGCAGAGATCCAAATAATAACAAAGAGATGAGAAAGCCTTTCTCAGAATCAGTGCAAAGAAACAGAGGAAAACAACAGAATGGGAAAGATTAGAGATCTCTTCAAGAAAATTAGAGATACCAAGGGAATATTTCATGGAAAAATGGGCACAATAAAGGACAGAAATGGTATGGACCTAACAGAAGCAGAAGATATTAAGAAGAGGTGGCAAGAATACACAGAAGTGCCATACAAAAAAGATCTTCATGACCAAGATAACCATGATGGTTTAATCACTGGACTAGAGGCAGACATTCTGGAATGTGGGCCTTAGGAAGCATCACTATGAACAAAGCTAGTGGAGGTGATGGAATTCCAGTTGAGCTATTTCAAATCCTGGAAGATGATGCTGTGGAAGTGCTGCACTCAACATGCCAGCAAATTTGGAAAACTCAGCAGTGGCCACAGGACTGGAAAAGGTCAGTTTTCATTCCAATCCCAAAGAAAGGCAATGCCAAAGAATGCTCAAACTACCGCACAATTGCACTCATCTCACATGCTAGTAAAGTACTGCTCAAAATTCTCCAAGCCAGGCTTCAGCAGCAATACGTGAACCGTGAACTTCCAGATGTTCAAACTGGTTTTAGAAAAGGCAGAAGAACCAGAGATCAAATTGCCAACATCCTCTGGATCATGGAAAAAGCAAGAGAGTTCCAGAAAAACATCTATTTTTGCTTTATTGACTATGCCAAAGCCTTTGACTGTGTGGATCACAATAAACTATGGAAAATTCTGAAAGAGATGGGAATATCAGACCACCTGCCCTGCCTCTTGAGAAACCTGTGTGCAGGTCAGGAAGCAACAGTTAGAAATGGACATGGAACAACAGACCTGTCAAAAAGGAAAAGGAGTACGTCAAGGCTGTATATTGTCACCCTGCTTATTTAACTTCTATGCAGAGTACATCATGAGAAACGCTGGACTGGAAGAAGCACAAGTTGGAATCAAGATTGCTGAGAGAAATATCAATAACCTCAGATATGCAGATGACACCACCCTTATGGCAGAAAGTGAAGAGGAGCTAAAAAGCCTCTTGATGAAAGTGAAAGAGGAAAGTGAAAAAGTTGGCTTAAAGCTCAACATTCAGAAAACGAAGATCATGGCATCCGGTCCGATCACTTCATGGGAAATAGATGGGGAAACAGTGGAAACAGTGTCAGACTTTATTTTTGAGGGGCTCCAAAATCACTGCAGATGGTGACTGCAGCCATGAAATTAAAAGACGCTTACTCCTTGGAAGAAAAGTTATGACCAACCTAGATAGCGTATTCAAAAGCAGAGACATTACTTTGCCGACTAAGGTCCGTCTAGTCAAGGCTATGGTTTTTCCTGTGGTCATGTATGGATGTGAGAGTTGGACTGTGAAGAAGGCTGAGCACTGAAGAATTGATGCTTTTGAAGTGTCGTGTTGGAGAAGACTCTTGAGAGTCCCTTGGATTGCAAGGAGATCCAACCAGTCCATTCTGAAGGAGATCAGCCCTGAGATTTCTTTGGAAGGACTGATGCTAAAGCTGAAACTCCAGTACTTTGGCCACCTCATGCGAAGAGTTGACTCATTGGAAAAGACTCTGATGCTGGGAGGGATTGGGGGCAGGAGGAGAAGGGGATGACAGAGGATGAGATGGCTGGATGGCATCACTGACTCGATGGACATGAATCTGAGTGAACTCTGGGAGTTGGTGATGGACAGGGAGGCCTGGTGTGCTGTGATTCATGGGGTTGCAAAGAGTCGGACATGACTGAGTGACTGAATGGAACTGAACTGGCTAATGAGGTTGAGTGTTTTGATGTACTTATATATTATTTGTATATATTCTTTTGAATAATGTCTATTCAAATTATTCACTCCTTTTGAGGGTTATTTGTATTGCTGAGATGGAAGAATATTGGATGCTATCTGGGGTTAAAACCTACTTAGATAAAATTTGACAACTAGCTATGGCAAGTCTCCCCCAAAGTGCCAGGTCCAGACTGTTTTCAACTTTATTCTCCTGAATTCTTCAGGAAATGAGATCTATTTTTGTCTACTGAAGTTCAGAAAGTCATCCCTCTTGTTACGAAATTCAAGTTTGGCTGCTTACCACTCAAAAGCAAATAATTGCAAGGCAAGTATCAGTAGAAAGGAAAGATGCTTTAATCAGAAAAACCAGCTTTCTGTCTGGCTTTCAGGACAAGGTAGACTCAGGTCCTGAGACCAATTCTGAGGATTCTGCTTAGCCATGATGATTTTCAAAGAATCTCAGTGATCTATCGAGGCTGGAGGTTGGTCATCATTCTCCAATGTGTACAGGCTGGGTGATTCTCTCTCCAGATGTTATCTTGCCTGAGTGATCTGCCTGCAGGATTGCTAAAGGGGCTGTTGTGGGTAGCGCATGCTTGGTAAGTTGCCTCAGTCATGTCTGATTGTGACCCTATAGACTGTAGCCCACCAGGCTCCTCTGTCCATGGGCTTCTCCAGGCAAAATACTGGAGTGGGTTGCCATGCCGTTCTCCAGGGGATCTTCCAATCCAGGGATCAAACCTGCATCTCTTATGTCTCCTGCATTGGCAAGTGGGTTCTTTACCACTATCAAGAGCTAGTCATTCTTTAACTACTTACTTCTTCATTCTTTTCATCTAGGAAAAGAATCAACAAGTTAGGCAAGGCATGATGTGCATTAAGGAGAACAGAAGTCAGGAGTTAGGTTAAATTGCCCAATGACCCCATTCCTATCATTAGGTTCTTTTAACAGAAATGGGAAAGCAGGAAAGCAGCAGAAGAATTGCTTTCATTCTAACTACTTCTGATTGGATTCTGTTGCACCAAAATGTTGGATTAAGGGGTTGAGATCTTAATCATACAAGATGCCAATCTAAGGTTTAGAATTTGGGAATATTTCCAAGTTGGCATCCGTTCTCTGAATTGAGGCAGGCCTATACCCTATTACAGAAGAAAGCAGGTGGAGTGGATATTACCTTGTCCCCTAAAAGATTTGGAGAAAGTTGAAATTGGACTGGGGACTGAAACCAAATCCCTATAAAACCAAATTCCTCTGCAGATTTTATGACTAATCTGTCTATCCAAAATGTTATTTCCTTTCTGTCCAACACCTGTTCTCCTCAAGATTGAGGAATATCAAAGAAAACTGAGGGATTAGAACTAAGAAGGAATTGGGGACCCTCCTAAGTACAAAAGCCTTTCTGCGTCCCCGAATTTCTTGCTTGGAAAAAAAGAAAAGGCTTCAGCTTCTTAGACCTCCTCTGAGTTCAAAAGGGTAGATTGTTTCTAATTAGAGAAGGGTAGGAATGCAGAAACAAAAGAGGACTGATCAAGAAACAATAGAGCTGTGATAAAGCAGGGTCCTGGCTCCTCCACAGGGCTTCCCAGGTGGTTCTATGGCAAAGAACCTGCCTGTCAGTGCAAGAGACACAGGAGATACAGGTTCAGTCCCTGAGTTGGGAAGATCCCCTGGAGGAGGCCATGGCTACCCACTCCAATGTTCTTGCCAGGAGAATCCCATGGACAGAGGAGCCTGGTGGGCTATAGACCTTAGGGTTGCACAGAGTTGGACACAACTGAAATGACTGAGCAGCAGCAGCAGGCTGCTCCTCAACAAGTGGATGTTATTATATATCTTTGAGTTTGCAGAAACTAAGGTCCCCACCCAGGTAGAGGATGATAATTTCATGCTGCACACTAGATTCCTAAAACACTGTAAAAAAATGAACATAAAAGACCATCGAATGCTAGATCCTTATCAGATATGTAGATGTATGGTTTGCAAGTATTTTCTCCCATTATTTGGGCTACCTTTTTTTTAATAGTACATCCTAAAGCATATACTTTTTAATCCTAATGAAGTCCATATTTATTTATTTTTTCTTTGATTGCTTGTGCTTTGAGTGTCATACCTATGAAACCAGAAGCTATACTAAGGTCATGAAGATTTATCCTGTATGTTTTCTTATAAGGCCTTCATAGTTTTAGCAGTTACTTTTTAGGTCTTTGTTTCATTTAGAGGTAGAGAGATCCATAATAACCTTTTGTCATGCCACCATCCATTTGTTTCAGCATCATATGTTGAAAAGAATATTTTTTTCCCACTTGAATTGATTTGGAACTCTTTTCAAAAATCTATAAATGAATGGATTACTTCTGTACTTTGATTTCACTTCCATTGACCTGTATGTCTAGCATTATGCCAGTATCCCCACAGTCTTGATTGCTGTAACTCTGTAGTAAGTTTTGAAAGTATGAGTCATCCAACTTTGTTCTTCCTTTTCAAAGTTGGTTAGCTATTCTAGGTCTCTTGAATTTCCATACAAAGTTTAGGATCAGTTTGTCACATTCTGCTAAAAAGATTTCTATAGGGATTTGTGGCACAATATTGCAGATTAATTTGGGCAGTTTTTCCATTGTAATAATATTAGATCTTCCAATCTGTGAATAGGCTTGTTCAGTTTATTCAGTTTTTCTTTAGTATCTTTCAACGATGTTTTATAATTTTCAGTGCACAAATCAGGACATCTTTAGTTAAATTTATTCATAAATATTTTATTTTTTATTATAAGTGGAATATTATTTCATATTTTACTTTTAGAGCTTATTGCTAGTGCATAGATACACTATTATTACCGTATATTAATCTTATATTCTGTACACTTGCTTTCAGTTTTTCTCCTTTAAGCATGATGCTATTAATCTTTCAGTTTTTTTTTTTTTTAATAGGATCCCTTTATCAGGTTGAGGAAGTTTACTCCTATTCCTATTTTGTTGAGTGTTTTATCAGGAAAGCGAATTGTATTTTTCCAAATGCTTTTTCTGCATTAAGGGTATGATCATATCATTTTTGTCTTTTATCTTATTATATTCCATTGCATTGATTGATTTACATGTATTGATCCAGTCTTGCATTTTTAGGATAAATCCCAGTGGCACATAGTCCTTTTTTTAATGTATTTGCTGAATTCTATTAATATTTCCTATTATTTCTGAGGGATATTCGTCTGTAGTTTTCTTGTAATGTTATTGTCTACTTTTGGTATCAAGATAGAATTTTTTTTTTCATAGAAGAAAGTGGGAAGGAGGTTTCCTTCTCAAATTTTTTGGATGGGTTTGTGAAGGACTAGAGTTAGTTTATTTTTCAATATTTGGCAGAATTTACCATTGAAGCCATCTGTTCATAGGCTCTGTGGAAATTTTTCTGATTACTAATTCAGTTTCTTACCTTATACATCTATTCAGATTTTTTCTTTGCTATATTGTAATACTTTGTGTCTTTCTAAGAATTTGTCCATTTCTCTCTGTTACTTAAATTATTGATATTCAATCATTCTTAGTATTATCCTATAATACCGTTTATGTCATCTTCATTTTTAACAGATAGTTTCATTGAGTATAAATTTATCAGCTGACACTTTTTACTGCCAGTACTTTAAAGATATTTTCACTTGCACAGCTGTATTGTTCCTGGTGAGAATTCTGTTATTACCTTCCATTTTGCTACCTTGTGCCTAAGATTTTTCCCTATTATTAAGTTGAAGCAGTTTGACTCTAATATGCCTCAGTACATGTGTATTAGTTGGTCAGTCACGTCTGACTCTTTACAACCTCCTACACTGGAGCTTGCCAGGCTCCTCTGTCCATGGAATTCTCCAGGCAAGAATACTGCAGTGGGTAACCCTTCCCTTCTCCAGGAGATCTTCCTGACCTGGGGTCGAATCCTGGTCTCCCACATTGCAAGCAGATTCTTTACTGTCTGAGTCACCAGGGAAGTCCATGCATCAGTGTAGCTCTCCTCATATTTCTTATAATTGAGATCTCTTAGAGTTTCTTAGATCTGTGGATTTATAGTTTCCATCAAATTTGGAAAGGTGTTAGTTGTTTCTTGATACAGCTTTTCTGTGCCTTCTCTCCTTTGGATACTCTAATTATAGGTACGCTAGGCTGCTTGAAATATTCCTGCTGCTCACTAATATTCTTTTTGTTTCTTTTATATATTTTTAAAAATTCTCACTGTGTTTTATTATGGATAGATTCTGTTGATAAATCTTCAAGTTCTGTACCCTGTACCGATCTATTTGATATAACATGAAATCAGTTAAGTGTACTTTTTCATCCTATTGTTGTTTTTATTTCTAGATGTTCCATTCAATTGATTAGTGTATCTTATATGTCTACTTAACTTTTTGAAAGTATACATTGTAATTGCTGTTTTAGTGATCTTGTCTGCTAATGTAAAAATCTGCATCAATTCTGTGTGACTACTATCAGCCTTGTGTGAGCGCCAGACACTTTAATTTCTAATCCTTCTACATGGTTCTTTCTCTCATGTCAGGTAATTTTCTCATGTTCAGCTCTGTACTTTATGAAGACCCTCTGCAACTCTCTGTGAGTATCTCTTTGTAGGTTTTTTTTTCTCTCCAGTACTCTGTCCTATGAATTCTGATTTCCTTGGTTTCCTTAGACTCTTAGCTCTGTTCCCTGAACTCAGGGAATCTATTGGGTTCTGTCTGTTTTACCCCACTGCACCATGGTCTAGAAACTCTTCAAAGGTAATAGGCTGAGGCAGTCGTAGGGTTTACCTTGTTCGTTTCTTGTTTCTCAGAGATCACTGTTCCACATTGCCTGTTTTTCAGTGTCTTGAACACTGTTGTTTCACATCTTTCTGTGCCTGTTTTTATATGTTTCAGGGAGGAGAGTAGATATGATATCTACTATATATACTATATATTACTATATACTACTATATATTCCTCCTATATCATATTGTCTGGAATCAGTTTATATCTGAAAAGTATTCCTTTCTGATATCATTTAAAGCATCCCCTGAGTCCATGGCCTCCACATTTCAGAAACCTGACACAAGCCAAATACAGTTGTATTCCTACAGTTTTATTGCCTTTTACTCATCTATGCAGTCATTTATTAATTATGCAGTAAATAGGGTTTATTAAATGTGAAGTTTTAGGCTTGACACTATGACTATAGTGACAGGCAAAATCAAGTACATCTCTTCTTTAATGAGACTCATTGCCTAATGAAGGAGAAATATATTGCCAAGTTCTAAGATAAGTACTCTGAAAAAAAAGTAATATGGTCTGATGAGCCTATTTTAAAAAATAAACCCTCTGGGGTGACTGTGCAGTGTGTCAACTTGGCTAGGCTGAAATATATTTTCCAGTACTCACTTTCTGCTACGTTTCTGGCTAGGGTGTGCTACAGGGAAGATTCTTGGGCGAACAGGAGGATGAAAGGAAAGCAACATCTATTATTTAGCTCATGTACATATTTGCTGATTTGCTGACACTTTGTTTTCATGAAGCAGGAGTTAGATCTGAAGTTGCTCTACTTTTCCTGTATCTGTTTCAGATTCTCCGATTTCTGAGTGAGGTAGGTGTGTTTACTTTTGTGATGAAGGACCTTGACGTCTACAGGGCACTGTTGTCACCAAGAATTGACAGGGTTTCAGTGGGGTTTCAGGTTGAGTTTGTGGTTTCTGGGTTGCTCTTGATCCTCCTATTTAAATCTGTCTTCCCTTCTAGCCAAACACAGAGACAACAGCCTTCACAGCGACCGATTATCCAGCTTCCACAATTGCTGACAGTCAATTCCCTGTTAAAAATCCCTTTATCTGTTTGTATCTTGTTAAGCTCTCTTAGCAGCTATTTGACTTTAGGATGTTTGAAACTTAGTGTCTTTTATCCTCAACTTTGGGTCTAACTATAATTTCAGAATATTAGGAAAAATCCCTCTCTGGATCCTATTAAATTTTATCCTGAAGGAAATATGAAGCCATTAAAGATTTTAAGATAGGTCATGACATGTGGTTTGCAGTTTTGAGGGACAGCTCTGTCTCCTATATGAAAATGGAGACAAGAAGTGAGATGGCTAAAATGTCTAATTAAGATGTTCTTGGAGCAGTCCAGCAGAAAAGTGATAAAGTCACCAAAAATAGGACATAGAACATTAGGAGATGGCAATAAAGATATTTGGAAGCAGATGCAACAGAATTTGTTGAACTCTGATGTATTTCAGCTCATAAATTATTTGCATTTTGAAAGAGAAAACAAGAGGGGAAAACACACAGAAGAAAACCAGTCATCATGGGCATTCAGGGTTCCAAGACTCCTAAGTAAGAAAATAGATTTAGGACAAAGTCGTCTTACCAGTATCTCTCATCAGCTCTGCATCACTCTAATTTTAAAATAGATTTTATAGCTCCTTCCAAATTTTGGCTCATGGAGCAGTGCCTCCTGCATCTCCAGGCACTTGTTAGAAATGTAGAATGTCTGCCCCACCTGTAACTTCCCAAAGCAAAGTCTACATCTTAACAAGATCCCCAGATAAGTCACATGTACATTAAAGTTGGAAAAGTTTGCGAAGATTCTAGTAGGCTGACATTTGCAACACCATAGATAGACTTTGAGGGCATTATATTAAGTTAAATAAATCAGACATAAAAAGACAAATTTTGTGTGATCTCATTTATCTGTAAAGTCTAAAAAATTAAAACAACAAAAAAGAATTCATAAAGGCAGGGGGCAGGGTGTGAGGGGTGGACAAAATGGGTAAAGGGCATCAAAGGTAAAAGTTTCCATTTATAAAATAAAGTTATGAGAATATAATGTATAACTATAACTATAATAATACTGTAGTGAATATTTGAAAGTTGTTTAAAAGAGTAAATCTTAAATGTTCTTATCACAAGAAAAATGTAGAAACTATGTTATGGAATTTAACTAGAATTATCATAGTGATCATCTGTCAATATATAAAATATCAAGTCATTACATTGTAGACCTGAACCTAATATAATATTATATGTCAATTATGCCTCAATTTTAAAAATAAAATAAGTGACATTTTAAAAGATGAAAGATTCTAGCAAGTTAGAGAAATCTAAATCACATGGTGCCTTCCAAGTCATTTAAAGTACACCATCCTAGACAAATAGGAAATGGCTGGCTATAGAAATGCTTAGAATTTTTCCTCCCACTCTCAGGGCATCAGAGTAAGGCTACATATTCTTCTTCACACTTATCATCCTCCATGTACTATTTTAGCCTCTTCTGACTCGGAACAGGTGGGACTCCTGACATCTTATCACGGCTTGTAATTTCCAATAGTCACAACAGCCATGGCTGTCAGTGGGATTTTCCAAAGCATTTGGCACACAGCAGACTTAGCACAACTCTGGCAATGCTAATAATAAAAGGCTTCCCTTTGGGATGCCTCAGAAGCAGATGTAAAACATTATCTAGTTATAACTAGATTAAAGAAGTTTCTTCTAATGAAGGCACTTTTCTCTCTTATAATTTCCTCTTACTAATGATGAGCAGAGACTAGATCAGGCTCTTCATATCTCTGAATGCTTGTGATGAGACCAAGGTGAGGACTGGGCTTAGAAGTGAAGGCATTGTATTCTCAGCCAAGCCCTGGGTCTGTTTATCCATAGGTTGCAATAGTCCATTTCAGGGACACTCCTCTGACGTCTACTTAATTCAACCTGCCATGAAGCAGAGCCTTGCTCTGCCTAGTCAGCAATTACTAATTGGTTGAGATCTAAATAAAAAAGTTGTGATATGCCTCGATAATTTTCCATATTCTCTAAGTATATACACTCTACAACAGACTGCAAAGCTTTGGCTGATCAGCCTACCTTTTCAAACTCATCTCAGGCTATTCAACTCTCTTTACTCTCTTTTTTCCATTCCTCTAACATGCCAAGTTGATGACCTTCCTAGGGAGTTCACACATGTACTTCCTCTGTCTGCATCCTGCCATTCCCTTCCTGACAATGTCTTTACCTTTCTTTAGGTCTAAGCTTAAGTGTCATCTCCTCAGACAAGCTTTTCAAGATCCCTTCACCCATGCCTCCTGCTAAAAGTAGGTCCCCTAAGATATTTTTCTCATATTACCCTGTTTGTTAGTTTATTACCATGGTATTTATCAGAGTAGATAATTATTTATTTGTATATTTTCTTAGCCCTCTTCACTAAATAATAAGCTCCCTGAGACCAATTCTGTCTCATCCACCTAGGAACTAGTACAAACTTGTTGGTCAAAGGCAAATATTAATTTCACAAATA